>NW_022060145.1:1794166-2407500 GCF_007364275.1 Archocentrus centrarchus
TTAGGTTGCAGGCTTTAATAGCACTGATAACACTTTGAGTCTCCTGGCCTCCCCATTTATCACCTGCAAGTACCAGTTCACACTTTACTACACAGAATCACTCTACACTGAGAAATTCTTTCAAATATATATTTTTAAATTAGCCTTGCAGTAATGAAGTAACAACATTAATTTAACTGTCTTTCATTAATTTCTCCATCCTCTGAGGTTTGAAGAGTTCAGTTTAAGTTCAAAATCAGGGCTAAAATTCATTCAGTAATCAATGTTATATTTGGTATAAGACCGGGTTTGTGTACATGTGTATGTGAGATTTTGCAGTGGTAACAATCTAAGGTAAGCTTACAAGTAATCTTGTTGGAAAATATTCAAGCAAAAACAAGCTGACTCCACAGATTCTATTTGTCTATATAGCTTTTCAAGGTTTAGCTCATCCCAGTAGCTACCATCACTTCCCAGTTATTATACGATCACAGAAACAGCTTGCTTTTTACAGTTACTTTATTCAGCTTCTAATTTAAAAAAAGGAAAAGAATCAAACCAAGAATTGTCTCATGGATGAAGAATGGAAGCAGTAACGTGCAACAACTGAGGAAACAAGAGAATTTGTCTTTGTTGTGTTGCTGTCCCCTTCATAGGTTTATGACCTTAGATGATTTTACTGGACAACTTCCTGTTGTCGAGCATCAAGAGAGAGATATAAATAGGTATATACAGAGAAGGCAGCAGATGTGATGAAATCCTGAGCCATCAACTCACATCCAGACATCCGCACAGCAAACATTCACACTCTGTGTGAAACCACAAGTATGGGAACCAGGGTACTATCAATGCTAGCTAGTCCATCATAAAACTGCAGAGCAGCACTGCAGCAGCCTCAGTCACACTACCAACTAGGCTCCTGGCTCTTATACTGGTGGCTGTGGAGTTCTTTTCTGTAGGTTTATGAGGTGGAATATAACAAACCTGGCTGCTGGGATGGTGTAATATAGATATTTAAAACCTTCTGTGTCTTATCATACAGGGTAATAGAGATGAGCTGTGCAGTACATAAAAAAGTACAACTACAAGTTCAAAGTGAGCTGAACTTCTTTGGCTTGAAAGTGATTAAAAGTTTTCTTTATTTATATCTAACACTACATCAACCTACATTGTGAAAATAGGATCAGTTTTAGTAGAAAAGCAACATCCCAAATACCCCAAAATCAAAATCTTTGGCATCTCTGTTAAGACATTCTAAACTCTGTATTTACTTTATGCTTCCTGTGGAAGCTTAGGCCCCATTTACACGAGAACGTTTTCATTCATTTTACCATTTTTGTTTTCAAAAAGTAACACATTCAGACGGTAACGTTTCAAAAACGATCTTCATTTACGCAGAAACGCAAGACGTTGAAAACACTGTAGTTCCCTTTGGCAGGCCACAAGTTGGCAGTGTGGATACTGGAGTCGCAACCATTGCGCGACAGTGCCCCCGTTTTCAAAAAGTAGCATTTTTACCCATTTACACAGAAACTGAGACTGGAGTGTTTCAAACCCATTTTCATGTTTTTCGTGTGTAAACGGGAGGCCAAAACACATGAAGACTTTATAGTTTTCATCTGAAAATGTTCTCATGTAAATGGGGCCTTAGTGGACCCAGTTTTAACAGGCCACCAGCCACACAGTCACCATTGTACTAAAGTTAGCTTAAAAACAGCATTACCAAAATGCACACACAACTACGCCAAGAAAGACTGCACGGACTCTACCGGTTGTACCAGTCATCAAACACACAAAATGGAAAAGTTGTATTCATTTGATACTTATGAATGGTTTGCTTGTATGTGTTTGTTTATGCTAAATAAGGTCTATCACACAGAGAAAATATACTACATATAATGAGATTCTATGAAGCCGAAGCTGCAGCAGCAACAAAAAGTGGCCAGCAGCAGCTTTAGTCATACTTAGATTCACAATTAAAACTGCATATGCACAAAAAACACACGTATATGTTCACAAATATGAATGATCCTAAATTACACTCTAACCATTAAACATGAACTCATGCAGACATTCCCTTAATCATTTGTATGTAAGAGCATTGTTTGCACCAGAAACTTTTAGACACAGCCATGACAACAATAAAGTGATTTCACTGCAGGTAAAATTCAGGTGTTAATTGAAGAAGCAGAGAAAGTGAGGTGCTTTATTTAGTGGCCTCAGGATGCTAATCATGAACAGAATAAAAACTGCCAAATGGGAAAAATGAATGGATGTTATCGTCTCAAAGTTTAGAGCAAAGGACATGGGACAAAGAAAAACGAGCAAAAAACCATGAAAACAAAAACAAAACAAAACAAAATAAAAACAAATTATCCAAAAATAAATGCATTGGCTAATCAATGCAAGCGCAGCCACACAGCACTAACCTAAAAAAAAGAAAATTATATATATATATATATATATATATATATATATATATATATATATATATACATATATATATATATATATATATGGTGCTTTAGGTCAGAGCCTGATGTATGTATCGTGCTATAAGTGTGCATGTGTATTGGTTCATAGATACTGGTTCACAGACAGGTTGATTCATGAGGCTCATTCCTCCTATTGGGTTCCCTATCGATCAGGTCGCTTGTGGGCTGCTGCTGTCTGGCCTGGGAACCTCAGACCAGTTATCACTAACAGATATACAGTGGCTGGGGCACACAGACTCTGTGGGGCCTCTGAAGATGCCACATAGGAAGTGGGTGAGAATGGGATGTGTTATGTCTGGATTTAAGCACAGTTATGCACTAAGCAATTGGAAAACATGCAGCGATGAGGAGTAAGAGTGAGATCACATGGGATCCGATGTTACTTAAATTAAAATAGGACATATTAAAAACACTATGCATTTTCATTAGCATCAGATATGCTGATCAAATTTAAAAGTTTGTTAAAAGTCAGCATTGCTGTTGTGTGTTAATTGTCTCTTGGTTTTGTTAAATTTGGGTTCATGTTTTCCCCTCCTCACTCTCAGGCTCACGTGATCTGCTGTGTAGAGATGAGAGGCGCACGCACACATTCGATTAGTGTACGCAGGAGTTGACTGTTAGCCACCGACTTGGTCTGTCATCGCTTCCTCAGACCCACAGTTGCACTGTCATGACCTTGAGGAAACACAGGCAAGTCTGTGTGTTTGTGCGTGTGTGCGTGTATGTGTGTGCCTGAAAAATAAAACGGGACTGACATTTAGAGGGTGAGACTGGGGGAAATATGCTGAAAGAACTCAACCTCTTAACTCCAATAGAGTACTTCATGGTAAAGTTACAGATGGGATTAAGCTCGTGTCCAAGTATCAGAAAAAGCAAAGTTCAAAAGGTCATTTTGTTCTCCCTTTTTATTATGGGAATGAATATCTTAAAATGTGTTACTCCACTTCAAACCTACTCAGAATTTACGTCTCCAATAATCTTAGCAACAGATGTTATGATCCTTGCTTTAAAATACCCTTTCAAATGAATAGCTTTCACTATTAAAAAACTAAATAAATCTCATGATCAAGAGAAAATCAGCAGCAACATACCATTGACTGAGCACCCTCGTAGTGCCATGCAATATATGGAATGGAATAAATTTTGTCAAGGTAGGCCACCAGTGTAGCCAAATTAAGGTCATAAGCGTAAAGGTGCATGGATGTGAGTGTGTGATGGTGTGTGATAATGTATGTGATTGGCCTCGGGGCAGTAACCAGCACCAGCTGTTGGTAATAAGCTGCGGCTGTTAATGAACACACCCTCTAAGCTGTGGAGCTACAGGGCACAGAGGCTCATCAGCAGCAATGGTCTGATCCAGCGCTTAGCAAACACCCCTGCTGCTCCCATAATGTAATCAAATTACTTCTTTTCTCAAATGCTAGCTCTTTCCTAACCACACATGGCGTTAAATCAACATAATAGATGTGTGATGAACCTGAAGAGGATTCTGATGAAGTTTAGCTTTGGACTTCACACAAATGGCAAGGACTTGCGAACTGATGCCAAGAAGAAAATATTAGATTTCTCTGCGGGTTAAATAAAGAGAATATTAGTTACAATGGTAGGTCAAGATGGAGGTATAGCTTTTACCTCTGTGTTTCTGTTGCCTTGCAATGTCTTACAAGAATATGTTAGCACACTGCATACAAGTCTTACAGACTAAGCTCTGCTCCTTAACATGCATTTTTTTCTTTGGATATTTCATCTCTGTATACTGTTTGTTTTGGGGTTTTTTGTTTGTTTGTTTGTTTTTCCAGAGTTCTCCTTTACCTCTCCACCTCCCTTTATATGCACACTCCTCAACTCACTTTTCCCCCAGGAGACACTGAAAGAAAAAAAACAACACAACACAAACCAAAACAAAACAAAAACACAAAAAGAAAAATGCTATCTGCTGCATGCTAGACCTCACTGAAATTTAACAAATCTTCAGCCTCACATAAAAAAATAAAAACATAAATTCATTGTCTTTGCTTCAGTAAAGTTTCTATTGATGGGAAAAGTAAGAAGACTGATCAAATTCTAGCTCATTAGAAAACACATGGAGCAAGCAGCCTCTGTACTGAGATCTTCCAATAAGATGGAAAAAATGAAAAACCTTTTTTGAGTGAAGGAAATCACATCTGAAGGCTGGTGGTCTGTGCAACTTCTCTTTGATTTGAGGATTAGAGCTGCGAACTGTTCATTGCTGTCTTAACAATTACTCTGAGGCTAATGGAAGTGGACATCGTTAATCTTCACATGCTGGCATCAATGTGCATCTAGCAGAGCTCTACATCTCTTTTTTCTAGTATGTAGTCTCACACTGCAAAGCAGAATACACTAAGTTCAATGATCACACACTATCAGCTCACCATCATTTATAACAATCCAAGGCAATTTCTCAGCAGTCAAGATATTACAGTTTAATTTATTTGTTTCAGGCAGGACAGAGATGAAATATAATGGCAGTAAGTTTGACTGATTGCCATGTCAGAGCTTTCTCCAGCCTCCAAAAATGGAAGAACGTCAGCAGAGCAGTTGCAGTCTCCATCAGCAAAAGGAGCATTTTAGAAGTCATTAATGGTAATATTGGCATTTCTAAGCCACACCACAGTCAAACTGAATATTCATGCATAGTTTTTGTTTCAACCTGTATTAATATTTGTCCTAATTACTTATTGATAAAGGTCCAAATATCTGGATGTCAAAGAACTGAAGTTCTGTAATCCAGTCCCTGCCAGACCCCACTCTAGATATTATGCAACAGCAAGAGACACGTGACAAATAAATGTTAGTTTAGGCAAATTAATAAAATAACATCCTTCTCAGAAGCAGCCTTGTAGGATAGTTGTTGGTAAGGATCACAAAAAAAAAGGTATTCAATGAGAGTTTAATTGAAGACATATGCGAAGAGCAACATTTTGATATAGAAAACAGCCATTTTACAATCAGCTGTAAATGTTATTCAGCTGAATTAGATGCAGACCTACTTCAAATATGGCATCCATAAAAATGCCACTGGAAAGTGACTGTGTTTAAATCAAGTAGAAAGTAGTTTGAATATTTTTTTTCTAATTACTATAAACAGAACACATCCACCTATCCAATACACTAAATTGCCAAAGTATTCACTCACCCATCCAAATAATTGAATCCAGGTGTTCCAGTCACTTCCATGGACACAGATGTATAAAACCAAGCACCTAGGCATGCAGACTGCTTCTACAAACATTTGTGAAAAAAAATGGGTCTCTTTCAGGAGCTCAGGGAATTCAAGTGAGGTACTGTGATAGGATGCTACCTGGGCAACAAATCACAAGTTGTGAAATTTCCTTGCTCCTAAATATTCCACAGTTAACTGTTAGTGGCATCGTAACAAAATGGAAGCGATTTGGAATGACAGCAACTCACGTAAAATGTTAGCGGATGATGAGGCGCATAGTGCGCAGAAGTCGCCAATCGCTACAGACCTCCAAACTTCATGTGGCCTTCAGATTAGCTCAAGAACAGAGCTTCATGGATGGGTTTCTCTGGCTGAGCAGCTGCTTCCAAGTTTCAGATGCAGTGGTGTAAAGCACACCGCCACTGGACTGTAGAGCAGTGGTGACATGTTCTCTGGAGTAATGAATCATGCTTTTCCATCTACCAATCAGATGGACGAGTCTGGGTTTGGTGGTTGCCAGGAAAACTATACTTGTGTGACTGTACTGTGTAAGTGTAAAGTTTGGTGGAGGGGGAATTACGGTGTGGGCTGCCTTTCTGGAGTTGGGCTCGACCCCTTAGTTCCAATGAAGGGAACTCTTAAAGCTTTAGCATACCAGGACATTTTGGACAATTTCATGCTCCCAACTTTCTGGGAACACTTTGCAGATGGTTCTATTCCAACATAACTGCGCACCAGTGCACAAAGCAAGGTCCATAAAGGCATGGATGAGCGAGTTTGGTGTGAAAGAACTTGAGTCCTGACCTCATCCTGATAGAACACCTTGAGGATGAATTAGAGCAGAGACTGTGAGCTAGGCCTTCTCATCCAACATCAGTGTCTGACCTCACAGATGCTCTTCTTGAAGACAATTCCCAATAAGCACGCTCCTAAACCTTGTGGAAAGCCTTCTCAGATAAGTTGAAGCTGTTATAGTTGCAAAGGGTGGGCCGACATCATACAAAACCCCATGGGATTAATTGATTAATTAATTGATTATGGATTAATGGTATGTCACTAAAGATCATATGCATGTGAAGGCAGATG
This sequence comes from Archocentrus centrarchus, assembly GCF_007364275.1. Taxonomy (NCBI): domain Eukaryota; kingdom Metazoa; phylum Chordata; class Actinopteri; order Cichliformes; family Cichlidae; genus Archocentrus; species Archocentrus centrarchus. The sequence goes on from NW_022060145.1 coordinate 1,800,914, forward strand.
AGTGTATATCCTTGCATCCTTAAATCCTTGTTGGCTCAAAATTGTGCTATTTAAGTCATCAGTCTGTTAAGACTCAGTGGTGCATAAAATGGCATAAATGGTGCCTGAAACGGCGCAAATGAGTGGCCATTTAATTGTAGTGAGCTAAACTGGTTCCCTGTGGTAAAGCATAAGAGCTGGACGCCTTGAGCAGTAATTATCTCAGGTAGCTATCTCATTACCATCCGCCTCTAGTATGTAAATTTGGCGAAAGGCTTGGGTTTTGATTGTGGATTGTCCATTTTGTTGTTCTCTTCTTGTGTTTTATATCAAGAGACAAGGAATACCTTAAGTATTGGTTACATTTCCAGGTATAATGGAATTTTCACTTTTTTGTTTTTCGTGTTTTTCAAGATGTGTTTTTGGACAAATTTTCCCCTTTTAACTGAACAAATTGTGCAAAAACGTACATCTCTCTATAAAGATCAGAAACCAAGGCAGAACGTGTCCGCTTAAAGGTCTCAACTAAGCAAAGGGTATGCACAATTTTCTGTTGTTGGCTGCAAAATCAAAAACATAAATCCCATGTGCTCCTGATATGTGGGAAACTAAAGATCCAGTAGATCAAAACCATGCGGGATTCTTGTTCTTAGCACATTATGCAGCTAATGTGGCTACTGTTACCATGAGCATTGATCCTACACAGGTCAGGTGGTACATTTGTACATTTGTTCAGTATCTAACATTACTGTGATGCCAATTATGTTTCATTATTAAAATGGCATTAATGCTTCTTTCCAATATCTTCATCCAAATGTCCATCAGCATATTAGTTATTGCCAAAAAAATGCAGTTTTATGCTGTCATACAATTTACTCCACAAAATAACTTTCAGTTTTAAGGTGCTACATCTGAATATGTTTGATTGTTGGCACATGATGATAGTCACTGGGCACTTAGGAAAAAAAAAAGAACAAAAGAAATGCTTTTCTAAGTGGCACCATCACCAGCTTGAATCATTCATTTTCCTTTCCAAACTGTGGATGTGTGGTTAACTGAGCATTCTTTGTACCATGGGTGGTGAGTAGGCCAATCCCATTGCAGCATCAGCATGAAGAGGCTTTTGCTGGCTTTGACTCGTCTGAGGTTGGCATTCAAAGGAAGGAGAGAGAAAAAGGGGGAAGAGATGCTAATCATCTGATCTCTGGTGAACAAGGCTTGAGAGAGACAGAGACAGAGAGAGGTACACAGAAAGATGTCTGTGCTTCTGCCAATGCCATTTTTTTTTTTTTGAGTCGGAATGAAATACAGCAATAGGATAAGGATCGCTGGATAGTCAGCCTCCCTGCCTCTACATCTAAAGGACAACAATTATCTCTGCCACAACCTGCCTCATAAGCCTGACAGTGAAGAGAAAAAAACAACCACAAAAAATAAATAAATAAACTGGACTGTCTAGAAAAATACAACATTAACTACTGGCAAATAGTACATATCTCAAAAATGCCATGGAGATAGCTGTGGCATTTGTTTGCATATGGGTTTAACAGCACTTAATGAATTCTGACAAAATTTCATGGGAGAGATGACAGCATGTGTGCAAATATGTACACTGCACTAGTATTTTGACAGCTCAAGTTTTAAACAAACTTCAAGAAAACAATCCAAAGGTGTTACTGGCTGTCTTTTAGCCCAGTGTGACTTTTTCTAGCGAGTAAACAGTGAAGCAATAATAGTATTATTTTATGAACAGTTTCTGTTTAAAGAAAGCCTGACTGGTTTGCTTTTTTACTTGTGGATTACAGTGGAATCATTGTGCCAATTAATTCTATGTAACAGAGTATGCAGAACAAAAAATGTATTCTGGGCTGATGATAAGCTACCTGTGGTGGCTCCTCAGATGTCTGCAGAACCAAAGCCATGTTGGATTTACAGACTGTTGCAGAGACAGCTTATATTGCAAATCAAAACTGAATTTTTGCCTTGTTCTTTGCCCAGAGATTTAAATGAAGATGAAACTGAAATTGCACTGGCCTTCCAGATCAATTAGCTTTTATTCCTCCCCCTCTCTGAATCTTGATTTTTGGTGGGTAGTAAGGAACTGATGTGGTACTTGAGTATTTTTCCCTACTCTGCACAGTACCCTTGGGATGAACATATCCATAACTAAACCTCCAGTCCCCACCCAGTTTCTAAGCTGCCGCAGTGAGACAAAATTCCACATTAGCATTCAGACAACATCAGATCTCTGGGCCAAACACTCACTGGACAAACCTTGACAAGCGCACACACAGACAATAACTATTTATGTATGAGGATCGGGAGACATGCCTCAATTATCAGAGCACCGAAATTACAGGGAAAAATATACACTAGAGAATAGGTTAAAAAAAATAAAAAAACACCGCCATGTGAGAATAACTGCACATTATTTTTCTCATTACATGCTACACATTTTGCTGTGCTGTAGATTACGATTGCAGGTTCATAATGCGTAGTGGGTACTGCAGCGAGACAAAGCTAATTATTTGGAGGCAAGTGATAACACTGACACATCACTAAAGCAATAGTTTACTGCCACAAAGTGCTGCGAGCTAGAGTTTTGAACTTCACACGTCTCATTTTCAAACTGTTTGAGTGAGGTGTTGATACATCCCATTAGTCTGTCCGTGGCTGCTGTTGTACCCCTATCCCTCCCTCATCTCTTCAACAGCCTCATACACTGATTCAAAATTATGCGCTTACAGAAAGCTAGTGTACCGTGACATGTTAGCATATTTATAGACAACGCCTCCATTTATGTTAAAATCAATTTTTTGATATTCCACAGGGCAGCAGAAATAAACAAGTTCAATATAGGCACGTTTTCTTGGTATTTGCTGGACAGAATGTAAAACCGTCATCAGAGGAAAAGGGGATTCAGCTTTCTTATTTAAGTGCAATACAGCAGAAGAAGAAGTGTATTTAGGCAAGACACTGTGTTATAATGAAAGAAAACCAATACAAAGTAGCCAATTTTCTAATCTGTGTTCTTTTTGCTCCCAGCAATCAGTTTAAGCTACACGTGGCAGCAAATCAGCATATCTCGCTAACCCATTGATCCCGCTTCACAGTACAGCCCTCGGAGCACGTCGGGCCAAGAATAGCACAAGACAACAAACAGAATTTGACCATGACTCTGAATTTCCTCTCAAAGCTTGTATGAATGGGAACCTCATTTAAAAATTTTGGGTAACAAGTAGCGAAGTGAAAGGTAGCCATTAATGGCCCATTATAAAAAGGAAAGCATTCAACTACCAGAGGCACATGAACAATAATAGATTAATGGAACCTCATGACCAAGTAACAGAAGCCTTTTACTGAAATCCATACATCAGAATCTGAACCACTTCATGAGGTTGAAAATGAAAAAAGAAGAACAACTCCTTGAATTTTATATCATGATAAGAAAGTCAGTGCAGTAACATCCATTATTCAAACAGCATTATGTCTGGGTTCCCAAACTGGCTAGTCATTCAATGAAAGCTTTAAAATTTGCATTTACATTACAAGGCAATGCAATTTATGAGACTCCCAAAGCAGGAATTTAGAGTGTGATCTTTTCACAGTAAACTGTTAGAAATCCCCATTCAATATACAGTGCAAACAACTATAGAAGGTAATATAGTACGCAAAATCAAATAAGTGCAATGTGTGAAGAATAAAAATGAGTGGTTCAAAGGCAGGGAGAGGAAAAGAATGAGTTTGGCAGCAACTTCTATTCAACAGTTTTTAAATGAAAAGTTTCAATGTTCATTGTACTCTAACAGTCCAGAATTAAAAAGGATAACTGGTGGTTGGTTTGTGTGCATGCAAATGTTCACACACAGCTGACTACACTGTACAAAAAAAGGTGGGCTCTAAACTGTCAACTGTCATGGCATCGGGGTGAGTGCATTAGAAAGGATATGCATATGTGGCAGAAACAAAGGAAGACACTGACTTACCAACTTGAGATGAGTCACCTGCAAGGGAAGAACAAGAAAAGGAAAAAAGGAAAAAGAAAAGATGGATCAGTTCAAAGAGCAAAGCCAAATGTCACTTAGAGCGCACTCCTGCTCACAGGAAACATAGTCACGACAAAATGAGGTATAATATCATGCAGAGGAAAAGAAAAGTCAGAATGCAATTAGCATTTGAGGTCTACAAGAGCAGCGTTTCACACATAACACGGAGCTGCTAATTGAGATGGAAGAAAACAACTATCAAGGCTGTATAAAAGTCAGCATTCGTATTGTGTTATAAAATAAGTCTTAAAGGTCGAAAGAGACTCTTCTAGGCAACCGCTGACTTCTCGACATTCACTTTCCTCTTTCCTGTGCAAATAACTCATCCTCAATAGGATACTTAAAAAAAAAAAAAGAAAAATCTCAATGGCTGCAGTTATCATTGCATTTATGACTCTCAAAACATAAAATTATCCAATTAAGTCCTTTTAATAAACAGGAAATATCTTGTCAAAAGGGGAGAAAAAACAATGGGCACAAAAAAGACAGCCAGCTATGTCAAAATAAAAATTCAATGTAAAATTTATTTTGAATAAATAGCTATTAGGAGCAACATCACCACTGTGTTGCTGTTGTGTGTTTGTGACCTGCTAAAAGAATGACATGACATCCCAGCCTGTGCTGTTAATTATACTACCAATCATGCAGAGTTAATGTCAGACGCAGTAACAGACAACATCAGACTGAAAAAAATTAATAATTCAAAAAAAAAAAAAAAGATCTACCCAATCACTGTTTTGGATTCCATCCAATGCTCAATAGTTGACTCAAAATGAGAGAGAAAAAAAAATCAAGCATAATTTTCATCTGAAATATTGATCTGTGCTGTAGGGTCAAGTTTCCAATTAAAGACCAGCTGCACTGGCTTGTAGGCAGTAAGTATTAATGCAAGTATACATAAGGTGTTAAAATCAATTCAGGATGGAGCATACCTCTAATCAATTTGTGACACCAGCTCCCCACCCCTTCCCAGCTCAAACACTTAAAATAATTAATAATAAACATTAGTTATGTTGCATCATTAAAGACAAAGTTTACCAAGTGGGTAGAGAGAGACAAGCAGAAAAATTTCACATGGCAAATTTAAATGAAAAGGCAAACAGCGACTGTTAGCGACTCTGACATAAAGCATTTGAAAATGTTTTATGAGAATGTGAAGATTTTTTTTTTTTTTTTTATGTGTTTGTTCCTCTCTCCAATAATGGAACCCAAATTTGTTCTGTGCTCTCTTTATTAGAAATGCTTATTTAAAGTCCTGCCACGCTAAATTTTGAGAGCCCATTCAAATGCAAAAGGTCAAGACAGGACAATTTAAACCTCAGTTCAATAAGCCTTTTTGTCAGAGTTCTCTCATATTAGTGCCAACTACAAACAAAGTGACCCAGAATAGGATCTCATCCATATTGGCACGATGGCTGTCATTAGATATGTGTGGTGAAAAGAAGCTTTCTCAGTCCCAACACGTGGAGCAGAGCAGGAATCCCAGCCAGAACAGTTGGACCGTGAGGCCCTTGCACGGCCTCGTTCTTTATCTTAGGTCCCGGCAAGAGATCTGGAACAGAGCTTAAATGTCCACAGCAGTGGATGAAGGCAATGGGCAAAAAAGGTCCAGAGGAATAAACACAATCAATACGCCTCAGTCTCCCAAGGCTTGTTTGTTAATATCCTGGATTCTGACAAGGGTATCAACTGCCCCCGAGTGTTATCAGCTGCCCTGCTCACTCTGAAATCGACAAACGTGCTTTCAAACAAGCAGTGTAGCCAATGACAAGAACAAGTAGGAAGTGGATGTGTGTGTGTGTGTGTGTGTGTGTGTGTGTGTGTGTGTGTGTGTGTGTGTGTGTGTGTTTGAGACAAGGAGACAAAGACAGTGGAACGGAGCAAATGAGACAGCCGGTCTCATCTATCATGCCTTTTCACTTCTCCCGGGCCAAAGTGAGCACACAAGTGAGAAAAATAAAGCGAGAAAAATAAAGATGTACAAAGTGGCATACATGCTCCCATGTAATATCATGTTATGGCAGCTGTGTACAAATATAAAGTTATGGCAGCCATCTTAACAGTGTGAGACACTGAGCTGGGGTAATCATGTTTTAGTGAAGATATATCTTTCTGGAGAGGTGATAGGACCCAGGGGCAGAGCCATAAAGTCTGAAGTGACCACTGTAGTACAGTAAATAATCCCAGCTGGAAGCCAGCAACAGTATGGTACAGTATGGTAGGGCCTAAGTTTTCAGTTGCCTCTAAAATGCATCAGTAATAAATATAAATTAATAGACTCAATTTTATTTATTTTATTTTTTTTGTTGGCAGCAAACAATTTTACAACAATTTTATTGTTCTATAAGCATTAATATCTGATCCTAAAACAGGACACCTTCACTGTACTTGCTGACCTCATAACAAACGTGTGATTAGACTAAGCCTATGTTTGAATTCTGCTTTTAATATTTACTCTCAGCCAATAAAACACCACAGAGTGTGCAGCTGAGAGAATTTTAAAAAAAAATCTCAGGAGCAGATTATGTCAGTTTAAAACAGACTGAAAGTGCCATTTTTTTCACTGATTCTTTTATTGACATTTCTTTTTGTCATATGATACAGATTCTCTGCGGTGGGGATACATTTTATACAGTACCAGTGAGTCTTTAATTTATGAGTGTGTCCAAACTTGTACTGTATGTGCAGCTTGTTAAGCTGTACCTTACTAAAATCACCGAATGAAGCATAAACTGTGTGTTTCATTGTCAGGGGAATATCTGTCAATTGATTTGGTGATTTACAAAATGTATAAAATATTGTTATACTTGATTCTAATCTGCTGCGGAGTCGCTTGTACTCTGCTGGAATCACAGCTACTAGAACACACAACCAATCAATAAAATTAATTTCACTTTGATCTGTGACAAGCTGAAGCAGCTTCCATGTCTCCTTTATTAGCCTGTGGGACAGTAACCTTTAATGTTTAAGTGGATCCAGTTTAAAGTTTCAGAGCTCTAATGCTCAGCCATCGCCTCAGAAATGAAGAGCAGCACGGAGAGCGCACTCAGAGATAAAATAAACTGGAATGAAAATGTTTATTTTTCCACTCTGTGTGCTAAATCACCAGATTTACAATTTGTTGCAGCATTCATCTCTCTTTCTTTATACACCAGTGTTGAATTTTACTGGTATAGTTTGTTTATGTTCTTTATAGATTTTTCAACATCATGAAATTCAAATGGAACCTTCCTCATCTTGTGATATAATTTCGTATTTTCCTCTTAAAAGCGTGAATCTTATGGACAAACCCCTCCCCTGTTAGGCTCTGCTTTCAATAAAGTAATTCATAATTATTGCGAGTTTCGGATTGATCTTTCTTTCTGTAATAAGGATGATTTTTTTCACATCCATAGTGAAGTGGTAATATTGCTCCATCACCCATATGCCATCTATGATAGGCCCTCTACCAATTCATAAAAGTGCAGACATTACTTACAGTCAACATTAAAATACACTATAAAACACTATTACTGGAAAAAGTAACCAGGTTAGTCAAGAAAAAAAACAACACACACACACACACACACACACACACACACACACACACACACACACACACACACACACACACACACACACACACACAAAAACAAACAAAAAAAAAAAACTAAAGAGAAATAAAACTGGAACATTTCATGAACTAGCATTTGTGGCCTCTCACCTTAACCCCTTTGAACAAGATGGATATTTTTTCTAGTGTAACTAATGAAGTGATGCAAAACTAGAACTATGAATATTTTTTAATTGTTACAGGCTCCCAGAGTGTCTATAGAGTAATAAAAATTTAGTTTTTTTTTCTTTTACCAGCACTTTTGAGCCCTCATAACATCACACTTGAACTCAACAAAGCACTGACATTTCAGCTGATGTCTTCTTCTGATAGGTTTTGAACATAAGAGAGAGGTATAAAGGTCTAACTAACCTACAAGAAAGATTATTTTTCATGAGTCACAGAAGCAGAGATACAGTACAGTGCTTTGGTAGACAGGTATGCATTGTGGTTTGTTTTTAAATTTATGAAGCCCTGTTGCGATGATGGCAGATTTAGATAATTTTGTCAACAATAACTGACCGCAGGATCAAATGTAATTGATGGATAGTTCATAATGCCCTCTGTCTCTATATTTTACCCTCTGACCAACCCAGGCACTATGTGCCCTTCTCATGCTACTGCTCTTCCTGGTTTTGCCACTTATTCCCTGATATGTGATAGAATAAAATAAGGAATTGTAACCACAAGGAGACTGTCATTGCCAAAAACAATCTTGTGTACTCTATTTCTTTACATAAAAAAACCAAACATGTTTTTCCAAATGTTTTACAGTAACAGTGTGCTCAGACAGTACTACACCTATGCTGGTCAGGGACAGGGTTATTATAGTTAATGAAAACGAACGAAATAATGAAAACTGAAAATGAAAAAAACATTGTCGTTAACTGAAATAAATAAAAACCAAAATTAAAAGGAAAAAACAATAACTAACTAAAACTGTATTGTGAGTTTAAAATACTAACTAAAATTATAGATAAAATGACCTTCCTTTTCTTGTTTGTCATTTTATTTAAAAGCCTTGTTGATTGATCATTTTTCCGCTCTCCGAGTTTAAGCTGGGGGCGCCATCCGGCAGCTGTGTGCGCCCGTGCTGCGCTCACCGAGCTGGTCCGAAAAGTAATGGCAGCCGTCTGCCGAGAAAGCGGCCCATATGGAGTTTCTTTGAGTCCGAAAATACAGATAGAAAAGTATCTTGTTGTGAATGATGAAAAATGCATGGAACACGTCTCAGTGAGGAAAAAACACCAACATCAAAGTCCACCTGAGTAGCGCACACAAGGCAGCTACGGAAACCACTCTGAACCCACGTAATCTGGTGTTCACCTCTGGAGAAATGTGACTACTCGTTGCTGCCACGCAGCCGCAACATTGTGATGAACCTGTTCAGTCCTTGTGCGTTTCCGGCCACTTTATCAGTGAGAGAATAACAATCGGGAACAATCAATATAAGGACTCACAAATGTCAGCAAATTCCTGGAGGGAGCTGCTAAAACTGTCGGAATGGACGTGAGGAAATGAAGAAAGTGAAAAAACAGAGATAAATATGTTTGCAGCCAAAAAAAACTGAGCACAAAGAGCGAGGACCAAAAGAAGTCCCAGCCGGCACCGCATATAAAACACCAGCACACGACTGTAAGGTAATGAACACACACAATCCAGCTACACAAGCAGAAATATCAAGCATCTAACCAAGCTAGCTCCAAAACAGAAGCTGTTGTTAATCTGCTGCACTGACGCCAAACTTTATTGGGAGTTTATTGTAGAATTTATTGAGTTTGGAAGTTCATGTTTTTCTTTGTTTGTCCCTGTTTATGTTCATATGTGTCCTTAATATTACACACATTTAGCCTGTAGTGCTGCTGTCTTGTGAACAGTTGGTTGTTGAATATATTTCTTTAAACGGGATCTTTTGTTGAATTTTTATTACACTATAGTCACTCTTGTGCCTTGAATCTTGCACCTGACAAAGTATGAAAAACTAAAACTAATACTGAAACTAACGAAACTAAACTAAAACTAAGCAATAAACCAAAAATAAAAACTAATAAAAACGAGCAAAACCACTCTGAAAACTAATTAAAACTAACTGAATTAAAGAAAAAAAAGTAAAAACTAACTAAAACTAAACGATAATGTAAAATCCAAAACTACTATAACCCTGGTCAGGGAATAACAGGTATTACAAATAAAGTAAAAAAAAAAATACTAGTATTCTACTGAGCCTTGTACAGACCATGTAGGCATTTTTCACAGTAGATTTTTTGCATGCCGCATCAGTGAACTTTTGCTTGCCAAGCAAATGTGTTAACCACTACACCATTAGAAGCTCAAATGCAGTTGAACAATTAATAGGTCAAATGTAGTTAGCTGCACCTTTGCTCTGCCAAGTCAGAGCACTCAATGATACAAATCACAAATATATATGCAATTCATCCACTCTTAGCTATAATTTTATTAGATGGCAGCTCACACAGACGCAGTGGCTCATGGCTCTTCTTTTCGGTGCTCTTTTTTGTACTTTTTGTGTTTTTTATTTGTCAGTTTTTGTGCATTTGTCTTTGTGAACAACTGCTACACACGCCAGGATCTTGTGGACACTGGCTACCAGCAGAGCCAAATCCTTCCCCGACCTCAGCCAGTCCTATCATCTTTCCCTGTTGCTCACCCCAGCATACAACCCCCCTGAGACAGCAAGCCAGGCCTACTGTAAAAACCATTACAACCTGGCCTGAAAACGCACTCTCCGACCTACAGGACTGCTTCACACACACATATTGGGACTTATTTGAACATGAGGAACTGGAAACATTCACAGGGATGGTACTAGACTACATTAAGTTCTGTATCGGAAATGTGATTGTTAGCAAAAAAAGTCTAGGTTTTCCCTAACCAGAAACCCTGGATGAACAGCCAGGTCTGTTCACTCCTCAAAACCCGCGATGCTGCCTTCAAGTCAGGCAGCAGAGCTCTGTATAGTGCTGCTTGAACTGACCTGAAAAGGGGAATTAAAAAGGGCAAGGCGGAGAGGAGAATAGAGTCCCACCTGTCCAGCAATAATACACTGGAGGTGTGGCAGGGTGTTCAGTGGCTGTGATGTGACAGCAGGAGACCTGAGTGTGTCACTAGCAGAGGAACCTAACTGATTTGTTGCTCGCTTTAAGACGCCTCAGGACCACCCATCTGCTCCGGCCCTGGGCCAGGGAGATTTTCAACCACTCCCTGGCCCAAGCAGTCATACCCCCCTGCCTAAAAACAGCCACAGTCATCTCCGTGCCGAAAAGGTCATGCATCACCAGCCTAAACGATTACTGCCCTGTGGCCGTCACACCAGTAATCATGAAGTGCTTTGAGAGGCTGGTTCTCCAGCACATCAAGCCCCCCCATCCCCACACACACACATACACACACACACTTTTGGCACCCATCAGTTTGCATATCGTGCAGACAGATCCACAGAGGACGCCATCGCTGTAGCTCTCCACTCTGTGTTGAGCCACTATGCTCACGTGCTCTTTGTGGATTACAGCTCAGCGTTCAACACAATCATCCCAGATATCCTCACTACCAAACTGCACACCCTGGGCCTCCCCTCTCCCCCATGTCCCTGGATAAAGGACTTGTTAACCAACTGGCCCCAGACTGTGAGACTTGGCCCCCCATCTCTCCTCCACCCACAAACTGAGCACTGGCTCCCCACAGGGCTATGTGCTGAGCCCCCTCCTGTACTGCCTCTACACCCATGACTGCAGTCCAGCCAACAACAACAACCTCATCGTCAAATTTGCTAACGACAAATTTGGACTGTCAACTGTCGGACTCATCTCCAGGGGAGATGAGGCAGCCTACAGAGAGATGGTCCTGAAGTTGACAGCCTGGTGTTCAGAGAACAACCTGCACTGAACACCATGAAAACCAAAGAAATCATCATCGACTTCAGGAAGCACAGGACTGACCCAGCTCCCCTCTACATCAATGGCGAGCATGTGGAGAGGGTCCACACCTTCAGATTTCTTGGTGTCCTCAGCTCTGCTGATCTCTCTTGGTCAGATAACATCACAGCTGTTATCAAGTAGGCTCAGACCCGACTTCACTTCCTGAGGGTCATCAGGAAGAACAACCTGGACTCAAACCTGCTGCTGACCTTCTACCGCTCATCCGCTGAGAGCCTGCTGATGTACTGTATCACAGTATGGTACGGCAGCTGCACTGAGGCAGACACGGTGAGGCTTCAGAGGGTAGTCAAGACAGCGCAAAGAATCATTGGCTGCCCTCTCCCCTCCCTGACAGACATCTACACCTCCCGCTGCATCAGCAGAGCCAAAACAATCATCAAGGACAGCTCCCACCCTGGCTGTTTGACCAGCTGCCCTCTGGCAGGCGCTACAGGTGCATCAAAGCCAGAACAAACAGACTCAAGAACAGTTTCTTCTCCAGAGCAATCACCACCCTGAACTCACACTCACCCACTCTAACTCTGCAATACCCACATCTCTGTGCAATATTATATTATTCATACTGAACAATATCTATCACCCCTATAATGTGCAATATCCAATATTCATTCACTAGTGCAATATTCATTCACCTAGTGCAAAACTCACCATCTTCATTATTATATGTATGCACTTTTTTATTTTTTACAATGTATATACTTTTATACATTCTGCTTTATTTTCTGTATATTTTTAGATGTTCTATTTTATATTTTAGGAAGTGTGACTTCCTAAAATATAAAATAGATTGGAGTGGCACTGAACAGGAGTGGCCCTCCAATCTCATTGTACATTCTGTCTAATGACAATAAAGACATTCTATTCTATTCTAAATGAGCAACTCAATGGAACAAGTCTTCATGGCTGGTTACAGAAAAAACAAACATCAACAACATAAGTTTAAAAAGTATATCTTTCAAAGTTTGAAACAAGACTGAAGTTATTTAAAGCACCAGCTACTGTTATACTGCACTCTGCCTCCGCTAACTTACACCCACAAAGATCATTTATGTTTTCGGAGTTGCTACTTCTGAAACAGCATGAAAGGTAAAAGACAGAGATGGTATGTGTAGGACAACAATTAAAAACAACACATCAGAAATAAATTATTTCAGTGAAAAACTAACTCAGCATGACTCCCAGTTCAGCTGTTTCACAGCAAATATTCCATCACACCAGCACTCTTTTGTCTACTGACAACACCAACTAAATGCTTCTTAGTGAGGTCTCCCGCAATGTGGATATGCAAAAAAAAAAGAAGAAAAAAAAAAGATGACAATATAATGACAGTGTTATCCACACAATAATAGTCTTTGCCATTGGTGGATACAGTGTATGAAAAATAGGACAAATGCTTTTGCATTTAGTGAGCCCCCAGGAGACTGTAGGCAAAAGTCTATATTCACACTCATACAGAGGTGACAACGCAACTGTTGGAATTATTTAATGTTTACCTCAATAGTAAGTATAGAAGGAAAAAGCATGCATTCTACTCGCAAGGAATAAAAACACCCACTCAGGAGGTTCACCACAGACAGTAAACACCGTTATAATATTTCCTATCATTGTTATGCAGATGACACACAACTGTACATATCAGTGTCACTTCAGGATTATCGTCCCCTACACTCACTCAGAAACTGCATTGAAGAAATTAGTGGATGTGCTAAAACATCCTACAACTGAAATTTTTCTTTTCAGCCCTAAAGAAAGAAAGATTAAAAATCTTCACCTGTGTAGAAAGTATTAAATTCTTAAACCAGGCAAGATATCTAAGAGTAATTTTGGAGTCTGACCTAAATTTCAACAGCCACATAAAGGCAATTATAAAACCAGCCTATTACCATCTTAAAAATATAGTAAAAATGAAAGGCTCTCTCTCTAAAGCAGATACAGGAAAATGGGTTTATACATTTATTTTTAGCAGATTAGAATGCTGTGTCTTTATGGGTATTAGTAAAAGATCAACCAGACAGCTACAGCCCATTCAGAATCCTGCAACTGAAATTTTAATAAACCCTAAAAAGGTTGAGCACATTACTTCTCTCAGATCTCTGCATTGACATCCCTATTTTTATTTTAGGATTCTAAAATATTTCTAATAATTTACAAACCACTAAATGTTCTTGGACCTAGTTACATTTCAAATCTACTTTTACCTTAAAAAACACCCAGAACTCTCAGGTCACCAGAAACAGACCTTCTATGAGTTCCCAGAATAAGAAAAAAACCCCACAAAAACAGAGTGAAGCAGATTTACTGAACATCTAACTTCCTGAACATATGAGATCAGCTAAAACATTTAAATCAGGGCTTAAATCTTTATTATTTGAAGTTTCTTATCAATAAATTATGTCTGCATCCTCTTCTTAAACTTTTATTTGTTTTATCTTCTATTGGGTGGTTCCTCATATTCACATATGGTCTAAAATTAGTCATTACAGGACAGTGTAAAACAGCTATCCACTAAATTGGTTTTGACAATGCGTTTGGTCATTCTGGTCTACAGTCTTGAGTGACTGCTCTGTCTACCAATAGCTGGTGTTTTGCTCCTCAGGTGTTAATGCAAATTCCTTTCTGGGCCCTGCTCATGTATTGAGTCATGTGCCTGTTCATCTTAGTCGCCAGTAGTTGGATGGGACTGGTCCCTTCCGGGGATCCTTGGGGATCAGGGCTGTCTGGCCTTCAGTAAGTTATTCTGGGAGTGTCTTTTCCACTAGCAGCTGGTTTTGGAGCCTGTTCAGGGAGGTTGCTGTAGTCTGCTCTTAGGTACAATAGCCACTGAAGATTGTTGTGTTTTGCATCGTTCTCCTATATGATCGTCCACTATTGCTCCGTCTCCAGCTTTGGTGCAGGGCTGTTCTTATATTGTTCCCCAGCCACTGGATCTTGGTTGATTCAGTGGAGAACATTTGGTTTATTCTCCTGGCTTCTTTGGCTCTGGTATACCTCTTCAAGTGGTTAGCCAAGGCTGTGAGTCTTTCCTTGACAGTTTCTAAGGCCTCAGGTACCCCTTTCTTCATCACACCATTCTGCACCTCTGGTCGCTGGCTAACTTCCCTCTGTGCTGCCTTGATCCCTCTAGTCTTCTTTTTGATGGAGGTTACTGCTACTTGTGGCTCTTTGTAAAGCATCTCAAAGATCACTGCTGCTAGGAAATAGGGAAATAGGGATTGTCTGTAGTGCTGCATTTACATCTTCTAGTTGACTTTCAGACGGTACTTCACGTAGTCTTGGTAATCAGCCTTGGGGGGTCCAGGTTTCACCATACCAGTTGTTATTGGGGCTTGGTACACAATCTCAGAGTGTGGGGATGATGATATCTTCCCCTTTCTGTAGCATTTGTGTTGCACCTGTCAATCTCTAGTTGCGATCGCAACTCTTTGTATTCCTCTTTGTATTCCTCTTTCTATCCCTCTGTAAAGCGTTCGGAATTACTCGGTGTCTGAATAGTGCTATCCAATTAAATTTTACTCGACCTGGGCATGGTTACTTTACTGAAATTATTGAAAAGGTAACTGTAAGAGGGAAAAAAAAAGACATGCTCAAAGATTAAATATCTGTTTCAAATAACAGGATTAAAGGCAAGTTTTACATTGACTACTGTACATGCATCATTACTTCTCATGTTTCACAAAGAAAAGAAAATGTGCTCTATTTTTTTACAGATCATTTTAACAGCATAGTAATTATTTTCAAATGTTTTAAAGACAAAACATTCACAACAAAATTGAATACAAAATTAAAATTCAAGAAATTTAATGTTTTCTGCATTTTTTTTTTCATTATTGCTTCTCTAGGTTCTTCATTATCTAGTACCACATATCAGGTGAACAAGGTGACATCCCCAGTTTCTATTCAGAGAAGCAAAATATAAATTATTAACAAGCTACAGTGACTTAAGCTTTACAGGTTTTGACATGAGGTAAAATGTTCATACAGCTCAGTGCTAAGAACATGATTTGCCTCAGGTAAATCAGCTGAAATGGTACTTTTATTCATTCACGGAGAAAAGTATGTCACTGACAAGAAATAATTTACTGTTTGCATCCGTTCTTTAACTTTCTGACTTGTCTGTATTTGAATGTGGGTACATATGAGACTGTGCACAAGTATGTGAGTTAAACTTGTCAGAATCTATATTTATTTCTATGCTTGGAGGCAAAAAATAAACATTAAAGTCACACTAAATTCCATTTGCGTCACTACAGTGACTTCTGAGAGGTGTGACAGGTGTCGTTCACAGAGGCAAACTGAGGCTTCTTAGCACACAATTTTAATTTGGGAACATGAGTTCTGCATGTGGAAATGCACATGGCAGTGCTGACTGTCACGGGGTGTCTGGCCTGTTGCGGTTTAGCCATTTGGTTTCTGTCCAACCACAGTGAGAGATCGGTCCACATTGCTGGCAAAAAGTCAGTCATTCCCAATTGGTGATGGACTTTTTATGGACATTTGTCATGAATTTTATAGACAGAGTTTCTAGGTGGAGCCAAGTTCTCACCACTCTGTTCACCCCCAACTGGTCACAGTACATGGCTGTCCTTCCCTGAGCCTGGCTCTGACGGAGATTTCTTTCTTTTAACAGGGAGTTTTTCCATTCCACTCCTGCCAAGTGCTTGCTCATAGGGGGTTGTCTAATTGTAGGGGTTTTCTCTATAATGTTTTTGGGTCTTTACCTTACAATATAAAGCACCTTGAGGCAACTGATGCTGTCATTTGGCACCATATAAATAAAATAAGATTGAATTGAATTGAATTAAACTGAAAATGGTAGAAAGCTTCCACTTTGGTGGCCTCCGGATCTCGCCTCTGCGTTTTGTGGATGATGTGGTTCTGTTGGTTTCATCAGGCGGTGGCCTCCAGCTGGCACTGGGAGCATTTAGCAACCAAGTGTGAAGCAGCTGGAATGAGAATTAGCACAAGTGGCAGAAATTAGTTTTCCCCCAAGGGTCGCTGGCCTCTCCCTTTGAGAGAGTGTGAGAAGTTCAGTAATTCAGGGGAACTCAGAGTAGAGTGGTTATTTCTCCACATCAAAAGGAGCCAGCTGTGGTGGTTTGGGCATCTGATTAGGATGCAAGGTGTTCCAGGCATGTCCTAGCAGGAGGAGGCCCCGGGGTAGGCTCAGGACATGCTGGAGAGATTATGTCTCTCAGCTGATCTAGGAACACCTCAGTGGTCCCCCAGATGAGCAGGAGGAGTCTGCTGTGGAAAGGAAGTTCTGGGCTTCTCTGCTTAGGTTGCTGCCCCTGTGACCTAGATAAGTGCGTGGATGGATGGATGGATGGATGGATGGATGGATGGACATTTTTTTTAACTGTATTTAGCAAAAACACTCACATGACGGTTGGGGTTTTTAAAAGCTTGGCAGGCCATGCATACAGCTTACTCAGTATGCACAACTAACAAATTGTAAGTGGCTTAATAACAAATTTATATCAAGACTAAAAATGTCTAACAAGCATCCTCATAAACTAAGCTCACAACCACTAACACTACTACTACTACTAAAATAAAAAAAAACAACAACTATTTACTATAATTATATTATTTATCAATGGCATGGCATCTAGGTTGAAGTAGATTCTGGACTGCAGCACAAAAAGAAATAACACTGAAGGGAGAAAAGGCACAAAACAAACCCTCAGGCTGTGTGTGGGCTATGATATACAGCCTCAGAGGTGGATTATTGTTCTTCAAAGTGAAAAGGGGAGAACAACGTACTGTCACCTTTTAAGCAAAACCAGTAAAAAAAAAGTCTGTCATGGGAAGTAGCAGCAAATCTCTACAATGTGATTAGGCTGGAGTCCTTACTTCCCTGGTTTCAGACCTCCTCTACGCATCAAGTCTGCTGCTGGACCAAGGAGACAAAATACTTGACTCGCTGGAGATGGGGCTTTGAACAAAGGTCCTACTAATACCACAACCAGTGTCAACAGCAGCTTAGAATGCCATGGACATGACATGTCCGGGATAATATTGTTGGTTTTAGGCTTTGTTCTGTTTGCTAAGGGTGACTCCACAAAAAACTGCAAACACCTCACAAACACCTGAACTGCACGCACCTCTGGACAGACTATGTATACAAAACTGGGACTACTTGGAAATTGATGATACTGTGCCCAGATGGAATGTATTTCAAAACTGAGATAAGAAGGCTCTAAACGCCTAAGTTGGTAAAGTACAACTGTATAAATGCCTAGCCTCAATCTACTCAACTGTTGTTGCTTTAGCCATCAGCTTCTAATACACTCTGAAATTAAAGAATAAGCAAATAATACAGATATAATAAAGGTTTTCATCCTTCTGTCCAGCTGGATTAGAGTAGGAGACTGTAAAGGTATTCATCTTTTAAATCTTATTGGTTAATTTTGCCTGGTTAAATTGTGTTGTCATCTTGCTGTGGAATGATGACTTGACAAAGCCGTATGTCTTCCTGAATTGGCAGCCCTTTTCCTTGCCATTTTGACACCAATACTGGAATGACTAAAAAGTCCTTAACTGGATTTGAACTGCCTAAGTTTCACTTAAAAGTTGCAGGGTTCTAAAAACCTATCACAGAAATTAACCTTGACAAACAACAGCAGCAAAACTAGCAAGCACCAACCAAAAACAGTGAGCGCATTAGGATAATGTTTCATCTTAGTATGTATTTGTTTCGATGTATAGCAAGAATACGAATCCCTAATGATAAATCAGCAACCCAAGAAACCTACCTCTTTCACATTTTTTAAACATACATTCTTATATTCTTACACAATATTTCAAGTTCACCAGGATTTGGGGTGGCTTTAGCTCAGGAAGTAGAGCATGGCACCTATTAATCGAAAGGTTGGCGGTTCAACCCCTGGCTGCTCCAGTCTGCATGCCAAAGTATCTTGGGGCAAGATGCTGAATCCCAAGTTCATCGGAGTGTGAATGTCTGTCAGTGTTAGATAGAAAGCTCTTAGGTGTAGAAAACAAATGCTTGTATGAATGGGTGAATGAGGCATGTTGTATAGAGTGCTCAAGTAGAGTAGAAAAGTGCTATACAAGAACCAGTCCAAGATAAATAATATTTATGAATATGAATTAGTATAATAAAAGGTAATTGTAATATTGATATTATAATATTTTTCTTCTTTATTTTCTTTTGTCTTGTTACCTCCACAGGAGACAGAAGAAAGCCCTGTTGCTGGGTAACAGTGCTACAGTTGAGCGACTGGATTGATAACAAGAGTTGTTTTCTGAGGAAGCACCATTCTTCTGGACCCTCAGAGGCCAGTCGGTTTGAAAGGCTTTCCCAGCAGAAAATATGATTAACAGCCACAGATGTCATCATAGTCATATTTCAGTGCAAAGGGAAAAAGCAATTCTAGTGATTACAAGTAGAAAATAATAAACTGGGTTTCAGCAGAACACCATGTAATAAAAGAGTTTCAAGTTCCATATGTAACACAGAAAAATATACATAACTACCTATGGACATTTTGCTGCATTACATATGGAATGAGATAGTATTTATCCTAAATAAGGACAGGAGGCAAAATAAGTCAGACAAAAGGACAAATATCAACCAGTATCCTCACCATGTGTCCTTTATTCACTTTAAGTATTTCATCTGGTCTAGTGAAGTGACACATATCCATTATTAGCTAATGTTTTCTTTAAAAGTGCATGTGTCACTCTACATCCCTGCTAAAGTGCCATCCCATCACATGTTCTGTGAAATTCAGTGACCTTGAGTGTGTTCCCCTGTGATATGACAAGATACCTCTTCATCTCTGGGTAATGCTGTTTGACCAGTGCTTCATACACACACACACACACACACACACACACACACACACACACACACACACACACACACACACACACACACACGCACATACACTGATCCGCTTCTCTTGGTGTGCCTGCACATCTCTTTCCTGGACCCCAGTCCTCGCTCTAATCCCCTGGACTCGATGCTGAGGCTGCAGGCTGGTAATTGACCAAATCCCCTTCTGCTACCTTCAACCCATACCTCTCCTATGATGTCAAGTGCTCCTTGACAGTACACACACATGCAGACAGACACGTGCTTATAATACAAATAGACGCATCCACACATGCATGCAAATCAAACTGATGCAAAATGCCTCAACGTTCAGATTTTATTTTATCAGCTGTCAGGGTGAACACCATTTTCCTGGCTTGCAGTAAAGGATCATTTATTTCTCCAAGGTTTTCAGTTAATGAAGTATCAGCATTTTCAGCTAGTATGGCTTAGGTCTGCTTTCTGCCTCTTTTTCTGTAATAAGTTCCTTTTTATATCTCCATTCTCAAAGCTGTCACTGAAAGACATCCACATTTGATCGCTGATTTCATTAGATGCTTTGTTTTTTTGTTTTTTTTCCCCCCCTCGCAAAATACCAGAGTGCTCCTTGATTTGCCATTAGAGAACTCCCACAAGAACAATGTGTAATTTTGGTCTGCCACTGAAACTGTCAAATGGCGTCACTCAAGAGCGAAACATCGACACTAAATGCTAGATAGGAATTGAAATGTTTTCCTTTCTCAGGAAATTGAGATTATATACACTGATAGATGATAAAATAAGCGAACCAAGAGAAATTCAAACATCTTACAGACTTCTGTGTTACAGTGTCTAGATTGTTTTTATCTGAGTGGACAAAATAAGGAAAATAATATTTAAACTGGGAATTTTTAAGTTTCATATTTAGGATAAAAAAAAAAAGTAAGCAGATATAACTAGTACAATTATTGGAGGCAATGTGCAGAGCTTAAAATACATCTACATTACTGTGTAACACTTTTTTTAGACTACCCCTGTTCACTGTCATGTGTGCCTATTTTTTTCTCTTTTTTTTTTGTTAGATGTGTAATATGCATATGATTAACACATTGAATTAGTTGCTCTGCTGGATATATCCCATAGTCTTTCTGCTCATTTAAAAATTGTTAGGGAAGACACCTGATAGGAGCGATGAAAGTCATTTTTTAAGGAAGCCTGCTGCAGACTTATTAAAATGTCCAGCCAATTCGACAAAGGCCATGAAAGTCTGGGAGTGAGAACACAGATAAAGGGGGAATGGAATGGTATAAAGAGGACGTATTTAAAAGGGGAAAGTAAAGGATTTGGCACATTCAGACATGTCTGTGCATAAGGGTAAAATAACAATATGAAGGACACTTTGAAGGCTCTCCTGAGTCCAACAAAGCAGCAACATGTCAGTGCGCTGTGTTGCTTTGTGAAGGGTTAAGAAGAGCACTTTGTAAATGCTGGAGTGGCCCGCTATCAAGGCCTCCTGTCTGTTCCTTTATGATTAGTGTGCTTGTTCTGTTAGATGTGATTAGACTAATACTGTAATGTTCTACCCAAGTTAATGGTCTGTGGTTACTGTTGCCAAGCCCTGCTGCTTGATTAAATTATTCACTTAATATTAGTATTATATGATTAATCTACCAATTAATTGGCAGGGTCAAAGTGATTGTAGCTGAGACTTTTTGCAACAGCTGATTTACTAATGCCAACTGATGGTGGCAATATATGCTATTCACTCAGTGAGGACTTGATGTTGAACTCTCAGTGTGCTTCCATAGATGTGCCTACAAATAATACATTAGAATAAAATGATGGAATCAGAAGCGGCTTCCATAGACAGTCCCCATTACTGTGGATCCAGTCTCATCAAACCATTCTGTGACTTGTTGTGACCTATAGATGGGGTCTATAGGAACTGTAGACTATTGTCATCGTGGAAGAGGCATCTGCCATCAGGACAGATTTATTTGATCAGTGACGGTCAAAGGTTCAGGTGTTTCCTTTCATTTATTCTGTATTTTGGAGTGAAAGACGAGTGAAAATGTGACACTTTTACAGCTGATTTGAATCCAAAACTGTGACCTTTAAATACACTGAATTTCTTGCCATTATTTGCCAATTGGCTTCCAGTGATAACCAGTGACTGAGGCAGTCACTGGTTACCACTCCATGTTTTAACTACACATGCCCATCTTTCCACCATTGTGAAAACATTTTCTAACATTGCTATTATATTAAATTAGTCATTTGTAGAAAACGTTTTGTATAAAGTTTTGGGCTTCGATTTCTATTATGTGAAGTCACTGTTTAATTCTTGGTTTATTGTAGTTTTGCAGCTTTGAGTTTTGAGATTCCAGGTTGGTTTCTTTATATTTATATTTGCAGGTTTTGTTGTAGTTTTCTGGGTTATGTTCTGTAGTGTTTGTGTAATTACCCTTACTGCCAAAAAGGGTAGATAAATTTTCTACACTGCAGCTTCAAGTTTGACTAATGTGTATCAGCAATATTCAAATACAACTCCAAGTCCCAAAAATTTCCGACTGTGTAAAGTGTAAGTAAAAACAATGTGATGACCTGCAAATCTCCTAAACCTTTATTTTATTCACAATGGAACCCAGAAAAATATATCAAATGTTTAAATTGAGAAGATGTGCCATTCCAAGAAAAACAATAAGGTAATTCTAAGCAATATGTCTGAAAAAAAAGTTGGAATAGGTCCACGTTCACCACTGTGGAAAACCCACTCTCCTTTTAAGAACAGTCTGCAATTGTCTAAGAACTGAGGAGATCAGTTCCTGGACTTTTGGGAGAGGAATGCTGTATCATTCTTGGCTGATATAGGATTTTAGCTGCTCAACAGTCCTGGGTTTTCTTTGTCATATTTTTTCACTTCAAGATGTGCCAGATGTCTTGGTCTGGTAGTTAGCCTCACTGCATGAAGGTCCCAAGTTTGAATCCACTGGGCTGCTGGGATGTTTCTGTGTGGAGTCCACATGTTGTCTCTGTGCCTTTGTGGGTTCTGCCCAGGTACTCCAGCTTCCTCCCATAGTCCAAAGATATGTACGTATGTACTGCAGATGATGAGATATTCAAAGTTTTCATAGTTTTACATTTAGGAACATTATTCTGAAATTGTTCCACAATTTATAGAAGCAGGTTTTAGCAGACTGGTGAATCTCTGCCCATCCTTACTTCTGAGAAACTCTGCATCTCTAAAATGCTCTTTTTAGGCCCAATCATCTTAGTGACCTGTTGCCAGTTCACCTAATTAGTTGCAAAATGTTTTTTTAAACTGTTGCTGCCATCAAATTCAAAATGAGCTAATATTTTTCATGAAGTAGTAAAATGTCTGAGTTTAAACATTTGACATACAGGGGTTGGACAATGAAACTGAAACACCTGGTTTTAGACCACAATAATTTATTAGTATGGTGTAGGGCCTCCTTTTGCGGCCAATACAGCATCAATTTGTCTTGGTAATGACATATACAAGTCCTGTATATGTCAGAGGGATTTTAAGCCATTCTTCTTGCAGGATAGTGGCCAGGTCACGACGTGATGCTGGTGGAGGAAAACGTTTCCTGACTCGCTCCTCCAAAACACTCCAAAGTGGCTCAATAATATTTAGATCTGGTGACTGTGCAGGCCATGGGAGATGTTCAACTTCACTTTCATGTTCATCAAACCAATCTTTCACCAGTCTTGCTGTGTGTATTGGTGCATTGTCATCCTGATACATGGCACCGCCTTCAGGATACAATGTTTGAACCATTGGATGCACATGGTCCTCCAGAAAGGTTTGGTAGTCTTTGGCAGCGACGCGCCCATCTAGCACAAGTATTGGGCCAAGGGAATGCCATGATATGGCAGCCCAAACCATCACTGATCCACCCCCATGCTTCACTCTGGGCATGCAACAGTCTGGGTGGTACGTTTCTTTGGGGCTTCTCCACACTGTAACTCTCCCAGATGTGGGGAAAACAGTAAAGGTGGACTCATCAGAGAACAATACATGTTTCACATTGTCCACAGCCCAAGATTTGCACTCTTGCACCATTGAAACCGACGTTTGGCATTGGCACGAGTGACCAAAGGTTTGGCTATAGCAGCCCGGCCGTGTATATTGACCCTGTGGAGCTCCCGACGGACAGTTTTGGTGGAAACAGGAGAGTTGAGATGCACATTTAATTCTGCTGTGATTTGGGCAGCCGTGGTTTTATGCTTTTTGGATACAATCTGGGTTAGCAACCGAACAGCCCTTTCAGACAGCTCCTTCTTGCGTCCACAATTAATCCTGTTGGATGTGGTTCATCCTTCTTGGTGGTATGCTGACATTACCCTGGATACCGGGGCTCTTGATACATCGCAAAGACTTACTGTCTTGGTCACAGATGCGCCAGCACGACGTGCACCAACAATTTGTCCTCTTTTGAACTCTGGTATGTCACCCATAATATTGTGTCCATTGCAATATTTTGAGCAAAACTGTGCTCTTACCCTGTTAATTGGACCTTCACACTCTGCTCTTACTGGTGCAATGTGCAATTAATGAAGATTGGCCACCAGGCTGGTCCAATTTAGCCATGAAACCTCCCACACTAAAATGACAGGTGTTTCAGTTTCATTGTCCAACCCCTGCATTTTCCACGTTCTACTGCAAACAAAATATGAGTTTATGAGATCTGCAAATCATTGCATTGTGTTTTTATTTAAATTTTACACAAGTGTGGTTGTACATTGTTTTCATTTGGTAATATCTACTTAGTATACACATCAAGAGTTCATATTTTAGTTTGCATCCTTAATTGTTAACCTGCTCAGTTACTTCAAGAATAAATGCAATACGAATGTAATGCAGATATTTTCAGACAGGCCTTTATTTAATCTTTATTTTTGTTGTAGCGATGTTTTGTAAAATAATTTTTTGACTCATTTTGAGCTTCAATGAAAGTTGGTGTGAAGCCAAAATGTCACTGTCATTCTGAGTTTTGAACTTCTAAGTTCTGCTGATTAGTTGTCTTCACGTTGATTCTTAGTTGTGTTGTTCCACTTGCTATTATTCCTCCTTTCAGTCATCCCTACCTGTGTTTCCTGTTAAGTCTCCATCTGTGTGAGATGTCCCTTATCAACTACTTCCTGTTTTATTCTGATAGTCTCTTGTCTCATGTGCCGTGTTTTGATTTTAGCTCCCCTTGTCTCGTTATACCTGATTTGTTCCTGCCGTGTTTCCCACCTGTTGTCCCCGTGCTTCATTACCCAGTGTATTTATTTTCTGAGTCTCCCTTTGCCCTTTGTCGTGTCATCTCACTTTTGTTGTGTGCTTCTGCGCTTTTTCAGCAATAAAGCTACACTTTGAGTCCGGGCTGGTTCATTTGGGTGCAAACCCTGCCTGCCACACAGCGAAGCTTGACATTCACACCAAGTTGAATGAAATGAAAAAGTAAAAATGCAAAAATAAAAGGGGGGCATTGCCGTAACAGTTCACTTATTCTATCAGAAAAATATTGTTTTTTGCAATCCCTTTGGTACGACTGAGATGGTATGTTTTAAACTGCTAAATGTAGAAACCTGTGATTTTAACTTAGCCTGGACCATTAAGATTCTCTATGAGGATGAGGCCCATCAGAGTTCACTTACCAAGGTAAGGTGGTGTTTTTGTAGTGTTGGAGGGTGCATACAGGAATGTAATGATTCAGGATATGTCCGGAGACACCAGTGACAGAGGTCCCATTTTTTTCATTTTTTTTTTTTTTTTTTTTTCGAGTGCCTTTTAGAAGTCATAATAACTTGGAGTCTTCTTTTACTGATGATTAGAAAATGTGATGATTACATTCTTGTAGGAATGCTTTGCGCTTGGTATAGTCAACCCATCTTTTTTACCATCTGAACTGGCTTACTTTAGGGAAATTATTAATTATAAAGGACAAGTAAGAGTAGGGCAAGGAATGATTTTCTAATTTCAAAGTAAAGTTAAGACATGCCCAGAATAAATGTCATGTTGGTAATTTAAATTTTTTTCTCCATTTATTACTTTTTTTTTTTAGGGAAGGGTAAAAAAGGTCACTGACCGGTGATTTACAGCCTTATACTGCTTCTGAGCGTCATCAGACATTTCAATGCCTGTTTTACCAGATAAGAAAAAGAATGGAAATCACTGATGACCCAGACTGATGCCACTTGAGAATCAAGCTGGACTCTATTTATATATTATGCATATAAGCCCTAAATTGAAGCAGCAACATAACAGGTCTTAAGGGCAACTAGAAGGCTATCTCACAGCAAGCCCAGTCACTGATGCTTTCTCCATTAAACACTTGTAACTGTGCGTGTTAATACTGAAATACGATCAAGAATATTGATCAAGCTATGTGGAAGCAAAGCCAGAATGATGCAATAAAGAAACTAAGAAAGAATAATTTATGTCTATATACATACAGAATTTGCATGAACACTGAGGGTTCATGCAGTTTTACTCTAAATTTCCTCAGGAGGGCATTGTTGTAAAAATCTAGACCCTCACAAAGAGGCACAGTGGTGCAGGTGAAACAAACATAACTACCTGTGGAAGTTGCAGCAGGCATGCTGCATGCGTTTGCCATCAGGATAAATTGTTTATTTATTTATTTATTTTTTTTTGTGAGAAAGAAATGAGAATAAAATGTAATTTAAAGTGCATATCAGTTTTGACAGCCCCATCAGAACTGAAAGGGAAGCTCTCAGAGCTCGTAGCCTATTCCGTTTGCACATAATGTCACAGGCATACTAATATGCGCTGTAATTTTTAAGTGGTTATTTTTTTTCTCCAAAATCAAATGCAGCTGATTAATCAATGCAATGAAAGGGGATTGCAAACTGGCACTGGGAATTGAGAATGCAAATTATGCACACAGAGAAATAGCTATAATATCTTATTCATGGAAACGTTTGAGCGCGAATATAACTTACACAGCACCTCTTTAATTCTCCACTGACATAAAAGCACACATACAATATGAAGGCCCTGTCCTCTGCCAAACAGCTTCATTTGATGTTTTATTGAAACCCAATCCTCACCCAAATCCACTTCTAAGTCCCACTGCTCCTTTCTCCTTATATTATCTCTGTCCTCTGGTGCTTGTAGAAGTGCCATTGCTGTTTTGATCTGTAATTTGATATTTCTTGTGCGAGCTCAGCTGAGAAGGTGTTTGCCAAAGTAGCCCTATATCCCTGATGACTTTTAGAGCTGCAGTCATTAGTTATGCTGTTGATTAGAGCCATCGACAGAAACTCAGATTCCCACTCACCCCACTCCTCACCCCACCTACCTGCTCCGTGCATTGCAGTTTCAAATAAGGGGCTCTAATGTTATTCCACTTGCCTCATTGCCTCTGCTTGTATGCTCCTGCGAGCACAAAACCACCCACTGCCCTGCGAGTTCTGAAAATTAGCAAGGGGCAAATCTGAGGTGGAGTGCGTTGCCCAGTGTAAAATGTTTAATTTAGAAAGGCTCTGACCACCTTTCACTGGGTTTCTGTCTCTGTCTCTGTATTCTGTTGGGGTTGGGTGGGGTAGGTGGTAGGATAAAAGTTGAAACCACAAAAGTTCCCTTTTTTGGTTCAGCAAATAAATCATGTTACTTATTGAACATGCAT
Source organism: Archocentrus centrarchus (assembly GCF_007364275.1). NCBI lineage: Eukaryota > Metazoa > Chordata > Actinopteri > Cichliformes > Cichlidae > Archocentrus > Archocentrus centrarchus. Next base: position 1,827,964 of record NW_022060145.1, read on the forward strand.
TATGTGATTATGGCTAATATCAGACTGTGTGTAATTAACCTAACAACTTAACACCTTGTGCTCACTTTGTTGCAGAGAGTAAAGAGCAAATGCATCAAATGCACTCCAGACCATTGGCACTCTTAACTAAAGAGAATTATTTTGGTTCACCAAGCATCAGTAATATGCTAAAAACCTTTCACTACACAAATCATCTGCCCAATTAGGCCAATTTGGTGATGAGATAGGTAGCTTTGATCATTACCATGCAAAGAGGTTATTCAGAGGACAAGGTCATCGCGAGTAATTTCTCAAATGCTTGAAGAGAAATTTAAAACTATGCAGCCTCAGCTAGGAAAGATAATGACAGAAACAAACTGTAGATTCTCTCTTTCTACTGATCCTGATCATGTGCCTTTATGTTCAAACAATAATTGATGGTTATATTTTTATACAAATTAGCACATAAAATAAATATAAACAATAAGTAGATTTTCCCCCCCAAAAAAGTGTATATGTTCAGGAAAAAAAATATTAAAAGGAATTTTTGTAATGGAGTCTGCCAATCCTCAACTAATATATACTTGGCTGCAATGTAATATGAAGGAGTGCAGCTGAGCTAAATCAGTATCAGCTATGAGAAAAATGGAGACAACCAGTAGTTTGGCCTCTGAAGATGTTGAAAATGTAAACCCGTATGCCTATGGTGGACCACAGCCTTATATTGATGAGGCCGAGCATCAAGAGGAACAACAACCAGCAATCAGAAAGGAATTTGTGGTGTGAGGAGAACCAGTGGGGAAGCATCTTGGTAAGTGAACAACACTTAATAATCCTCACATATTTGGATTTAACAAAGTCATCCAGTTAGTACTACAGTATTGATATTTATGTATGACAGAAACCTACAACTATAAATTCATGTGAGGATCAGCTGCTATCAACTTTAAGGCCCATATCACCCCAACAGAGCACTTCGCTCTCAGACTGCTGCTTACTTGTGGTTCCTAGGATACTTAAGAGTAGAATGGGAGGCAGAGCCTTCAGCTTTCAGGTCCCTCTTCTGTGGAACCAGCTTCCAGCTTGGATTCAGGAGACAGACACCCTCTCTATTTTTAAGATTAGGCTTAAAACTTTCCTTTTTGATCAAGCTTATAGTTAGGGCTGGATCAGGTGACCCTGAACCATCCCATAGTTATGCTGCTATTAGGCCTAGGCTGCTGGGGGGTTCCCATGATGCACTGTTTCTTTTCATTCACCTTATTTACTTTGTTTATACTCCACTCTGCATTTAATCATTAATTGATATTAATCTCTGGCTCTCTTCAACAGCATGTCTTTTCTCTCCCCTCAGCCCCAACCGGTCACAGCAGATGACTGCCCCTCCCTGAGCCTGGTTCTGCTGGAGGTTTCTTCCTGTTAAAAGGGAGTTTTTCCTTCCCACTGTCGCCAAGTGCTGCTCATAGGGGGTCGTTTTGACTGTTGGGTTTTCTCTGTATTACTGTAGGGTCTTTACCCACAATACAAAGCGCCTTGAGGTGACTGTTTGTTGTGATTTGGCGCTATATAAATAAAATTGAACTGAATCTGACAACACATCAGCAAATCTTTACCAGGTTTATAGGCAAGGAGAGTGAGAGAGTTTCCTAATGCACTTTGTTTGATAGGTGCTGGTGTGGGAAATGCTGCAAACAAGTCATCAAGCAACATTTCTTGATTTCAGAGTTCAAATATTAGCAAAATGAAGGTACCTGTTATGCTTTATGAAGTACTAATTTCTCTGAAACTGTATGCTAATGCATGTTAACATTAAGATTACTTCTCATTATTTAAAAGGGCATTTCAAACAGTTACCCCTTAAAAAAAGTATTTCACATTTTCTTTCAACTGAATCTCTCATCAATTGAAGACCATTGCTGCTACTCGCACCGTAATGAAGTGAAAGAGAAGTGGCTGCTTGCACACAAGAAACCGCTATCAATATCACACGTTCTTGGCTTCAAAATCCCATCCTGAACTCCATCATATCTCCAGGAATGTAATCCTTCTGTCTAAAATGGGCACTGCACGCATTTTTTTTTTTTCCACAACAGACGCAGCAGTGAAGTCCCACTGCTTCACCTGCACGAAATGCACCCAGGCATGAAAACAAGCTTCGTTCTGCTTCCCATCAGGAAAGCTGCGGACCTGAGATCGCATAAGGCTCATGTTTGTGCAGCCCGCACACAAAATAATTCACAATGATGAAACAAGCTCAGACTCACTACCAACTACTTCTGCACTGAGTGTTAAGGCAGAGGACAGAAAACACTCCCTCATGTTACCTTGTGTGTTGGAAAAAAGAAAGAAAAAAAACATTTAGCAGTGCTTAAAATGCACACCTTTTCATCTGGATTGCTTTCAGAGATGCATTAGCTTTTCCAAGAAAAATGCTGCAAGTTGCACTTTAAGCCAAGTCTGTTGATAGTGTCCATCAGTTCACTACCTACGGTCAGGAATGGGAATTCATTAGCCATTAAGTGAACAATCATAAAGTGAACACTGTAATTCATGAAGATGAATCATCCCACCTTTGCTATATTTTACTATTAAAATGGCATGTCATGCGGGGTTAACAGGAGGTGAGTGGGAAGAAAAGTTTTGAAAAGCGTGTGAATATCTGCTGATTATCCATGACTGAAATAGTCTTAGGGGGAAGGAGAGCGCAGTCAGAGTGTTGTACATGTTAGGCCAGGTGGGGCTTCGTTTCAAAGCTGAAGACTTCAGTAAAATATTCTGTGATCTCACCTCATGTGTGGGAGGAATATGTCTGTATCCAGAAGTGTGCGCTTTCATCTTTTGTCACTAAGTGTTATTACACCTGCATGATACCACATCATGGACCATACCTGGGTACAGTCTTTATAAAGCAATGTGTGAACTGGCGAATGTGAGAGCTAATTATGCAACTCTTCTGTAAAGTGAAATGAATTACTGTACCTGCATAAAAAAAAAAGGTCTACAGATTTTTAATATATGCCAAGCAAATAATATAGGAAACAAATATCTAACATTGCTAGGATCAGGATTCTGTAGCTGCAGCTCAACAGAGAACAAGAAAAAAGTAGAACGAATAAACACTTTTTTTTTAATTTTTAAATTAGGCTTTTCACCTTCTTTGAAAAAGAAGCTTTCTATTTCATTATCCTTAGCCAACTGGCTGACTTTATATTTCATTTGGTCATAAGACATAGGTCATAGATTTTCCTGCTGATCTTTTGCAAGATTTTTATTGTGTCTCAAGGTAAAAGTTGGGCCTTCAATATTCAGCTGTACTTTAAAGCACTCATTTTACTTGTCTTCCTACAGCAGAGGTTGAAAACACAGCAGACTGAGAGAGAATATTAGTCATTACTTGTTGTACTGAGTACAATGTTTTCTTTTTGTACAGTGTTTTGAAATTGTAGTTAAACAAGACAGGCTGAAAAAAAAATGGAAACAACTCAAAATCCCTTATAAAAATGATTCAGACTGTGAGAAAATGTGACCTCTTCATTTAATGAAGATGAGAAATAATATATTTATCAGCTTTTTGGGAAATTCTTTTGTTACAAAAGTTGAAATGACAACAATGATAATGACAACAAATAATTTCTGGCAGATGCCTCTCTGCTCGACGGATACACTATATTGCCAAAAGTATTCACTCACCTGCCTTCTCACACATATGAACTGACGTGACATCCCATTTCTCCTAGGGTCAGCCCACTCTTTGCAGCTGTAACAGCTTCGGTTTTTCCGAGAAGGCTTTCCATAAGGTTTAGGAGTGTGTTTATGGGAATTTTTGACCATTCTTCCAGAATCACATTTGCAAGGTCAGACACTGATGTTGGATGAGAAGGCCTGGCTCGCAGTCTCTGCTCTAATTGATCCCAAAGGTGTTCTATCGGGTTGAGGTCAGGACTCTGTGCGGGCCAGTCAAGTTCTTCCACACCAAACTCGCTCATCCATTTCTTTGTGCACTGGTGCACAGTCAGTCATGTTGGAACAGGAAGGGGCCATCCCCAAACTATTCCAACAAAGTTGGGAGCATTAAATTGTACAAAATGTCGTGGTATGCTGAAGCATTAGGAGTTCCTTTCACTGGAATGAACTCAGGAAAAACAACTCCACACCATACCCCCCCACCCCCCCTTCACCAAACGTTACACTTGGCACAATGCAGTCAGACTAGAGCAGTTCTCCTGGCATCTACCAATCCCAGACTCGTCCATCAGATTGCCAGATGGAGAAGCGTGATTCGTCACTCCGGAGAACACGTCTCCACTGCTCCAGAGTCCAGTGGAGGTCTGCTTTACATCACTGCAACTGATGCTTTGCATTTTGCTTAGTGGTGCAATGTTGGGATGCAGCTGCTCGGCCATGGAAACCCATTCCATGAAGCTCTCTACACGCTGTTCTTGAGCTACTCTGAGGGCCACCGGAAGTTTGGAGGTCTGTAGCGATCGACTGCAAAAAGGTGGCGACCTCTGCACACTATGTGCCTCAGCATCCACTGAGCCTGTTCTATGATTTTACATGGTCTACCACTTTGTGGATGAGTTGCTGACATTCCCAATTGCTTCCACTTTGTTATAATACCACTAACAGCTAACAGTGGAATATTTAGTAGTGAGGAAATTTCACAACTGGACATGTTGCACAGGTGGCATCCTATCATGGAATTCACTGAGCTCCTGAGAGCGAATGTTTGTAGAAGCAGTCTGCATGCCTAGGTGCTTGCTTTTAAACGTCTGTGGCCATGGAAGTGACTGGAACACCTGAATTCAAGGATTTGAATGAGTGAGTGAAAACTTATGGCAATATAGAGGGTGATAGCATATCGTATGAAAGACTACTTATATCCGTCCTTGTGGCTGTGAAATGAGGCAGCATTATCCATGATGGATAACAGTTTGTTCAGTGACCTCCTCTCAGCGACAGTTTCAAATGTGTCGAGTTTGTGGCCAATCACAGAGCCAACCTTCCTAATCAGTTTATTCAGTCTGTTGGTATCACGAGTGCCAACGCTGCTCCCCCAGCAGTCCACAGCATGCCACAACTAACTGACCATTCTGCTGCACACACTGAAGGATCTCAGCTTCCTGAGGAAACAGAGCTTGCTCATTGCCTTTCTGTGTACAGCCTGTGTTTAGCTCTTCCAATTGAGCCTGTTGTTAATGAGGACACCCAGGTACTTGTACTCTTCCACCACATCACAATCCCAAGAAATGCTATCACCATTTTCCTGGTGTTATTCACATTCATTTTTTGCTAGGGTACACGTTCTGTGGATCCAAAATGCATATTAAACTTTTTTGTTTATTAGTTTGAATTGGTATTTTGTTACATAAGCCCCATTTATCAACATAATGAACAAGCCTAGGCAGCAAAGTGCAAAAACTCTACTTTACTTAAGTAAAACTTTCAGGTATCTGTACTAATTGTAGTATCTATTGTTCTGACACCATTTTACTTTTACTCCCTTCATTTTAACACAAATATTTCTGCTTTCTAAAGCCTTAGATTTTCAAAACAGACTCATTACTTTAGATTTAAGTCATTTTGCTGTCACTGCGCACCTTCAAACATCAAACTGATCTGAACCTAAATGGAACAATGTCACATAAAAGACAGTCCTATGTTCAATGCTTATCATACACAGAGAGATTAAAGAGCCAAAAAATAATTCATAACATTTATACCATTTTACTCGGAGGTTAAAGTGGGCCTGAATGACCCAGAGGTGGTGTTTTTGGTTCATAAGCTGCGGTCAATTACTGTGACTTATTTGTAAGGGATTATTCTCCCCACACTGCCCCACCATAGCTGATCTTAGGGCTCCCACACCTGCCAAATCCCACTTTAACCCCCAACTATACTCATTTTCCTGTTTAGATATGGAGGCAGAGTCACCTATCTACAATGAAGACAACATATATTATATTGGTTCAATTAAGAATAACTGTAACATATCAAGACGCAAAGGCAAGAGCAAAATCAAGCATATTTCATTTAAGACAGCTTGATGGAGATGCTTCTAGGCACTGGTTTGACTCAGCTGGCCTTGCCTCGGTTCTCTAGCCTTTTAAATCCCCATGTATCTTAATAATGTTCTCTCTTTTCCAAATCCCCTTATTCAATTATGGCAGCTTCTAATACATGTGTCAACATGTTTCATTAGTCAGTCCTCCTCTCCCACCAAAGAGATTAGTCCCCCCCCCCCCCCCCCCCTTTTTTTTTTTCTTTTATTTACTAAATGCTGAAATATCATTTTCCCCAGGACAGAGTAATAACTGGGTAAGAAGAAATTATTATTTTTGTTCACTACATTTCATTTTGGTCAGCCAGTCGGAGCCTTTCCTTTTGTTTTTTTCTTTTTCTTTTTGCTGAGAAGACTATTAAATATGCGCTGCAGTTTACATTTAAATGCTTCAATAACATTAGAGGGACTGTGGTTTTAACTCTTTGCTCTCTGAGCTCATCAGCTTCAGTTCTTCCATCACAGAGTGCTTATTCATGAGCTTTACGCAACTGAACAATGGCAAGAGTCTAGAAATAAGATATGAAGCAAGACTGTTTCATCTCAATAAGTGCGTATGTGTGTGTGTCACAGAAGGAAATGATTAATTCTAAGAGTGTGGGATCCCTTTGATATTCTGCGTGGTAATTCCTGGTCCCTTAAGGGTTTCATAGTTGCCTCTGCATTGTTGAACTGAGGAGAGTACAGAGGCCATGTGTAGGCAGGGACTAGATGAGGTGTTGCAATACATGCATGCTCTGCAGATTTTTCCCTATGACACTATGCACAACAACTGTAGTAACAAAGAGCAGTGGAAAGCAAGGGCTCCCTTGTCATTTTCATTTTATTTCTGTTACACTCGTCGCCTGATTGTCTTATCGCCCCTTCCTTCCCCATAAAACCCCACGTCCTGCCTCCCTCATAGCCTTGTCATTATCAGCTCCCTCACTGACTGATTATGGAGTGTAGATGAGTGCAGAGAAAGGAGGAGCAGAGGTATTTCAAATGTGAAATTCTTGGTAATACAATAATAGGCTATGTGGCAATGCTGACATTAAAAATGTAAAAAAAAAAAGAAAAAGGATTTACTTTTAAACACCTTATATTGACAAGTGTGATCTTATCACTGCCTAGGTAACTAATGAAATCCAGCAAGGAAGACTGTTGCAAAGGTTTAAACTTATACTACTTAATATGCTACTTAACACAGGAGTGTTTCTAAGGTAGGCTGCTTGCTAGCAGGGGTGAAGCCTTTGGCTGTCTCTGTACTTGGTAAACGGGCTGGTTCTTATACAGCACTTTTCGACACTACTTTGAGCACTCATACAACAAGCCTCATTCACCCACTCAAAGAAGCACTTCTTTCTACGCCTAAGTGTTTTCTATCTAACATTCACACCAACGGATGCATCAGAGAGCAACTTGGGGTTCAGTATCTTCTCCAAGGATATTTTGGCATACAGACTGGAGCAGCCAGGGGTTGAACCACCAACCTTGAGATTGGTAGCTGACCTCTGAGCCACAGCCACCCCGGTGGTAAGATGACATTTTTGCAAATGGTGAACAAGTTTGTTTCCTGTCTTTGTGGTCACCTGGATATCCTGCAGTGCTTTGCTGTTGATTTTAAATCTAAACCACTTCCAAATCAATGATGCCGACCTCTCGCCTTGCCACTTTACTTTTCTTGTGCCAATGACTGACTCACCTGTTGGTCAATCATAGTGCATGTATTTTGTTTTTTTGGTTTTTGTTACTTCCACCAAGGATGTTATGTTTTTGGTAGCATTTACGTGTGTTTCATTCTGTCTGTAAACACAATAGCTTTAAAAGTTGTTACTTAATTTTGTAAAACTTTATTTGGCTGTACAGTGATCATATTACCAAGCCATTCAAATTTGGCTTACATCCAGCAAGGTCTTCAAGGTCAACTTAACTTATGCATCAAAAATTGACAAGAAGCCTTATAACATAAATTATGATTCTTACAAATGTGGTGTGTATTGTCAACATATAAAATGTACCATACAAAGATTTTAAATATCATGTCACATTTGACCCTCCAAGGTAAGTAGTTTGATTTGAAAGTCAAAGTGATAATAATGCATAGAGTTATGCTTCTTACTGCCGTTGTTTGTACTGACAACATACAGTATAGGCCTACAGGGAATGATATACAGGTATGGGGATTCTATACAACAAACATACAAAGTACCTTAAAATACAATACTATTCCATTAAAAGTAAATACTGCCCAGAGTGTGAGCTGCCTTAGTGGAGGTTTGCGGTCTCTGAGTGCCTCTTCTTTGTTTTTGTTTTGTTTTGTTATGGCCAGAAATGATTGAACTGCATAACCATTTTGCTATTGCCTTTTAGGGTATTTTACAGACTACGGCTGGTACATACTGTACAGAACAATTGCCTTGATTGTAAATAAATAAATTAGCTTATCACACTTAGTAGGGGAGGACTTTAATGAAAAAAAGAGAAAAGTAAAATTAGTTTTCTTCACCACAGCTCTAATGCCCTTATTCACATACCCCCCCTCAGTACTCCTTACATCTGCTACTCACTTAGCAGGTGCCTCCCTCCCTCCCTCCTATCCCATTTACTCCCTCTTTCTCTTGCCCCTTGTGACCTTAATTACAACATGTAAAATCCTGACCTGCATCCAATTTCCAGCCCCTGACCACACTGACCCAAGATTAATACCCAGTGGTCCAAATTCAATTAAATTCCCTTCTAAATAAGGACAACAAACATAGTCCCAAACAGCAGAGGGTGGTGGAACAACAGGTTCACACCATTCAGGAAATAAAAAAAACAAAAAAACAAAAAAAAAAAAAAACAATAGGGGCAAAGAGTCATGCAAGTAAAGTTAAAAAAAGGGGGGGGGGGGCAATAGCAGCATACTGCACAGGGCATTAATGTCCTCGATCCATCATGGGTCAACTGATATATCCGAGGGGCTGTCGGATATCTTATTCTGTGTTTTATACCATCTATGAATGCATCTTACTTTTTAACTGCTTATCCAACCTTGGGTTATGGGGCGGTGGGCAATCCCTGGGCCAAATAATAAGGTGAACCCTGGACAGGTGTATCACAGGGCTAACACAGAGAGACAGAACAACTCTAATGCCCCTTTCTCCTCATCTACAACACTTTGCTTCACCATCAACTATCACCATTGTTGGGCGATAATTTTATGGTACCTTGTTAGTTATGTTCAGAAGTTGGGATCAGACAGTTGAGCGGTTACTGCTGAATCATCTGTCAGGCCACATTTGTTTTCTGTAATTTGAATGGGCAGCAACAGTAGTACAACGGTGCTACCAACAGAAGCTTTCGCTGATTTAAAAAGAACAAATTTAATTAAACGCATTCATTGATTTTCAGATCCACACACCAACTTAAAGCTGGTGGAAGTGCAAAGCTTCTCTGGTCATCTTTTTTTCTTAACATTCTATCTAACCTAAGCAGCAGTGTGAGCCTAGCCTAACTGATGCTGGGTGAGAGGCAGCATACTCCTTGGAAATGCTGGCAGTCTGTCATAGGCAAACACTTTCCTATCCACACCAATGGCCAATGTAGTGTCATTAATTAACCCGTGAGCATGTCTTTGGACTGTAGAAGAAGCCATGTAAAAGGAACCCTCACAGGCATCGTCTTTGTATTGTGGAATATGGTTATACATTTAATCTCAAGTGTTTGCAAATGCTTTCATTCCCTGGTATTTGAGAGCATACTAAGGTTCTGGATATACTAACAAATCTCATGTACTATTTAAGTGAAATTCTTATAAACAGCTCAGCTACTATTGGTGCCCTCAAACCCTCACCAGAGCTGCTGTCACAGATGTCTCTGGCATGTTAATAGAAAATTTCGGACTCAGCTAAATTGTTAGATGCAATTCCATTTAAAATTCAAGTTACATCTAAGATCTGTGGTCATTCCATACAGAGATGAAATTAAAATATATAGACTAGGCTGCCATTTTTAAAAATCTGCTTGACATCGTTGTAGTGTCTGTGCTGTTTTTTGCTTCACTGTTTGTTAAGGTGTTTACTATAATTAACAAATTGTTTTAAATGATCTTCATAAAAAATGATTTTTAAATTATAATTATCTGTACACACCATTTAACTGGGAAATGGGGGAAAGATACAGGGGAAGACACGCGGGCAAGTTGGTGACGGGCCGGGCCTTGAACCCGTGCCGCCCGCACCACAACACGGCATATATATGTGGTCGCCAGCTTCACCACTAAGCCACCCAGACGCCCTACGAATACTTCTTTGAAGGAAAGTTCATACGAGTGTAAAGAATACAAAAGAGCTGAACTCAAACAGGTAAAATATTGCACAGTGCTTGGTGATGTACCGCATCTATTTTTGCTTTGAGTTGTCACTGTATTATGCACAGTGCAAATGCTGCATACTGTATCTGTCCCTGTTATTCAAATAAGTCAACAGAGATACTGAAATAAGGGATTTGAATGACTGCTTCCCCCTTTTGAACTGTACCACTGTACCAATTACAAGCTTTTCATGGATGCTTTACCTTGTGTGCTACCTTGCTGTCTGATTATGATCTGGGCCTTGTAATTTTTCTGCAGAAGTTCTTTTCTAAAGAGACTTTTGGAAGAGGGTTTTTATTGAAGTAATAGCAGGCTGTAGCCCTGAGACTTTTATGACTGCTGATAATAACAGGTGACACAATAGTACCGCAAGTTGATTTTGTCTGACAATAAAATAACCATTTTGTCACACTAGAATAAAAAAAAAGTTGCTACTGTCTGTGCATATTTAAAATAATTCAGTTCAATTCAGTTGCGTCAAGGAGCATGTCTGTGTACAGCAATTGACAACATGGCTGCACCGACTGGGCAGCATTTATGGTACTCTTTTGGTACAATACAGAGATGAATATACACAAGATTTTATTTTGCAGGGTGTGTGGGGGTGCAGATGCACTACAGTTCTTACTGTTTATATATTAAATGAATGATATATATTTATATATTTATTTCTGAAAGTCATGTTTGTAAGCAGAAATTTATTTTATTTATTCTAAAATTATTAGGGTTTCTTTGGCCATGATTTTTTGTCATCCATCCATTTTCTTCCATGTATTCCTCAGTGTAATTCTCAGATATGTATACATATAGTTTTTAAATCAGGTCTAAAAAGTGTTTTTGAACCTCATTCTCTGTAATACTTCATGCATTCATCGTTGTTGTTGTGATCATATCATCAGATCTGCAGCCATATGTTCTGGTGGTGAGTTGGTTCAGGCGGTGGGGGAGGATGCTGGACAGACCTGGCGCACCTAAACATACAGTGAGGGTGCGCTGGGAACGCCTGGCAGTGGCCCCTGTCCGCAAGATCGTCAACTCCCCCCTCTGGCAAAACTTTGACAGCATTCCAAGGAAGGCTGAGGACATTGAGTCCGAATGGATCATGTTCTGCACCTTGATTGTTTAGGCTGCTGCTCAGAACTGCAGTTGTTGTGGTGGTAATCCCTAAACCAGATGGTGGACACCAGAGGTGAAGGGAGCCATCAAGATGAAGGAGTCCTATCAGATTTGGTTAACCTGTGGGACTCCGAAGGCAGCTGCCGGTAGGCCAAGCGGAATGTGGCATCATCTCTGCTCTTTATGGATGATACGGTCCTGCTGGCTTCATCAGGTGGTGGCCTCCAGCTCACAGTGGAACAGTTCACAACCAAGAGTTAAGCGGCTGGCTGAGAATCAGCACCTCTTAGTTTGAGGCCATGGTCTCCAGCCAGAAAAGGGTAGGGTGCCCACTCAGGGACAGGTTGCTGCTCCAGGTGGAGGAGTTTAAGTATCTTGGGGTCTTGTTCACAAGTGACGGGAGAAGAGAGTGGGAGATCAACAGACAGATTGGGGCTTTGTCTGTAGTGACACTGCACCGGTGAAGAGGGAGCTGAGCATGAAAGTAAAGCTTCTGATTTAGCGGTCAATCTCTACCCTACCCTCTACCCAACCCCGACCTATGGTCACCAGCTTTGATCGTGGATACAAGCAGATGAGCTTCCTACTGATTGGGGGCTGGCCTCTCAGGGATAGGGTGAGGAGTGCAGTAATTAGAGAGGGGCTCAGGGTAGAGCCATTGCTCCTCCACATTGAAAGGAGCCAGTTGAGGTGGTTCAGGCATCTGCTTAGGATGCCTCTTGGGCGCCTCTTGGGTGAGGCGTGCTGGGCATATCATACCAGGAGGAGGACCCAGGGCAGACCCAGGACACGCTGGAGAGATTATATCTCTCAGCTGGCCTGGTAATGCCTCAGTGTCCCCCCGGATAAGCTGGAGGAGGTGCCTGGGGAGGTCTGGGCTTCTCTGCTTAGGCTGCTGCCGCTGTGAACCCGGCCCCGGATAAAGCGTAAGAAAATAGATGGATGGATAGATGGACTTCATGAAATCCACCAATTTAAAATTAATTTACAACAGTTCTCAGTTGTACACTTTCAGTTAAATCACTTCAGATGGGCTTTTGTATATCCTGTTAGTGAATTTAAGCTTTGACATTAAATTAGACCCAAAGAAATCTGAAATGATTGAGCTGTTCATATATTGTTTATCTTTTAGATTAAAAAAAAAATACTATGAAGCATAATGAAGGAAAGACTATGAAGGAACCAAGTTTTATACTGTGGCCTACTCAGCAAAAATATTGGTTAAAAAAAGTTACCATCAAATTAGGGATTTAACATTTACATAGAACTGTCTAAACCTGTCTGATAAAGACTTTTTAAATATATGTCTATTTAAAATGCCTGAAAAGTTTTACACTATAGAAGTTGCTTCAACTATGTACTATTATTGTGTTGCATTTTGCCTTCTACAAAGATATGGCACACATCCTGTCATACTGTGCACCGCCATACGGCACTGATCTGTGTTTTCATTACAAATTCACAGGAGGGAATTCCAGAGCCAACCCACACTGTTAACGTCCTGCTTGTGAATACCGCCTTCAGACTGACATATTTAAGTCAAGGTCAATTGTTCAGCTTGGAAGAGAAAAAGAAAAGACAACAGAGGAGACATAATTTAAATTACTATATTTTACTTTCAGGGTTTTTAGCTGCATAAACATGTTTAACGCCTACATTCGCATTGTTAAAACACATTTAACAGATGGTATTCTCTCTGATTTGCACTGCTTTGTTAAGCTGTAATGTCGAGTTTATTTCATAATATTCTATTTTCTCTTTTACTTCTTTTGATACAATTTTCTATTTTTTTGATACTACTTTTTAGTTTTGCATTCTCTTTAAAGTAATATAAAATCATATCATACTTACATACGGAGCCCCACAGGGGACATTGGAGAAAAAAAAAAAAAATCCAGATATTCGGAGAAAACCTTCAAAACCTTTGCAGAATCTCACAGAAATAACTCAGGATCTTGCAAATCCTTTGAGGGATCTCGCAAAAGTACATCTTTTTTTTTTTCTAATGTCCCTTTCAGAGCTCTGTAGTTATAGGCTTACAATGTTTTATTTTTTTGTTGAAAGGGTGATGCAAAAAAGAAAGGCAAACCAATTATTCTGTGAATTTTTAACTGAGAAACCTTGAATTTTGCTATTGGCCAAAACACAATCTGTCACAAATTCCAGAGTCAAAAAGGGAAAAACCTATAATTTAATAATAGAACTTGTCATGTACGCCATTTGTGTGAACAAGTGTGTTTCCACGGCATAGCACAGTTAGAATTGTCTGGGCATATGATGTGTCCTGTCAGTTTCTCTAAGTGAAGCTGCCAATAATGAGGCATGATTAGCCTGGGAAACTCAATGCAGTCCTCCAATCAATCTCAGATGGGGGACACAGGGACTGGGACTGTCACACACCTCACACTCTGCCATTCGCTTTACCCAAGGGACACAATGAAGGTCATGCAGGGTAGCTTCAGTCCAGCCCTGTCAATTAGCATTAGCATCATGACTGTGATTATGCCTCATGACTGAGAGAACACAGATTAACTATGAATTCTAATATTTTAATGAATAGTTTTGATTAGATTGCAATTTGTTGCAGCTATCACGAGGAAATGTGTTAACACATTTTGGCTTGAGCAGATCCTCTTTTGCATTAAAGTTAATAATGTACAACTTTTATTTATTATTGTGTCTACATAAAACTTTTTCTTTGAAGATAAAAAAATAACACTTATTATGATAGCATATAATACAACTACATCAACATGTTGCAGCCAGAAAGGTGCTGTAGCCACAGATCTACTCATCCCAGGCTTAACGATGGGGACTGGATGAAGCAGATTCCAGCTGCTGTAGAGCTCCATCCATTTTTGCCTGCTGCTGTGTCAGGAGAAATTTCTGCCTGTGTGAGGACTTCTGTCATCCTGGCCTAATGTCTCTGCAGTAGCCCTGCAGGCTTCAAGCCAGATAGCCCCCCATGCCCAGGCTGCGGAAGAGGGTGAAAGAGGTCACTGCTAAATTTTAAATGATCCCTTGGGATGTACAATGAGGATAAAAACTGTAAGTGGAAGAAGTCATGCTGTGTAAATGTTGTATCACCTTAAACCACCCAAGATCAAAGAATGTTATTTTTAAACCTTCTTCTAATATTCATTTTGTTTCTGCCTCCCCAAATTGTTAATTCAGGCTGTATTCATCTTCATTATTGTTTAAAATGATTGCTTAAAGAGGTTGCATCGGTCTTATGCAAGGTGGTTACTGGATCAAATTGGTTTTTAAAACTACTCGACAAAATGACATAGTGAAGAAATGCACACCTTAAAGTCAGGTTTAAGTTTTGCATAGAGCGTGGAATGGTTTGCTGCGGTTAGCACTGCCTCACAGCAAGAAGTTCCAGGTTCAAACCTCCTAAGAGATTTATCTTCTCAATATACCTGCATGAGTTTCCTCCAGGTGCTTCAGTTTCCTCCGAAAGACATGCACATTAGATTTATTGATGATTCTAAATTGACCGTCTCTCTTTTAATGATAGTCTCATTGTCTGTCCAAGGTGTACCCTGAGTCTTACCCAAAATCAGCTGGGAGAGACTGCCCCTGCAACTCTAAGTTGGATAAGCTTTGAATAACAGACATTATATGGACAGAGACACTTTCCACTCCTAGCAACCTTTACAACTTGTGCATTATTCGTGCAATGAATTTTTAATGACAAAATGTAGAACTGACCAAAGCCATCTTTTGAGTAAACTAACATATTGTCTCTTCAGATAAAAACCAACATAAAACATCAGTTACTTAGTACATTTGTGTTATTTTATTTTATATTTATTTCCTATTTATGCAGTTTTAAGCAATTCGAGATGTGAACCCCCCCCCCCCCCCCCCCCCCCCCCCCACCACCACCACCACCACCACCACCAAACAAACAAACAAACAAAAAAAAAAACGGGACTAAGTTTAATTAAACTTGCAGCAAGATTAACCCAGCTGTAACTGCATTTTAAATCAAAGCAAGCCTCTGATGGTAGTCACCACAGTACACTTGCCCCTCTTCTGTTGCTCATATGGAAAATCAGTGTATCCCGGTGAATGATGCAGTAACTACTCAATTGTCTGAAAGAAAGTCCCTACTTGCTAAGGTAACTAACTAAGCACCTTGACACAGTGTTGCAGAGAAGAAGGATTTGAGATAAGATTCCAAGAGATGGCCTTGTGTAGGGCTTTAGAAATATTGAGGTTCAGCAACTGAGCTTGTTAGTGGTGTATGGTTCATGAACCTATGACAAAATTTCATTTTTGCTGTTTCAAAATATGCCAATTTTAAAATGTTTGGAGGGCAAAGTTGTGTGATAATGGCTTAAAAATATCATGAGTGGGCAGTAGAATATAATGTCTGTTAAGCAGAAGAACATGAGAATTGGGTTAAATGTTGTCATGAGTGATTCACAGTACAATGTACAATCTCTACAATACTTCTGCTTGATGACTTTTTCCACTCTTTATTCTCTGTCTCACTGTATTCACTGCCTGTCTGCCAAAGCACTTAACTTATTTAGTAAAATCTGGATGTGAATTATAAAAATATTTCTCAAACAGTATATAAACATGTATTTTTATGTTAAAAAGTAATGCAATATTTGTTTATTTAATTTAAATTCTATCCATTAACTCCATTCAAAAGTATCTGTTATGAGCCCCATTTCTTTATATTTTGCTGAACAGTGGTATTGTCTCTTTATGTTCAAAGATCTTTAGTTTGTATAATTTTATACGTTTTTTACTTACTTTACTTACTGAATCTAACAGAGGTAGATTCAGTAAGTGCTACTGCCCACTGATGATATAAGGAAATTCTGATTGAGTGGGCTCATTTGTGCATTCATCATACATTTATGATCCTGTTATATTTTATACAGGAATACGTATATATAATAAAATAATATCAACTGTTTGTAAAGCATAAAGCGTACTGTATGAACAATTAGCTCCTCCTGGTTTCACAATTGTTGTGAGCTTCACTGCACTTTGCATTAGTTTTACATAGCTTAAGAAGTGCAGATTGCATAGAGAGCTCAGATGGCTATCTTGGCTGGGACTTAGTCAATTACATTTGAGGTTAGATACAGATCATGCAGTATATTCCCTTCATTATTTTGTTCAATATCTCCACAGAGATCTGCATTAAACCTGCCAGGAGACCTGGTTAATTCGATTCCCAGTATGCATCATGCTGGCCTCTCCAAAAGGCGCGATGGTGGCGGCAGCAGGGGACTTCATTCACACTGAAATCAAATGGTCCGTGGGCAAAAGCAACTGCAATTCCCAAACCCAAAGGGCTGGAAATGTTGCCAATTTCAAGCTATTAATTTACATATATGTTTCTATTATTGAAAACAGCAGCTTATTTAGGGCCTTTTAATTAGTTTGCTAAAGCTTAAACAGCTTCAGAGTGATATGTGAACACCTTGGAGACTTCTGGGCCAAGGAAACTGGGTACATCTATATTTAAATAAATACTAGATAGTATAAACTGCATAATAAAAAACGCTGTTTAGTTTGCTAAAAATTTGCTTTCACAAGAGTGATACATTTGTATATACCGAATCATTGCTCTTTACCATTTGTGGTAAATTATTAAGTTGTCCGTAGTTTCAAAAGTGGGAATATAACCATAGAATAAGTTCATGTTCTTGCTAGAGTTGAATGTATGAGGTCAAATAAAAAGAAAGTGTTTAATATTTATCCAGCTTATGGCACTGACTCGGCCTCCAAATTCCCCAGATCTCAATCCAATCAAGCATTGGTGGGACGCCCTGGAACAAAACTGATCCATGGAAACCCCACCCCACAATCCACAGGACCCAAAGGATCAGCTGTGAATATCCTGATGCCAAATACCACAGCTCTGAAGGGTCAGAGCTCTTTTTGGCAGTGCAAAATGGACCTACACTATATTATACTGATAGTTTTAATGCAGTGACAGTCAATAAAAAAAAGGGGTAATATTCAGAAGTTCATGTACATTTTTCAAAAATTCAGCTTGCCGCTTTGACTGGGAAGCTTATCATTTGTATTAAAAAGGCTAACTATAAAATATATTAGAATTTTCAATAGTCTCAGCATTTTATAGTACATAGTTCGTAGTAGAGTTTGTAGTTTGCATGGTTTTTGTTGTTTTGATTATCACTCTAAATTAATTTATATTTCTGCATTTTTAGCGAAAGAAGATCTTAATGTAAACATCTGGATGAAGTTGGACTATAATTCACTTGAAGTAAAGTACTTCAGTTTCCATAGTTAGTTTAATGGGTGGGATAGTAACTCCCTAATTTTAAAAGTCAGCATTTAATTGTGAATCTGTATATCAGGATGAACAATAACATGCAACTCAATCTCATTAAATGATAAGATTTTCTTTTTTTTTTTTATCATTCATTTTCACAAGTGATTTTTATGTGACAGGAACAGCGCTCAGTGATCAACTCACTGCAAACAGTTTGCTCCATAATCTAATTTTGGCCAGTTCCAAAAAACAGCAATTTAAAATTTATACTTGATTACACACATAACGTGTCATCACCACATACACATTATGTGTTTAATTTAAGCGGTGGCATAAAGACACTGAAAAGTGGGTTACAAACCAAAAAAAATTCACCTCATTTATGTAAAGAAGCAGAGACTGACTTCTTTTGAACGGGCAGATTCAGATTTTGAACAGGCTGCGGTTTATGTCTCATGTAGGACCACTTTTATTAGTCAGCATTCAGTTAGATTTAGGCAAAAAATCTATATGTGAAACTTGTTAAGGGAATTTGGGGAGCCCAGCTATACAAGAAAACAGTGGTCATTTAAAGTGATTATGAGTATCAATATTTAGTTAGGTCATCACTTGAGATCATGCATGTAAAAAACTGTAAAACTGTTATAAAAGTAGTCCGATCCTAGTTGATGAGTCAGTGAAACTCACTTCTGTCCAATGGCAGTTAAGGTGAGTTGTTGAGGAAATCATGAACATTTCTGTTTTTGCTGCTGTTAGCTGGCATTGGTGAAACTGTCTTCGAAGTGGATCATTAGACTCGGACACTTGGCGAATAAAATCTCCTACGATGTGAAAATTTAATGTTTGTCAGAGGAAAACTGATTTTTTTTGGACACTCGAGTCTAATTTTAGCTGGCATAATGTTAGCTTATAACCAGCTGTTGTTTAGCCAGCTCGTTGTCAGCTGTCCTGAGACGGGAGGGTTGGATGTCTAATCTTCTGACCAAAAGTGCTTGCAATAATATCGGGACTAAATAAGCATGTTTATGCATGTGTAAGAGCCCTGACTTTAATTCAGGAGATGAGGCTTGCGGTGAGGAGGAAGAGGATGAGGTGGAAATGAGGGAAGGAAGGGCATAATGTTAAAGGGATGATGAAAAAATTGCATACATGTTCAAATGTTAACTGGTCATATATATAGTTTGTCTATCCATCCATTCTCTTCCACTTATCCTGTTAAGGGTCGCAGGGGGGCTGGAGCCTATCCAAGCTGACATAGGGTGAGAGGCAGGGTACATCCTGTACAGGTCACCAGCCTATCACAGAGAGACAGACAACCATTCACACCTATGGGCAATTTAGAGTGACCAATTAACCTAACCCCAGTAACTGCATGTCTTTGGACTGTGGGAGGAAACCAGAGCATCCTGAGGAAACCCACGCAGACACAGGGAGAACATGCAAACTCCACATAGAGAGAGGCCTGGGTCAAGGTGGAATCGAACCCACACCTTCTGGACGTCATTCTAACTGTGAGGCAGTAGTGCTAACCACCACACCACTGTGCTGTATGTAGTTTGGGATCTTTAAATTGAAAATAACTAGGCATACTAGGTATGTGACTGGTCTGTAGGTTGAACGGTGATGTCAACCTTGGCCATTGTATTCAAGATGTAGAGGCAGCATGGCGGCCTCGACGGACCGACACCTGCTTGTATGTATTTTTAATGGATTAATTCTAAGTCTATGAGAAAGCATCAATTTGTCAGAAGATGTATTTACACACTAATCAATTTATATTTATGGGTACAACATTTTTTTTCTATTAAAAAAACTCTAAAAATTTTTTACTGTACCTTTAAGCCTCTGAAGGTCGTGTCATTGCCTGGGGTGGTACTCATCACTCTGAGAACCAAAGCAATGGAAGAGAAGCTTGTTGCTTTCTTTGATAGGCACCCAGGTACAATAACAAGCACCTGAGCACATGTAGTGTCTTCTTTCAGCATTTGTGTTGTGTTGTTTGTTTTGAGAGAACAAAGTCATATGTGATTAATTTACTAGTAGACAATCCTCCCTGTTGCTTTGAAAGTTTAGTCGCAATTAGCCTTGGGGCTTCCAATCTTGTGTTTCCCTACCAGCTGGCTCATTGGTAAGGTTGCTGTTGTTATCAGTTTTTGACATCAGCTTTTCTATCGCTCTGGGACCTTTAGGGTCACTAACCAGATCCTGGAGCAGCTGGAAAGCTGGTTCATGTGCCAGTAGAGTGGCAGTTCATCCAATGGGAGAGCAGAGACTGCACTCAATTTTAAGTGCTATGAATTAATTTATGCCAGAGATTTAATTTCAACAATGATCAAAAATGACACAGCATTTAGGTTCTTCCTAAAAAAAATAACAGCAGTTTATTGTTAAAAGTAATAATTTGGTTTCCAAATATGCAGCCCAATGTGTAGAGCTGACAGCAGTCTTATAGGCAGGCAGATAAAGATCAGCAGTGAGTAAAAGCTCAGGTTCGTCCTTCCAGCAGCTGTGAAGGACAGCCTTGGGTTTGAGAGAAGATGGACATTGATTTTCTTGGCCTGGTTATGTGATGGCCGTGGCACTCTGATCTTAGACACTGACCAAAATCTATCTTAAAAGAAAAAAAGGAAAAAAAATTCTGATGTGAATATGCACACATATGACCACATGCACTGTCATCTCTGTCTCTGTCTCTCATGAACATATTTAAGAAAGCTGAGGTGTGCCTAAAACCACCAGTCAAAAAAAAAAAACCCAAACAAAACACATCTAATTTATGAACACAATATCTTGCCTATACTAAAGGGTTTACAGATATGTAAGATGTGTTTGGCCTGTCTAATAGAAGCAAATATTTTGTTTATTTTGTCTACTGTAAAAAATGACTCATTTAAAGTGGTTAGCCATATTTTGCTTGATGAAACAAGCATAATCATCCACTTTGTACTCTGATAATCTTGCATTTGTTCTCCAGGTTATTTAAATTGATCTTTTTATTTCAATCTAGAAATTCAACAATAACAGCCCCCTGCTTTTCTAAATCAATGAATAAATAAATGAGTAAATAAATAAATTAATATTTCAGATCCTACGCCTTTGAGTGCTCCCAGGTTGTCCTCGGCATGCTGGATCGGAGACTCAGTGTTCAGTCTTGAGTTTGGGGGCTGTGATAGTGATGGATACATGAGCTAATTTCAAATTCCCAATTCCTCCAACATGCTTCATTATCTATGTGTGCTATTCTCACTCCAAACAATGGATTATGTGAACTGATCATAGAAATACATTCTGCATTTGCATTGACATATGCAGAAATACTATATTGCTATATTGACAAAAGTATTCACTCACCCATCCAAATCATTGAATTCAGATGGCCCAACGACTTCCGTGGCCACAGGTGTATAAAACTAAGCACCTAGGCATGCAGACTGCTTCTACAAACATTTGAAAGAAGGTCCTGTCGCTCTCAGGAGCTCAGTGAATTCCATGATAGGATGCCACCTGTGCAACAAGTCCAGTTGTGAAATTTCCTCGTTACTAAATATTCCACTGTCAGCTGTTAGGGGTATTATAACAAAGTGGAAGTGATTGGGAATGACAGCAACTCATAGAACAGGGTCAGTGGATGCTGAGGCACATAGTGCGCACATAGGTCACCAACTTTCTGCAAAGTTGATTGCTACAGACCTCCAAACTTCAGGTGGCCTTAAGATTAGCTCAAGAACAGTGTGTAGAGAGCTTCATGGAATGGGTTTCCATGGCCGAGCAGCTGCATCCAAGCCTTACATTGGATGCAGTGGTGTAAAGCATGCCGTCAATGGACTCTTTAGAAGTGGAGGTGTGTTTTCTGGAGTGACAAATCACGCTTCTCTGTCTTGCAAGTCTGACAAATTTGGGCTTGGTGATTGCCATTAGAACTGTACTTGTCTGACCGCATTGTGCCAAGTGTAAAGTTTGGTGGAGGGGGGGATTATGGTGTGGGGCTGTTTTTCAGGAGTTGGGGCTCGTTGCATTAGTTCCCGTGAAAGGAACTCTTAATGCTTCAAGACATTTTGGACAATTTGATGCTCTCAACTTTCCAGGAACAGTTTGGGGATGGCAACTTCCTGTTCCAACATGACTGTGCACAGTGCACAATGCAAGGTCCATGAAGACATGGATGAGTGAGTTTGGTGTAGAAGAACTTAACTGGCCTGCACAGAGTCCTGACCTTAATCTAACAGAACACCTTTGAGATAAATTTGAGTGGAAACTGTGAGACAGACACTCCCAGAAGAGTTGAAGCTGTTGTGGACCAACTTCATATGAATTAGGAATAGGCTCTCACTCAAGGTTATATGCATGTGAAGCCAGATGAGTGAATACTTTAGGCAATATAGGATATATAATCAAAATTTCTAAGTTTGTATTAATGGAATTATGTTAAAAGGAAATGGGAATGAAATAAGAGTCTGATAAAAATCTCTCCAAGAAGGAACTCATGACTGTACAACAAAACAAATTCAGAGATTTAAGTAGTGAATTTACAAGAAAAAAAATTTACAATAAAAATAAAGGAACAAAATTGCTTCACTTTGCACACCTTGTCAGTATTGCCAATTGTGACTGATACAGACTCAAAAAGGTGGATCAGGCTGGACTACAGCAGAGCCATTCAGTTCACTTATCTTTCACTATACCACATATTGGCAGGAGTACACTGGTTTCTAGTGGGAAAGCTGACATAGCACGGAGGAAGGTATCAGTAAAGCAGCAGCAGTTTAGAAGTGTTTCAGTCTAGCTGGACCAGCAGCTTTCATTTGTATGTTACAGTAGAAAGCACGGAATTTCAAACACTTGCTTAAAAACAGAGAAAATTTATGACAAAGCTTAATATTGTTACAACAAATTAGTCAGCTGTTGTTTTTGTACGTATTAATGCTTACCCTGTTAGTTTTTTTGTTAAGTCCGACGCTTTTAATTTTTAAAGGGCATGACCAGTAGCAGGAAAAGACTTTGTCTGAAGGAAGAATGGATGACACACACTGTAAAAAGGCTTCTTCCAGCAGAGTGAACATTAATATTTCTGATCTTATTAGCACTTTATTGTGAATGCTTGTGTGACCTTTCTGTTTTTTAAGTGAGCATTTGTAAACTAGTAAAAATTGCTCTTTTAGACCAAATATACAACGCGTCTTTCTATCTTAACAGGCTGTTAGCGTTCTGTGGTTGAAATATTTTTGTAAACTAGAAGAAAGTCCATTTTTAATGTGTGTTTTGCAAAAATTAAATTATATGCAAGTTCTAAATTCACAGAGTTAAAGCTACATTTCACATGTGACTATGTCCTGGTTATTTTTAGGGTGGCTGTAGCTCAGTAGGTAGAGCAGGTCACCTACTGATTGGAAGGTCAGCGGTTTGATTCTTGGCTGCTCCAGGCTACATGCCAATGTATCCTTGGGCAAGATACTTAACCCCAAGTTGCTCTCTGATGCAACTGTTGGAGTATGACTGTTTAAAAAAGCACTTAGCTTAGTAAACATGGAAGTGCTTGTATGAATGGGTGTGCATGGGTAAATGTGTTGTATAAGTGCTTTGAGTGCTCATACTGAGTAGAAAAGCACTATATAAGAACTAGTCCATTTACCATTTATTTTTTTCTGTAAAGACAATTGTACATTGTCATGATTGTTTTAAGTAACATATGATTTAAAGAGTTAGACCATCATTCAGCCCAAATAGTTACATATAATGTTATTTAAAGTGGAACAAAGTCCCACTTCCAAATGTTTAATGTAAAAAAATCATAACGCCAGTGTTTGATTTGACATTCAGCACAAAATGTTTTTCTGGTTCTTTGTTATCAATTGTAGGAAATATTGCATTCAAGTGAAGGAATTGTATTCTTAATTAATTCTTTAATTCTTAACACAGAATTCAATAATTGGTATCGGACTGTTGCTTGCTAATGGTAATAGCCGTGACAAATTACTAATTGTAGTGATACTGATCTGTTCCCATAGCAAACCACTGAAATTCTCAGCCCTGCGCAACGATACTTCAGCCTGGCACAGTGCTGGGCCATAAACTGCTGGCTAGAACTTTGACCCTGTCTAAATCAGTATAAAGTGCTCCTTTGAATAGGTCCAATATACAGCAATGTATCTTCCTAAGTCAAGCTGCATAATTTTGGTAGCCTTGTTACAAAATCAGGCACGGTATGTTAGCAAGTGGCCTTCTCTGGGATAACAAGTTTGATCAAACCTTGCAAAGTAAAGCACCACTGTGCTGTGCAGGTTTTCTTGTGGGATGAAAGGACTTGATCTGGGTCTGGAGAGAGCGGTCTGCTTGATCTGCAAGCTCTGCAGAAATAGACTCAGCATGTACTGTAAAGGTGGTAGCGTAGAAAAAAAAAAAAGAAAAGAACAGCTACACCTGCACAGACACACAGTGATACACTGAAAAGAAACAGAAGGCATTAGAATGGAGGTTTTTGGATGTTTCATCACAGCACAATTGTCAGAATTGGCAAATGGAAAAAGAAAGCTCATATGGGCTGATTAAGAAGTGGAGTCACTTCTTCTGATTAATAATGAGCAGTGATCAAAAAAAAAAAAGCATTTATGCCTTTTGCCATCTACAGTGAATCAATCAGCACACATCTAATGCAAACTAAATGTGTGTTTAAAGTGTGTCTTGATTTTCCACATCAATCTTTGATACAAGCGGTACAGTTATGTAATTTCTTCACATCATTATTATATAAGGTCTAATCTCAGCTTTGTGACGTGGAAAACCAAAAAAGACGAATGAGATGACTGGTACAAATCCTCAAAATATTTTATATTAGCTAAGGTGACATTTATAGCGATAGATATTTAAAGCCCAATTTAATATTAAATTTTTTTATTGAATTTGATCTCGTCTACTATTTGTTCAGTACACAAGCATTTTTTTTAGACAGTAACATGATAGAGTAAAAACAAAGTGAAGCAAACTGAAGATCTGAGTCAAAGGGAATCAAGGGGAAGGAGCTGTGGCTCAAGCCTGCTTGAATCACTGACTGCCATGATAGAAGAAAGCAATGTCTCCACCCCAGTAAAGGTCAGAACAGGCACTGCACTTGTTCTTTTTCTTTCTTTCTTGTGGACGTTGCTTTAACACTTTTCTTTTTTCTACGAAAAGTTCTCACTGGGAGGCCAGAAACAGAGAAAGGTCAGAAAAATGAACAATATAACTGAGGGAAAGGTAATAGACATGCAGTTTAAAATGCATTTTGACTGCACAGATTGAAATAAAATTGCAATAAAACTCACATTTAAGCTTTTGCTCATGAATTAAACCCCTTTCTGAAAAATATGTCAAATACACAAGGAGGCTGAAAAGGATCAAATCTGAGAGAGAGAAAAAGTGGGGTGTGGCAGGGATTAAACCGCTGGTGTGTGATATATGCAGGTGCTGTTGACATATACATTACAATCAATTATATCAGTAGCATCCAGTGTTCACAGCATTGTAAAAACAATTGCAAACACATTGTCTCGAAACAGAATGACACTGAGAATACAAGAATCATCAGAACTTGAACTGTTGCCCTTTAAAATATCTGAATGCCAAACAATGGGAATGTCAGCAGAGTGGTGATGAGAAACTCTGCACATTCGACAACACTTTCACCTTGAAGTGTTAGTGAATGAGAGTGTAGACACATTTTGCTTTTGTAACTTTGACCAGCAAACACATTTCCAACAGAATCAGCATCTTTTTTTTTTCTTTTCTTTTTAATTATTCTTGTTTAAACCCAAGGAAAAGGGATAGCAGAAAAGTGTTACCTTCAGCCCCGGGGTCAGGTCGTCGGGGTCAAAGGTGGTCAGAGGTGAAGGTCCAGGACGTGAGCCATAGGACAGGACAAAGGGTGGGACACGTATTGGTGGAGGTCACAAAACAGCACAAAGATGTGGCAGCAGGGAGAGGAAGGAGAAGCAGGAGGCATAACCAAAAGTAATTTTTAAAAAAAAGATGGGGAAAGTGACAAAGGAGGGGCAGCAACAGGGGAGAATGATGCAAAGGATTGAAAAGCAAAGGAGGATTTTTGGGAAAAATGGAGGATTATGGCACAGAGGGAAGGTAAATGCAGAGGAGGAAACTGTGAGAGAAAGCAGTAGTTTTGAGGGACTTGGGGCAAAGAGGCTGAGTCAGCTCCTCTAAAAAACAGAACCAAAATAAAAAAGGAATGAACCCATACCTTGGTCGTTTAACGTCAGGTGCGCCAGACCTTGAAAGGGAAAAAACAGAAAAAAAGAACAGAAAGAGGAAGAAAAGAAGGTCATAAAAGGCACGGGAAGAAAAAAAGCATTGTCACAACGTTGGACTGCAGTTTGTGACAGACATCCTGGGGCAGACTTGGATGTCAGAGTTCAAATCAAAGGTAAAAAACAAGAAAGAGAGAGGAAGATAGAGAGAAAGAGCGAATAGTAACAGAAAACAAGCAAACACTTCTTGAGTGAGGTGTGTGGGGGGTGAGGGGTTAGAAAAAAAAGCATTTTTATTTGGCGCAACCCCCGAAGGCTATTGCTCTCACAAATGCTTTTTTTTCCTCTGGAGTACTTATGGAACACACAGAGAACTGTTTGGCAGAAAAGGCTTGAACTGGGTATCTCATATCCAACTGTACTCAAACCACAGAAAAAAAGAGAATCCGAAAGAATCTGAGCTCTGTAGGGTTTCACACAGAGGAGGTAAAAGAAAATTCTGGAAAATGCTACAGGATAAAACTTTCTCCCCACCCTAATGTAGGTAGACATCATCACAACACCCATTGGAAATAGTAGGCTACCAAGCAAACATCTAGCCAGCGCAGATCAATAGATTAAACAGAGCTGTCCACAATAAGCTCCTGCTGATGCAAGTATGCAAGGCACATTAAGCAACTTCTGAATAGCCACAGTCATAGAAAACAATTCAATGCACTGTTATTCATAATTCTCACACAAACACACACCGACACACACACACACACACACACACACACACACACACACACACACACACACAAGCACACAAAGAGCACCCCCCCCCCTCCCCCCACAGAGAAACACAAACAACATGCTTTCAACTGTCTTTGAGATGAGCAACAATCTGAGCAGTGCCCACCTGTCAAAGGTTGTTCCTCAAACTAAAGGAAGTTACAATAACAAAAAGAAAGAAAAAAAAAACAAGAGTTTATTTTTCCTGATGACTTATCACCACAAGAGAAACATAAACCGTGCACACACATGTGTGCACATACAAGTATGTGCATATATATAATGCACATATATCGATAATAACATTTTAACATCCCAACCTCACTGCAAAATTATGTCTGTTATCGTGCCTACAGTGACAGATGTAACATTTTTCAGCTTCTACAGTATATACCTCTTCTTTGGGAAAGCTATCGTACTGGTGATTACAAGGAAAACACCTGGCAGAATGGGAAAGTAGCTGCTGAAATAGTTCAATCAGCTGACAGCGGTCCAAAACTACACACATACAGTAGCGTATCTTGTGGATAGAATTCCTGGAAGTAAACCATGTAATATAGATAAATCAAACTAAAAAAGACGGAAGCGCTATGGCCTGAAGCAGAGTTTATTCCCAAATAAACTAAACAGCTACAGCAAATTGGATTTAACCCCAGGCTGCACGGAATACAAACAACACTATGTCTGCTGAATTAGAAGACCTAAAAGGTCAAATCTTTTCAACTCAACCTGTCTTTTCTTGATCAATACCACTTCAAACATAAGACTTTTGCTGAAATCAGAAAGACAGCTCAATCTGAATAACCATTTAACATTAAGGCAGCACAGAGCAACGGTCCTAAACTGCTGAACTGCGTTTCTGATTTGAATATCAGCATTCACCAACACAAACAAGAGTCATGCATGTCACAAAGGAAATACCTGTTAGCATTTAAGAGTCTAAAGGCTGCAGTCATGAATGCAGTAATCAGATCTGCGTATTTTATGACATTCTGGTATTCTGCACATTCTTGTGGATAATTAGCTAACAAAGTGCTTCAAAGTAGAAGATATCTGGCATATATGTGCAGGTTTTCACTTCTCCTCCTGAATAACAAATGTGCTAAAATACAGATTCAGAATTCTAGCAGTGCTAAAGAGGTGCAACGATGTCAAAACAGCCTGCGTGCCCACAAATGTTGCAGGGTTTGTCTCTGTGATGTCTGTGTAACAACTTTAAGCACAAAAAGTGGCCAACTGAGTTGCTCAACTTCTAAAGTTTTCTAGACATTTGGTATCTACTGTTTCTTGAAGGAGCAATGGAAAAAAAGAAAAAATGTGTATAGTCAGAAGTGGCTAGCTGTTAGTCTATACACAAACACATCTACACTACCAACCAGCAGGCAGGCAAATCAGAATGCAAAGCCTACGGAAGCTCAAATGACTCTTCACTACAAGCTGTTCCTATTGTCCTCTTTCTTAATAACATCTGTGATTCGGGGAAAGGAGAAATATACAGGCAGAGTGTTTTATTTATCTGGCTTCAGTCCGTTTCCTGCCGGCCCTTTGCAGGGAGTTCAATCATTCTCACTCTGCCTCCTTCTGTTTTTGTTCCCTTGCTCATAATCCATTAAGGAGATAAGACGAAGGCTCCTGCAATGAAACAGAATGGTGCTGTTGCTGCATACCAAATCATTCAAATACACCCCCACCTCCCACCCCGACCTCATCCAGCTCAGCCAGGCAAAAGGCAGTGGTACAATTTTATGGAAAAAAAAAAAAAAGGCAAAGAAGAAATGAAACAGACGGGAAAAATGACAAAAAAAGAGAGAAAGAAACAAGCTGTCACTTGGCATCCTCGCAGCCTGTGTAAACCAAAGATTCACAGACAGGTGTGCCGATAACAAAGATAGCCAAAAAATAATCAAAAGGAGACACTGATTCCAAGGTATTGTATTAAAATGTAAAATAGAAAAATGTAAAAGATTTCTTCCAAAATTGCAAGACACAAAAGCCACATACACACAAACACACGCAACCAGTCGCACATATCATGATGTCAGACTCCCAGCATGCCAGATCCTGATCAGGGAGTAATGACTTTCACTAGCAAGTTGTTGAAAGAGAAGCATTGGAGCACGAAACAAATTTACCACAGCCAAAAGCGGCGTTGCTCGACACATACTGAACATTTGTGAACGTGACAAAATCTGAGTCCAAACTTTTAAGTTTTCCCATCTCGTTGACATCTGAGCGTTTGATTACATCCTTGATTTTGGTGAGTACAGATGGGAGTGCCTAACGGAACCGGCACTGTTTATAGAATGGCTGGGATTGGATGGTCATGATTGAGTGGCAGATGGAGTAGGGTAATAATTCTGTCATTAGGAGGAGACAAGCTTGCGTCTTATCTGGCATGCTCCTGTTCCCCTTTGTTTTTCACCCCCATATTTTGACCTCTTCTTGTTTCCCATCTTCACACCCAGTCTTCCATTAGCCAGCTGCTGTCACCTCCTCCTCTCTTCTTTCTCATCTGGCTTTCTTTTGCTCTTGTCAAACTGAAATAACCCAGATGCAGAACAGAGGCCTAGACAGGTTTGCAGTAGCAAGGCAAAAGTGTTTGTCAGGGTGTGTGTGTGTGTGTGTGTGTGTGTGTGTGTGTGTGTGTGTGTGTGTGTGTGTGTGTGTGTGTGTGTGTGTGTGTGTGTGTGGAAATGAATTTCTTCTCACAATAAATTAAATTTTAATATCCATGTCACAGACATATCTTTGTGTACAGCTACTTTCAGTATTGCTATTTATTTAGACTCTTTCTCTCTGACCGATCTTTCTGAGTTAACTTCAGTAGTTACTTCTTCCAAGCCATCAACGTGTCTATTAGACCCCATTCCTACAAGACTGCTCAAAGATGTCCTACCATTAGTTAATGCTTCAATCTTAAATGTGATCAATCTCTCTTTATTAACTGGCTACGTACCACGGGCCTTTAAGGGGGCAGTAGTTAAACCATTGCTTAAAAAGCCATCACTTAGCTAATTATAAGCCAATCTCCAGCTTTCCTTTTATCTCATGAATTCTTGAAAGAGTAGTTGTAAAACAGCTAATTGATCATCTGCAGAGGAACGGTTTACCTGAAGAGTTTCAGTCAGGTTTCAGAATTCATCACAGTACAGAAACAGCATTAGTGAAGGTTACAAATGATCTTACAGCCTCTGACAGTGGACTTGCATCTATATTTTCATGCAGATGATAACCAGCTTTATCTATCCACTTACTCTGGATGGCATTACCTTGGCCTCCAGTAACGCTATGAGGAATCTTGGAATTATTTTTTGACCAGGATATGTCCTTCAATGCGCATATTAAACAAATATGTAGGACTGCTTTCTTGCACTTGTGCAATATTTCTAAAATTAGAAACATCCTGTCTCCCTGTGATGCTAAAAAACTAGTTCATGCACTTCCTACTTCTAGGCTGGACTATTGTAATTCATTATTATCAGGCTGTCCTAAAAGCTCCCTGAAAAGCCTTCAGCTGATCCAAAATGCTGCAGCTAGAGTACTGACAGGGACTAGAAAGAGAGAGCAGATTTCTCCCATATTGGCTTCTCTTCATTGGCTCCCTGTTAAATCTAGTATCAAATTTTAAAAAGTCTTCTTGCATACAAGGTCTTGAATAATCAGGCTCCACCTTATGTTAAAGATCTTATAGTCCCATATCACCCTAATAGAGCACTTCGCTCTCAGACTGCTGCTTACTTGTGGTTCCTAGGATACTTAAGAGTAGAATGGGAGGCAGAGCCTTCAGCTTTCAGGCCCCTCTTCTGTGGAACCAGCTCCTAGTTTGTACTCGGGAGACAGACACCCTCTCTATTTTTAAGATTAGGCTTAAAACTTTCCTTTTTCATTGAGCTTATAGTTAGCTTATAATTAGATTCCCGTGATGCACTATTTCTTTTTCATTTGCCTCTTTTCACTCTGTTTATACCCCACTCTGCATTTAATCATGAGTTATTATTAATCTCTGGCTTTCTTCCTCAGTGTGTCCTGACTCACAGGCAGATGACTGCCCCTCCCTGAGCCTGGTTCTGCTGGAGGTTTCTTCCTGTTAAAAGGGAGTTTTTCCTTCCCACTGTCGCCAAGTCCTGTTCATAGGAGGTTGTTTTGACTGTTGGGTTTTCTCTGTAATTATTGTAGGGTCTTTACCTTACAATATAAAACACATTGAGGGGACTGTTTGTTGTGATTTGATGCTAAACAAATAAAACTGAATTGAATTGAAGTGAACTGGGAAGTGCATGTACAAGAATAACTTTGTCTGATAATCCTTTACAACATTCAGAGATATTTACAGATTATGAGCACTGTCCTACACACACAGACACACACACACACAGACACACACACAAAAAAAATGTTCTAGGTCTCAGGGCAGAAACATTAACACACATTTGGAGGGAAGAAAGAAAAATTGGAGTCGCTATTATTGTCTTTTTCTACCCATTATGGACTTATTTTTTGTTCCCTCCCTCTATCACTTGTTCTTTGGAAGAACATCCATATTCACTTCAGATGAAAGTGTTCACTTTGCAGGCCCCCCTGTGGTGTTGGAATAGCATGTTAAACAGCGTCATCCTCTGAGGAGTCTCACTCAGTTTATATGCTTCCTGAGAGCAAATGCCAAACTGACACAAACCCTTTTTTGTACCTGCTGATCCCAAGATAGTAGTCAACAGCAGTTAAACATACTGTATATGTTCAAGGACACTGCCTCTGATAACTTTAGTGACTTCAGTAATCATCACCGAAAACCAAACAGCCAAAGTGTATAAAAGTCCCGAAATATAAAATAAGAACAATAAATCCTTTTATATGCAGCTCATTGCTTAGTGCACCCTTGGCACATGATATAAAAGTGCACACTATCCAAAACATCTGACACATCCACAAATCAATGGTTTTTACTAGACCTGGGCTAAGATAAAGTTTCACAGTATGATTATTACTTTATGTCTCTCATTTCTGAAAAGTGCAGGCACGGCTCTGGAGTACTGAGAAACAAACTAGGGCAATTTGTAAAAACATCTGCTGAAAGATGTTGGAAAATGGTTCTGATTGAACGTGAACAATATTCATCCCAGTAGTCTGATCTATAATGTAGTATCTTTGAGCAGCTAAAGTAATATTAAACTGTGGCTGATTTAAAGTGCTTTAATAATTAATTGTGGATATCTATTCTGTGAGAGAAAGATGGAGATAGTAGGAGCTAAGGGGCTAAGAACACCTCTGCAATCCTGCTTCAATTTCTTTCAGTGCCCTATTTCAAAAAGGAAGAGATGTGCAGTAAAGGTCTGCAATTTAACATTAAAGGAAATGTTTCATTTATTCCACAGCAGATCACAGTAGACTCAACAAATTTAGCTCATTGTGAGGATGAGAAGGCAAAAAGGGACTTTGTGATTTACCTAATGTTTGCAACGACACCTCAATCAAATAGCTATGCAAACACCTGAAAAGCTTTGATCCATTCAAATTTGGTCAACAAGTTAAGCTTTTGTTAGTGTACCTTCAAAAGTATGCCTTTCTGTACAGTACTGTGTAAACTGGGTAAACAGTAGTATTTGTAGTGTCTTCTCTTTTGCACAAACTAGAAAATCGCAGATGCCTGACATCACCCAAAAGATTCAAAGCAGATGTTTTCAAGAGTTTATCTGCAAGTAGCATATGATGCTGCTTAAGTCTAATGGGAGCAAAAGTATGAATTTAAGAACTGTTGAGAATCCTGGATAGAAATTATCAGCGTGGAACATTTTACATCCACGAGTTTGATCAGCTGTCAAAGCAGTCAAGCAAACAAAATCCAATCATTTCCTTTGGTAAGCCCTTATGATACAATTACTAACATTCAAAACAAAACATGCGAAAGAACCCGAAAGTAGAAAAAAGGGCAATGACTTGGCTTTGGGATTTGTTAAGGTAATTTATTACATACTTGTACTGTAGACTTCACAGCTCAGCACCACTTTTGACACTGAATCCAGGGAGGCCACAACTTTTTCTTCCTCTATTAAGGACAAAACTACTTGTTTATACTGTTGAATATTAACTGGAAAAAGATGTTTAGATTGAAAAATCTGAACACACTCCTATCTTTCCTCCACTTCTACTTTTGAGGCTGGGACTCATTTAAGGATTATAGGATCCCGTAGATATTGCATTTAAGAGTCAATTTTTATGCATTTACAATGCAAGAGTACTAGCACTTTGAATGAAGACAAAAGCCCTATGATTACACTTATGCATATTTTCAAATATAAAAGTGAATAACAAGTGCAATGCCTAAATATGAAGCAGATTCACAGCTGTAAATTAAGAAAAAAATTAAGAACAAAAGGTATTTTACAGTGGGTCTATGTGCAGGAGGTGAGCTGTCAATACTAAAGAATAGTAGAAGTTTTACTATTCTTTATTATTAACAATTTTTTTGCACAATATCTGTTTTTCCTCTCAACGTGTGTTTATCATGGCAAAGTGTGTAATAGACCTGCTGGTCCACCGTATGGATGTTGCACTCTGACTGACCTCGGCGTGAAATGAGCATGCATGCTTAAGTTGCAGTACCAGCAGGGGGCGATGATTTATTTAAAGCCAGCCCAGTCAACGCATCTTTGTCTTGATTTGTAGCCATTTCGATGATGCTACATTACAAAGATTACTTAAGAAAAAGAAAAGACAAGATGTAGGGAGACCAAATGAGAAAACATAACAGCCATCAAGCTTGTTGGCTTTAATTCAATTATCGCCCCCTGCTGGTACTGCAACTTAAACATGCAACTTAAGCATTCGTATCCATTTCACGCCTAGGACAGGCAAAGTGTGACATCCACACAGGGGACCAGGAGATCTATTACACGCTTTGCCGTGATACTAAGTTATACTGACGAAGATCAACCCAAGCTTGCAATGAGCTACCCACATATACAGACTTCAGCCTAATGCACAGGCCAGCTTGTGTTTTTATGCAATATTTGAACATTCATGCATTAAACCATTAAGGATTAGTGTAGTAAATATACAAAAATCTTGTATGTATAGGAATGTTTGTTCCTTCATTTGATGTGTAGACTTCTCACAAACATCCCTAGACTTTCATTGTATCTTAACAAAAAATCTACACACGCAATATGCACATTTTATAGTTATTTTCTGTGTGTGTATGCATACATCTGATTATTGTAGAAATACCACAGGGAACTGTTGACCCCAGGCAAGGCACTTAACTAAGCCAGTGAAGCAATAAATCTTTATGGTCACTTTACATTTTACACAGCAGCAACTGCTATCAGCAGCGATGCACAAAGTCATTTGGAAGTCTGTCGAGTGACTATTCATAGTTACAATGAGACAGTGCCACAACAGGTAATTAAGACTGTACATGCCAAGGTTTGCAGACACACAATTATAGTTATAGTTAAAAAGCATCAGCATTTCATAACTAAAAACCTGTCAGTGCAGCATGTGTATTTTTATTCAGCATGGATCTACCCATAATACAAATGTATTGAGTGTTGTTTATTGTATTAATAACACTTTACTCTGAATGTGGGAAGCTAATGAAGGATCGCAATGGAAAATATTTCACATCAAGATATTGTGCTCCCCAAGATCTCCTAATCAGCTCCACAACACTCAGTAAATCATTCTGGCTCCCACTTCTCGTTCATTAAAACACAACTACGTCATAAAATATATCAGAGCATCTTGGAGATTGCCCGTGAGTAGAGATCTTACAGTCACTGATCTGTCTTAATTAAACAGTTCATAAATAAACTGGACCTCCATATGTCAAACCGGAGAACTAATTTCATGTTCTAGCCATCAAAACTAACACACAGAAGGGAAGTTGGCGATTTCTTCACTAATGCCAATTTATACAAGACAAGCTAATGTAGCTCAGGGGAGCTTCAGTGTTTTACCAGCTCTTAGATGAAACCCCCAATGCATTCACTTCAAAGGAGAACCTCCACAGGTGTCGGGGTAGCTCAGCGGATAGGCGGGCGGCTATGTACGGCACGTGGCGGTGCATGAAGCCCAGGTTCGTGTCCCGAGCTGTGGCCATTTACTGGGTGTCTTCCCTCATCTCTCTTGACTGTAACCTATCAACTAAAGCTGCCAAAGGCCAAAGAAATTGTGGTGGAGCATCATGTCCTGGAGAGTTTCTACTACAAATAAAATGGTGCACTTTTCTGTTTGTCCCTCTTTTATTTGTATTTTTTCCCAATTACCAAATATTTGGGGTGCTGGCCTGGAGGAGTCCTGCTCTTGTGAAAATCAATATATTCTCAGTTTATCCTCTGTTTTATTTTTATTTAGGAGGTCAAAACTCATCACCATGGACATCAAGTGTTGTCTCAAAGCAACTATATATCCTTCATCTCTTCTTCCTAATCCCCCAACTGCCAGAACTGCAGATGTACCTTACGCCACTTCCCTAGTCCATCCGTCCTCTTTCAACAGCCAACGTCATAGAATGAATGCCTCTGATTGCCACTTATAGGCTCTACATTTTACAGAAGCTGAAAGTGGGGTGTGGACCACAAAATGCATGCTGCCCTGAACATTTTTTTTTTTGAAGCTATAATTACAACGTCAGATATGATGGAGAAATAAGCAGCCAGGCAGCATTGAAAGGAAGGAAGGAAGCCAGCCCTTAAGTGGAAGATTTCCACATAGAACCACAGCACATTTATTAAGCACAAAACCCCACCCTAACACCAACATGCACATTACTCAAAGCTGCTAGCATAATTTCAGACCCTCATTCCTCTTTTTGCTTTTGTTTTTCCTTGGTGATATACTCAAATCCAGCCTTGTTTCATTTAAACTTAGAAAAAGTTAAAATAATAACCTCCAGTGTATTAGCCACTCATAAGCATAAGGAGAAGCACCTTAAACTCAAACAGGTGAAAAAATAAATTAGAATCCTCTACAGTAATAGACATCATCCTCGAACAAGGATATAAACAGACAAACAATCTGTCAGTAATAGATATGTTCAGTACACTATATCAAATTAGGATGGATGGTTTAGGAAACTATTTTCCACAAAGGTTTTTGATATCAGTCCCACTTCCATTGCAAAGCAATCCCACATTAGTGACACACAGTAAAAACAACAAGAAAATCTCCTGGACCTTTGAGCTATAAACGCTCAAGTCAGAGGCAAAGTGATCTACAGGGACATTAGTGCAAAATAACACCTTGCCTTGAGCCTTTGTTGATGTTTAATGTTTCATTTTGACAATCTTCTCCCTTCAGGCTCCGTTTAGAAGCTCAATCCTGTTTCTCTCCACTAACAGCCCCACACTGTGTTCTGTAGATTTGTGTTAGGGAACGAAAAAAAAACAATTATAATGATTTTTCCTGAATACGGAGCTGCCCGTGAGTTTCTGTCAGAGCGACTTCCTGTCTTGTGTCAGGGGGTGGGTCTCAGCAGGTAACTACAACAACAACCCATAATGGAAAATTAATGTCTTCCAACTGAGACAGCACACTAACTTCACTGACTGGGTCGGGTAAACACCATTAGACCATCAAATCTGTAGTTCTCCAAGAAGTTCAGTCATTTGCGAGCGCTGAGTAATTATAGCAAAATTCATGGAAATTTCTGTAACAAATGTATTCATTATTCATGTGTCTATTTTGTAAGACTGGAATCCTGTTTGTGAGAAACGATCAGCAGCTCGATTTAACTGAGATTGGAAAGTCCCAAATGGTGTATGCTCCCTGCTCACTACAGGATAATGATGTGTTTCTTTGTAGCACAATGGTGAATAAAAATTTACTTAAACAGTTATTTTTCAGAGTGCTGAATTATAAAAAGAGTGTTAAATAGTTTATTCTAATAATCAGACTGAATCTCTGAATTTTTCTTAAAGCAATATAATAGTTTCCAAGTGATTTTCTTTAATGATTTAAAAAAAATACCCTTTTACAGGCCTTTTACATCCTCAAGAGAAACCTTGACCCTTGTACTTAAGGGAGATGTCAAATACAAGAAAGAAAATATCTGAAAAATGTCATAAGATTTGTAGTCTTTATATAAAAGAAGTTAAATTTTTTTTTAAAAAAAGCACAGAACACTGTTCAGTCTTTGTCTTTCCATATTGTGAATGTAATGTTATGCCTAAATGAAGGTAACAACAAATCCCAAGTTGCTTTTTCATTGAGATACAACACTATCATGTTTAGTTTCAGCAGCTGAGCAAAAAGCCCTGCTGCTTGCTTTCATGTTGCCAAAGTCTAATTAGGCAAACTGAACAAATAGCAGTAAGACAGAAGTCCTCTGCATATTCAAACAAAAGGGCTCCTGAGTTTGAGCAACCAGAAGGAGCTGAAGGGAGGGAGAGCGAAGAGAGTGAGCTGATCACGAGAAAATTAAACGGCATTGAACCTTGTAAACAAATATTTCAACAATGTTAAACACAATGTAGGAAATGTCTGGTGCCGCTGTGGTGTGAAATAGCCTTGCTCTGTTTGAAATGGGGTTTCACGTGTGATGGACACAAAACTTAATAAATAAATAAATGAATGAATGAATAAAAATAAATAAATAAACACTAAAAGGAAACAAAAAGCCTCACATGGGTCTCTGATCAGTAAATTTGTATGTTAATACAAAGGGTTTTAATAGAAAAGGTTTCACATAAATGTGACCAGTGGAGCAGGATGAGATTTTCTACTAAGAAGTTAAGCAGAATCCATATTTCCACTCATCATAGAAAGTCCAGTATTGCCTTTATTAATAATTTGTCCTTTACTGATATGTTCCACCTTGAGCTGTCAGCTACTGTATATATTCTGGTACTGTAGTCTTGCCCAGAATGTTGAGGGGAAAGAAAAAAAAAAAGACACCAATCAATTGCTTCACCCTCAACAACACAGATAGTTTTTTTTCTTCCCAAGTTTGGTTCTCTTGAAAGTCATTCTTCACTTTTTAGGCCTTGTGTGGACAAATGCATGAGGTACCATAGCAAGCTGACCCTTGCTGTCATAGCAACAGATTAGCATCTTGGCATGATGATGGTCACACTAGTGTTTTCACATTCTGCTTCACACAAATCTGCTTCCTTTCTAACAAAATATTATATAATTATATTAAGGATGCAGTCAAATCTACAGTGCTATACATATAATATATATGCATCTATCTAAGTAGCTCTCAGGCACTGGGGGTATAAGCAATATACTGAACTGCAGCACTCTGGTAGTCAAATCATATTTGCATAGTGAAGAATTCCATATCATATTGCAAGGACTGTATTATGCCTGTAAATGCATTTGTGTGCATAATAATAATTAAAGCTACAAGCACCAATGAAAGGGCCCTTGCACCTGGGCGCGCACTGAGGCATGCCATGGTCAATGTGTGTAGTGGTTGAGTCCCTCTACGGTTTGTGCGTGCTCATGTTGCCATGTTGTCATGTCCACTAATTACATATCACACTGCTGTATATAAT
The DNA here is from genome assembly GCF_007364275.1 of Archocentrus centrarchus. Lineage (NCBI taxonomy): Eukaryota > Metazoa > Chordata > Actinopteri > Cichliformes > Cichlidae > Archocentrus > Archocentrus centrarchus. The sequence continues at coordinate 1,866,233 of NW_022060145.1, forward strand.
GTGTGGGCCCACCAATGAAAATTTCATGCTCATGGGATGATGATTATCAACCCACTGCTGATTTCCTGTTGCCACTACGTGGCACTATGAGTGTGACCTATAATTGGCACACAGATATCTTCAAACTCAGACTCTCATCAAGCATGCAAAGTTTGAGACAGACTGGACAATGTATACAGTATTTGAGATGTAACAATTTTGTATCCAGTGGCGAACGATTTTGGCGTGCTGCTACAGACACGCCCTTCAACAAAAACATAAATGCTTTACAATTTAACATCACCAAGGTCTTTAGATTGCACTTAACAAAGATCATGTTGATCTGATAAAATCTCTAAGAGAAATTCATTAAAGTACAAAGACTGAAAATGGCAAAAAAAAATAAAGAAAAAACGAAAATGCCCCATTACACCTTAAATTCAAAATGGCTAACTTCCTGTTGGGTTTTAAAATACTTTTTTGAATATCTCAGAGTGTTCCATGAGGCTGCAAATTTTCAGATACACAGATGAAACATAGCCCTGGGGCTGATTTTTTTTTTATTTTCTTACGAAGCTATGCGGCACCATTTTGCCATTTTCAGTAATCAAATCAATAAAGCATGAAACTGTTCATTAGAATGGAGGTGTGTGCCAGATTTCATGACTTTTTAAGCTTGCCAAGCACCTCAATGAGCACTTACTGTTTCACTGCGAATCGCTAGGGCACCAGGGTGCGCAGTTAAATGAAAACTCACAAATTTCACACTGGAGCATCATCAAGGTCTGAAGTTTATGCACACTACTTTTAAGCAGTCAACCTATATAACTATCAATGTGTTTAGGGTTGGACTCTTATCAAACCTGTGAAGTTTGGTGCAGATTGGACAATGTGTCTTTGCGTTACATCAATTTCATGCTTTATGGTGCCAGGGTCATGACCTTTCAAGAAAGCTCACAGTTTTCAAAACAATATAACACCAACTCCTTAAGGCGTTCTTGACCAAATTTTAGATGGTGCTGCTCAACCAGCTGTACAACATGACATTTCCTGTTCCCACTAGATGCCACTGTGACTATCCTTAAATATTGCCATACCATTGCCTTCAGGGGCAGACCCTTATCCCATTGGAGAAGTTTGGGCCACATAATGTATATGTGAATGAGGACCAATTAAAATTTCATGCTGAATTATCTAAATTTCCCACAGTGCCACAGCCTTCACCAGGTCTGCAGTTTAGACTGACCAAATATGATCCCGGAGGAGATCAAAAAAGTTTGCGCGCTAAATTGACTAATAAATTTAAAATGGTGGACTTCCTGTTGGGTGTATGGCATCACTCTGAGAGGATTTTTTCTGTGTCTTGGCATGTTACATATGTGTACCAAAATTCATAAATGTACTGTATGTGAAACAGAAGGGTGGGGCTCATCTTTTGCAACTTTCATGGGTTTTTGAGCATGTTTAGGCCCTCGAAGGAACAAAAGAAAGTAACAAACGAACTGCAGATTATGTTAACAGTCAAAGTCAAGAATTATAGACTAAGCCATTCATTTTTTAAAAATTATTTTACATATTTAAAAAAAACAGTACTAAACACATCTGCACATTCTTGAAGCAAGAATGTAAAAAGAAACTAAAAGTAGTTTTAAAATTTTAGAATCTTAAATTTTGCTGAGGTTTTGTGACAGTTTTATCACTGTCTCAACAAGTTTTCACCGAGCACAATTTTCCCACAGTCATAAAGGGGTTTCTACATATGCTAAGCATTTGATGGATGCTATTTATGCTATGGTCCAAGTCATCCAAATAGCTGACACTGACGTGAAAAAGTATTTAGCCACTTTCTGATTTCTTAGTTTTTTTTTGCATATTTGTCACACTTAAATGTTCCAGATCATCAAATACATTTTAATATTAGACAAAGATAACCAAAATGCAGTTTTTAAATGATGATTTCATTTACTAAGGGAAAAAAGCTATCCAACATTAGCTGGCCCTGTGGGGGGAAAAACATTATTAACTCTTAAACCTGAGCAGCAAGAACTGCAACCAAGTGTTTGTGATAACTGGTAATGAATCATAGTTCCATCAGTTATGGCAAGTCATCCAGATCCTGAAGCAGCAAATCAGCTCTAGATCATCACAATACCACCACCATATCTGACTGCTGGTATGATGTGCTTTTTATGAAATGCTGTGTTCATTTATTTTTTCGCATAGGGCCATGTAGGTTTGGATAGCTTTTTTCCTTAATAAATGAAATCATAATTTAAAAACTGCATTTACCTGGGTTATTGTTGTCTAATATTAGAATTTGTTTAATGATCTAAAACATTTAAGTGTGAGAAATATGCAAAAAAAAACAAAATTAATAAATCAGACAAAGGGCCAATACTTTTTCATGCATCTCAGAATATAAATTTACTGAACTGTTGGTTTTTATTAGTGAAATAATAAATGACAACAAGCTCAGGACAGCCACAATGAAATCATTTTTAAAAAATGTGCTCCTTCATTCATCAAATGTTTTGCTCTTGTCTCATTTCAGCTCCAAGTGAGAATCATTAGGCTGCTTCAAACTGTTATCATTTACAGTTGTGGTAGTTTCTTATTTTTTCTCCTCACACACACACAGACACATTTCATTTGCGGTTGATAAGAGACAGCTGGAGTGAAATAATTTTTAACTGTGGTGCAACAACATGTTATGTTACCATATGCATAATAAAAACTTTCCAACAACACCAAACCGACATCCTTCTATCGTCTACTTTATATGCCTCTGACCAAACAAACTCAGTGAAAGTAAACCAGCGAGCAAGTGAGAGAGTCGTGTCACCAACAAGTTGGATAATTTATGCGGATTTATCAAATATGAATCAAGCCCATTTATATCAGTTTCACAGGCACCTAGATATATAAAATAAAAAAGGAATATTAAATAATAAATCATGTAAATTACAAGTGAAATAGATTGAAGCAGCAACTAGCCCCAACTAGCTTTTTTGAGACCTCAGGTGCAAGAGATCCGAGACGTATTTGTGTAAAACGTCCTTTTGCCAATGCCCTTAGGAATCTGAGTAAATATTGTCATCACTGCTCCTGCCAAAACCACCACCACGACCACCATCATTTTGGCTGGCACTCAGAAAGTGTAGGATTGCTTAATCAGATAGGGCTGTTATGCTAGGCTCCACTGATCCCATCTGTCACGACTTCATCCTTGGATCCACTGTGCTGTTTCAAGCCCCACAACAGCTCTTTAAGAAAACCACTCAATCTGTTCTCTGAGCTATTTTTGCATCCTTTACATTTTTTAAGCAGAATGTGGAAAGGGAAGCGTTGAGAAAAGGTTTCATAACACAAACAAATATTTTCACTTATATTTGGAAAGTGGGCAGCCTGACCTCCCTGATTTGCGATCCCACCCTCCTCTGTCCTACATCCGCTACCTCCACCTCCACAGATGGATCTGGCAATAGATCAGTCGGGTTTGGTGTTGCCTGAGTCACCATTTATTTGGCACTCATGAGTCCTTATCCTCGTGATGCCAACTGCTCCTAACAGTGTGTCAGTGGCTCAATACAAGTCTATGCTTGATCCACTCATCCCCAGTGGGCCAAAAGAAACTGGATTAGTGGCTCAGAAAGCAAATGAGAGAGAATGTGAGAGAGAAAATAGAACCTAAATTTGGTGCCATTGTCCCTTCCTGTATCTAGTGGCATAGGGGTCACTGGTTTACAAGTTGAAGAAGGCAGATATGACAATACAGGAGGAAGCTGTTCCCAATGGACTTTTTAACTTATATATCCCATCTCTCAGTGCTCTCATAATGTTAACACAGAGGTTCTCCCCATGACCCCAGTCCCTGCTCCAACACACCTGATTCAAAGGATCAACTGGGTATTAATTGGTGCGGTTGCCTATGAAGAAGATATGCAGCAGTGAAGGACCTAAAAACCTAAACCAACCAGAGGCAGAGTTTAAAAACACTATTTTATGGCCATAAACAAAATGGTCTAACTGCATAATGTTGTCTGAGGCAACAAACCAAAAAAATTTTATTATAGTAAATAAATTGAATCAAAATAAATCTTTAAACAACCTAATATACTTTCTTACATATTATTGCAAATATTTTTAATACAGTGATTTCAATTTAAGCATGTTTAATTTGATATTAGTGTTAACAGTAACTGGTACTGTATCCAACGCAGATTTGATTCTTTAAAGGACAGCTACACTCCCAGGTCAAAGGTCAAACCTTCTATTTTATTGAACAATGACATGTCTTGTGTTACTACAATAAAAAAATGAATACCGTATTTTCCGGAGTATAAGTCGCACTTTTTTTCATAGTTTGGCTGGGGGTGCGACCTATACTCCGGAGCGACGTATATGTGACATTCAGAGGTGGCAAAAGTACTGACATTCTGTACTTAAGTAGAAGTACAAGTACTTATGTTAAAAAATACTTTAGTAAAAGTCAAAGTACTGGTTCAACTTCTCTACTTAAGTAAAAGTAAAAAAGTACAGGCTCTGAAATGTACTCAAAGTAAGAAAGTAAAAGTAGTTCTTTGGAGGATGTTTCTACCTGCTATTTTTGTGTAAAACAAACCGAACCTCGTTATATATTATTGTAATAATATAAAATAAAACATGAGAATACAAATGTTATTCCAATCTAAATTTTAATTCTAATGAATGCACTCAGCTTGAATCACAAACTGTTAAAGGGAATTTAAACACAGCTCTGTTCTCTGTGTCCTCCATAGTAGAGGGTGACTGTGCCTCCACCTAAACACAAACATGAGGATACTCAGGGGTTACAGCGGGATTCAGAAGGTGGAGGAACCCTAAGATCAGCTGTAGTGGCTCTGCATGGGGAGAAGAATCACAGCTTTCTATTGTGAGCTGCAGTAAATGATGTTGGTGTGCAGGCTGTGATCAGCTGACCTGCTGCTGCTGCTCTGAGGTTTACTGCTCTGTGTGGATGAACTGAACTCTCAAAGATGTAACCCAGTATTTCACAGCTCTCTGAGCTGATCTCCATCCCCTACACTGACAGCATACAGGCTGTAGAAATGTTGGATTCAGTGAATGAATCTCAGCATCAGCAGCTTTGATTCAAACTCATCTCTGCTGCACTGATGTAACCTGTAACTCTGACCATGAACACAAACACTGTGCTCCAGTCCAACACAGAGCTTTACTGTAAATACAGTACAACAAGCTAACCTATTTATTACACACTAAACTGCAGTATTTTCATACAATCTTTGAATAACACAGTCAGCATACTTCAGTTTGTTTTCCAGTCCTTACCTTTAATTCTAACCTCTCTTCTTCCTCTCCTGTCCTCTTTCTCCATCTCTGAGTGAACTTCTCTCTCTTTGCTCTCCCTGAGCAAAAATGCAGCAGCTCTTCTTTTAGCTAGCTGTGTAACAAACTGCACACACTTTGTGTGTTTGCTGATATTTGTTGAGCATTAAGAAACGTTGCATTTACCTGCCACACGTTACTCCCTTCATGCTCGCTCCTCTTCAGTAGCGCTAGCTAAGCTGTTTATGTGCCGCAGCGCAACTTACGGACTCAGTCCGGCCTGATTATAGCGCTATAAATGATACATTAATTATATGGGTTTGCGTATTTAATCCCTTTGTACGAGATAAGCCCCGATGATGGAGGATACGCAGTACGATTGTCTCTTATGTTATTATTCCTCCATTTAGGCTCAGATCGTTTTATGTTTTAAGGCGCACTGACCGGAAATGCAAACTTCTCTCTGACGTTAAAAAGTAACGAGTCTGTTTGAAAATGTAAGAAGTAGAAAGTACAGATACTTGCGTAAAAATGTAGGGAGTAAAAGTAAAAAGTAGTCAGAAAAATAAATACTTAAGTAAAGTACAGATACCTGAAAAATCTACTTAAGTACAGTAACGAAGTATTTGTACTTCGTTACTTCCCACCTCTGGTGACATTTATAACACATGAACCAAAATACTCCAGCCACTTGACATCTCCGTGAACTGCAGCTTTAAGGCAGTCTTGCGTAACCTGTGGGCGCAGTGGATGATGGACGGAGAGCACAGCTTAACGGCAACTGGGAGAATGCGCCACCCAACTTTCCTGGAAGTCATTGGATGGATCAAGAAAACATGGGCTTCAGTGACAAACCATCCTGTTGGGATTCAGAAAGGCTGGAATAATTGGAACTGCAGCCGACGACGAGTCTGACTAACGCGACACAGAAGAGGAAGCGGCGCTTCGTCTACGGAGTGTACGGAAGTGTTTAGAAGTGACACCGAGGATGAAGAATTCAATGGATTGATGGTTTGGTTAACTTGTTAGTATGTTCTTTATGCTATGGTTATCTGAATAACTTAATGTTACGTTAACATACCGAACACGTGTTCGTTGTGCGTCATGTAGCTGAATGTGCTACGTTAGCATAACGTAGGCGTAACCGTGTTCGTCCTGTTCTTTAATCCATTATTATTTTAAATTGCCGTTCAAGATGGAATTTCTGCTCTGGGTCTCGGATTCTATCAAACCCCCCCCCCCCCCACCAAAAAAAAAAAAGTATAAGCCAGTGCGACCTATATATGTTTTTTTCTTCTTTATTATGCATTTTTTGGCTGGTGCGACCTATACTCCGGAGCGACGTATAGTCTGAAAAATACGGTAAGTAACATTTGGGTTGGTCTGGTTTAAAAATAAATGATCTGAGCAATTCCTAAAAACAACAATTACAGTTAATTTGCTTTCTCCTAATGTTTGGTAGTTAAGCGCTTTATTTGAACAGTGCAGCAACTGTGAGTCAATCTTGCAATCTAAAAGATTAACTGTATACTGTATGTAGATTAAAAAAGGAATGCCATACATAGAGACATCACAATACAAGGTCTAGTCTTAGACATGGAGCTGCAGTGCAGTGTAAAAACACCAAAGCTGGTCTGGTTAGCACTAAAGATATTGTGAAAATCAGAAAAAACAAGCTTCCCGAGGATTACTTCTAATCCAAGCATTCTCTGTGAATGCTAATGTGCCAGCTTGAGGCACAAAGAACTAGAATTCCCTGCGGGCTACCACTGCTTCCTTTTACTTATTAGAACTCTTTGTGGCAGTATGAAAAAGTGATGTAGGAGCGCCACAAGTAATAACATTAGCATTTGTTAAATAATCAGGGCAGTGCTGTGGTAAGACAGGCTAAAGGCCACTGACGAGTACCTGACATCTGTTCATCAGAGGTCAGCCTGGCATGACTTGCTTGTTCATCTCGTCTCTCAAAAGCTTAAAACACACGCGCTGATAATCACAATATGAACGCTCACAAAATGCAGAACACTTGTTCTCAGACTATCCACTGTCAAGTACGACAAACTGGCGACAAAGTCACAAAACTGCTAAATCCAATTACCTTTATCTGCCCAGAGCTGAAAGGAAGACTGAAAAAGCAAGAAGTTCCCTCAATGAAATACTCTTTTTGCCATGAAGTTCTCTCTGCTGAGCCTCTGTAGAAAAGCCTATGTACAAGTAAGTGGTATCTGCAGAATTTTCTCATTAGACTGAAAAAAAAGAAAATAATAATAGTAATTGTATATATATATATATATATATATATATATATATATATATATATATATATATATATATATATATATATATATATATATATAAAATGTGTGTTATATATTGATGTACAATATGAATTTTAATATAGACCACAAAGGAAAAAGTGTCTTAGAAATAACCCATATTACAGTCATTGAGATTAATCAATTTTCATATAAGCCCTTATAATTAAAACTAATTGCACAGTTAAAGAAGGCACCTGAAACGGGGATAAAGATTGATACCAGCTGTAGTGGAATGGATCTGCTTTGGGAAAAGAGTCAGGCAGCCAAATCAATAACTGTTTGAGTATTTCATCAGTGTGAGTAACAAAAGCATATAATTAGAGCTGCCTCAGAAATACCAAAATCAATCAAGGGGTGTTTTTTTTTTTTTTTTTTTTTTGCTCGTGCTTATGACTGACAATTCAACCCTTTTCTCTGTTGTTTCTAGTTAACAAGGTGGTAGTGGTTCCTTCTGTGCATTCAAATTGCCCTAGATACAGCATCCATGCAAAGACTGTGGCTTGTCTGCATTCATCTCCCATACTGTGTCCGTTCCCTTTTTTGCACCTCAAGTATCTCTCAGGACCTCTGCGTTTACTGAAAGCACAGAACCTCAGGGAAGAGGTGAAGAGTGATCAGTGTCATCTTCACTTCATTGCTATGATCAACGGTGCCTCTTGGGGCTCCAACCAACAAATCTGGGTACTCGGCACTTCAGAAAAGGCGCCATCTGCCGCTACCATCCCCGGGGCAGGGCGGCAAGCTGCAGTTCAATGTTGCTGCTGTGGAATATGACTACATGTTTGTGAGCATATCAGCTTGAGTTACTAGGTATGGTTTTACATGTTAATGAGCATCTGTGGCTTGCGAGAAGCACGCATTTAAAATGCTTTTATGTTTTCACACAGTACTGGAGCAGTGCATTGCAGCAGGTTTGTGTATGTGTGTATGTATATTTGCATTGCACCTTCAGCACATGCACTACTGTGATTTAACATGATAATAAACTCATGCCATGAAGAAGAAACAAAGAGCTCCATGCAGCTCTTACAATGACAGTATTGTGCATGTGTGTTAAAGTTGGTACCAGCATTAAACCGACACTGAAACTAGTACTAAATGCATACCTTTTTTTTAAACAGATCTACTTATACTTGGGCATTTACACAGAAGAGACTAGGGGTGGCTGTAGCTCAGTAGGTAGAGCAGGTCACCTACTGATCAGAAGGTCAGGGGTTCGATTCCTGGCTACTCCAGGCTGCATGCCAATGTATCCTTGGGCAAGGTACTTAACCCCAAGTTGCTCTCCGATGCAACCCTCACATATCTTTATCTGACCAGAGCTGAAAATATGAAGTGTGAATGTTAGATAATTAAAGCACTTAGCTTAGTTAATATGGAAGTGCTTGTATGAATCATGGGTAAATGTGTTGTATAAGCGCTTTGAGTGCTCTGACTGAGTAGAAAAGCGCTATATAAGAGCTAGTCCATTTACCATCACTGTGGCAACCAGAGACCAGCCAACCTTAATAAGCTTTGGCAATGATACACAAAATAATGGAGAGAAACTCATTTCAACTTCGAGGCAAACAACTGAAGCGACTACCCAGAAGAGTGAAAGATCCTGTTGATTGACAAACAACACCGGAAATGTCCTCTAACAACCAACAGTCAACAACAAAGTGGGTGTCGAGCAATGGAGTTAAGGCTTTAGTGTCTCAACATGAAAAAACATCGGATGCAACATAATTTAAACTTTGCTAATTCTATAAGCACTGACAACAATTTCAGAAAGCTTGCTCACTGGCCTACAAGGTGTGCATTTCTATATACAGTATGTATTGCACAAATTACAAATACATTTACAGAATGATACCAAGACTCACTTCAGATTCTGGCCATGGAGGTCTCTGTGTCCTTTTTTTTTTTTTTTTTTTTTAATAAGAAACGGACAATATGCATGCGTGTTTGGGAATGTGTGCATGTGTGTGGCTTCCTCTTCTTATCTCTTTCTACCAGGCCACTCTGCCGACATGCACTCCAAAGAGCCCCTAGTTGTCATTCATGGCGACACGCAGCCTGGAAAAATGTCACCATAAGGGGAAGGTGAGAGACAAAGCGAGAGAAATACACACAGAGAAAGCAGCAAGTGGCGAGGGTTTGAAGCCCAACAAACAGCCATGCTACCTTGGTGGGGTTCCATTATCTTTTCTGTTATACCTCATCATAACTGCAGTACCACCTGCATACACATATGCAGTGATTTAGGGTGATCTGGCATGTGAAACAGCACCACATGAACAGGCTTTCTAAATACAGCGTTGTAACAATCAAGGGTAACAGAAAATTTAATCTAAGGTTCTCATTTAAAATATTTGGTTAAACGAAGCAGCAACGACAGAAAGTCTCCCAGTTTGTAATTATGAAAATAAAAAGCGGGACATTGGAATGAAACTCGCTCAGAAACTTTGTGGACATATCTAGAATGCATGAAAAGCAAACTGCCTAGTACGATAGAATGAAGGTCGCAGAATATTTGACAACAATCAAATGCACACATACTAGTTATGTCTTAAAGTGTAAGGTTCATTTACGGCATTAAGAAATTCACTTTAAATCCTAAATAGCCTAAATGTTAAAAAAGAAAGAAATAACTAGCTCAGTTCTAAAGCAAATATATATTTTTCAATCATGAAAACAACCTTCAAAATACAGAAGCATCCTCTAACCCAAGGTCTGCTGCTTTTAATCTCTAATTGATTAATTATTGATCAGCTTCTTACAGTTAAGAGAATAGATGCTTTCTGATCTTTCTGTAATTTTTTTAAAGTGTGAGGGAGTTAACTTTATGATGACTGAGAGTTGTGTTTTTTTTTGTTTGTTTGTTTTTCGGAAACAGTTATACACTACTCAAAAAAATAAAGGGAACACTCAAATAACACATCCTAGATCTGAATGAATGAAATATTCTCATTGAATACTTTGTTCTGTACAAAGTTGAATGTGCTGACAACAAAATCACAGAAAAGTCATCAGTGGAAATTAAATTTATTAACCAATGGAGGCCTGGATTTGGAGTCACACACAAAATTAAAGTGGAAAAACACACTACAGGCTGATATAACTTTGTCCTTAAAACAAGTCAAAATGAGGCTCAGTATTGTGTGTGGCCTCCACGTGCCTGTATGACCTCCCTACAATGCCTGGACATACTCCTGATGAGGTGGCGGATGGTCTCCTGAGGGATCTCCTCCCAGACCTGGACTAAAGCATCCGCCAACTCCTGGACAGTCTGTGGTGCAACGTGACGTTGGTGGATGGAGCGAGACATGATGTCCCAGTTGTGCTCAAACGGATTCAGGTCTGGGGAACGGGCGGGCCAGTCCATAGCTTCAATGCCTTCATCTTGCAGGAACTGCTGACACACTTCAGCCACATGTCCTGCCTTAGAAGGAACCCAGGGCCAACCGCACCAGCATATGGTCTCACAAGGGGTCTGAGGATCTCATCTCGGTACCTAATGGCAGTCATGCTACCTCTGGCGAGCACATGGAGGACTGTGCGGCCCTCCAAAGAAATGCCACCCCACACCATTACTGACCTACTGCCAACCGGTCATGCTGAAGGATGTTGCAGGCAGCAGATTGCTTCCCACAGCGTCTCCAGACTCTGTCACGTCTGTGAAGAGCACAGGGCACCAGTGGCGAATTTGCCAATCCTGGTGTTCTCTGGCAGATGCCAAGCATCCTGCATGGTGTTGGGCTGTGAGCACAACCCCATCTGTGGACGTCAGGCCCTCATACCATCCTTATGGAGTCGTTTTCTAACCATTTGTGCAGACACATGCACATTTGTGGCCTGCTGGAGGTCATTTTACAGGGCTCTGGCAGTGCTCCTCCCGTTCCTCCTTGCACAAAGGCAGAGGTAGCAGCCTGCTGCTGGGTTGTTGCCTTCCTATGGCCTCCTCCACATCGCCTGGTGTACTGGCCTGTCTCCTGGTAGTGCCTCCAGCCTCTGGACACTATGCTGACAGACACAGCAAACCTTCTTGCCACAGCTCACATTGATGTGCCATCCTGGAAGAGCTGCACTACCTGAGCCACTTGTGTGGGTTGTAGAGTCCGTCTCATGCTACCACGAGTGTGAAAGCACCAGCAACATTCAAAAGTGACCAAAACATCAGCCAGAAAGCATAGGTACTGTGAAGTGGTCTGTGGCCCCCACACAGCAAACCTTCTTGCCACAGAACCACTCCTTTATTAAGTGTGTCTTGCTAATTGCCAATAATTTCCACCTGTTGTCTATTCCATTTGCACAACAGCATGTGGAATTGATTGTCAATCAGTGTTGCTTCCTAAGTGGACAGTTTGATTTCACAGAAGTTTGATTTACTTAGAGTTATATTGTGTTGTTTAAGTGTTCCCTTTATTTTTTTGAGCAGTGTATATACACTCACTGGTCACTTTATTAGGTACACCTGTTCAACTGCTTGTTAACACAGATATGTAATCAGGCAATCAAATTGGCAGCAACTCAATAAATTTAGGCACAGAGACATGGTCAAGATGATCTGCTGAAGTTCAAACTGAGCATCAGAATGGGGAAGAAGGGTGATTTAAGTAACTTTGAACATGGCATGGTTATTGGTGCCAGCCGGGCTAGCCTGAGTATTTCAAGAACTGCTGATCAACTGGGATGTTCCTCCACACCCATCACTAGGGTTTGTAATAATGGCTTAAAATAATGGCTTGAAATAGAGAAAAAAAAAATCCACTGAGTGGGCGTTTTTTGGGTAAAAATGTTTTTTGATGTCAGAAGTTAGCTGAGAATGGCCAGATTACTTTGTGCTAATAGGAAGGCAACAATTCAAAAAATAACCACTAATTCCAACGAAGGTATTCAATTCAATTCAATTCAGTTTTATTTATATAAAACCAAATCACAACAACGGTCATCTCAAGGTGCTTTATATTGTAAGGTAAAGACCCTACAACAATACAGAGAAAACACAGCAATGAGATGATCCCCAGCGAGCAAGCACTTGGCCAACAGTGGGGAAGAAAAAAACTCCCCTTTACCAGGAAGAAACCTAACGCAGAACCCGACTCAGGGAGGGACAACCACCTGCCGTAACTGGTTGGGGGTGAGGGGATGGAGACGAGACAAAAGACACAGTGTGGAACAGAGATTAATAATAATGATTGTATAAACACATAGAGAGTGAAAAGAGGTTAGTGAAGAAGAAATACTCACAGGATTATGGGAAACCCCTAGCAGCCTAGGCCTATTGCAGCATAACTAAGGGAGGGCTACCAAACTACAAACTTTATCAAATAGTCAAGCCTAGAAGTAATGTTTCTAATTTTAGAGATAATGCACAAATGCAAGAAAGCAGTCCTACATATTTGTTTAATGTCCACATTCAAGGATATATCCTGTTCAAAAAATAATTCCACGATTCTTTGCAGTGTTGCTGGAGGCCAAAGTAATGCCATTCAGAGGATGTACCTCAGTATCTGAATTTAGCAATTAAAATTAGAGTTCATCCAGATCTTTATGTCTTTAAGCCATTCCTGCAGTCTAACTAATTGGTGTATATCATTTGGCTTCATGGAAAGATAAAGCTGGGTATCATCTGCATAGCAATGAAAATGTATGATATGTCTTCTAATAGTATTAGCTAAGGGAAGAATGTATAATGTAATTAGAATTTTTCCTAGAACAGAATCCTGTGGAACTCCATAATTAATCTTAGTGTGGGAAGAAGATAGGCTCCAGTTGCTTTGCAACCCATAGATTCTGCTTTCTCAAGATGCTGAATCGTAAACTACCAGAGTGTCATAGAGAGTATCCTTGCCACTCTTTCCACTCCTTGCACAAATTCAGTATCCTTGCATACTGAATTTGTGATGTGGATTCCAGTGGGTGGTCAAGACTACTCAGCGCACCATTAAGCTTCTAGCAATAGATGACATTTATGACAACTGCAGATTGAAAGGGTGACTTAAAATCCAAAAAAGATGCCTCTAATTCCTCCAAAGAGCTATTTTTATTGTTGTCCTCAGAATGGAGATCTCAAAACCAGTTTCTCAGATCTAGAGAAATTTCTAAATCACCAGGTTTAGAAACATCTTGTGCATCAGTGTCTGAACTACTCTCTGCTGTTAGTGGCATTGTGGTGCAGTGATTAGAACTGCTGCCTCACAGCAAGAAGATCCTGGGTTCAAATCCACTACCTGTTCTGTGTAGAGTTTACATGCTCTTTCTGTGCCTGTGTGGATACCTTCCAGGTACTCCAGCTTCCTCCCACAGTCCAAAACATGCTTGTTATGTCATTTGATTATTCGAAATTGGCTGTACAGTAGGTGTGAACGTGAATGGTTACCTGTCTCTCTGTACTAGCTGTGGAACTGTCTCTTGCCCTACAACTGAACTGAACAAGTATTGCACATTCCTACTAGTTTACATCACAGATGGATAATGCTGACACATTTAACAGTTCACTGCAATGTAAAAGCAGGTGTCTGCAAAGTTAACCACAGTACACATCGATGTAGAGTCTACAAACTGCCCTAAGAGTCCTGCTTTTTTTAAAAACAATAATTTCATTAAAAAAAAAAAAAAGACTATCAGAGCATCTATCTGCTGAGCATCACCCTACAGGCTGATGCTTACTCAGCCTACTCGGATTTAAACTGGAATCACGTATATGTGACTCGTTCCACATGCCCGTCTTGCCTCTTTGTCTTTCTGTGAGACAAATACATAAGTAGTATAGCATACCATATTGTTATTTACCATGTATTTATCTACAAGATTCAAGCCAAATGGTATTTGTGTGATTACCATCTTGTGGCAGCTGACAGCTCGTTTTGTGACAACACACAATGATGTGTGGACAGCATCATAAATAATGAGTGCCATCCATTCTAACTGTCAGGACAAGCAGTCTCTCATAACAGGCCGAGGAAGGCACAGAGAACACAAACATATGCTCGCACACATTGGCAGTGATTTATAACCCTTTTACATTCCATGTGCAGGTATATGGGCAAAGACCAATAGAAACCCAAACACACACACACACGCAGAAAGACACGAGCACGCACGCACACACACATTTCTATAGTACAGAACACATTAATAATACACAAATATTGAAAGCCAAACAGGCAAAAAAGGTTTTTACACATCTGCTTAAGCCTTTAAGTCATATTACATGTTGTTTTAAAAGGTTTTATCTTTTTAGTACATCACACAGCTGTCATTTCATCACATATTTTGGTTAGGAAATACTCAGTAACATTTTAAACAAAAAGATCTTCCAAAAATTCACACGTGTGTTTTGCAGCAACTCTCTTCAGACTATTTTAAGTAGGGCTGGAAGGGCTAGAGTAAAATAATTGCTTTGGTTGGTTTTGGAAGCACTAAAAAGACTGAAATGCTTGTATCATCCATTATTTGTGAATTTATATTTCGAACACATTTCATTACTGTTATCATGCCTCCTTGAAAGCCCCTTGTCTCCCTTCAGCTGCTGGAATAGATTGAAACATCCCATGTTTGTCACTGATTTCACTTGACGGACAGTTCCATTAGAATTCCTCATAATCCCCGATGTATGTCTGTGCATGTGTGAGAGTAACCTACCATCTGTTTACACAAGCAGTTGCTAATAAGGAGTTTTATTCACATAATTTAGTTTTGTGAATAAAACTCAGTTTCATGGTACCACTTTCCTGCAAAATGCACATCATGGCAGATATTGCACAGTGGGATTTCAAGATAACCATCATCACTGTCACTAGGCATTATTTACTAAGCAACAACAACACACTTCAGCTGATTGTCCTTATCTACCTAGTTGCCTCAAACACAGTTCTACTTGTGAGCATGTACGTGCAATCACAAACTAACCGCTGCAAGCACATTCTTATAGGACACAGTGTAGTAAGCATTTCAGTTTCCAACACTGGGTTCTTTATCTCACATGTGCAGTGCTTTCATGCAGATTAAAATTCCACAAACTGCAGCAATTATTGCTTGTATTTTTCTAATTGTATTTGGGGGGTTTGATTTAATTGAGGAATGCCTTTGATTTAAAATTAAATGAACAACTTAACTTTTCTTGGCACAATACAAAGTGCAGAAAAAGCACCAAGATAATGGTTTTAATCCATATGATAGGCTTGGGAGATATCACCGTTTTCATGAGTAATAGTATTTAGAAATTTTAACATGCTCTACCTCTTATGTCCAAGTGAAAAAGAGGCTTCATTAGCATGATGTTCTACATGAGTGCTATAGAGTGCATCTGTACATAATGCATTTCTGTGTTGTATGGCAGCTGTAGAGAATGCGAAGTCCTTCAGTGCATGATCCATTGCGCATCAAGATTTCCAGCAATACATGATACAACAAGCACTGACTGAAAAGGAGACAAAACATCCCAAAAGGCCTCTCATCCTCTCAATTGATTATTTTCACTCTTACCCTCAGATGGGTGGTTCAGAATCTTAAAATCAGCACCATCAGATTTAGAAACAGCTGCTGCCCCAGTAACACCAGAAACCTTAAATCAAGTCATCTTGGGGACTGGTGATTGGCTAGCAACAGCTTACCAACCAAGGTACATTTTTTAGCTTGTAATCCCATTAACCCATTGAATTAATATTATGCAAGTGGGAAGCAGCTACACTGATTCGTCATCATCTAAAAACAAGACAAAATAGAAGGGGGATATTTCTGTCTATTGCTATGATTTTTTAAAATGTATTAAGCGTTTAGAGAAAGCTAGTTTAACTCCTCTCAACTTTTTTTTAACCAGATTGTGTGTGTCTTTGGTTGTTCAGCTTCTATTCATCCACTTATGTTCACTAATTACACTAGGCTAAATCATTCATCGCCATATGTGAGCAACACTCTGGTTTGTGATGCTGTTCTGGCCAACTTTTCCCCTGCACAAAGTAGAGAAAAGAAATTCCTTGGTGTGTGTGTGTGTGAGGTATACACTATATTGCCAAAAGTATTCACTCATCAGCTTTCACACACATATGAACTTGAGTGACATCCCATTTTTTAATCCATAGGGTTTAATATGATGTCGGCCCACCCTTTGCAGCTATAACAGCTTCAACTCTTCTGCGACGGCTTTCCACAAGATTTAGTGTGTTTTTACGGCATTATTGACCATTCTTCCAGAAGCGCATCTGTGATGTCAGACACTGATGTTGGATGAGAAGACCTGACTCACAGTCTCCACTCAAATTTATTCCAAAGGTGTTAAGATCAGAACTCTCTGCTGGCCTGTCAGGTTTTTCAAACCAAGCTCGCTCCATGTCCATGTCTTTATGGACCTTGCTTTGTGCATGTTGGAACAGGAAGGAGCTATCCCCAAACTGTCCCTGCAAAGTTGGGAACATGAAATTGTCCAACGTGTTTAGGAATGCTGAAGCATTAAGCGTTCCTTTCACTGGAACTAAGTGGCCAAGCCCAACTCCTGAAAAACAACCCCACGCCATAATCCCCCCTCCACCAAACTTAACACTTGGCACAATGCAGTACTGCAGTACATGAATTTAGAATTTAACAGTAGAAAAAAGTGCTTGTATGAATGGGTGAATGAGGCATGCTGTATAAAGCACATTGAGTGCTCAAGTAGTGGAGTAGAAAAGCACCATATAAGAACCAGTCAATTTATTCTATGCGCTGCAAGCACTTTATGCAACTCACATGTGTGTCCAGTTTAGAATAACCAGTCTTTGAACTGAAGGAAGAAGCTCAAGTCTGAAGTACCCAGTGGCTTCCTGAAACCTGGGCAAATGTGGTGGGCACATAAGCAGTTCTCAAGACAATGTCAAGGCCTGACTTGTCACCAGTGTCCCAAAAAAATTCAAACAGACATGACAGGTACAGTTTCAAGAGTCCCTAAAACCACCGTTTCCCATGATTTCACCCACACTGGTTGATAGAAAATTAATCTGATCAGATGCAGGTCAAATCTGATCCAGAACCAGCCTCAGTGTACAAAAAAATGTAGCATCTTTATAGCAGAATACAATTTTAGACTTTTTTTTTTGTGTATACTTTAGGTCACTTTAGCAAAAATCATCAAATTCTAAAAGAGTAAAATCTAGCGTAGTTTTGTTGTTGTCAAATTTGACCTGAACAGCATGTAAGGGTTAAGATCACTTTTATATTCAGTCATTAATGCAAGGACAGAGACAGTGATTACTTCTCATATTTATTATCAGCTTAGAATAAAACCTATAGGTGACATCCTTCTAATTCTGTAAGCTGCTTTACTGTCAATAGTCAGCTCTCCTGCACTGACACATTTAGATTACATTACTGTAGCATTCACTAAAATGAATCTTTGTAAATCTTTCAATCATAGCACACTGGTCAGTGATTAATGATCATTTGCAGCGCAGCAGTTGATGGAACCAGAACGTAAGTGAAGCTCAGTCAGTGTAGCTCCACATTTGGCTCACAATCCATCACAATTCACAGGTGATTGCCTGTAAAATGGCAAGTGTGACCCTGACCTTGACCTTGAGCACAATTCAAGTGATTAAAGCGTGATCACTATTGTAAGAGGAGAAACAATTCTTGTGAATTGTGGATAGACAGATGGACGCATGCCTCTCCATGGCATAAGCTCATCTGCCCTTCAGCTGAATGAGCTAAAAATGTCTGTCACAGTTGGCATCATGTTGGAGATGATGTGAATATTTGAGTGAATATGAGGCTGAAATGACTAAGATTCTAAAACTAGACTAAATGTATTATAAAGTGAGCTTTAAATTCAGGCTGCAGACAGTCTGAATCTATTCTGACAGCATTTCATGCTGTTCATGTGCTGTTCACATGTTGAATCAGTCATTAAATGATGTCACGTAACATTTAATTTTTTTTAAACGTACAATAGAGTCTACAAACATAGTTTGAACCTTAACACGGTCAAGACTGAAAACCACCTAACTGAGCCTAATGGGTCTGATTAATATCATAGGTTCCATAAGTAAATTACAGACCCATTCCAAAAAATAAGAATATCATAGAAAAGTTGATTAATTTCCATAATTCCATTCAAAAAGTTAAACTTTCATAGATTATAAATTCAGAGCACACACTTTAAATGATTTCAAGTATTTATTTGTTCACTTTTACATAATTTGGGCTTCCAGCTCATAAAACCCATAAAAACAGGATTTAAAAAAATTAGAATACTGTGGAGAAATCAGCCCAAATTTTGCAGGGCATGAATGTTTTAAACTGGGTGTGACACACTAATCATCTACTAAACTCAAAGCACCTGCACAGGTTTCCCCAGGTGTCATTAAATTGCTTCAGTTTGGTTCAAATGTCTCAGTTCGGTTCAATATGGGGAAGACTGCAGACTTAACAACAGGCCAGAAGACCATCATTGATACCCTCCATAGGATGGGTAAGCCACAAAACTTCATAGCTAAGGAGGCTGGCTGTTCACAGAGTGCTGTGTCCAAGCATATAAATGGAAAGTCTAGTGGAAGGACAAAATGTGGCAGAAGAAGATGCACCAGCAAAAGAGATGTCCATGGGCTTCAGCAGATTATCAAAAAGAGAAGATTCAAGAATCTGGCAGAGATCCAGAAAGAGTGAAATGAGGCAAGAGTCACAGCTTCAAAAACCACCACATTCAGACTCATCCGGGAGTTGGGCTACAACTGTCGGGTCCCTCGGGTCAAGCCACTTCTGAACCTGAGCCAACGTAGGAAGTGTCTCAACTGGGCCAAGGAGAAGAAGGGCTGGACCGTTGGCCAGTGGTCCAAGGTCCTCTTTTCCGATGAAAGTAAAGTGTGCCTTTCATTCGGGAATCAAGGTCCAAGGGTTTGGAGGAAGACGGGTGAGGAACAGAGCCTAAACTGCTTGAGGTCCAGTGTGAAATATCCACAGTCAGTCATGATTCGCGGTGCAATGTCTGGTGCAGGTGGTGTTGGTAAACTCTGCTTTCTTAAATCCAAGGTCACTGCAACAGTCTACCAGAATGTTTTAGAGGACTTCATGATTCCTTCTGCTGAGGATCTGTATGGAGATGCAGATTTCATCTTCCAGCAGGACCTGGCCCCTGCCCGTGCCGCCAGAAGCACCAAAAACTGGTTTGTTGCCCATGCCATCACAGTGCTTGACTCTCCAGCCAACTCGCCGGACCTAAACCCCATTGAGAATCTATGGGGTATTCTCAAGAGGAAAATGAGGACCACCAGACCCAACAACAAAGAAGAGCTGACAGCAAGCATCAAGGAAATCTGGGCTTCCATAACTCCCAGGCAATGCCACAGGCTGATTGCCTCAATGCCACATCGAGGCAGTGATTAAAGCAAAGGGATTCCCAACCAAGTATTGAAGATTGACATATCGTTTTGAAAGTACCACATTTTGATTAATTTGATGTGATCCTAATTTCTTTTTTTTTTCTGCAAAAACTGAGAAGTAGTTTGGGCTGATTTCTCCACAGTATTCTAATTTTTTGAAATCCTGTTTTTGTGGGTTTTATGAATGAAATTATGTAGAAATAAACAAATAAATACTTGAAATCGTTTAAATTGTGGGCCCTGAATCTATAATCTATGAAAGTTTAACTTTTTGAATGGAATTATGGAAATTAATCAACTTTTCCATGATACTCTAATTTTATGGAATAGGTCTGTATGTTATATCTGTTTGATGCATATTTTCAGTTTCTGTCATCTGCATTTTGTCACTGTCAGGTTAGGGCTGAGATTAGATTAGATTAGATTTAAAGATCAAATTCAACCTTCATCTATTATTGAAAATCAAAGTTTGGTAAATGATGACTGGATGACTCTGAATAAAATGTCTTTTTATTTCCACTCCCATTTTTGAAATATTAACGTCCACAATGACTCACACTGATATCCCATGGTCCATTTGATTAAAATGGGAGCTCCGATCTTTATTTACCCATAATCCCGGTTTCTCCTGATAGCATAGGTGCATCGATAAAGGTTGACTGCACTAACTCTGATCTCCCTTTCTGAATCTGAAAACTCAGAGTTTCCCATCTCACCATTCATCAACTTAGAGTTTAAGGTGAGAGTTTGCTGAACCTGCCTCCTGTAGCAGGGTCTTTTAATATATTTGCATTCCTAAACAGTGATTGGTGAATGGAATACCAAGTCTTTCGTATCCAGAAGCCCCGATTGTTGATGGCGCCCCCCCCGAAAATTAAATCAATTACATCAGGGAATCTGGCCAACAGAAAATTATGTAGAGGTAGAAATGATTGGCATTTTGGTCATTTTGCACTGGCACTTAATTTTGCATTCATAGTGCTACAATTTAATACAGGTCAAAAGCATTTAACCCCAGCAAGTTTTGTCCAAGTACTTGGTGTGAGACCACACTGAGCTACAACAGTGCCACACATGTGGGACTTTTATTAATTTATTTATTTTTAGTAAATGCCATTATATATCCCAGTAAAATCTTAATCTTATTGTCATACAGTACAGATGTGCCAATGGCACAGAATGGCTTTTTAAAATTTATTTGGTAGCAAATACTCCATTCCTCATGTTCCAGCTCTTTCTGATCCCCCAGATATCCCATCGGTGATACACGCCTAAGGAAAACAAAACCAGTGGTCAGACACTTTTAGCCGCTGTGTGAACACAGCATAGTTTTCCCTAATGATGGCTCCTCTCAAGCTACATGTTGTCAGGGCAGGCTTGAAGCAGACAGGGAAGCGATAAGATAAGAAACTGTTTATACAGCAAAGGCAGAATAAATCCCATAGTAAGGACCTCAGTGTGGCCCTGTGTGTCAGACTGCCAAGATGGTCTGATCTTTGTCAGGGTGTGGGAGTGTTATTAGCCTGCTGTGGGTAGGAGCTCACCCCACAAACCAAATACAGCCTCTCTCATCAAGGCTTATCCTCTTCTGTCACCATCACTTTCATAGCAATTGGTTAAGGGGAGTCCTTACCTGTGTGTCTACGGCAAAAACCTCTCCAGTGTTCTGCCAGTCCTGCTCTATTCTTTATTTCAGTGCTTTAAGAGTCCTGACCAGATAAAACAGAAAACTGGGTTACACGTCAAGGCTGCAATGTGTGGGTACACCGAGGAAAATGTCTGTCCTCACTGCAATCGGCATGTCATTAATAGATCTGAAAAATGTAGTTGCATTCACTCAGAAAAGCCTTTGAATAACTATACGAATACGGATGAGCTGCAATCAAAAGGATACAGCACTGCATATGTCAGTTCTGAAAATTGGAATCAGAAGTGGTGCAGACACTGTGGGTGTCCCTTACTCTTACAGACATGGAAACATTAGAGGAAGCCACTTCAACAATAAATGCTTTAAAGACACAAAAGAGAATACATGAATTCATTTCCTAACGGGTTGAAGACTAAGTGTGGGCTGATCACAGCTGCATAATAAATATTCACATCACTTAAATCAACAGAATATTTTGAGTTTTCAGGAGATTTTCTTCTCTCTAATTCAATTCTGACCTATAGGTTTGTGCATATATGGCTTACCAGACACGTGTTATGAGAGTAAGAGGCTTTTGACGTGTGTTGTGGGACATGGGTTAAAGTGAGGGAGCACTGGGCAGAAACTGCCATAATCAAGCCATGGAAGGACTGAAGTGAATTTGATTTTAAAAACCATGGCTGATTGGGCACCTCTTGTGCTTCAGATTTGGTTTGCTCATTGTGTTAGTGTGCATTAACTGTGATTAGCTACTGTGAAAAGAGGAAACAGAGAGACACTTACAAAAATAATCCTCATATTCCTGTTATCCGAAAAAGTTTGTTTGTTGGAACAACCTCTTTTTTCTCTCTCGCTCTCTTTTTTTCTTTTTTTTTTCAATACAGCAGGCGTTCCATATGGCCCCTGCCAGGTCTTTCAGGAGTGGTTTCTTCCTCCAGTCCAAACATCAAACTGTCCTTTAGGCAAGACACTGAACCTGAAATTGCCCTTTGATGCATGCATGTGTGACTGTGTGCAAGATAGGTAGAAAGCTCTTAAAGTGCATAGAATAATACACTGTGTGAATGAATGGGTCATTGTGGCATCTGTAGTGTAAAAAGTGCTTTGAGTGCTCAGTAAGAGTAGAAAAAATGTATTTAAATAGCAGTCCATTTAGCAATGCATTAAAACTGCAGATATCTTTGTCTCTTTCACGTTATGATCCTCTGAACACTGATCCATATCAATGCAAATATAGTCATTCTCCCATAATGGTCCAGGGTTTCCATCAGTGTATTGCAAACCTTACATCTGAAGTCTGAGTCAAACTGATCAAACAAACAAGTGACCTCTAGCAGTATAAAAAGAATGGTTTTCATTACTCAGATCAAACCAGAGTGTTCAGTTCAAATATTTAATGTTTTTGAGGAAAAACTATAGTTTTTCTCTTACTGTTATCTGCAAATCTGAAATTGGTGAATGACAATGTCAGCACTTGCAATAACTATCTGATACTGGTCATTTTACATGAGAGCATATGAGGTCTTTTCCTGTTACTATAAAATTCTAAAGGGTTTATGGACTTCATTTTGAGCGCTTCCTTCACAAAAACGCTGCATGCTTAGAGTAAAGATGGCATCAATTACAAATATTTCAAAATAAGAAAGAAATAATAAATAGGTCATTGCCCCCAACTCTGAACACTGATCCACTACATGTATATGAGATTACTGTAAGCGAGTACTAATTCAATTCAGTTCAATTCAATTTTATTTACATAGCGCCAAATCACAACAACAGTCGCCTCAAGGTGCTTTGTATTGTGGGTAAAGACCCTACAATAATACAGAGAAAACCCAACAGTCAAAATGACCCCCTATGAGCAGCACTTGGTTACAGTGAGAAGGAAAAACTCCCTTTTAACAGGAAGAAAACTCCAGCAGAACCAGGCTCAGGGAGGGGCAGTCATCTGCTACGACCGGTTGGGGCTGAGGGGAGAGAGACAGGACAAAAGACATGCTGTGGAAGAGAGCCAAAGATTAATAATAACTAAATGCAGAGTGGGGTATAAACAGAGTAAATAAGGTGAATGAAAAGAAACAGTGCATCATGGGAACTCCCCAGCAGCCTAGGCCTATAGCAGCATAACTAAGGGATGGTTCAGGGTCACTTGATCCAGCCCTAACTATAAGCTTACCATAAAGGAAAGTGCAAAGCCTAATCTTAAAAATAGAGAGGGTGTCTGTCTCCCAAATCCAAGCTGGAAGCTGGTTCCACAGAAGAGGGGCCTGAAAGCTGAAGGCTCTGCCTCCCATTCTACTCTTAAGTATCCTAGGAACCATAAGTAAGCAGCAGTCTGAGAGCGAAGTGCTCTATTAGGGTGATAGGGTGAGTACTTTGAGATAAGATGGTGCCTGATTATTCAAGACCTTGTATGTGAGGAGAAGAATTTTAAATTAAATTCTAGATTTAACAGGGAGCCAATGAAGAGAAGCCAATATGGGAGAAATATGCTCTCTCTTTCTAGTCCCTGTCAGCACTCTAGCTGCAGCATTTTGGATCAGCTGAAGGCTTTTCAGGGAGCTTTTAGGACAGCCTGATAATAATGAATTACAATAGTCCCAGCCTAGAAGTAATAAATGCATGAATTAGCTTTTCAGCATCACTCATGTTTCTAAGAGTACAAGAACTTCAGTTTTATTTGAATTTAGAAGCAAGAAATTAGAGGTCATCCAGGCCTTTATGTCTTTAAGACATTCCTGCAGTTTAACTAATTGATGTGTGTCATCTGGCTTCATCAATAGATAAAGCTGAGTATCATCTGCATAACAATAAAAATTGATGCAATGCTTTCTAATAATACTGCTTACGGGAAGCATGTATAATGTAAATGCATATTCAAATATTTTCTCCTGGTAACAAGGATATTTGAGACAATATAAATGTCAGCTGAACTACACACCAACTGCCATGTACTTAGTCCTTACAAGAGACTTATGACAATCATGAATCCAGTGACACTGGAGTGTCAGCACAGTTTAAATGCCTGTAATAGCCTCTGAGTTTTGACAGCTGTGGAAATCTTGAGAAATGCTTTGTCCCTTGGAACAAATAAAAGTTCACTGTAATGCCCTGAAACAATAAAACAACAATAGCTCGCTCACAGTGAGATGCTTTCACAGTAAAGATCAAGGGATGAAAGATAAAAGCATGCTTAGTAAGAATCTTGCTAAGTCACATGTATTTAATTATCAGTATCTCAGTGTTGCTTTCTGTGAGTTTGAGGGAAAAAAAAGGAAATTTTCAAGCTGGCCCGCATCACCCTTGAATAAAGGCCAAGCTAATTTGGGAA
The DNA here is from genome assembly GCF_007364275.1 of Archocentrus centrarchus. NCBI lineage: Eukaryota > Metazoa > Chordata > Actinopteri > Cichliformes > Cichlidae > Archocentrus > Archocentrus centrarchus. Next base: position 1,891,169 of record NW_022060145.1, read on the forward strand.
CTTAAACCCCCAGATGTTTTATTTTCTAATGACTCACATCCAAGCCTAATTTCCTGGATATTTGATGATCAGAACTACTATGCCAAATACCTAAACATAAAAGGCATTAATCAAGATGATTTCCTTCCCTTCCAGATACAAGTCAGACCGGCTACGCTTCCATGATTTAGTGTAAAAATATGAATAACAAAAAATGCCTTACAGCCACGGAAATGCAACAAATTGAAAAATAAGTATAGTGCAACCAAATGCATACTGTATGCAGTTTGCTGCAAGGTATACTAATCAATAAATATGCTATTTGAAATTTAGCTGGGGTTTGTGGAGTCGTATATATGGACTCAGTATGTTTTAAGTCCTTTATTAGGGTCAGACCATGACATATTAAGCAATATAACAGAAAAAATAAAAACCTCCAGGAGATGAAATTTTGGAACCTCTGCTACGGAACAGCGTAGCCATTAAAAACCTCTCATCAGTGTATTTATTATGTGGTATTTATTTTAATGTATTATGCATCCTCCAAATACACCCCTATTTATTTCTTATTTGGCAAGCTCGGGGCTCTCAAGCAAGAGCATGTTAAAAGAAATGGAACATAAGATGGTGGGAGAGTGCACAGTGCTCCTGGATGGAGGACATACTTATGATTTTTTCCTGCATCTATTATTTGCACAGAGTTATGGTAGAATCATGAAATATTTATTCGTGTTCTGATGTCATTTCCAACAGAAAGAGAAGGTGTGGATGCAGGAAGACAAAAGGAATGATGGAAGTAAAGAACAAACAAACAAAAAAGAAAGAAAGGAGGTAGAGATGTCAATCCCTGCTTGTGAGTGATTGTGCGATGCCTCTTTTTACTAAAAACACCAGTGGGATTCCCATGCGGAGGTCAGGATGAATAAGCAAGGAGAGGGAACGTCGCGATGTTTTTTGCTCTGCCACATAACTCTCCATTTTCATACACCTCTCATCTTTCCTATGGCTTCCCCCTCTCTCTGATGTCAACTTCCTACACTGGTTAATGCACTCAGGGGTCGAGGCTTCCATGTTGGCGGGGTGAACACCTACTTTAATGTCAAATAAAAAAATCACAGGATCCTGTCCCACAAAAGGCTAACCTCAGTCCGTATACATATGTATATTACTCAGAATTACTTATTAAAAGGAAAGATCTTGTGTATGTTCCCTGTGTATGCAGTGTTCATGATGACAAGGGAATATCTAAGATTTACCATCATCATTTGAAAAGGACATTTTCTTGATAATGGAGGGGTTTATTTAGCTGGTTCTGTTTGTTCTGTTCTGATCAATGTCCTAAAGGTATTTAAACATATATCCACTCTAAGGTGTGACTTAATAATAGCTTAAGAATTTTTTAGAATTTTTTTTTTGACACCAAATCCTGAAATGGTTACAAAAATGGTTGTAAGCAATATGATATGAATAGTGTAATCTGCCTCTTAGGCTTAAACTATGGCCAAACATATTCCCATGTGAAAAATTAGGTTATACCATTAAACTAGATATTATATCCCTTGTCGTACCTCTTTCTTGAATAATCTTGGTATGATGACATCACACTGTTCAACTGCAGAAAGGGGTCTCAATCTTCCAGCCCCACGGGCCGCTTCCGGCCCCGCCCCTGTCGTTCGGCCTGCGATTTGTCAAAAATATAATAAAATTTAGCCTTTAAGTGACTTTTTTGTGTAACTTAAAGGGCCAAACTGTATTATATTTTGACATCAAATCGAGGGCTAGAAGTAGGGGGCCAGGCCGGAAGCAGGCTGGGAGTTTGAGACCCCTGGCTGTGACCCCAATTTTAATGTAAGGGAGTGTTTATTTTTTCAGTGTGATTTATTTTATTTTTTTATATGTATGTATGTATTAAATTATGAAAAAAAGCCAAACCATTTCAATGGGACTGAATCTTCCGTTTTTGACCGGCCCGACATTAAAATTTTTAAACTAAAGCTAGCAGCAGTTATATTTCCCTGCAAACAGTTTTGATGTCACAATGTGGGTTAGCACATGTTTCTCACCTTAAAATGGGAAAATAACAGGGTTTGCGCATAAAAGAATAGTCGTTTATTTTTTCTGGAATGATTACTCATGAGAAACTGGGGTATCTGGAAAACAGATTATCAATTAAAAATAATTATCACTTAGATGCTTACATCAGTGAGCCCAGCCCAGCCTTTTACAACAGCTGCAAAAAAATGGTCAATACATTTTATTTTTGGCTAACAATGGAACAGCAAACTAATCCTGAAATACATGTCCATGCCTGTTTATTTGGCTATGACAGCATATTAGAGAATTTACACCATAATGAAAATTACCCAGGTAAGAATGAGACAAGGTCTTGCAAAAAAATACAATACTATCTCTCCTCCCCCTACACACCTGGATGTTTCATTCAATTCAAAAGAAGGACTTTCCTTCTGAGGCTCTAGCAGCTGAGGTCATCTGAAAGCAGCTTCGGATTTAATGGGGCAGCTCAGAGCGCTTTGGTCTGTCAGAACACAGTGTGAAGCTGCACTGAAGCAAATCTACTCACTCTGCATTTTGTCAACAGCAGCTGCACACAAGCTGATCAGGGTCCAGTGAACAAATACAATATGATGCTCCTTATTTACCTCATTGTTTCACCCATTATAGAACACAACAAGAGAACGAGTAGGAGCAAAGTGCTTCGCTCACATGCATAAATTTATAAGCGATGCTGCAATGTAGAACTGAGTCAGTGAAAACTGCTGATCGGTATATTGTGTTTTCTGTGAAGAGCATCAGTTTTAGAACTGAGCTATTACGAGCTGCAACACAAGTCATCCTTTTTCATCTGAGAAATGTCACATCTATTAGACATACTTACTAAGCAATGTGCCTGTTACTTTGGATAGATTATCTATTTGTTAATCTATGCCCAGGATACACAAACAGGTAGAGGTGGCAAAAGTACAGCCATTCTGTACTTAAGTAGAAGTACAAGTACTTGTGCTAAAAAATACTTAGGTAAAAGTTGAAAGTACTGGTTCAACTTCTTTACTTAAGTAAAAGTAAAAAGTACAGGCTCTGAAATGTAATCAAAGTAAAGAAAGTAAGAGCATGTTGTATGTTGAATTCAGTGACTGAATCTCAGCATCAGCAGCTTTGATTCAAACTCATCTCTGCTACACTTCATGTAACCTGTAACACTGACCATGAACACAGCCTCTGTGCACCAGTCCAACACAGACAGTCCAGCACTTACTGGGGTTAGGTTAATTGGCTATTCTAAATTGCCCATAGGTGTGAATGAGAGTGTGAGTGTGAGGTTGTTCGTCTCTCTGTGTTGGCCCTGTGACAGGCTGTTCAGGGTGTACCCTGCCTCTCGCCCTATGACAGCTGGGATAGGCTAAAGCCCCCCGCGACCCTGAACAGGATAAGCGGAAGCGAGTGGATGGATGGACTACTAGTCAGAATGTAAATGCAGATATCTTAAATTACCATTCAGGATAGTCAAATGTGGTTTTGTCTAGTCAAAATGCATTTTTAGATGTCTAAAATGTAATTACAGATAGTCAGATGAAACGGATTTTATGCTAAAACGGCCCCTTGCTATAGGTTTTGCTTCTTTATTCTCTTTGTATGCAAAAAGCCCCGGGACTGGAGGACACGCCAGTAAGATTGTCTCTTATATGTTATGGTTCCTTCATTTAGGCCCACATCGTTTGCAGTGACCGGAAATGCAAACTTCTCTTAGACGTGTTAAACCTAAAGAAACAAACCTCTTTTGAAAAATGTAAGAAGTAGAAAGTACAAGTATTTGTGTAAAAATGTAGGGAGCAAAAGTAAAAAGTAGTCAGAAAAATAAATACTCAAGTAAAGTACAGATACCTGAAAAATCTACTTAAGTACAGTAACGAAGTATTTATAGGTCATTACTTCCCACCTCTGCAAACAAGACATTCTTGAAGCCTGTGGGGGTGTCAAATAATGACAATAATTACAGAGAAACATAAATAACAAGACATTACCATCTAGTTGTCCCCAGTATCCCATTAAATATTGTTCTCCCTGTAAATATTAAATAAATTAGATCTTTTTTTGGAACTGCCTCCAAACTAATGGCAATGACAGTCTGCTTTTTTTCTCCTGATACACTTCTGCAAAAAACTCAATTAATTTCTGCTAATACTGACAGTAGCTTATTTCTGGCTCTGCGAGTCGTCAACAGGTGTCTTTACCTTAAAACAGTAAATGCGATTATGAATATAAAGCTGAGAGAAAACGCTGCCAAGAGGAGTATCAAGAGGAGCAATGAGCATTGAAATATTGTCACTACAGTGCTTTCATTATGCATTTCAGAGATTACCCTCAGTCAAAAGAAATGGAAAGACAGCAAGGACACCAAAATGGCACAGCACTTTTAATCAGAGTACAAAGAGTACTTCCTGTTCTTTTAAAAACTGGGATATCACTATGAATTTGGTGACTTAAAGCTGCAGTCCAGGAAAAAAACGGGCCTTGTAGGTATTTCTTCCACACGATTACTTAAGAGGCCATGACGCCATGAAAAGATGAAACACAACCAAGAGGGGAAAAAAACATGTTTAGAAATAAGCACGAGAGCCTGAGCATTAAATCTCTGAGCATTGTACTGTTTGTCGTTTTTTAACCCCCCCCCCCCCCATGTTGAATTCTGGCATGTATTGGAGACTGTTAAGCACTTGGAACCTATTGTTTGGTGGGCAAGGTGAAATATTTTTTATCCAACAACTTTGTTGCTGAATTGAAACCGGCTGGCGAGTAGTGAGCCAAAGAGCAAGTGGGAATATGTCTGCTTGTCACAGGTTAGTAGGAACTTCCATCAGTCACAGCATCCACTCTAGAGTGGCTGCCCCCCCCCCCCCCCCCCCCCCCCCCCCCCCCCCCCCCCCCCCCCCCCCCCCCCCCCCCCCCCCCCCCCCCCCCCCCCCCCCCCCCCCCCCCCCCCCCCCCCCCCCCCCTTTGCAAAAGGTGTGATCTTGACTGGCACAAACTCAATATTAAAGGATAAAATAAATAAATAAATAAAAGGAAAAAATAAAAAAAACATTTTAACAAACATCTCTCTGGATAATGCAACTATACTATAATCTATAATCAGGAACTTTCTAGAATATTTTTAACAAAAGCTGAACATTATAATCTTCAGTATGACAAGATTTACTACCAAAACTGTGGGCTGCACATATTTTAGCTGGGTGTACCTAATAACCTTGCAAAAGGGTATATGTTACACTGTTACCATGACCCTGTCCTGATATAATATTTAAATATGGATCTCGGTATCTGTATGCTAATCTTTACATGCTATTAGTAATAGGCAGCAGTCAGCCAGTATGATTCTTCTGCCCTTAATAAAACAGCCCTTTCTGGGGACCTCATTTGTGGATTCGCATTACCTTTAATGCGGTGTTACCCTGCAGGAATGGGGTCTAGCTCATAAAAATCTAAGGTTTACAGGGTGACTCTGAAACTGAACATAACACTGCTCAATGCAGCCATAATGTACCCATCTGCTGAGTCTATATGCGAGCAGAGTGAATAATAGACATTGAGTTAGAATCCCATATTATTATTATTATTATGGTAAAATGACAGCATACAGGGTTCTTCATTTATAGTTTATTGTGGTTCTGTTGTCCTGGAGATGACAAAGTTTTTTTCTGTGAAAGGGGGGTAATAACATTAGCTGACAGATCCAAAGACTGACTGAACAAAGCAAATAATAAAAATGACAGGAAATCAGTCATGCCATTACCTAATCAGAGTTCTGTTTATCATGCAAAGAAAAAAAAAACTGGGCGGAAATAAAAAATCAACCCTTTTCTGTGCTTACATAAACATAGCCATTATCTGGGTAAATAATTATTCACAGTGTGTGTGAACATTGATTACAGCTTCCCCCTGTTGTGTGTAATGGGAGAGAGACATTCACTCATCAAATATGGATGAAATGGATGTTGATGCTTTCCATCACGGCACTTAATCATGGCCTTCGGTAAACAGCAAGGGCAGGCGGGATGTGATGTGGTGACTGTAACTGCTCGGTTGATATGTGAGCACTCACTGCGTTTCTTGCCGGCTATGTGAAGGTGAGAAGTGATGATTATGTTCCAGCTTAGCAACTCTAAGGTAGACGTGGACACCCTGGACTGTAATGCACTGGTCGTGAAAGTGTTTGGCGTGTGTAAAGATGGTTCTTGGCATAACTGGCAAATGCTGAATGTAAAAATAACAAGCGAAGAAAGCATGTTTTTACACACATGATAATGCTGTTACCATGCCAGTGAAATAAGCTGCCCTCACATGACATCTCTCCATGCATTTGTTTGCATACATCACTGTCATCCTGTGTACACAGCGCTGGCTGTAATGACACTCACGGGTCTACAGTCCCCTTACTTAGCAATATGTTTATCACCCAACCATAGATTTCCTCTCAACGTTGAGCTGGAGCTGGCTACAAACAGGCACGCGCCAATTACTTCATAGTTTTAGCATGCAGGCCCCATCAACCCATAGAGCACAGACAAACAAACCACAGACAGGGACACTAAAAAAAAACAAAAAAAAACAAAAAAAAACCCCCAAAAACTGGATCACTGGAGCGACTAACCTTGATTTGCACTTGATGTTCGCTTGTCTTCAAAAGGCGGGATCAGTGTCAGGCTAAGGTCAGAAAGTAAAGGCAAACGGCCTACTGGGAAAGAGGATCAGTTTTAGCACTAAACCACAAGATAAGATCAAGTTCAGACAGAGGGCAAATTGGCAAGCAAAAGTGAACACAGGAAATGAGGAGTACTTTTGATCAAGGCTGATCATGAAAGGAAAACTCCCCTGCATCTAGGCTCCTGCCACATTACTAATGCCTATGATAGAGTGTTATCAAGGAAATTATATCCAGAAGTATAAAAAGATAAAACAGTATGATCCTGTACAAATTTTTAAACTCATAGTTTAAGTATAAATGCACTTGTTGGTGAGTAAAACACGCTGCACTCATGTTTACTTTTGTGAAAAAGTGTAGTAGCGGTAAGATGCTAGAACCCATCTTGGGTAGCTAATTAGTATGCAGAAATAACTAATGCTTGTTGAATGCAGTGGTGTTTATTTTAAAAAGCCATTACGTAAGGTAATGAATATGCGTAGACTCAGGGGCCAGCGGCTCAGCAAGCTTGGTGTTTACTCTGCTTAAAAAGGGTGCTGCTTGCATTTTGGGCTCATTATAAGGTGATCTATATGCGGGGGGTAGTAATTCAAGGATTTGTGATGTATAGACTGAATTAGAGCAGTGATTTACAAAAGGCTGCAGAGAATTTTTTTCAAATTCAGTTTTGATTGAAAGGACTGACCTGCAGTTTACCTGGGAGGACGCTTTCAGCAGAAGTGGACCATTTAGCTGCATTTTTTTGGATTGCATTTGATAAGCTTTGAAAGGACATTTCTGTCAGAGTGGGGGGAAATGCAAGTGTGTGTGTGTGTATCGCTTATATTTGCCTGAAACACGCACTGCTTCTATTTTGGTCCTGAACTGTTAGCATAATGTTATTCTGCAATCAGAAACCTGGTAAGAGAAACAAAATCCTTTCCATGAAGAGGCCAGTGGTGGAGTACAAAGTATCCTGAGAAAAGGCAGAAAAGGTGGAGATGCATGGGACTAGAGCTGGGGCTTAGCATGGCCGCCACGTCCATTGCTCTGACAACTAATTTGCCCTAACATTTCAGCAAAAAGGTCAGACAACCCTCTGCCCAAGTTTATGAATAGTGTATAGGGGGCTCTGGCTGATGGAAAGGAGAAACAGTGAACAAGACAGGTAGAAGGTCTCTTCATTGACTTAGCTTAGAAAGAAGAGGGAGGCTACTGTTGTCAGTGTCCAAATGGGAACTGCTCTGTATCCTCTAGATCAGGAGTGGAGTTCTGACCTTATCTTATTCAACTAGGCCACTCGCTCAAGGCACTGAATTTTCAGCTTGCATCCTCCAGTGCCTCCAAATTGTAGTCCAGGACCTTTGACAGAGGTAAAGAATTAAATGGTAAAACACACAAAAACACACACACACACGCACGCACAAACACACACTAATTTCATGATTGTAGTGTAATCTCCCTGCATGCAGAAGCAACACCCTCGGGAGGTTTATGTCTTTGGTCCTCCAGGATGGAAATAAATGTTCTTTTAAACATTTTCTCTAGTGCTCTATTTTTATATCTTAAGGAACTAAGGCCACAGCACATTTAGAGACTTCCTTACGCTCAAAGTTGAGTCTCTTACAGAAGAGCACTTCCAATTGAAGAGGCGGCAGCTGGACTCAATTTAAACAGCCAGCAGTACAATCCACCTACACTGGTCCTGAGAGTCAGAGATATGGCATGGACACACACACACACACACACACACACACACACCATCAGAGGCTAACACTGGATAAAACTTAGGTGAAAAAACATAAAATGAGACTCCCTCTCTATGCCTAAGTGAGATTACTAAGCACAGAATGAAGTGGTGAAATGAAGCCTCCCTGATTAATTAAGCAAAATTTAACATAACATTTAGTACATTTAATAGTTATGTTAAGAAGGAGCGCACAAGATGTTTAAAGGTTAATGCTGGCCAAATATATACTATAACTTTACTGCCTCCTGAGTTACTCACAAGATCGCACAGCTCCAAAGTTACTTTTCTTTACCAGCCATTCAAAGCACAGCGCACACAAAAACACACCCAATTCCCAGGATGCTTTCTGTCCAGATGGGCCAGGCCAGCGACACTTGTTCAATTAAAGGCATCAGGGGAGACCTAACCACTTTATTATCTGCAAGCTGGCCTCACATTGATCAGCCTGTCTGGGGCCACTCGCAGCCTGTGTGACAGCTTAATCTGGGGGCCTGTACTTGCACAAACACTGTCTTTCACTCACACACTCACTGACACATACACAAACGCAAACTAACAATCTATTACACAGTAATGTGGCTATAGTTCTCATTCTGTTTAAGCAATGTGTGTGTGTCTGTCTCAAGTCACCAAAAGGAAGAGGTTCTGGGGACTGGACTGGATCCACTTAGATGCAACTGTCAAGCCATGAAAACAAACACTTGTTTGTCTTTCAGTTTCCTGCTAAAACTTTCCTGCAGCAATCAAACTGCCGAAGGCCCAATCTGGAGCCCGAGCTTATTGACCATCTGTGATAACAGGATTGGCATAACTTGTTTTCTACTTTTCATTTTGCAGGACTGATGACTCAACCAATCCTGAAAATAAAACTGCTGGACTTGTTGGCACAGGGAAGCACGGTCGGAATTTAAAGAGAAAAAAATATACAGATTAACAGTCGTAGATATTTGGGAAGTAACCCTTTAACGCCAAGTTTATCATATTTGATGCATGAGTTTTGTCAGCTTTTGAGACTTCTACATCATCACTTTAACATGATCATCACACTAAAGCTATTATGTCAGTTTGATGGCCTTGTGGTACAATTTATTTATTTAATTCAGAATATTGACAGGAAATGCAATATAAGGGCTGCCAAAAAACTATACATGAGTTATTCCCTGCCAGCTGTCAGTATCATTGTATGGTCACTACCAGTTCCCCCCACATCAACAGAGCAGCACGAACTAAACCTGCTCCCAAGTTTGTTTGACCCTATGGATATGTTGCTGTGACAACCAATTCCACAACTGTTTAGACTAATCAGGGAATTCAGGATAACATCAAATCCTTAACAATTTGATCTGAATAAAACATGATGAGAAATATGCATAGGCCCTCCCCTCCTTGAGGCCAATTGTGCAAACAGCGAGCTAACACGGCCACATAATATATTACAACATTTTGTGTATGACAGTGTCTAAGTAGACAAATTGAAACCATGGCCTCAGTGAACAGTCATTAACAGTAAATCCTAGTGAAGTATCTAGGCCATGTCTCTTTCCACTAAAACAGCCTGCTGCTTTGACACCTCCGCTCTTCCCCTTCAACCCTTCTTCTTCCTCAGTCATGTCCATTTTTTCTCATCCCACTCTATATGTTTCTTTCTCTTTGCTCCTTGCCCCTCACCCCCTATAACCCCTGTCCTCCCTTTACACCCTTCATTTCTACTTCCCTTCCTCCAAGTGATCACATGAGAGATCAAGCAGACCAAGCCTTAGCACTGATGGTCTGTGGCATTAAAATTCCTCCTCTATGGCCCTCAGAGAACTGGAGAGGCGACAGATAAATAAATAAGAGCTGTAGGGAGTGAGGCTTTGTGGCAGCTGCTGAGCAAATTTATGGCGTTTCTGATAACAACTCATCATACTGGTTAGGCCACACTGACAGTTGAGAGGAAAAAAGGGAGTCCTGTCTGCAGGGATATTATAAAAGGGACAGTCCGACAATTTATTTATCTCTGAGATGTCCGTTTAGTTTATCATAAATTAGTCTGTGCAAAGGAGGCCACAAGAAGCAGGATTTTATATAAGTTTTTATATAAGTAGTCTGAATTGAGCTAACCCAATACAGTGAAAGGTTACAGATGTTTTATTTTTTTTATGTTCTGTACTTTTAAAACACATACTTGACATCTTTCTGGCTTACGGTGTCAGAAAAAAAAGTCAGTTTTGATGTTTGATGCAAATATCACAATGAACATATTTTTTGAAAATGTCAAAGACGTTTCCCCCAAAATAAACTTGAAAACAACTGAATTCAGGAAGTAGCATGCTGAACATGGCAGGAGCCAGAATGTGATAAATAAAAATAAACTGTGTTTAGTTAAATAAAGTGCTAACTTTATTTTGTCATCTTGGCTTTTAATCCAGGATGGCCAATTTTTTTCAGATGTAATCATGACGGGCCAAGAGTAGCAGGAATGTCCTATAATTCAGCTTCCTCAGCTCTTTCCTATTCACAAGGGGTCACCCACATGTTTGATTTGGCACACTGTTTTTCATTCTTTCTTTCTTTCTTTTTGATGCATGGATTTGTGTCTCCTCCTGGGATTAGACCAGGCTTTTTGGCTGGTTAGGTGACCTCTACGCTATGTCATGGTCCTGGGCCGTATACCCACTGTTTTGTGTTTAGGTTTTGTTTTCACTGAGTCATGTTCCCAGTTTGTTTTCATCTCCATTCCTGACTTGTTATTCGTTATTGTTACATTTTGATTTCCTAGTTCCCTTGGTCCCTATCTCCCCTGCGTCTCTGTTCTTGTGTCTGTTTTGTCCTTTTGTCATGTCCCTGGCCTCCTGTGTTTTTGTATGGAGTTTTATTCCCAGTGTTGTGACTAATCTGCATCTCTGTCCTGTGTCTGTGTTTCTCTTTATCTGTTTCCCCGTGTCTTGGTCCCTGTTTAGTTCCCTCTTTGTCCAGTCTTCTGTGTTGTCTTGCTTTTCTGTTTGGTTACTTCCTGTTTGAGTTTGACAGTCCGGTATTCCCTATGTGTCGTGTTTAGTTTTGCTTCCCTTGTTTAATTAGTTAGATTCTGTTCACCTGTGGCCTGTGTTCCCGAGCTGTTTCCTTTCTCCCATTATTACTTCCAGTGTGTATTTAAGCCCCTGTGTTTGTTCTGTTCTGTGTCGCGTCCTCCCTCATGGAGGTGTGGGTCCGTTCCTGGTTCCCTGTCAGTTTCAGTTGTGTTACAGTGCTGTTCCTCTGTGTTTCAAGTTTTCAATAATAAAGCCACCTTTGAGTTCAGTCTGCATTTGGGTCCACCCTGCCTGCCACACCGCTCCCACATAACACACTATAGATTCACTGTACAGAACATCAACAGCCAGTTTTGGCCTTTTTCCTTATGTGTTGTTTAAATGATGACATAAGATGTCAATGTGAGAACAATGTTGAAAATCAGAACTATACGATTTAAAAAAAAAAAAAAAAACAATTCATCCCACCTCAGTTCTTAACCTAAAAGTACAAACCAGCCAAAAAGTCATCGACCTGCCTGTGATTTAGTGCGATGTGTAGCAGACTTAATAAACCAGGTTTTCTCCACTCTGAAGACGAGGAACTGCAATGGGCAAAAAAATAAGAGGAGTTTTTGAAGGTTTGACAGTTATACACGCATTCTGTTGAAAATTTTTCCCTGACATACTACTGAAGCAGTGAACCCTTTTCCTTCAATAAGTGAAACATAAAATACAGCAATATAGAAAAAAGCCCACACGTTTGTGTCTTGTCAGTCAAATGCTAACATGCACTCTCCAGTCAGGCTTTTACAGCAGTCGATATCTAATCTGACACTGTTTTCCAGCCTGTCTTACTTAACTCATCATGACGGTCTTAATTCTTTGCTGCTTGGCACAATAATATCTTGCACAGTCCTTCCAAAGCTCCTAGAGTTTAAACTGAGCTGTTAGACATTTTTGGATTGACAGGCTAGCATATGATCATAAAGCTAGAAACAAGACACATGTTTACTGCTATGGGTGGTCCTGTACTCAGACCCGTCGCTATGGGCGGGCCCTAGGGGGCCGTGCCCACCCATTGATACGCTTGGGCCCGCCCTGGCCCGCCCACCCAAGCCATATCACTAATCAAGCTAATAATAGTGGTGCCCCCCCGCTGGATTTCATAAGCCCCCCCTTAAGACTGAGATCTGGCGACAGGACTGCCTGTACTACTAGTGGTTGTTTGCTTGTTTGCATGAGTAACAACTACCATTCTGCAATAAAAGCACCTTGCTAAAATATTCTGTTAGTGTTATAACGCAATACCATGATGATGTCCAAGCCCTGGCTGAGCTAAAACATCAAAACCAAGAGTCAAGGGGAAAAAGTAAAATACAGTAATGTGCAAAAGTCTTGAGCCACCCCTCATTTCTTAATATTTTGCTAGGAAAATTAGAAACAGGTGCAGCAGTTTACTGAAATGTGTGCAAACATTATGCTATATTAGACAAAAACAGAGTTTGCACAACTCTAATAAACTTGAAAGTCAGTATTTCATATAATCACTTTTATTCTTCAACATAGCCTGAACTTTCGGCAAGCTTTCTTTAATTTAATTTTATTTTAAGTAGCCTTCAGGAATAGGTCTCCAGGCTCCTCGAAGGACATTCCAAGGCTCTTCTTTGGATGTTGGTTGCCTTTTGTTCCATTCTCTGTCAGGAGGATCCTACACTTCTTCAATAATACTGAAGCAAATTTGGATTCATCACTTCGTAGGACTTGCGACTGATTTTCAGTCCAGTTCTTGTGTAACTGACCTTCCACTGAGACCAATTTATGATGAAGGTTCAGTGAAAAATAGATGGATTGAGTGAAGTGCCAGATGCATCTCTCAGCTCCCGTGTCAGGTCTTTGTTGGACTTTTTCCTTTTTCTTAAGGACAGGACTCTCAGATACTATTCAGATACTTCATCTTTCATCCTCCACTTTCCAATTTTCTCAAATTCTTTAAGGACACACCGCACACTATGCTGAGATATGCCAAGATTTCAGATAATAGCTCTTTGGGAATCACTTTGTTGGTGCAAAAGTCTTTGGTATCTTTTGTAGATTCAACTAAAGAAATAGGACAAAAATATGTCTTTTTGCAGTGGACTGCTAGTAACAAATTCCCTAAAGATACAATTTAAAATGTTTCTTTGCTGAGTTGTCTGTTAAACACAACACTGGGTCACTCTTTGAGTTAGGTGCCTTTTCTTTTTATACTTGAGTGTTAAGTGGCTTAACAAACAAACAGCAAAATATAAAGAAGCAAAGGGTGGCTCAAGACTTTTGCACAATACTGTAGCACCTACAAAGGGAGACTGTAAGAAAAGACAATCAAAAGATGATAAAGGGATAAACACAGCAGAGGATAAGGCAAGCAAAAAACCCCCAAAACAAACAAACAAAAAAATAAAAATCACCCTAATCCCAAAGGAAAATTACTTCATATTCAAGTAGAAGGAGGTTTTCAGGAGCAAAGCCCACTCAAGCATTACAATTTTCCCATTATAAAAGTGAGAGTGAGACAAGGAGAAAATGTCTCTATTCGGCATTTCCCTTCATTTATTGGTCACTCTCATTCATTTCACCAGCCTATTGATCTCGAATTCACAAGACATTTTTCCTCTGCTGTGCCCCCATTTATTGTAGGACCCATTAGATTAATGTTAAACAACAAATAAAAAGTGGATGCCCCAAACAATACATCTGAACTGCATTAGTGTTAAGAACCTGCTTGCTTTGTTTCTTGCAATAGGCTGGGACACAAGCTTGTCCAAGGCCCTAAGACGTGTCCTGGTGTTGGAAAGTACCCATGCCACTATACAAGTATATCATCTCACACACATGCAAAAGTACTGCTGAGTCTGTGCTGGAGAAAATACATTTTCAAATAAAGAAAAAAAAAAGGGCTCGCATGCCCCTGTGAGAAAGGAGAAAAAAAATGTTGCAGTTTTCTCAACATTTCGGTTTAGTAGACAGATGGAAGTTAAAGTGCTTTTATTTTCATAGCGCTCTCTGTCAGCTGGGGGATGGGTGGGAGATGGACTTTTCACCGGGCTCTGCTAAAATGCAATCTCTCACTGTGTCACCTGCTCAGCACAGACTCATAGCCTTGCAGTCTGTGGCATTTCATGGCCTAATTGAATTCAGAAAAGGATACAGGTACAACAGGAATGTTCTAACACCCTGGAAATAATAAGTTTTGTGTAGAGAGAATTAAAAAATAAATAAATATATATATATATATATATATATATATATATATATATATATATATATATATATATATATATATATTATATATGAGGTGGTGACTTTTGACTTTAGCTGTGGAACAATCTGGTTATGAAATTGACAACAGTGTCAGGTGGAAAATAAGAATGTGTCAGCTTCTGCATATAGTCCAGTATGCCAGTCTACATACAAAAACACACACACAGTGTAAATGCATGCTTTGAAATCTACATACAGAAATGACTTGGACGCTTATGTTTAATTATATTACCCACCTTCATCTGTTAATAGCTTCCCCAGAGTGCTTAATCTGCACATTCCAAGCACTGTAGTTCTGGTTAATTATTTGACTTAACTTTTAATTTCTATTATGATGATTACAATCATTAAGAGCTTTGAAAAGAACATAGATGCTATGTGATGCTATCACATTTGGGGCATTGGCTTGAAATAAGCACCTGTTTAAGTTCTCCTCTTTAGTCCACTTTACTGGGTTATTTAGTCAATAACCCAGTAAATTAACCCTAATCCTAAACCAAAAAATATAAAGAGGTGCAAAACGAGTTTTTATTTTAGCACACAAAAGAAGGAAATTCTTAAAAGTCAGTGCTAGAGTGTCACTTTAACAAAGTAGAAGTGCTGCAGTAATGCTATCTGGGATAACTACAGAAACAACTATCCAACTTTCTTCTGGTCCTAACACAGATATAGATGCCTTGGCTTTTGGATATCAAGTGCTGATCTGACACCAATGGTAAATTATTGAGCTGCATTTCCCATTGTGAGAAAACAGCTGGTTCAAAAGAAGTTAACATTGAAAAAGCTTCATAATTAGAGTATATAAAGTTGTGTAATGGACCACATTAATGTTGTATGCCTCTGTCAGCCAGCCAATATGTAATTCACAATACTTTTCTACCCACAGATGTAGGAAAGACTTCAATAGCTAGCAAACAAAGATTACCATCACTAATTCAGTACCTGACCAAATATAAAATATGGTCACAAACTCCCATTCTGTTCCCAAGTTTTGAGTTACAGAACATCATGATGTCACAGCCAAATTGTCCATTAACCCTTTGCATAAATGTTTCACATTTCTGTACTAATCTGGAAAACAAAATAACCTCAAGCAGAGGAGAAAAATCTGGAACTTGTAAAATTCTTTTCCTCACTAACACACACACACACACACACACACACACACACACACACACACACACACACACACACACACACACACACACACACAGTGCAACGCCAGCGCAGCAGGCCATGCATTGTCCAATCCATTTCTCTCTATCTTGGCACACAGTACTGCCTAAGGCCATGCATGCTGACACTGAAGCATCTGGAGTTGTTCACAAGGGGATGCCCACTCCACCACTTTAGACTCTGTTATCACAAAGCACAAAATAGAAAGAAAGGGGGGGGGGGGGGGGGGGGGGGGGCAGCTGTGTGGGTGGTAAAATTAATGTGTCTGGAGAACAGGCATGGCTGGACTCTGTCTCCTCCAGGACCTGAGAAGGCTTAATCTTACTGCAACATCTGGCAGAGGCTGGGCAGGCAGAGGGAACATCAAGGCATCCTACTGTCTTCAGGCTTCTAAGCAATTTCTCAACAGTCGACATTTAGTTGCATTTTATCCTCACTGTCACTGGTCAACTTCCACTGTGACTTTGTGGGTCTGTGTTTGTTTATTTGCTGTCTATTCTATTGGACTGATTATGAAGAATAAGCTAGCCAGTATTCTTCCAACCTCGTTTGAACACTGAATGAAGGTAAATATTAAGATATTATTATGCATCTGCATATACTGCACTTCTCTTGCACTGTCTCCCTATTGATATAGTAGACCCAACAATAATACATGAATATGCAAAAGTGGTCGTGCAGTTAGCCTGTCATATTCAGTATAACATCAGTAACTGAAATTTGAATATAGATTATCTACCAGCATTATTTGTTCTGGAGAATAAAATAAATCTAGGTTAATACCACAATGACATCAGTACATGTGATATTTGCTTTACTCTGTGTTTTCTCCTATTGGTCTCACACACACACACACACACACACACACACACACACACACACACACACACACACACACACACACACACACACACACACACACACTTTTATAAAAGTTTTTCTTCTATTATTTTTGTTTTATTTCTCTTGAGCAAACAAGAACAAAATCCATAATCTGGTTTGGATGATCCAAAGTAATCTCCTATAACTACAGGACCAACTTAAATCTATAATCCTGTATCTCTAGCCAACATCGAACCATTCATTATGCTGGGGAAAAGTAGTTATTCTCCTTCCCCAGGGGTGAGCTTAAGTTGTAGGGCTGCGTGACCCGGAGATAAATGATCATTCATCCTGATCAGGTTGTTTAACATCAGCATGGGCAACTCAGAGAAAGGAAAGCAGCTCACTCAGTCTGTGAGGTCAGATGTAGATTTGTTTCTGTCCATGGGAACATGAGCTATTTTTCTGTTTATGGTCATGGATATGGTCTATTATTTCTACACTTTTCTAAAATTTTCTTTCACATTCAAACATTCAGGCCAAAAGTGACAGGATAATGCTCCAATCTTGTTCCCTGTGTTTAATGCCCTGAGACAGGTCCATGTGTGCCCATAAGATTTTTGTTATGCTCAGACCAAATGCCACAAATTGTCTGTCAAAAGTGACAACACAATCAAAAGGATAATTGACAACATGGAGGAAATTTTGCACAGATATAAGTTGTGTCTTGGCATCACAGACCACCACAGCCTTCAACTTTATTTCCATTTCTTTATCAAGTTGAGCTAATGAGCTCAAATTGCCCTTACATAATGAAACAATATATCATACATGCAGTCCTCTGTGGGAGGAGATGCTAGGATAGGAGTTCACTGATGGCCTAACATGGCTGATTTACCGGTAAAACAGGTCAGTGTTTGCTGGCACATCATCAGTCGAGGACCTACAGTTTAAGGGCGAGGGCCACCAACCACCTTTCCAGGGGCACTGGGCTCCCCGGGGCTTTCTGTATCATCAATCTCAACCAACCTTTTAACCCATGGTCACCAACACTAATTAAATGAAGTCACAGGAAAACCCTAAAAATAGCAGAGAAAGGAATTCAGATGCACACACAGTCAATGCAGTATTAAATGAATCTATCTATGTTGATACACAATACACTGGGTGCTGGAAACTCCATTTTTTTTAAAAATTAAACTGCCTGACAAGCACAAATTAATTGAGGTCTTAGCATTTCCAATTTAAAACTTCTCATTTTAAAAAGGATCTGAATAAAACTGCATATCCTGACCCTTGAGTATATTTACAAGTGAAAATTAAACTCCAGGGCTTTTTAAATTCTTCAAAACTGAAAGGACCTTTCATATTAGGGTCATAGTACTACAAAAAAAAAAATATTTAGACCTCTACACAAGGATGTTTCCCTCTCAAATTATTAGGATCCAACATAATTAACAAGGATGATTACCCAGCTGTCCAAAGAAATACCAGAAAGCATACTTGAAAGCATCAATAGTGAAACTACAGATGCTTATTAGAGTAACGTGACTTTATGTGACAAGACTGCAATATTCCAGAGTATTGGATTTTGTGAACTAGGTAGAACTTTAACTTAGTTAACAGAAGTTCCCGCAGTCCCTTGAAGGGAGTCAATCCTCCCTTGAGCCAGATACAGGATAAAATCAACCTTCTTTTAAACCCCCCACCCCCACCTTGTCACCCTCTTCTTTTTCTCATTCCCATCTTCCCTCAATTCTCTCGCTCAATCGCACGGTGTGTTCACATCAACATGATTTTTCTGGATATGAAGTCTGCTTATTCATATAAATGTATACATAAATGCCAGGTTGCACAAACCCAAACCAACCGTGCTGAAATGGTTGACTTGACGTTTCTGTAATTGTTAACCTGAAATTCATTTGACTGGGTATTGACCTGACTTGTACAGCGCATGCTGAGAAACTAGTGTCCTGTAATCTGTCTACTATATACTTAAATAGGTCAGCATACTCACGCTGTCTCCCATCAAAGTTACCAATTACATTTCACTCATTCATAACCTCAAGGCAAAACTCTTTTTTTCCCCTCATTCAAAACATTCTCCAATTACATGAAAGACATTCAATCAGACCTTCTGTGTCCCTCACCACACCCTAGATCAACCTGTAGGTACTACTCTAGCAGACAGTCTCTCCTAAGAAATTTTACGATTACCATCATTTACTGCTGTTTGGAACCTTCCGCCTGACATTTACTCATCAACAGCTTCACTTGTATTGAAACAAGACCTGGTTACAAGAGCACTCACTCACTTCTACGTAGACATGTGCGCACACATACACACACACACAGATCCAAACAGAAAATGTCAGCGTCATGCTGTTCGCAAGCGCACCCATCAAGTACAGATCATGCAGACCCAGACTTCAAATAGAGCCCACTGTGTTAGCTAATAACACCAAAGTGGCAATATGAGTTTCTATATTTCCAAATATGCCACAAGACAAACATCTCAGGTTCAGAATAAAGATTGAGAAATAACTGCAGCAGAACTTTCTCCGGCTTAAAGAAAACCTGAAGCTAGAGGGTGTTTGTCATAGTGATTTCCCCTGCTGGATGAGGCTCTGTGATAGGTAATCCATCACCTCAAACTCAGTAAAGAGGAAATGCAACAACAAAACATGCAAATACAAACACACACACACACACACACACACACACACACACACACACACACACACACACACACACACACACACACACACACACACACACCTAGATATCAATTCATGTTCGGGTGCATATTCAAAAAAGCCTGTTTTTGTCACTTTGAGCGTCTGATTTAACTGAAAAACAGATCCAGTCATCCAGTGGGTGAACCTCTTCCACTGCACAGTGGAGGAAAGGCACAGTCTGCAGAAAACCAGCAGAGACTGATCTATCCTCTTTTCTAGCAAGATACACAAACATATTCATATCCATAATGTCTTCTACATTCAGCAGTGTCTCTGCACCTTCATGCCCCTATGGATAATGAGGTGCCTTTGAGGACTAAACCAGCGGGCTTTGTGCATCTTTGCAGGGGACAGGAAAAGAGACGAAGACAGCCTCTTGTCATCACCTTGTCATGGCACCTGAACTTTAACAACCTTGTCAATGGGTAAACTCAAGACTGTAACAGCTGCTGTGACAATTTTCCATTTTCTAGTGAAGTATACAAACATATTCATATTCTCTAGAGATAAATTACAATAAAAACAAAACAAAATGAAGAAGGACAAGATAAAAAAAATAAACACATTAAAAAATAAAAAAACTGGAAAAGTTACAGTCCATCGCTTTTATTTTATACAGAAAAAAGTTAATTAGGGCCCCCGGAAGTCACTTATAACCGCAGTCCAAACTGACAATGCCCCTCCACAGAGGGAGGGCATAAAGCATTTAGGAGCAACCTGAATCAGCATCCATGAGAACATCAAGAGAAGTCATCAGAGGGCCTGAGGAGAAAATCAGTCTTACCTTCAACAGCATATTCTTCAGCTTCAGGGTGCACAGGGGTTGCATGGAAAAGGGAGAGAGAACAGAAAAAATCAGAGATATGTTTTATTTTCAAGCAAATTTCTTCCTATGATTTCATCAGACATGGATAAAACACAAAATACAACCAATCTACCATTAAATGATAGCACAATGTATTAGTCTCCTTCTCAGAAAATATAAAGTTAAGTCTTTAATCTGCAGACTTTCTTAGAAGTCTGTGGATGCCCCCAATAATTCCATAACTACACATTTCTTTGGGAAATGTCCAAAAGTAATATTGAGAACTCTCAACCAGGATACCGTGACTACAGTTCTTCTCATACTGAACGGGAACCTTCAGTAAAAAAATGACCCCCGAGTGAAAAACAGTGGCTGCTTTTCATTATGCTAATTTATGCTTCCTCATGTTCTTTTTCTTCCTGTGATCTAGAAATTGCACCCTTTCCACCATCATGGAAGATCTTCTAATGCCTTAAATGCACCTTGAGGACAGAGGAGGCTGCTCTTGGAGCTTAGAGTGAGGAAACACAAGTGTACCTTAAAGGTAGGTCTTATCAGCTAACACGTCCACATGTTAGCTGACAGACTTAAGATTAACCAAGGACTTCTTATTTGGCAGCTTCAGCTCATCTGTTCTTGTCTTTCTCTTTCACTTATGTGAATAAGGGAAACAAGAAGACACATTAGCATAATGAAAGGCACCCAGTGACTTCTCACACACTTCTGCTAAGTCACTATTCAGCAGCAGCAGAGGTCAGTCTGTAAAGCAAGAGAATAAACGTCTGTACAGCACGAAAAATCTCATATTCAAAGATGGAGAGTGACCCCAAATGTAAAAAAGCATCTAGCTTGGCAGGGACGGCCCTGTGGAGAGCTTGGCATTTTGAGCAGCTGTTGTGGCTGCTGGGCCTTTATGTGACATTACTACATTAACTTGTAGCTTGGTTGATAATATTTTAATGTGACTCCAGACTGTAATGGTTCAATGTGTTTTCATTGCAGTATTTTATTCAGAGAGGCGGAAGCAATGTAAAACAGTGGCAGAAGCAGCATGCAGTATCCTCACAGGCATTTGTATCACAGCAGCACACAATTTATAGAAACCAAAGACATTGTGAAAATATGCTGACAATACCAGGTTGAGATACCAACTGTTTAACACCAACTCTCCTCTGCATTGCAAGGCACTGGGATGGACTCCCTATGCATCCCTGAAATTAGTTCAGTGGATTGAGGGAACTGTTACAAGCACTGCCGCTTACCATAAAACCAACTGCGAAGAATAAACCTCCTTTTATGTGGAGATATTTTGATATGCAGTATTGCAGCTAAAAGGATACCAACGCAGCAAATGGAAGGTCTTCTTGAATGGCAGAGCATCTGCCAAGCTTAAGCATTGGGACAGCATTTGTCTGAAGAAGGGTAGCAGATGTTTATATAATCACTGGCCATGGCCCTGCTTTTCCTCTCTCTCATCTCTGATCATAGCCCATCATCCTTTCTTTCATTGTGTATCCTCACATGTTCCTGTTTATCTTCTGAGCTGAAGTAAAAGGATGTCTGATGTACAGCTGGGGTCATTTATACCATCTCCCACCATGACTCTGCCTTTGCCCTCCACTCGTCTCTGAACATAGTCCCTCAATCTGTTTTCTATGTTATCCCTGTTTCTCTGTCAAAAAGCTACAGCTGCAGTTTGGCTACATAAAGTTTTAGCTCAATTTCACTGTCATAGTGGAAGAAGGGAGGAAAGGAGGAAGTGTATTTTTTTTCCATTGTTCAGGCACATGACAAGAATCTTGTGTATTTTTTTTTTTTTTTTTTCAATATTGGAACGGAATACACCTGGAATGGCTCTCTACTGACCTCTCAACTAATTTTAGACTATTAATGGCAAGACCAACTTGTCTGTTGGTCTTGCCAATAAATAAATAAAAAAACACTTTGAAAACACATCAGATCTCAATGGGGAAAAAAATCATGCTGGATATCTATACGGATATAGTCTGGGTAATGTGTTATGAATGAAAGGATGCCACATGGTTTGCTGGAAATTAAAATTATCAACCTACAGGGGGCTTAATTTTTAAAAAAAAAAAGTGAAAATTAGAGAGACTCAAAATAGTACTCAGAAGTTTGCATGGCCCCCACATGCTTGTATGCATGCCTGACAACATCAGAGCATGCTCCTAATGAGACAACGGATGGTGTCCTGGGGATCTCCTCCCAGATCTGGACCAGGGCATCACTGAGCTCCTGGACAGTCTGAGGTGCAATCTGGCAGCATCGGATGGACGAAAACATAATGCCCCATAGGTGTTCTATTAGTTTTTAGGTCAGGCGAGCCTAGAGGCAAGTGAATAGTATCAATTCCTTTATCTTCCAGGAACTGTCTGCATAGTCTCACCACATGTGGCCGGACATTGTCATGCACCAGGAGGAACCCATGACCCACTGCACCAGCGTAGAGTCTGATACTGGGTCAGAGGATTTCAGATACGTTATGGCAGTCAGGGTGCTGTTGCAGAGCCCGTAGAGGTCTGTGCATCCCTTCATGGACATGCCTCCCCAGTGGACCTGCCAATTCTGGTATTCTATGGAAAATGCCAATCAGGGTCCACGGTGCTGGGAAGTGAACAGTGGGAGGATCCACTAGAAGATGCTGTGCTCTCAGGCCACCCTATTGAAATCTGTTTCTGATTGTTTATGCGACATTCACACCAGGGGCCTGCTGGAAGTCATTTTAAGGCTCTGGCAGTGATCGTCATGTTCCTCCTTGACCAAAGGAGCAGATACTAGTCTTGGTGATGGGTTAAGGACTCTCTACACCCCTGTTCAGCTCTCCTAGAGTATCTGCCTGCTTCCTGGAATCTTCTCCATCCTCTTGAAACTGAGCTGGGAGAGAGAGCAAACCTTTTGGCAATGGCAAATAGTACTGATGCCCCTACATGCAACCGCTGTAGGGTCCAGGTATTGCCGCATGCTACCAGTAGAGGAACTGACTCTAGCTAAATGCATATATAAAATCTCAGTTGTTTCAAGGTTAAGTTGTTGTATTCAAGCTTTTACAAGCCAGGTTGAAATTTTAGGTTTTAATACGTTTATTAGGTCCTAACTCTAGTATTGGCAAGTGCTTGTATAAATCATACAAACTCTGATACTGCTTTTGACATTGTTTGGTCACACGTCACACCTTTCTTATCTCTTGTCAAAATAAAGAAGGATCCCTCATGAGGTAATGCCTAAAAAAAATGGTGATGACCGCTAATTGTCATTCATTCTAATGTGGCTGGCATTTATTTTGTTTGACACTGAATATTTTCAAAATCTAGCCTTAGGAAAGAAATATGCTTTCAGTCAGAAACTTGAATATACCTCATCTTTCTGAGCATTTGTCTTGTATCCCATTTATAATTTCCTGTAGTCTTTACCAACCATTACCTTTATCCCCAAGCTGTTTTCCATCAGGGCGTATCCCACATAGCCTCAGGCTTTCAACTCCACTGGGATCCAAGTCTTTCAAAAGTGCTTGTAATTCACATGGAAATGTGAACAATTTTCAGATAAAATCTTTGCTATGCATATTTTGTCCATGTGCACAGCTGAGGCCCGCTGCTAAGTCTTAGAATCCTGCCTAGGATAAAAAGAGAAATCCAAATTCTTTATGCTAAGTCTCTTTAAACCCAATACAAACTAAAAGAAATATCAAACACTGAAATGTAAACTTGCATTCAAATTGTCAGTCCAATATCTCTAAATTAGTGTACAGTACCTCCAGCAACAAAGACCTGGAACAAAAGTTTAAATTAATCATAAAGACAGTCACAGAATCCAAAAGAGAGTACAAATCAGACGTGGGTTGCAATAAAAATAAATAAATGGCAGGGTAAAATTCAGAGGGAAGCAGAAGAGAAGCTGAATGTCTTCACCAATGAATCCCTGAGGGCTTTGGAGGCAAATGAGAGACTTTTCAGACCTAATCCTCACCAAGCTAACTAAAGAATTTACCAAGGGATGAAAAACATGCCTGTATTGAAAAACAGCCTACTCTGTCACTATCTTCCTTTTTCTCTACACATGAAGGAATCTACATAACTGTTTTTTTGATACACGCAGATGGGGTAAGTAATATTGGGAGGTACAACATAAAGGGTATTCATTCACAACAGTAACATAATTACTTCATAAATAAGAAATTAAAATATTAAGCTTCATCTCCATGTTAAATCTTTCCAAACTAAACTATACATTGTTTTTTTGTAAAAACAAATATGATGATAATGTTGCATGATTTGTGATTTCCTTTCGAAGTTATTCCGAGAGCAAACACTCAGTGAGTTATCAAATATGACCTTGGAAATCAAACTGTGTGCATCCTGAAAAAAAAAAAAAAAAAAAATTGTGACTGTTGACTTTAGTTCAAAACTAATTAACAAAATTTCCAGAGCAAAATTCTCATTCTCAAATGAGTCTGAGGTACATCGAGAAGTTATCACAGAGGGAGTTCAAGCTTAACATCTATGGCAACAAGATGTTAAGCTTGTAAATATTTGTCACACTTGCAATGCAGCAAGTCTCATTAAAAATCATGAAGACACTAAGTGACGCATGCGCTCACACAAGCTTGACACGTGTGCAACACAAACTGCGTAAACTGTATTGCACAGTATTCATAGTGAGTAGGCTTTCTGTATTTGTTCGCAGAACAGCACTTAACAAGTTATTCTTAATGTTCATGCCAAAACAATATAAAGCTAAACATTAACTAAATAAATTTAAAATCCCCCCAAAATGTTTTGGGGGACTGTAAGATTAAAATTACCAAGGCTAAAAATTGTTAAAGGCTAAATACATAGAAAGAATACTGGTATCTATAGTATAGCATAGAACCACCAATTAGCCTCACCACTGCTCACCATACTGCTCACCACTGTGCCATCCTAAAAGATTCAGCATACAGCTAGATTTTATTTTTGCCAGTACTGTTTCTATTTTCTTTTAACCTAAATTACAAAACAGTGTGTCACTGCAATAATTTAAAACAACTAAGACGCATAGAAGAAAGTTATAAATGACTACAGAGCACTGACATCTTGATGTTGGAAGGAAATAATAACGCCTATAAAGTAATGCATCAGCTACAGGTGCACTGTTTTGACTGAATTCTTGTGAAGACAGAAAAAGACATTTATCTTTGCAGTAATATAATGCTTATTTATAATGTCAAAATAGGCTGTATTTCCACTGGATGTATCAAAAATGTCAAATTAAATCTGGCTGCTACGCATAAACAATTGCAAATGGCCTGTCCACAAAGGGATTTGATTAGCTAATGTATTCATTTTTTTTTTTCAGTTGCGTATTACTCACTCTGTATAAAGTGTGTCATAAACCAAATAAGTAACCAGAGTGGAGAGCGGAGTAGTGCTGTGCTGTACAATGCATAACAATGTTAGATTCGAGTTACAGTCGGGTGCTTTGCTTTTAAGATAATACTCTTAAGAGCTCTTACGATGCTTTGAACACCAGCTCTGCCGCATCATTTGGTATACCTTGTATTGAATTCTACATAATAAAATAGGGTTAGTTGACTTTAAATGTTTTGGTGTCAGACTTTTCTTCTAATGTTAAAAGTACAAGTCACTATTTTACATAGTGAGTATTATGAGTAATTGGTTATACTTTCAGGACTATCTAATAAAAGTCCATTATTGTGGCCAGCAGTGTACCACACAGGGAAGTGAAATCTCAAAAGACAAAAGAGAAAAGCAAAGGTCCTTTTCATTCAAGGCTATCTGATGTGACTTTAGAGAGACAGAGGAAAGAAAATGACAGCATTAGTGAAAAACAGAAACAAGAGCATGTGGGGATGATAGGCAGATGTGTGTTCCTTTATGAGAGGAAAGCGTTCCACTGAACTTTCCCACATTGTCAGAAACTTTCTATCCAAGTGACAAGGTAATCCGCAAGACACAGCCTTGGCAGATTTCATACTAAATCCGACAGCAAACACACAAAACAGTCACCTGATAAATGTGCAAATATTGTATAAGTGAGGCTTCCTTATCCAGATTAAAACAAGAAAATTAAAATACAGAAACTCACAGATTTATCCAGCAACAACACAACCTACACAGCACTCCCTATTTAACACAGTGTGTGTGTGTGTGTGTGTGTGAGAAGAGTCGATGTTAGCATGACCCGTGGTGAGTCAAAAACCTGCGTATTTATCAGCTGTCATTGTAGCGAACCACATCAACCAGCTTTATCAGATGGGTCTAACTCATAAATCAGAATCAGAATCAGAATCAGAAGGTTTTATTTTCATATGGGTGAACAGGTTCACAGCATTAGGAAATTGCTGCGGTACTTCGTGCTTACATAAAAAACAAATAAGTATAAAAACTATAAGACAATGTTACAAATATACAAATTACAAATATACAGAGATATTAGAACTATAACTATAACACAATATTACAAAATATACAGTGCAGAGAATAATTAAAAGATAAAAGAATGTAAACCAAGATAAAAGAATATAAACTACTAAATGTATGTTTTCTTATGTTTCTATATATAATATAAATGTGTAATATAAAGACTATTGTATTATTTATATTAATATCAATGGTGGCAAAACATCACAAACCTTTACAGTTTTATTCTCTTTAATTCTCTTAAAATAATCCAGGTTAAGGAAATAAAGTTGTTCAAGTAGTTTAGGACATTTACACACATTTTCACATTATTACACTGTGAACTGTTTATTCTCTGTGTATTCTGATTCAAGAGTAAAAATCTAAGTCCCAAAAAATCTTTTAGAAAACATTTAGAAAATTGTTCAGCTTGTATAAATGTATACGATCTTAACATCTTCTGGGCAAATTTTTACAGAAATAATCATTCCCACCCACAGGTCCTCTGTAGTAGTTTCAGACCTAAAATAAAGTGTAACCTGATACAGTGCTGGCTCATAAAGCAAACGCAGGTTTGAGAGGGAGGTCAGGGAAAGGTAATAACTTGAAATAAGGAGGGGTGCACTACCTCTTCTGCCAATGTCATTACAGTGCTGAGAGTTAAAGTCAGAGGACGACGAAAACACAGTGGTTGACAAATATCAGGGACATTAAATAATGTTTAACAAGGACACAGTCAGAGAAGAATACAGAGCTAAATACAGACAAGCAGAAACACAAAGATAAAATGTAGACTAAAAATGCAAATAAACAGTTCCTTTCCTTGCAGTGGGCAACATACACCTAAATTATCATCTTTCTTTAAAGCTGAGTTGTCTTCACAGCGTGATTATGGGGTAGCTATGGCTCAGGAGGTAGAGCAGATTGTCTACAAACTGGAAGGTTGGTGGTTCAATCAATGGCTGCTCCAGTCTGCATGCCAAACTCTCCTTGTGCAAGGACAGAATCATTCCCAAGCCAACCAAGAGATATAATCTCTTCTGGGAGTCCTGGGTCTATCCCGGGGCCTCCTCCTGGTGGGACATGCCTGAAGCGCTTCACCCAGGTGGTGTCCAGGAGGCATCAGCTGCCCAAACTGCCTCAGCTGGCTCCTTTCAAAGTGGAAGAGCAGCAGCTCTATTCTGCGACCCTCTCAAATGGCCGAGCTCCTCACCTTATCGCTAAGGGAAAGCCCAGCTACCCTTTGAACTAAACTCATTTCCACCACTTGTATCTGCAACCTCCTTCTTTCGATCACTACCTAAAGTTCGTTACCATAGGAGGAACATATACTGCTTTTATGCTCAGCTCTCTCCTCATCATAACAAATCTGTAAAGCATCTGCAGTGTGCCCCAATCCATCTGTCAATCTCATTTTACCATTTAATTCTACTTTTAAGGATAATAATTAGTTGTTTTAACTTGCAAAGCAAGACAGACCTGATTTCCAGTACCTCAAATGAGATGCAGTAATTTTATTGGGAAAAAAGACCGTCTGTTAAGGGAAAAAATTGAACTCAGAACTTGTGGTATTACGTATATCTGCAGACAAAATTCATCATTATCACAAGTTAATATCTATCCTACAGTGAAGCAAGGAGGCATCAGAATAATGCTCAGAATAATGCTATGAGGTGTTTCTCATCCACAGGTAGGGTAAGGGTGGACTTCATTCAGGGAAGGATAGATTCAGCGAAATAATTCGCCAAGACGATGCTGGAATGGCTTTGACTCCATGGCTGTCCTTGAGTGGCTCAGCCAAAGCCCAGATTGAACCCTAATGAACATGTGCAGAGCCCTGAAGATGGCATTACACAAATGTTTCCCATTTTATCTGATGAAGCTCAAGAGAAACTGCCAAGAAAAATGGGATAAACTGCCCAGAACCAAGTGTGCAAAACTTTTAAAGACTTACCCAAGAAGACACAAAGCTGTAATTCCTCCCTAAAGTGGTTTTTACAAAGCACTGAATTAAGAGTTTAATATTTTTCAAATGGAAGAGTTCATTAAAAAATCTTTTCAATAATTACAAAGAAAAAATATTTTCACTTTGTCATAACACATTTAGTCTGAAAGGCAAAATTGCATTTTTCAAGTCAATGTAAATTTAAATCTGCATTGCAAAGCGTGCAAAAGTGAAGATGTATGAATATTTTCTGAATCAACTTCATCTAGCTATGAAGAAAAAAACACTGACTATTAACAAGCAAAAACTGCCATACAATGTAACTTTTTCTGATGTGAAAAAAAGCAGGTACATCATAATTCAGATATTTATAGACAGAAAGAGTGAGTGAAATGAAGCCAGGAAAGTCTATCTTTCAAAAAAAAAAAAAGGGACCTGGTGACATTTGAGTGATATTTCTCACTAAACTTAACCTTGACTTTAAACCAAAAAGCAATCAAATTTTTAAATACTGATTCGTGCTATTAAAACTAAAAGCTTCCTTTAAAAGGAAGGAAAGGATATTATCAAGTTTCCATTTAATTTCTATTTAAGATTTACCATGGCAGAGAAGCAGCCATTGTCACAGTATTCACTGATGTCTGTAGCATAAACTGGAATTTCAACATTGTGTTACTCCTATTGTTACATCATTCAGTGATTATCTACATTTCTCAGAATTCCTTTTTTTTACAACCCCCAAACTGTGGAGAAGGTCGTAAGCTGTGTAGATGGAAACAATAACCTTTGAGCATATAAAGTTTTGTACAGTGAAGTAAAAGGGAGCGTGGCACCACCCCATCCAAACAAAGCATATCCTGTGGCTGCTTGGCATTTTGATCTGATCAGGCTCCTGTCAATGGGATATTTCTGCTTCTTCTACACTGCAGCGAGTTTTTCCCTGAATGATTGCTCACCAGCGATGTAAAATGGCACCTCCGGTCAGCACTAGTAAGCTATTACACTGTTTTTTTGTTTTTTTTAGAAGGGGCTAAATCTAAAACCTGACATTCGCTGCTGGTGTTTCAGCTAGCAGATTATTTTTGGCCTCTTGACATGTTTTTATATTTATTTTAAAAATATAGTATAATATGATCTAGATATGCACATAGATGAATTAAACCAAAGATTTTATGTATGAACACATGACTATGACTATTTTCTCTAGAACTGTATGACTGGATTTTTATATAAAATTTAAACTAATGAGTTCTTGTACTCTAATTCTTTTTCTAGGTGACCCAAAAGAGATTTGCTCCCATTGGTCCTCAAATCTCCATGATCACAATGTCATCTAATAACACAGAGAGATCATGTTTCTTTGTGCCTCACTAAATCCTCTGTCAGATTACGTCTTCCAAATCACTACAACATGGGTTAGATGATTATATAAATATAAAAACATACACGGTTGTGTTCCAATTGCTGAAGAGCAGTTTTCATCAGCCTTTGATCTACTAGTACAGGACTTTATAACTCTTCAATGTTCTCCTCAGTGCAATTATGTTTCTATGCTGAATCAATTATCTACGTCCACTCATCATAAACTGTGTGTGCAGAAATATCAATCAAAAGAAACTTGTTGAACTAACGCTGTCCAAGTTCGTGACACGTTGACAGCTGATGCAAAGAACCTGTCCTCATAGGTTATTTTTACAGGCACAATTTACGACATATACCTATGTTTTAAAATAAAATGAAGTGACCTCTAAGTGGTCGTACATGAGAGGGCCAGTGAATAACATGTTCAGTTATTCTTTGGCAGATTCCGAAGAAATATGTAAATATGGATTTCTGAAAAGTCTATGGGGACTAAATGGCATTAGATGCCACAGGAAAAGCTTAAGCATCAAATAAATAGACTGATTCTTATTTAACGCTTTTCTACTGTACTTCATTCAAAGTACCTTACACAACGTGCCTCATTCACACCCATTTGTAGAAGCACTTCAGTATTTTGCCCAAGGATACTTTGGCATGCAGATTAGAGCATCCAGGGATTGAACCACTGACCTCCCAATCAGTTGGTGACCTGCGCTACTTCCTGAGCTACAGCCACATTACGTGGTGACATGACACAGAAAGCCACGTGTAGGAGTGCTCAGCAACTGATACACGTTCAGACTGGAGAGGATGTTGGGTGCAAGGAACTTTTGGGGTAGTAAATTACGCAGTGAATTTACTACTGCAACAGAAGTATGCCCCAGTTAAATATGAGCTATTTCCTTATAGTTACTTATAGTTTCTTATAGTTACATAGTTACTATAAAACGTGCAAAATAAAGCCAGAACTTATAAAATTGACAAACAGTTGACAAAATGTTTTTTGTAGCTCTAAGATCATGCATAATGGTATCACTGCTCAAGATTTGGTTCTCGCCAGGATTCCCAAGGCTAAAGATATCCACACGTATAAGGCTACAAGGTGATAAGACAGTTCAGCAGGATGAGACTTTCAGTTATGTTCAACCAGCAGTTGGAGATCCACTTCATTGATGTCACATACTGTTCGCTGGCAGCCACTCAACTCCCCCCCCGTTCCAAGCAACTGTGAGCAAAGCTGCATCGACACACATTAAGTGATATGTTTAATGCTCCATTTCTCTACCATACCCCTGACTGAGTGAGCTGATGCCCTAATGTTGCTTCCATCATTTGTTTTTGTTTTTTTTTGCGATCTAATGATTTGTTTCTAACATTTTACTCAGTTTTACATATTGCATTTGATTAATAACAAAAATCAGGAATTATGGAACAATTAAATAGAGGGAAAAAAATCTGAACTAACTAGAACTGTACTGTAGTTCGCCTGTACTATAACACCAAAAGTTGGAACATGTTGTAAAAACGTTAATAAAAACAGAATGAAATCATTTGCAGATCTTATGAACCCATATTGTTTTGCAATATAACAGATAAACTGAGAAAATGTACCATTTTAAGGGAAAAAAAAAATGATGGCAGCAACACATCTGAGCAAAGTTGAAGGAATGGGTCCATGTTTACCACTATGTAGCACCCTCTCTTCTTTTAACAGCAATCTACAAAAACCTGGGAACTGCAAGATGTACAATCTGCCACTAATGTATCCCCATGCTATACAGGGTTTTGAATTAAATGCTAATAACAACCTGGATGCTCCCTCTCCTCTTTAGTCCAGAGGATACAGTGTCCTTGTTTTACAAAAGGAATTTCAAATTTCAATTTGTTTGGCCACTGAACAGTTTTCCTTTTTGCCTCAGTCCATTTTAAATGAGCTTTGGCCCATAGAAGACAACAGCGTTTCCGGATCAGGTTCATATATGGCTTCTTCTTTGTATGACAGAGCTTTAAGCTGTATTTGTGGATGGCATGGCAAACTGTGTTCACAGACAGTGGTTTCTGGAAGTGTTCCTGAGATGATGCAGTGATTTCTGTGACAGAATCATGTCTGTTTTTAATGCAGTGCAGTTGAAAGCTCACGGGCATCCAATACCTTGCGCACAGATTTCTCCAGATTCTTAGAATCCTATTGTCTACTCTAGATAATAAGATATTCAGTTTTCACAATTTTATGTTGAGGAACATTTTTCTGAAATTGCTCCACAATTTCTAGATGCAGCTTTTTTTGCAGACTGGTTTATTCATTTATTTATTCATTATTTATTTTCTTGCTCTAGGACCGTTAAATACCACCAGGGCTGCAGCTGAAAGAATAAAAACTAAAACTGTCTTTCAAACATTAATTTAATGAAACACTCAATTACAATTCAACAGATTAATGACATGAGTTGTGATATAGATAAGTCTGTTAACTTACACAGTCAGCATTTTTGCCAGCTTTCCTTCCTGACTTCCGAGAGGCTAGACTTTATTAATATGGAAAGATTTTTTCCAGTCTTACTGACCAAAGGGCTTAAAGCATTCATGTATTCATGTATCACTTTTAGTACCGAATAGTATAGTATAATGCTATCCCTCTCTCATACACTCACACCTCTAATTTGTCTGCAGCAGCTGTGATGCTTTCAGCCTGTTTTAGGTGTTTTATATCTTCATATTTTCACCTAGGACAGCTTTATCTTCCTTTGTAAAATCAGCTGTGTTACTTCCACTACACTGGCAGTAATCACCCCTTTAATGGGAACATTTTGAGGAAGCCCTGGGTTAACTTATTGAGCTGATAACCAGCTTTGTGTAACCACTTATTCTCATTGCCAGTGTTAGGGTAAGTAGAGCCAAAGTGCAGAACTCTGTCTATTATCTGGATCCATGGTGAACTCCCTTTGTACAGGGCTCAGGTCATGTTTGCTAAAAGTGTCTTATCTTCCACCCAGAACATGCTGTTTGGAAGTTAGTGGCATGTTAGTAATAAGCACCTACATTAAATAATTGTGCCTGCTCCCTTTAGGGGTTGCCACAGTGGATCATCTACTTCTATCTCACTCCATCTCTAACATCCTCTTTTGTCACATCAGCCCTCTGCATGTCCTCCTTCATTACATCCATAAATCTTCCCTGTGGTCTTTCTCTTTTCCTTTTGCCTGGCAGGTCCATATTCAACATCCTTTGTCCAATGTATCCACTATTCCTTCCTCTGTGCATGTCCAAACCATGTCAACCTTACCTTTCTAACTTTGTCTCCAAAGCGCTCAACCTGAGCTGTCCCTCTGACATACTCATTTCTATTCTTGTCCATCCTGATAACTCCCAACAAAAACCTTAGCACTTCAACTCTGCCACCTCCAGCTCTACCTCCTGTCTTTTTGTTAGCGCCTCTGTCTCCAAACCATACATCATAGTAGGTCTCACTACCATCTTGTGAACCTTCCCTTTCACACTTGCCACCCTTCTGTCATAAATCACCTCTGACACTCATCTCCACCCACTCCACCCTGCCTGCACTCTGTTCTACACCTCTCATGTATTCTGTCTTGCTTCTACTGACTTTCATTCCTCTTCTCTCCAGTGCATACCTCCACCTCCTCAGGCTCTCTTCCACCTACTCCTTTTCTCACTACAGATCAGAATGTCATCTGCAAACATCATATTCCACTCCCGCCTGACCTCTTTTGTAAATCTGTCCATCACCACCTCAAACAAGAAGGGGCTCAGAGATGATACCTGATGTAACCCCCCCCCACACACACACACACTCACACCTTGAACAATACATATCCTGCACCACCCTCACACACGTCTCTGCCACTCCTGACATTCTCATACAGTACCACAGTTCCTTGTATAGCTCATCAGCTGTGTCCCTCTACTGCTACAGATCTGCACATCACCCTTGTTCTTGAAAATTGATACCAGTAAATGTTTTCTCCATCCCTCAGGTATTCTCTCACTCTTCAAGACTGTATTAAACAGTCTGGTCAAAAACTCCACTGCCCTCTCTCCTGGACATTTCCATACCTCCACGGGTATGTCATTTGGACCAACCACCTTTCCATGCTTCATCCTCTTCATGGCTACCTTCACTTCCTCCTTACTAATTTTCTTCCCGATTCACTAAATTTCCTTCATTAGTCTTTCTCTTTCTTTCATTCTTCATTCATGAACTCCTCAAAGTACTCCTTCCATCTTCTCAACACACACTCTTCACTCATTAGTACATTTCCATCTCTATCCTTAATCACCCTAACCTGCAGCACATCCTTTCCAGTTCCATTTCGCTGGCTAAAAAATTTATGCAAGCCCTTTTCTACTTCTGTAGTGTCCACCCTCACATCCCACTCTCTATAAGCCACTTCCTTTGGCTTTTCCTGCACTTCTTCATTCCACCACCAAGCCTCCTTCCTCTTTCCAGAAAATACCTTCTTTGGCAGTTTCCCTCAGCACTTCAGCTGTACTTTTCCAGTCAGCTAGTAGCTCTTCCCTACCACCCAGAGCCTGTCTCAACTCATCCCTGAACTCTGCACAACATTCGTCCATCTTCAGCTTCCGCCATTTAGTCCTGGGCTCTGCCTTCACTTGCTCCTCACTGAAAAACAAACAAATGACTAAACTAAAAGATAAAAGAAAAAAAAACTTAAGTCGCCCACAAATAACACTGAGAACTAGAGAAGAAGACGCAACAGAAGGTGCGATAAAGTGGGAACATGCAGGCAGGACCTGACATTTATAAAAATGCAGCATCAGGTGATGTGGGTCTAAGTTAAATGTTACTTTAATTTGGATATCTTTCATGTTGCTGTCAGAAGGAATGAGTCACTTCCTGGATTAATGACAGCACTCAATTCAAAATCATCTTCTAGATGTTTGCTTAAGAATATTTCAGTATTAATGTCATCCAGCAATCTCGTTTCCAACCAAACCCGGGCAGTATTATAATAAAAAGCAAACATGGGAATGAATCATCTTGTGAATGCTCTGAATGAGTTGCTGGTCTACGGTGGAGAATTTTCTTGTGTCTCAACCTAAATTGACCACAATCAGAACAGTTATGGTAATTAAGGACATCAGAAAATTACACTGCATTTCAGCAACAATCATTTCTGGGCCAAGTTGTCAGCCATAATAATCTATAGAGCAGCCAATTTAAAAATATTGTTTGCTGACATTTAAAATACAATGGCTATGATGATGATTACAAACAATCTAAATAAAACCCCCTGGCAAAAACAAAGCAGCAGAGCAGGGAAAGTACGATATATTATGAGGTACTGTGAAATTTAGAGATCTAAATATATCCTTAGCATTTGTTTGCCCTGAAGAGGCTGCTGGTCTGTCATGCCAAGAGCATGTCTACACAGAAACTGTCTCAACCGCCTTCTCAAGCTATCATTAGGGAGTGGTGGCCTAAGGGAGAAGAAGAGGATTCATCACTGAGAGGACCCTGGTTCAAATCCTTGGGCTGGCATCACTGTGGCTCCCTGAGCAAGGCCCTCACCCCCCCCAGGTTGCTCCTCGGGCGCCCTCTGGCTGCCCCCTGCTCCACGTTGTACTGTGTGTGCTTGCTACATACTCCATGTATGATGGGTTAAATGCAGAGACTGAATTTCCCTGCATGCATGTGACAAATAAAACTCTTTCTTTTCTGTTACACATGATCAGATACTCTATTTTAAAAACACAGTTATCCAACCAGGTTGTATCAGAACTTGTCATTTTTGAAATCTATAATAAAGTGTCCTAACTGGATCTTCACAGTTTAAAATTGTTAGACACACATTTAGCAAGTCACTGCCAACTCTTTCAAAGCATGCTAACAGACTACACTAGTCTAGGTGTGAAACAACAAATAAATGCAAAGAAACTAGCAAGGGAAAATAGCAAGGGACCATCCAAACAAGCTAGTAATCCAAAGAAAACCCAAAGCAGAACTCTGAGAGCACATCCTCTGGTTCTAACCCCAGTGTTCTAAATTGCACTGGGGCTGGCATAAAGTGATGATCTTCAAGAAACATTAACAGATATCTTCTTCCTTGAAAATTAGTTTGGTACTTCTTATGTAATGTTGCTGACAGACAGCAATGATCACATACCTTCGCCTCAGCTTATGTACATTTCAGTGCAATTTTTGTAAGTAAATATAGCTTCGAATAGCAACTCTATTAGGTGAAAAACTCTTTTTCTTACGCAATAAGTGAATGAAAGGGTAAAAGCATGACAGTAGTGGGTGGGACTTTGCGTGGTACATGAAATTATTTTGTATGATTGCTGCAGGAAGGTCAGGAGAGGAATGGTGCAGAATGGGAGGAGGGGGGGGGGGTCTGACAGTTTATCGATAAAAGCAGCACTTTAGTATCGACACCAAGAACTCACAAGGGAGGGCAAACCTTATCTTTGCGAAGCTCGGAAGACAGAGGAGAGGGGAGTGAGTAGAGATAATGGTAAAACAGGGGGGTGGGAGAGCAGGGGAGGGAGTGAGTACACGGAGAGAGATGTGGCACGCAAAAAGGCTTGACATCTTATTACATATATGAAATTAGAAGGAGGATGAGATTAATAATAATAATAACAGTAACAATAATAATTATAAGTGGAAACATTTTTGATCTCACTACCAATAGAGTCATTTTTGTTTGCAAGTACATCTAAAAATCATAAAGGAATTAAATAAGTCTCTTTTGTCTGTTTACTTAAGTCAAATAAACATCATCTCTATTTATGGTTTCTCCTTCTTCTTCTTCTTTTTTTTTTAATACATGATTGCGATACAGCACTGCACGTTAGTCAGTATTTTTTAGACTTATTTTCTGCCTGTGCCACTTCATTCTGGACCATGGAATAAATTCACTCGAAACCCACTTTAAGAAGTCAAGGATGCCTTGAAAGTTAACAAGGAAGTCGATAAAAGATACTCAGCATGTGTTATGTTGATAGGCTGTAAGGGCTTTAGTTTAGACAAGAGTTGGAAAGCATTTAATTTGTCCTTTTTGGTAAGATGCTGGGGATTTCCCGCAGTATGTAACATACTTCCAGTCCAGCTTGCAGATATAAACACGCAAAAAAATAAATAAATACATAAATACATTTTTTAATTTTAAAAAACACAGCCTCTTTTGCAGAATTTCATCTTTTATAACAAAGGGGAACTGAACTCTGCACATGTCTCTTCTAGTGCTGCTTTCTATTTTGATTGCATTTTGACCATCAGAATAGTTTGTGGGGAAAAAAAACATGAAAGAGCAGATCAGATAATACAGTTTAATTATTCATCTCAGCCAAAAAGATATCATAATTTGTTGGACAGACTGCCAATAATTTGAAGAAAGAAATGTTTAAAGCAGCCAGGAAGACCAACAGAATTCAAGACTGAAGGCAGATGAGCACAGCGAGGTGAACAAGCTGAGAACAAAAAGTACAAAAAAAAAAAAAAAAACATGGAAGGACAATAAAAAGGAGGAACAGGGGAGTGAAGGGGGTGGTGGTGGGGATGGGGGGGTGACAAATCTCTTAATCTCTCACTCTCTCTGGCTCTATTTGTTTTGTGCTGGTTCTGGCCTCAAGTTGACTGTCGATCCCCTCGTAAATTGCCTGTGTCGATCCAGCCTTACAAGCTCTCACACACTCCCCAAGTCCCTGTTAAAATGGTCACGCCAATAAAAACCCATTCACTTGTAATGAATTTAAAGAGAAGCTAAAGACTAAAGGGGCTGATTTAGTGACAATTGTTGATGATCCTCGATTGAG
The DNA here is from genome assembly GCF_007364275.1 of Archocentrus centrarchus. Taxonomy (NCBI): domain Eukaryota; kingdom Metazoa; phylum Chordata; class Actinopteri; order Cichliformes; family Cichlidae; genus Archocentrus; species Archocentrus centrarchus. The sequence continues at coordinate 1,928,955 of NW_022060145.1, forward strand.
TTAGGATTGAGCTAGCCAGCCTCCCTAGTCTTACAGCAACATGCTCGTATTGTTGTACATTTCCAAAAGACAAATAATGCTGACAATTCCCATTACGTTTCATCCATCTCTGTAAGAGACCTTTACAAAATGTACAGTATGAAGGAAAATACCTCACTGTGGACACGCTATCACAGAATATACAGGGGCAGGCATGCTCAGAGCAGGATTCTGCCATGTGTCTGCAGATACAAAAAAAAAAAAAAAACTACTGCTGTCATAACAAAACAGAAAGGAAATAACAAAAGTAAAATGTCACATAATGTCTGATTCCAACTGACAGCCTCTTTACAAAAGAGGTGAAAGTGTCTCCCTCCTGAAAAGTGTATTTAGATGGAGAGCTAAAGCTAAATCCTAGCAATCATGATAATTCTGGAGTCAGTTCACTCCAAATCTTTAATATACCCCAAATGTAAAAAAAAGTCAATGTAGGCTAATGTCAGTCAAATCCTTTGGGGTTGTTAGTCAACTGCTGATGCTGCAGTCTCCGGGTAAGCTGTTGTAATGCTTGCATCCTTGCTCTCCATCTTGGCCTTGTGCTTGCACAACTATTATCGTCAGACATGGGACTGTTGCAAAACACCAACCACCTGCCTCTCCCCAGAGCCGATTACAGTTGTGAGGTCAAGAGAAGCTAATGTGACTTTGTCTGTAACTGCCTAGTGTGGCCCCAAGTTGCTGAGGAGCACATTCCTTGCAAGGACAAAGGGATTTAAAAACAGAACAATACACAGTGCAAGAATTAAATAAATGCAAAGCTGGGGGTCAGTGTATTTATTTGTTTGCAAATAGTAAAGAAAAAGCAAAAAGCTACGAAAACATGTGAGCTGCAATTCATATTTTAGTTTTTGTTTTCTCGATCTACAGATGAGTATGGATTTGTTTCTCCGTGCTGTAGAGAACACACCTATCATTTTCCTCTGGCTTGGGAGAGCACATTGTCATCCACAGCAGCAAACAAATAATGAAATGGGGAATATCAAAAAACAGCATTTTAATTATGCATAGCGCCTGGCTAAAAACCTCAGATATGCCCTAAAATTACCTGAAATACATGGATACAGTAATTAGCTAAGTGGCAAACCAATTTTAATTCAACAAAGTAAAAAAACAATTATGAACTAGACTTTATAAAATGTGTATTGGGACATTTTATTTTCTCTGCAAAACTGGAAAGTTCTCTTCATGGAAGTACAGTGATGTGAAACAGTTTGTCACTTTTTTGGGGTTTATTTTCCACACTTACATGTTTGTCACATGCCCATGTTCCAGATCATCAAACACATTTTAATATTAGGCAAAGATAACCTAATTACAAAGTGCAGTTCTTAAATGATGATTTTTGTCCATTGAGGGAAAGGAGCTATCCAAATGTGCCTGGCCCTATGTGAAAAAGTAATGGCCCTCAAACCCTCATAATTGCTCGTGCCGCTCATGGTAGCAAGAGCCGCAATCAAGCATTTGCAATAACTGGTAATGATTCTCACATCAATGTGGAGGAATTTTGGCCGACCCATCAATGTTCTGATGCGTGATGCAGGCCGGACACTCTACTTCAGGATTTTCAGGATCACAATAACCATGTTTAACTGTTGGTGTGATGTTCTTTTTATGAAATACTGTGTTAGTTTTATGCCAGATGTAACATGACGGAAACCCTCCAAAAAGTTTAGCTTTTGTTTCATCAGCCCACAAAATATTTTCCCAAAAGTCTCGGGTTCACCACTGTTCCAAGTTTTCTCCATTTGTGGATAATGGCTCTCACTGTGGGTCACTGGAATCCCAAAGCCTTGGCTTTATAACCATTTCCAGACTGACAAATGTCGATAACTTTGTTTCTCATCTGTTCTTAAGTTTCTTTAGATCGTGGCATGATGTGTCGTTTTTGAGATCTTTTAGTCTACTTCACTTTGTTAGACAAGTCCTGTTTAAGTAATTTCTGGATTCAACATCTCTGGCAGCCATCAGGTGTCAGTAAGACTTGGTGTGGCTAGCGAATTTGAACTCAGATTTCTAAAAAATATGGTTAATCACAGTTCATTCATAATTTAGAGCCAGGTAAACTTGGACTGCTTTTTTCCTTTAATAAGTAAAATCAATTTTTTTTCATTTATTTGGGTTTCTTTGTCTAATATTAAATTTTGTTTGATGATTTGAAATATTCAGTGTGAAAAATATGCAAAAAAATAAGAAGGAAGGAGCCAAATATTTTTTCACAGCACTGCATATGTGAAGTCAAACTAAATGCATTTTTGGATTTATGGATGATCAAGTACTCAATGAGCAAACTGAACTGAATTACCACAATTAGTGCATTACTGACAATAAAATATAAATGGCTTTTTTAATGTAAATAATAAACAAAAAAATAACAATTATATTTTGTACTATTGCACATCTTTTTTTTCTTCTTTTTTTTTCACTGCATACATTAAAGACATGGTATGAGTAAACTGAGAAATAAAAACAAAAACAAATATTTTAATGGGCACTTACTTTAATACTGAACCTATTAGAAAAGTCCCATATTTATTAACTTGTAAATAAGCCAACCTTCCTACCATATGCAAAAATATCTAAATATGTAATTCTGCAAGCTATTGCTGTTTGCAAAACATATGCGCTCATGCAGTAGGTGATGTGATCCATCACCTACAATCACCAACAATCACTGACCACCCAAACTTTTTACTCTTTGTGCACCCTATCTGAGAATTGAGTTGTGCGACATTAACATGTATGTGTTCAGGGACTAAAATTCAAACACTCAAACTCAGGGGCTTGCTGAGAGGGTGGAAAGGCAGAGAAGAAAAGAAAGGGCATCAGCTTTGACCTAGAGGGGGAATAAACAAACAAACAAGCTCCCAGGCTATCAGCACATGCAGTGAACAAACAGTGAGGCTGACAAATCTTTCTCATATCTGTGGAATCGAGCCAGGTTTTATGTAAGACAGAAAGGTGAGGTATTGGAACTGCACACGGGCGGTGTTGATACGACTTTGGAGTAAATCCATATGACTTTGCCTATATAACTTTTAGTTTTCTTGCTAACTGTTGTAAGATGAAAACCATATGCTCATGTCTGAGAATTGAAACTTTTCCAATGTTAAACATGTCATGGATCACATTAATCATGACACAAAATGGAATATATCTTTCCACTTCTTCACCAGTGGGCAATAATAATAATAATAATAATAATTTGTAATAATAAATGGTGATAAAAGTACCTGTATTGCACTCACTCAATTACACAAGAAAAACTGTATACTGAAACCTAAACACAACTGTTACATACATATGCATACATGCATTTAGACCACCTAAGTCTTAACCATGCAAAGCACTTTTCAGGGTCTACCTCAATCTCCTCCAAAGGTCACCTGTCAATAATGTGCAATTAAGTCTGTGACATGTGTGAGCTCTGCCTTATTATTTTTTGGTTCCACACCACCACTGTTTATTGTAATTTTATTACCTCAATCTCTGTTATTCTAATTACACAGACATCTTTTTGAGCAAATAAAAGTTAATGAGCTTTTATGAAAATGGCTTGACATGACCTTTTTATTTATTCATTTAAAACTCCAGCCCCCTCCTCCTTTTGTCCCTGCCAGAAAGAATAGTTTGCATGCGTGTGCGTATGGAGGGGTGGCAGTTTGGGGGTGGGTTGGGGTGGGGGTGTGTGTCAAATATCCACAAAAACCACTTTTTTCTAATCAACATCAATGACTCTTTCCTCTCCTCCCTGTTTTCCATAGATCATTTAGCCTTGTCATCCATAAATCTGCAAAATGCCCTTTTCAAGCTGCTCATAAACACCCTCATAGATCTCCAAAAATGCCACCACTCTGAGGCAAGAGCTGTTGATGGTAGTGAGCCCACAGTGGTTCAGTTCCCTACAGTCAGGAAATGATGAATGTCAGAATGAATGTGTACATTACAGTCTGCCAGGCAGGGCTGATGGATTTTGGCTTCATGTGTCCAACTGAAGTAGCAAAGTCCTGACCGAGAGGGCAAAATGTAAATATTATTTACAAGTATGGCCTAAAAACCTTGTAAAATGTGCACAAGACTAAAAAAAATTAATCCAATATTTTGTTCCAAACTACTTTTGCCTCAGACTTTAATGCACATCGTGGTGATTTCAGTCTCCGTACTGTACAATCTCTGTGCTATATTACATTAATTCAACAATAAATGATTCAATATCCAAATAACATCGCAAAGGTACTGTTCAGTTCATCGTGTCCACTGCCATTATAGGCTGAATGAACAAGATACCCAGCACAATGTTTCTCCAGCCTGATTTGGATGGTGAGAAAATTATAGTTGGTGTGCCGTACCGGTTCATTCACGCCACACTGAATAGCCGAGTAGTGTGGCATTTGTACCTTTGGTACATGAAACTGGACAAGGCACAATCACAAAATGACAAAATTGTATTAATAATTACATGGAAATCTTTTTTTTTTTTTTTTTTTTTGCAGAAGAGATGAGATTAAAAAAAAACAAAAAAAAACAAAAAGAGAAAACAAAAAAGCAAAAAACACACACAAAAAGGACCCAAATCATGAAAAACACAACTCACTATCAAATCCTTCTATTTTTTTTTCTTCATATTGTGGACTGTTCATACACTAAATTACAGCCATCAAAATGATTATGTGGCCTGGTAAATGGCCCTAAGGCCTATTAGCCATCTCTTTCCTTGCAAGAGGTCTATTATCTTACTACCTTTAATGTCAGAAAAATAAGGGGATAAGGTGGGCAATGGCTGCTGCTTTAGGCTACTGTTTTCAACTCTGAATGAGCTGAAAATCCAATATTGCATGGAAGATAAATGTTGAGGAGAAAAGACAGATCTTAACTCGAAAGCCATTACAAAGTCTATTGTTTTTCAATGCTGATGTAAATTACCTCAAGCAGCTTCAAGCACCATTTTGCGTTCCATAACTCATTTTTGTTGCAAAGGGAATCAAGTAATGATAACTTTATGTGCACAACACTCCTCTAAAACATATTCATGTTTTCATAATCAAGACAAAGCACAGATGCATAGACATCTTACAGTAGCAGTGGGAATAACATTATGCCTTTTACTGCTTTGTGCTGGCAGTAAACATGGACTTGTCCATGGCCTTTAGATTAGTGAGGAGCACTTGAAACAAGGGAAAGATTAAAAAAAAAAAAACAACAAATATATATACATATATATATATATACATATATATATATATATATATATATATATATATATATATATATATATATATATATATATATATATATATAATGTCTAGACTGTGGTTTGCCTTACAATTTGATTTGCTCAGCTTTCCAACAATAAGTAAATCAGAGGTATCACATGTCATCACCAGTCAGTTGGTGCCCATCCACCCTTGTGCTCTCGCATCCTTTTACTTGCTTCAGAATAGCTTCTGCTTCTCTGCTTTTTTCTTCTGTGACAGGACTTGCTGTACAGTTTCACCCAACTAAGTGGCATTTAATGTTGGACTATAGAAGAAAAGAGCATGTGGTGGTGCTTTGACCTCCATCAGTGAAGCATACTAATGGAATAAATGCTTCAGACAATTGTCGAAGTGCTTTGTGTGGACGTGGCCTAAGACAGGGTTTATACAGTGATTTGCATCCAAGTCATAGCACAGCTTGACCACAGAAACAGACCAGACAAAGTGCAAACTGTTTTCTTTTGTTTGGTTTTTCAACCATAACCGAGTCAACTACTTAAAGCTAACAATCATGAATCCAGCTGCACTACTATGTGAAAAACTCTCCTATATAATAGAAAATTGTGGCAGCATACTACATCAAGCTAACCTGAGGCTTTACCTGAAGACACCACACTGTAGAAAGGACTGAATGATTTTTTTGATTTTTTTTTTTTTTTTAATGTGTTTAATAAAAAGACTTTTGGCCTGTGGCAGTGCCGTACCCACAGTGGAGCTCCAACTCTTGCTAGTGATTTTGGATGTCTGCTCTTGCTTGAGATTTATGTATTATTCTCCCGTGCCAGCTCCTTACCTCATCTGCAGCCCTTCATTGTCCCACATTGAAATAAAACATTCTTCATTCCTTTCTGAGGATATGGGGAACAGTATTAATTGAACCATGGGGAGATGGGGTTAGGATTGAAGAGAGGCGTGGGGTGAAGGGGGTGATGTATGCATGCCAAGCCACTGTTTTAGTCTTGTTCACCAAAGTGGAAGTGATATTGGCTGCAGGCGTTATGTAAAGAGACCATGTGCAGGTTTCTATGTGAGCAAGGCGCTCAGTGAGTCACCAAATAGGAAGGACCTGTGGGAATATGCATCAGGAATAGGCCAGTGTGATTATAATTGTAATGTTAAAGATGCAGTGACAGCATTTTTACTAAATACAATTAGAAAATGACAGAAAGGTTAAGCTTAATGTAAAAAAAAAAATAATGAAAAATTGATAAATATGAGTAAACAGTTGAATCACTACAAAATGCTCTTAAATTTTTCTCATCTCTTGTGGTATTCTCTCATTCTGCTTTAATGACTCCGTGGACTCAGCAAACCCTGACAACCCACGTTATCCCTGCACAGTCTGATAATATTCAAAAGAGCTCCTTGTGATTCAGACCCCCCCCCCCCCAGACTGGAATTCTGCAATGATAACATTTCCCTACTATGACATTTTGCAAAGAGGAATAAAAAAAAAAAAAACCTTCCTCTTAGTTCTGGGCTGATAACAATGATTAAATTGCCAATAACGCTGATAGCAATATACATTTTGTTTTCATTGAGATCTATACTTATTTTGCTTTTGTAATTATTGCTTCCACATTTGGGCTAGAATAAAAATAACCAAAATGTTTACAGTCTTTCAGCTTTTTAGTTCTATCCTCAAACATTTAGCCAGCTTATTAACCAGGTGAACAGAAGATCTTATATGTGCTTTACGTGTCTTGCGTCAGCTTGATTGTTAAACTAGAAATAGTGCAAATTACTTTTCAATAACGCTCTTATTTAAGGTTTCTAAATCCTATTTTATCAGTGTGGTTGCATAGATCTGGAAACCAATGCACACCAACTATGTGTGTGTGATATTTTAACACATGCAAACGGTCCCAAATGTCCAAGTATAAGAAGTAGTGAACATAAACTGAGCAACTGCCTGCTAAGAAAAACTGACTTATTTGCAGAGAAGCATTACCTCTGATGTGACAGCCTGAACTGAAGGCAGGCCTACAGGATACCCAGCGCTTATGCTCACCCCTCACTTCACCCCTCTAAACTCTCTGAGATGAGAGTGTTGAGCAGCTCTGTGAGCTGCTGATGTGTCACAGACAAATCACTGCAGTGAAAGTTGACTGGACTTGAGGCTGGCTGCCAAAACCCAAGAACAAAAGAAGGGCTTTCGAGGAGAAAGAACAAAAGGGAGTCTCTCATTTGCCTCCTCCTTGTAGCAACTTTCACAACTTTCCAAACCTTGATCACTCATGTATATTGTTCAGACAGATCCAAGCTTATGCACTGGATGTTAGAATTTAATATCATTACCAAATAATATGACTTTTGCTGCTTTTCTCACTCATATGTTGCCTTACTTCATCTGTCTGCTGCCAGTTTGTGGTGCAATCATTGTTTGAGATGGCTAAATATTATTGCATTATTTTAAATAATGAATTCATGATATCCTGGAAATGGCACCTGGTCACAGACTTTGGCCAGTAGCAAAATGTGAAAGCAAGAAACAATACTGTATCCAACAGTTCAATAAACTCTTAAATAAACGCAACAAACAGAAAAACACCCCGACTTCACACGACTCAATAAATGGTTCCACGGTGATTATTTGTCAACATTTCTTGTGTATGATTATATTGCCTGCATCTAAGATTAGACTCATAACAAAAAAATCATGTTATTATAAAAAATTATGTGTATATATAAAAGGAGATAATTTTTATTACTACTAAAGAACTGATGAACTGTTTTTGAGGGGTGCGCCAGGTTGTTCAAGTCAAGCTCAGATAAGCACGCTGTCTTTGTTTTCTTTGGTAAGTGATAAAATTATTAAACATTTTCATAACAATTTTTTCATTCATTTTCTATGAATATTTTAGCAAACTTGCATTAATTAAAAAAAAATAAAAGGATCAAATGTCTGTTTTTCTTTTCTCTGCCGTTTTATATGAACTAGCTGGTATTTAAAGTGACTCACAGGCAGCATGCAGGTTAGGTCGTTTACAGCAGTGAGACAGAAACACACATTAACTAAACTAAAGCTAACACATGCCTCATTGGATTTAGCTTTCCCAGAGAAGCAGATCTCTAATACTTTGCTGTGAACGTGTAAGATACCAGAATGCTAAGAAGCCTGCCAGGAACTTAATGATTCAATAACTTAATAATGTAACATTAGGAGTTACGTGTTTAAATTTCATTATAATTCAGTAAATAACATAATTGCACCTTGCATTATGGCAAGAAGGTAATTTTAACCAGTGTGGTAAAAGAAGAAGTCAATTTTGTACCAAAACCAGGAAATTTATGTTACCATCTATAAATAATTATTTTGGTTTAAACCTTTGTCTTTAATTTAACTAAGTATTAGCTTCATGTCTGGGATTTGTACAAACTAAACCACACTTAAAATTCTGTTTTTTTATTTATTTATTTATTTTTTTAATTGCTCCATAGACCTCCAGCATGTCCATTTAAGTCCATGGACATACAGCAGGAGATGTAGCTGACTTGTGTCAGTGTGGTGATCATAATGTTGCACACAATTCTGAAGCAAGATAATGGAGCAGCAGGGGACCTAAATCAGTTGGTATTCAGCTGGCCATGACCGGTGAGTGGCTTTTCAGCTTCAAAATTTTATTATATTTTATAATTGTTTAATGAATTTGCTTTTAGCTTCTGCAAGAATTATATAATGCCTGAACTAGGACTCTATGTTGGGCTGGCAAGTAGTCGAATTAGACTACACCACAGCTTGATACATGCTACTTTGCGTTATTGACATTAGGACCGCAGCTGGGATTGGTCATTTATAATGCTTTTGTGAATAAAAACTAATATGTAATAGGCTTTTATTTGTTTCTTTCCTCTTCATATAGTAATAGCAATACAGAAGCCACTTATCTGCCAGTGTAGATGTGGTTTCCTCATCTTCACAGCTCTGTCAGTCTATAGATCAATCTGCCCTGACTTCTTCTCTTTTCTACAATGCATAACTTCACTAAAAGCAACAGTTCAACATTTACTAGCAATCGTTACTAGCAATCAAACATTTACTGGATCTCCTTAGCTCAGTATATGAAGTGATTCAACATGGTAACATAGAAACTATTGCCAATTAGTCTTTTGTCAAAACAAAGTCCAGCTGCGGGTGGGGGGTGGGTGTGGGGGGAAGAGGCAGGGTTGCTCAGTGGGTGAGTGGGCAACCATGTACGCCACATGGCTGTGATGGAGGATTTGCGTCTGACCAGTGGCCCCTTGAGCATGCCTTCCCGTATCTCTCGCTTCACAGAACACTATTGAGAATGTATTGTATCAAACCCACAGTGAAACAAGATGATGGGAGAATTCAGGACGCATTGCCCATCCTGGATTTTGAAACTTGAACTACATGATTTTTTTTTGGAGCATATGGTATAATTGCACAGCATAAAGCAACACACAATTCAAAGATTAACTGAGCACTGCTATATTTAAATGAAAATTGTTATTGTCGATCAGTGTACCAGTAACAAATGTAAGTTATATGGATCTTTTTTTTTTTTTTTTATTGCATGTCTGTGCACCATGTCAGTGAATACCTGCATATCTTGTCCAGATATACAAATCCACATGGATACTTCTGTACCAGATTTTGCCCAACACAGGGGGAGCAACAGCAAGCGGTCAGCACCACCTGCAGCATTTTATGTCAGGCCTCTCTGAGCAGCAGAGGAGTCCAGACTGTTATTTCCACCCCAGTGGTATTCTACCTGCTCACTGGCCTGCTCCCATCCCTGCTGCCTGCCACCTGTGCAGTGTGACAACACACACAGGCCCACACACATATCACGTCAAAACCAGGCCATATCACAGTAGTTACCTGGCTGAAGACAGACAGAGAAAACATATCCATCTCTTGCTCATCAGTTCATGTGGAATCTGTGTCTGTCTGGATAGATAGATGTTGGATGTGTGTGAATGAAATATAGGTGTCTATTTGAATTATATGGTAAATGTGTCACATTAAGAATTCACCACAGTCGTAGCTCAACATTAACATCCCAGTAGGAGAGGATAAAAGGATAATACCAAGTTGATCATTCATTACCAGCAATGTGGGTGGGACTATTGTACCACGGAAGTATCATGGGAAAACACTGATTTCACATCCAAATCTTGCCTGTTCATTTTAAAATTGCTCTTCATTTTAAAAGGGCCAAAACAATCTCTTTGTCATTAGTAGCATAAATAAAGAATAGAAATAATCCCTTACCCCATCTGCCCTCACTTTACAAAATCACCTGGGAAAGGATTTTAAGATTTCACATTATGGGGTAGTCTTGCAACCTACCGGGACAAAATACTACAGATGGTGTGTGTGTGTGTGTGTGTGTGAGAAGACAAGACAAGCTCACTTAGCAGTAGCACTGAAAAAGAAAAAGAGAATAATATGTGTTACATGAAAAAAAGGAGAGATGGGAGACTTCACATACATTTCTGAGTCCCTGTGATCCTAGTACTTTAATCACCTCAAGTGGCAGCAAGAAACCAAAGAACCCCTTAGTTATACAGTAAGGGTTGAGGTAATGTAAATATTAAAAGTATTATATAGTGTACAGTATCAAGTACAATCAGTCCCTTCTATGACATATTTAATGGAAGCTTTGCATGGCGCTGCTGGATCATGGAATCAAAACCAAAGATCGACCTGGGGAGATAATCTGCTCGTTTGTCTTTACAGGCTGGGATTTCTTCCATCTGAATGAAAAATAATAAGGTCCAGATTTACTGACATTCAATCATACACAAAGTGTCATTCCCAGTGGTTGCTTTCAGCCAACGTGACTGTTAGGTCGTCTGCCTCTGAAAGCACCCTGAGTAGGGAGGGCTGAAATCACACTGAAGCCAGCTCTTCTTTTTCATCACAATAAAAAGGGGGGAACTGGTATTATCATCTTGTAAGGAAAAGGGAGAAGTGAACTGTTGGTGCGTGATAGACCTGATGTAGTAAAGTGCTGAAAAGGTCAGTGCATCTTCTAGAGTTAAACAAGGAAGAACAGCTCCAGTGACAATAAGGTAATAGCATTTTTAAGCTTGATCAGACATGTGAACAGCTGCACAATACACTTCTGAACCAATATATTCTCTTTGGGACCATAAGGATTTTTCATCCCTTCTCCTCCTTACACTCTCTTGATCTTGCTTTTATATTCACGAGTTTAAACCTTGACTATAATGTCTTGTTTTTACAGTATTACACAATTGGAATTGGTGACTTTGTGTGACTTTGTTGCTATGGTGGACCTAAATTAAACCAAGGCTAAGCAACAAGCATTAGGGGAAGGCATTATGTTTACTGCAAATCTGAGCTGTAATGACAATTAAAAAAAAAACAACAAAAAAACAAAAAAACTTGTGGCTTAGTGGAATACAGAGACAACAGCTGGCAGGGAAAATTGGACTAGAAGCTGTGCCTATTGTATAAACTTGGCATGAATCCCTAGCAATAACAAGATTAACCCTATTTCCACATCAACTATGTTCTCTGCATTTACAGTGAAACTGTGTAATCCGGGATGACCTCTAATCTGATTCAAAACACTGGTCTAAGTTATCCCTTGGCAATAGGCCTATTCACAGGAGAGGGGAAAAGATAAAGGATGACCATTATCACAAGCATACATTGCCCCCGTGTTCAATCATTTGTAATTAGAACTACATGCTTTTTTTTTTTTTTTTTCAGGCTTTGATAGTCAAAAGTCCTTTAACGAGAAGCCTGTGAGTCAATATTTACCTTCCCTGCTTGGCTTGTGAGCAGCGTGTGTCAATGTGTTTGTGTGTTTATGGAAATGTGTGATTAAGTCCTTTTGCTGGAAAAAAAAAAAAAAAAAAAAGATGGCTGTGAAGAAATGTGGTACTCTGTTGTGATGACTGCTTCAGAACGGAAAGACCGAACAATTATAAAAATAATGTGAAACCCTGTAAAAACTGAGTCGGTTTCCTCGCATCGGATTATCTGTTGTTGCAGATGAAACTGAAAATTGTCATCATGGTCCAAACTTGTATGATACGAGATTAAGAATCAGCTACATACAGCACTGCATGGGGCGGGGGTGGGGGGTAAAACACCACACAGAGACACTCCTATCGCACCTTTCTTTGTTGTCATTTTTTTTTTTGTTGTTATTATTTCCATGCCATCTGTCAGCCTGCCTCGACACAGAAGCGACACCAAAGGCTTCAAACTGAGACCCACACTTTCCACATATATCCTCTGATTTGCACTTTCTATGCATCCCCATAGACACACAGGCTGGCAAGACAATGTGCCACCCCACGGCACCCACAATGTGGGCCTCAAGCTGTTCCATTTTCCCTGACAAATATCACCTCGGGCAGTTCATCAGAGACATAAGCCCATTCTTAAGGTGTTAAGATGATTCTGTCACTAACATATTGTCATGCAGCATTGTTCTGTCCACCAAATAGCCAAAGTACACAACATGTATTTCTGATTACTGCAGAAAGTCATTATTATGTACTTATTGTCTCAATTCTATCGTAACCCTTGCATCCCATTCTGTTTTATAATTAATAAGCCTTCAACTATGACTACGTTTGTGTTGCCAGCACTGTATGCTCAAGTGTGTACAGTACATCTTCTTTGTGTTTTTATTACTATGACAGCTAAGCACTGCCCTGTTGCCTTGGCTGTTGAGGAAATAAAGCAGATTCACCACAAAGACAAAAATGCTAAATTCAACTTTGTGCAAAAAAAATCTCCAGGTTTATAATTCACGTGTTCTTCTAGAACCAGAAAGCTTTTCTTGGATTATCACACTTCTTCTAAACAGCTATTTCATTAAACACTACTCATTTCAGAGTGAAAGCAGCTCAAAATAAAATGAATAAAGTCAAGTTTTATTTTCTTTGTTGTGAAGTCTGTTTCAGTGCTGATGAGCCACAGGTAACAACAGCTTGCAACTTGAGTGACGGCGTTACAGCAGCAGGCACATCAGCAATCAGACCTCATTTCCGAGTAATTTGGTGTTGCCAGAGCTGTATTAACTCCGTAGGCGGTCCCGTCTGTTTGGAAAGCTAAATGAATAAATAAATGTCATAGAACTGGTCCAGATCACAAGAGATCTTTAACGTAATCATGAATGCCACCCTGTTTGTGCAGAAATCGGAAGTTATGGCATCTTAGTTCATTTAGGCCAATTTAAGTCCCTCATGTTGCGATCAAGGCCTCTGCCTTACATGTGTAGTGCCGTGCGGGGTATTTTGCACCTGTGTTTATGCGCACATGCTCAGTTGGGGCTATAGGATAATATCAGAACCTTCTGTCACACTTACATCTATGCTGCCATATTCTAGTAACAAGGGTCTTTGGCTCGTTAAGAAGGAAGATAACGGGGCTTATTTGAAGCCCAGCTGGCAGGTGTTTGATTGAACTGGAGTTCCAAAGGTGGTGAGGGATGGTGGGGAAGCGATGAGGAACAGCAAGTGTGATTTCATAGTTTGCTTGAGCCTTGCTTCGGTTTAATGCTCGTCCATGCTTTCACACCTTTTTTACCCTGACCATTTTCCCAAAGCCTTCCCTGCCTTACCTTGTTTCTGACTGAATGCACAAACAAGATGTCCAGGACAGTGCCACAGGGGGTCATCTGATACATGTAGTTGCAAGGATCTCTTATCAGAGACAACACGGTCCGAAATTATTTTCACCAGCAGCCTAAGGTTACAAAACAAGGTGGCTGACTGAGACTATGAGTATTCAGCTTTATGAGCTATTTTTAGTCTCTCTCTGGATCACTGGATACATGAGTACAATGAACCAAGCTTAGGTTTTGGTTCCTCAAGATTTTCAGCACAGTGGACCTCAAAAAGCACAGCCTGACAATGCATCAACCTGCTGGACTGCAATGAACACAATGGAGTGCTCAGTTATAAGTCATTTAAGAAATGAATGACAAATAAATGAATGAATTAAACATAAATGGAACTATAATGCTGATGATGTGTAGGTAACTGTGATAATGTAACATCCAAGGACAATTTTTTTTATCTTTGTTGGTAGGGAATCCGATGGGGTGATTAATACTAAATCACATGAATGGGGCCGGCCAAATGTCTAAACTCATTTGGTTTCATTGGTGACCCTTAAAAAGTACTGACACAAAAATTGTTGCCGACTTGCTATGAATGGAGCCGATAAAGTCCAGCTATAGGTGAATTCATTTTTTTTTAAATAGTAAACGTAGCAAACAGTCACAGCATCAGCAGATAAAAGCCAGAGCATGAACTGATTTAAATGCAACAGATAAATTCAAGGTTAAAACTTTAAGCTGATGTTGCACTTGCTGATATGTACAAAGAGTGTAAGCAACTACTGCACTAGAATATAAAACTGTGCTGAAGAAGTACTGGACAGTAATAAATAATAATTGAACAAAATGTAATAACTCATACAGTGTAATGTACTGATAGAAAGTAATGATACAAAGCCAAAAATATCAACTGTAAAATCGGATATGACCAAAAGGCATTCAAATAAAGATGTAATGAACAACATTTTTGAGTTAAAAATCAATACTAAATATGAATAAAGTATCATAGCGTAAAATCTCTAGTATGTGGCTTTGGATCCTTGTTCCCTTTTCAGTTCAAAACTATACACAGCTATAAATTGATTATATCTTTATATTTTACTCCTATATTTGCTCAGTTTGAACTGCCGAAGCTCCAAACAAATACACTGCTAGATATAGCTGTGCTAACATCCTAAGAAGCCTGGCTTATACTTTAGAAAGACAATCGGAAATCATTAATTACTGTAATGATTGCATCATCAGTGAAAGTATTATACAGAACTTGTACCATAATGGGTCTAACATACCCATTCATTCCTACTGTTTAAGAAAAAAAATTATCAAATGATTTTATTGAAGAAAAGTGTCTTTCAGTTCACAAACAGCAAGACGCAGAGGTAGAACATATCTGACTGTGTGGATGCTAATGCTTTCTTTTCAAAAGACTGCAGCCTCTAGGAAGCTGTTAATTAACAGTGTACACAAAGACAGGAGACCTTAAAGCGGGAGAAAGAGAAAGTCAAGTCTAATTGCATAAAGCTTTGCCCCAAGTACTCAAAAATCTATGCTTATGAAATTTAAAGCAATTGATGTGAGTACATTAGGATAACAATACTGGATAATCAACACAATAAAACAAGCTATTGATTTGCTTTGTTGTTGTATTAGAAAAGCTGTCTAATGTACTCTACCAGCAGTGTGTTCCAATGACTGCATTGCACAGAGAATGATGTTCAATTTTACCAATATAAAAATCATTTACAATCCAATAAAGTTGTGCAAATTATTAATGGCTATTTTTTTTCTGTAAATGCTGTATATCCTGTCTGTATTACATGTGGAAAAAGTAATACAAAAGCAAAGGTTACCTTTAAAGAGGCATTTTTTTTCTTTTGTTTTGTTTGGATCCCACAGTTCTGTGATAATGGGGATGGATAGCAAGTGACAGGTGACAAGGGTGTGTGAGCCCAACTTCCCACTCAATCCTGTGCTTATAGAGTGACAGCAAGGGTAAAGAGCAAGCTTTAATTGCATGCGATGGACAATCACGCTGGCAGGGACCTTCAAACTAGTAGAGGATCACCGGGAAAAGGGCAAGGAAGAAAGTGGGTCGGAAACATCAGAGTGGCATCCTCCCTGAAAGCCGCGTGCCTGATTGCACCCATCCCATATACATCTACCACCCCACTGCATCACATAAGTCAAAACAAACATGAGCTGAGAGTGTGCAACCCTCACTGGTTCCTTTGAGTCAAGCAACCTAACCTTACACTTTAATCCAGTAATGCTTGCTTTTTTGCTGCTGCAAAGAGAGGCAATCTGCATAAGGCAATTCAAACGGTGCACAAAATAGGAGGAATTAGGGGATTAGGGATTTAAGGAAATCTCTCATCTGGAGCAATTGTTACTCTATTTTCTTTTTCCCTTTTTTTCTTTTTAATCACCAAAGGCAAATTAAAGACTGGATCAGAATCAGTTATTGGACTGTAGATTGATATATGGTTATCCTCTCCTCAAAAAGTAAAAAAAAAATGTAAGAAGAGAGCATGGCAAGAGAGACTGAGATAAGCAACATCCTTCAAAGTAAAAGGAAGTGAGCTATATTAGGAACCATGCCTAAATAGTGAAATTCTGCTTTGCTGTCCATTCAAGGGAGCTGGGATTCTATCAGCCAAAGAATAGCGGCCCAGGAGCATGTGTCCTTTGAACCTGCGATTGCTCAGGCAGAAAAATGGTTTTACACAGTCGAGGGTTGAAAAAAAAAAATGGATGACTAGCAGAGACTGAACAAAAAATAAGATATGTTAAACCTGGGCGGGTGTGGTAGTTAAGAAAGCAAAATGACAAGATTGCTGTTCATATAGCATTTATGGCATGGGGGAAAAAATGAAAGACAAAATAATGGTTTTCTTGTATTTTTCTAGACACTGGCTAAAACTGTCCCACCCGAATACCTAATTTGGTTAGTACCAGTAATGTGACATTTCACATTTCTACCTGCAGGGGCGCCAGGGTAGCTCAGTGGATGACCAGGCAGCTGTGCCATCTGTAATGCGGACGACCCAGGTTCATTTCTGACCTGTGGGCCTATCCTGCATACCTTCCCCTATAGCTCTCTCTTCACTGTGCACTATCTAAAAAAGGCCAAAAAAAAGGTTTAAAACAAACAAAAAAACCCATTTCTACCTGCAGTTAAATTTTATTGCATAATCAGATTGTGGGTATGTTTGGAATGTATAGTATATACAGTACTCTATCTTATAGTTAATTGGCCATATTATAGTCCTTATTGAATCATCCAATACAATATCTCTTGTATGAAATCATTGTGCAATGCAAAACCATTGCAAGGCACACCAAGAAGCTGCGCTCTGTGCATGACAACATATTTATTTTTTTGGAAGATGGCAAGGAGCATCAGACACCACATGCAATTTAATTACAAACTGAAGTGCCCAGTGAACATTAAGCTCACTTTTGACATATGTGCACACAGCCCATGACAACTGCTTCATGAGAATTAGTTGAATGCTTAATTATGACATTGCAAATTACTGCATGTCAGCATGGTAACAACTGCATTTACTGTACCATCAGTCTTTTGTAGTTTGATGCAGTATATTTCATTGAGTTTTAAAGAACGTGTATGGATTTGTGCACAAATTGGTGGACTCTGCAGGCTTGAAAAAAAAAATCATCTCAACCAGCCACCTCCCTCTGAATCCTTTGCGTACTTTTACTATGCAGTTAGCACCTTTTTTATTTTTTATTTTTTTAGGAATTTTGACCTTACTTTCTCCTGTTTATGGTGGTAAGGTTTTGGAATTTGATTTGCTGATCACAATTTGGTTATCTTTGTTATGTTTCCCTAGATAAGTTTGTTTGCTTGTCATTTTGGCCTCTAACCAGCCAGAAGATGCACTTTAGCATCAGTTTGAACAGATCACAAACAAAGACAAACAAATCTTGGGACCGAGGGAAGCTGTGTCACTTTGCCAGGCTTTAAAAGAAGTCCCCATTAACTACAATTTTCCAATCAGTTTGATAGTTTTGAGATGTGCAGTCTTCTGAAAATTTTGTTTTTACATTCTGAACTTGGGAGACATTGTGGGCATTTTGGGGAATTTACAATGTAATTGAGAAAATTTGCGTTACTGAATCCAATAGCAATACAACACAATACAAAGTACATCAAATGTATATTTACAGAAACCAGCCGGTGCTGTGGCACTCGCAAGACAAAGTAAAATTATAAAATGGAGGGGAAGGAAAGAATGATCGCGACATGATGACCGATGCTTTGCAAACATCTTGTCCCAACAGCACACATCAGCACCAGCAGCAACAGCAAAGAGGCAACAGAACAGCTTAGATAAACACCAACAAGAATCTCCGTGATCTAATCCAACGGAGACTTGAAGCATGTAATGCTTCATTTCACTTTATCAGTCTAGTTGGTTAGTGTAGGCCTAGGTTTAGTCAGATGCTGTTGTTACAGCTAGACATATTGCTGATAAGGTTATCTATGGTACCTCTTCAGGCAACCTTACAGGGTACAGCCCCCTCATTAGCACTATACTTATTTATGTATACAGGACAGGATAATTGGGATATCAATTATCAGACAGTAAGCCCCCACCATTCCGACCACACTCACTACCCCTCATCCCTCTGTGGGTGCCAGTGGGAAGCACAATTATCTCCATGATGTATGACTCTCTTTGGTGTCCTCTACTCTTTGCTCCAAGCTCATTCTGTCACCATCCAACCACAACTTTTATATTAGAATTCAATGTCTAAACACACTCAACTCTCATTTGTGATATTTAAACTATTTCAAGTCTAAGTTTATTTATTTGTAACATAATCCATTATACAAGTATAGCACACAGTAAAATGGATATATACAGCTGTACATGAGTTAAAAGACAAAAGTGTAACCAACATAAACAATGAACTGCCATAACTGATATGAAAGCAATTAAAAACAATTGAGGCATTAACAATACTACCATTTAGAACATTCACGCATTTGGTTTTTCTGTGATCATATTTTCTGATAAATCTGTTGGAATATGACAAGGATTTCTGAGTCACACTGGAGACTATTACAGAAGAAAATAAACAGAAATAATGGCATCATGCATGTGCATCTCTTTGCTTGTATGTGCATGCAGTAGTGCCCAACCAAACTGATTGCTGGTCAGTGTTGAGTGGATGTGCACAGATGCTTTCAGTATGTACTGTATGCCCTCTTTGCCTTTGAAAAAGACATTAGTGGCATTATTAATTTGTACAACACTGATGTTTCACTCGACCACTGAAAATGTACTTGAATGGCTCAAACAGTGGATTTTTACAGTGTACAAAATGTGAAGGGGCTTTCACTGTTCTCTTAGAATGCAATTTAAGACAAAAAATAATGTTTAAATGGTAGATAAAATGTCAAGTTCATGGGTGTTATAGTGTTTAGAGGGTTGCCGAGCCCTTATCGTTCATTACAGTAGCTGATAAAGCAGATTATTCAGGCTTGTTGGGGGAAAACCACATCTAGTGTTACACTATAAAAAGGACAGTGCGTGTTTGACTCTGATTCCCTAACCACAGCTTTCTCCCGCTCCTCACCCCGCAGCTAGAGGCTTGCCTGAGGTCACAGCTTCTTGTTTTAAGATGGGGGCATGCAGGGTCCAGGCGAGTTAACCGTTGTGCTTCTCAGGGACCCAGGTTTCTGCTTTTTTCCAACACATATAATAAAAAGTGATGATGGAAGTGAATTAGAGTGTAGAGAGCAGTAATGAGCTAAGCAGCTGTTTTCCAACATGTCTCTATTTGGCAGTGCCAAATAGAGACATGTTGACATAGAGCGGAATATGCACATGCTGTGCGCATTCCAACTGCCAAAAAACATCCAGTTTTCTGCGATGCTCCTGGATATCATTTCTTGTCACAAGCTAAAAACAATAGAGGTTAATTATCTGCCATAAAAACAATCAATTCTGGGAAAATGCAAATGATAGATGACATGATTATCTCCCAAAAAGTAGTTGGGATTTACACATCAAAATCTAGACATTATCCAGTGAAGGAAGCAAACTTTTGCCAACATTTTCCCAACTTCTGGGGATTAAGAACCAGTTTACATAGGCTGCCTGACAAAAGCAACACATTAGCAGAGAAATAACTTAGTCCTTCTTTAGTTTCTTCTACTGTCATTCAGGCTCTGTACTGTAGGTAGGTCACATACATTTTAGTAACAGGTGTAGACTTGAATTTCAAGACTGCTTCAGGAAGCAAAAGTGAAATTCCATGTCACATTACGCAGCCTGCTGTATCTGTTTCAGTGTAGTGAGGCAACTAAAGAACCCCTAAGTGGCTCATATACAATACTGGAATTGCTACAAGCATCAATTATTTCCATATTTCTATACAGTTCTATACTGTTTATTATTATTAGATTCTTTTTGTTTTTTTCCCCAATTAATTCTAATTTGGTTACTCCTATGGTGCATTTATAACTTCTAACAGCTTAAATCTGCCAAGTTAGCTACAGTAGCAATTTTCAGTTCACAACAAACATCTTTCAAGTTAAGTGCAAATCCAGTCTCAAGGCAACCTCAAAGACTCCTGAGTTTGCTGAATAAATTAACGTTTTAATATAACAACAGTCATTTCAACCTGTAATTACTCTGGCTCGAGAGCTCAGCTTTCTCGCCCTGCACTGCCATTTGGAGGTCAATACATGAACAAAGCCAAGGTCAGCACAGATTATTAAACCGATGTTCAACCAAGTTTAATTATAACCCCAATGGCAAAGGACATGCCTATAACTATTATAAACTACAATTATAACAAGTGCAGTATATACATTTTTGTGCTTTATGCACGGCACATAACCCATAGAAATGTTTCAGGCAGTATGTAAGCTTGCTACTCAATGTTATCTTTGATATCAAGCCAATTTAAGAAAAAAAAAAAAAAAATTGGCTGTCTTTGTGATGTCCACCTTCAACCTTCATCCTATTTGATCAGACTCTCATTTAGCTTTAACAGTTCTGAAGTAAATCAGTGAAAATACTTAAATGCCAGACATAGATGAGGGCTGCTAAGAGCTGAGTTAGATCACTGGTATTCAAATCAATGCAACAGGAGATACAGACTCTGCAAAGCAGGGGAATAAAATAAAACAAACTGTGCTTAAGGGAATTGAAATGGTACAAACTCCCTGGATTGCAAAACCTCAGCTGTCATGTTCTATTTTCAGATTTTACAGACTCAACTTTCAACTGACATTTATCTTTAACAAAGGATTTAAGTCTGGACATTTTTGCAGTGAATTAGACCTGACGAATAAATGTTTTTACTCATTTGTCTAGACTGCACTACAGGGTGTCAAAACTGTTGACACTAAATATCCAAATATCTATCGATGAAGAAGATTTGACAAGATATGGCACTGTAGTTAAAATCACTTGCTGAAAGCATGTTTTTTTTTTCTTCATTTCTCCATAAAACAGATTTGAAAAGAACTTGTCTGTGTCAGTGTATAAGGGCATCAATTGAGTTCCCACTCTGGTCACAAAACCAGAATCAATGATTGTGATATTTATTTGATCACACTCACATAAAAAAGAGGACAATTAAAAAAAAAACTAATTTACTACAGGCCAAACAAAGGCTAAAATAAAAAGTCCTTCAACTTCTCTACTCTCTCTACTTAGGGTGCTGAGTATTGAGGTTTCTCACATGACTCACATGTGCACATTGCTTGAGAGTTGTCCAACATACTGGACGTGATGCATCCACCAGTTGTTAGAGAAAAATGTGTATTCCCCACCTGGTTGACAGTGGTTCTCGGAGGTTGCTGTGTCTTGCTAGGTGAAATTGGTTGGAAAGAAGGTGCTGCACCAAAAACCTCCTGGTGATTGCTTTGGTTACTAGAAGATTGCAAGGTTGCCTGTGCTGTACTTTTTCACGTTTATGGTGAATCACATCACGCAATTTAAAAAAGCGTGATGTGAGCCAGAAATGGAGAAGGTTAGTCTTCAAGGTAAAATTTGCGCCTCAGTGCTGTAGCCAACATGTTTCAAAAAGTGCAATTTTTACTGCGAAGGCACGATTCACAGCTTCACTACAGCTCGGAGAGTACCTGGCTAGTGTTTGTTGACAAGCCCACTTGCAACTGGTGGTTGCCAGATGGTTGCAAACTGGTCTCTAGGCCTGTGTGACTGGGGCTTTAGCCACTGGATGTCACCATGATTGTCACACATCCAAAATCTCAGAAAAGTTAACTTCACGTGGTTAGCGGCCATATCTCAATGCAACAGCTAGAAGAAAAGTACACAGTTGGGAAAACGTAATTTTTTTTGGATCACTTCACTGTGTTTGCCCGGTCAGCTTAACAAAGTTAATGTGGTACTCAACTGTTGCCCACATCTCAAAAATAATATCAAAGCTTGTTTGTTTTTAACCACGACTGATCAACACACCTATTTTTTTCCAACAGTATTTTCCACTTTAAATGTTGTGTTTAAGGGCTTACTTTAGGGTTTAGCAAGATAATTACACAGAATGTCATCAACACCATCATCAACAACAACACTGACCTTATGTGGCTCTCTTTAAAAGGTGTCTTTCCATGTTCAAGTTTCCAAAGAGTGCATTTTTGTTTGTTTGTTTCTTGCTTTGTTTTTTCTGTAATTGTCTTTTTTTTTTTTCTTTTCTGTGATTAACATCCCAGTGCTGTTTCCCCACCTCCATCCAAACAGGTTGTTTTGGCTTTTTTCTACATAAACACTTTCTGTATTATTAACATGCTGCTCTGAGAGGCAACCAAACATAGTGTGATTGTTTATTTGAATTGCTCAATTTCAGACAAATATTGCAAAAAAAAAAGGTGTTGATTAATATCATTATTATATATGCATTCACATGCAGCGATGTGAAAAGGTTTTCATTTTTTGCACATTTGTCTAAATGGTTCAGATCAAACAAATTTTAATATTCGACAAAGATAACTCAAATAAATATGAAAATGCATTATTTAATTTATTAAGGGAAAACAAGCTGTCCAAACCTACCTGGCCCTATGTGAAAAAGTGATTGTACCCTAAACCTAATAACTGGTTGTGCCAATGTTGGCAGCAAGAACTGCAATCAAGCCTTTGCGATAACTGGCAATGAATCTTTCACATCACTGTGGAGGAATTTTGGCCCACTCTTTGCAGAATTGTTGTAATTCAGCCACACTGGAGGGTTTTTGAGCATGAACAGCCTGTTTATGGTCATGCCAAATCATCTCAATCAGATTTAAGTCCAGATTTTGACTCGGCCACTCCTAAAACCATCATTTGGGTTTTTTAAAATTATTGTTGAGACATTCAGTGGTGGACTTGCTGGTGTGTTTTGGGTCTTGTCCCTGCTGCATAACCCAAGTGCGCTTGAGCTTCAGGGCATATAGCTGGACATTCTCCTTCAGGATTTTCTGGTAGAGAGCAGAAATGATGGTTCCATCAATTATGGTAAGTTCTCCTTGTCCTGAGGCAGCAAAGTAACCCCAGACAAACATAACCACCACTTCTGATTTGTTGGCATGACTTTATTTTTTTTTTATGTTGTTTTATGCCAGAATATTTTCCCCCAAAGTCTTGGAGATCATCAAAGTGTATTTTGTCAAATGTGAGACAATCCTTTCTGTTTTTTTTGGTCAGCAGTGGTTTTCACCTTGGAACTATCCCCTTGATGCCATTTTTGCCTAGTTTCTTTCTTCGTGTTGAATCATGAACTCTGAGCTTAACTGAGCCAAGTGAAGCCTGCAGTTCTTTAGATGTTGTTCTGGGTTCTTTTGTGAGCTCCTGGAGGAGTCGTTGATGTGCTCTTGGAGTAATTTTGGTAGGTCAGCCACTCCTGGGAAGGTTCACCACTGTTCCAAGTTTTCTCCATTTGTGGATAATGGCTCTCACTGTGGTTTGCTGGAGTCCCAAATCTTTAGAAATGGCTTTGCAACCCTTTCCAGTCTGATAGATGTCAGTGACTTTGCTTCTCAGCTGTTCTTGAGTTTCTTTAGATCATGGCATGATGTGTTGCTTTTTGAGATGCTTTAGTCTGCATCACTTTGTGAGACAGAATCTCTTTAAGTGATTTCTTGACTCAACAGGAGTGGCAGTAATCAGTCCTATGACTGGTTATTGAACTTCAACTCAGCTTTCCAAAACATGTGGTCACAATTAATCAATCAATTAGTCACCGTTAATTCATGATTTAACAATGGGTGGGAAATTAATTTTTCACATAGGGCCAGGTAGGTTTGGTTAATATCATTTAAAAACTTTTTTAAAAACAACAACAAAAAAAAAAACTTTGTTTTGTGTTTACTTGGGTTATCGTTGTTTAATGGAATGTGTTTGATGATCTGAAACAAGTGTGACAAATATGCACAAACTAAGAAATCAGGAAGGGGGCCGATACTTTTTCACAGCACTGTACATACATAAGTGCTTTTGACTAAAATGGACCCAGAATTTGATTTAATCTCAGTATCTTGCTACTTCTATCAGCATTCACATTATCAGAAAACACTAGCAGCCCCATTCGATTGGCAGGCATAAATGCCAATGCCATAACATAACCTCTACTATGTCTTATGGATGATCTGCCCCTTGGTAATATTGGATGCATCTGAATCTCAAAAAAGACACACATTCACCTCATTCCTCTATGTGTAACTTTTTCACGACTTGGTGGCCTGTCAAACACCACACTTTGCAGAACTAAAACATTTCTACTTGACTGAAGTAATAAGACTACACTTCTTCCTTCACTGCCAGCACTTCCTGCTGCAAATGTGTTAGCAAAGCTGGGCAAAAAAGATGATAGTGTATATTACATCATGATGTCTCATATAAAAAACATCTAATAACCAATATATTCCCCAGCCATTAACAATAGATAAACAATGGATGCCACGAAAAAAAAAAAGAACCTAAACAAAAAAAACATGAAAAGGGAATACAGCTGTATCTATAGATCTGAAGCAAGTCTTACAGCAAAATGCGTAACAGTTATGTTGGGCTACAGCAACACTGAACATTGTAGCTCTACAATAAGACTGAGAGATACCATGTGCTTTGAGGCATTACTTTAGATGGGTATACATGACCTAACCAAGAACATTTGTTGCCTAAGCTTAACCAAAGAGTTATTGAAGAATAACCTAATCAGAAACTGAAAACAAAACTTCTGTAAAAGTCTTGTACTTGAAACAAACAACAGTCAAATATATTCTTAGTCATATGATTAAATATCACAAGGGAAAACCTACCCAGTAATGCTATCTTTTTTTTTTTATCTCTGTTTAGCCAAGACAAAATAGAAAGTAATTTATTGCCTTAAAAAGTAGCAGGAAAATACCTGAATGATCAAAAAGCACAACATTGCTCAACTAGACCAATACATTTATTGCAACTGTCACATCTTATCATTAAAAATTTTTCCCCAAAAATGATGTGTTCGTGTCCTCTAAAGACAGCGCACAGCAGCTCCTTAAAAGACAGAAGAAAAAAAAAAACTTTCCTTTGACACGGCCCCTTTGCCACAGAGCTAAAACAGGGAGACATGGATTTGTTAGTGCAGACATCTAAAGGGCCTTAAAAGTGACTGAAAGTGAGAGCGAAAGACCTTTACATTCCCACCCACGTGTTAGATAAAAGGAGTAAATACACCGCTGCACTGGCAGTCAGCCATAATGACCCAATTTACGGTCTTCAAACCAAAGAACATCTCTGGAAATAAATTAAGCCTGAGCAAATGAAAATCTTCATGTTGCCCTCCTCATTCTCCATCGCTTCTCCATTTCTCACCATTGCAATTGCTCTCCACAAATTCCTTGTTGCGATTCTCTCCTTACCTCAATCTCCATTCTCTCCCTCTATCTCACTCTCTCCATTTCAAAAGGACAAATGCTTCCTGCAGTCACTGTAGCACTGCATTGGTATTCTGCTTTCAATTTAGCTAAGAGCCAGGCAGCAGTATCTGCTTGCAGCAACCAAACAACAATCTGACACAGAGCACAGAGACAGAAAGGGAGAAAAGTCTTGAAGAATTGAAGAAACTGTGAAATATGAGAGGGAGACTGGAAGGATGAGACAGACAGACTTTTATGGCCGTTCAGCAGTGACATCATTTGCTGTGCTATAGGGCCGCTAAACGGCAAGAACTTGTCCACATTTAATAAAGGACTTTTGTTTGGATTTTTTTCAGAGAGCAAAGGCAAAAACAATACAGCTTGTCGAGCTGTTTAAGACAGCTCTAAACTTCCTACATCAAAAGAACTCAAAAGCTTTTATCTAAATTGTGGCCGCATGCTAATTTTATTCTTATTACTTCAGATCTATCAAAAGCTGGACTCCAATAAAAATTTGAAAAAAAAAAATATTTTGTTTGAGTTGATTTCCTTTTCAGCACTGTCAAAGCTTATCTGTGAGTGCCACAAAAATCTAAGGCTTCAAACAACTGGCACATAACTTTTGGCAAAATAGTTATTTACCTTTTCAGCTTTCTATAATTACAAGTTATTTCATCAAAGAGAACAAGGCAGAAGCTACTAAGGCAATTGATTATTTTGAAAGCTACAACGTAACAGCGGACCATAGTGATAGATGGGATGAACGCCCCTCATCTTGCATTACAAATGATCAAGACACTAAGTAAGTTCTGATGGCTGCATAGGGAGTAAGAGAATTCCCAAGTAAAGTGTAGAGATGCAGACAGGATGAAAGAAAGAGGACAGAGATAAGTGCACGAGGAGGAATGGCAGGAGTAGGAAGTGCTGACAGCGGGTAAAGGTGAAAGAGAGATAAGTGGAGTAAGGGAGTAAATTCGTGAGAGACGTGGAAGGGGGGGGCGTGAAGAGAGGTGGAAAGTCCAGATAGGCTTGAGAAGAGATGGTAGGAGGTGAGCGAAAAAATGCTCCGGGACGAATAGAAAAAGACATGGAAAATGTGAAGGAGAGGGAGAAGGAAAAACCATAGATATGGAAATGGGATGTGTCAGTGAAGGAGGGAGCCAGAGGTTTAAAACAGAACTGAATTTGACATGAGTTGACAGCATATGAGCGTATCCCAAGAGCAAATGAAAGCAAGAGCAGGATGTATGCCAGAGACAATAGGCTTGGGAAGAAAGAAAGAATGAGAAGTAAATTCACTGAAAAACAGAACAGAAGAAAGCCCGCTGAAAAAGCAGACCTTCAATGTGTGATCTTAAATGTGAAATATTCAGCAGCTTTGATGTTAAATATTGTTTCTGGATAAGTCCCAGTTGAATTCAAAGTAGCACCTGTGCCATGTCTACAACTCCTGTATGAGTCACATAATCCCTTAAAAGAGTAATCTTATTCAACAATTCAATCTTTAAAGAACCTTCTTAAAAACACTGGATGATAGAATACTGAACGAGAATGCTTACCCCAAGTACTCTATTCACAAAGTTCCATACCCTCCTCCTTTTAAGCCTTCACTGGATCAGCACTTACTTCATTAAACACTACCAGAAGAGGCTTCCAACAGCCTGAATAGCGAAATGAGGTTCCGTGACCTCTCTGCAAGCCTTTAACTTGCGCTAACAACAAGCACTACACAGTAATGACAAAACAACTTTAAATAGAACAGTTAAAGGATGATGGTTCCTTACCTTCCTTGCAGTACTTTCCCTTGAAGCGTGTGTGGGTGCAGTCACAGTGAACTTCTCCATACTGAATAGAACAAAACCCTCCATTGAAGCATGGGTTCTGTTTGGTGCAGAGGTACTCCAGGTCGCTCTGAATACCCTGGCTATTGAGCAAAGTAGGAGGCATCTCTCCCACCTTCAGATTGGAGATCAAGCCCTGGAAGGGTGGCTCATACTTCACTGTGCTGGACGTCAGTGCAGACAGCCGCACGTCCGGTGGGATGCCACCTACAAACAGGTCACTGACCACTGCCATTTCCTTCCTCTTTGACTTGACCTCAGCCACTTTTGTTTCCCCATCTACCATTAGCATGGTCTCACGGAAGTTGCGGGTAAGCAAGACCATGTGCCAGCGGTCATCATTCACCCGTGTCTCCATGTGCAAGGTGGCTGGCTCAGCACAGTGGATGGCAAAGCGCAACTGGAGGCGCCCACCAGCAATCAACAGCTCCAAAAAGTCACAGTTGCCGCCATCATCCAGGTAGAGTACCAAGGCTTTGCTGATATTGGTCTTGAGACTGAAGCTCAGCTCACCCACTGATCCAGCTTCCCAGCGCCCATAACGTGCCCACTGGCCAGGTGCCCCACCGAATTCCAACATATTCACTGTAGTGAGCACGCTAAAGAGGGCCAGAGGCCACAAGGGCAGGAATCGTAACCTTCTTGTCATGCTCAAAGTTTTGGAGCGCTCCCCTTTCTGCTTGATGCTGTAGAGGTTTAATAAGCAAAAAGCTCTGTGTTCACTGAGGAGAACAGATTGTAATATAAAGAATATAAGCAAGAACGATCATATGTTACTGACTGAGGATATAAAGCTCAACGGGTAAGTAATCCTCACAGGTATCCTACTACAAGTTGCCTGACCAATAAACACTTTTTTATCCTCTCTAGTGTTCTAAATCTTCTCCTTATCCTGATTCTCTCCTTCGTCTCTCCATCAGTTGGTGCCTCTGGGACTGAGGAATAGGAGAATAAAAGAGGGGGAATATGATAATTTCAACACAGTCGTTTCTTCAAAAAAGCCTCTTTGTCTATCCTGGACCAAAAATAGAATGTTCTTCTCTCAAATCCAGATCTCAGAGCAATTTCGAGGAAATTTGAGCTGCTGCCAAAAGCTTGGGGGGAAGATTGTGATCTTTCTTCAAGAGGAGAGCAAGTAGATGAAAATGAGCAAAAGAGGAAGGGAGCTATGTAGTAGACGGGTATCAGAGCCTGATGGCGTCTGCTGGAGCATTTGATGCATTCATCATTTCAGTATAACGCCATTCTTCTCCTTAAACTTGGAAAACACAAAGATTTACGCAGGTATGGGCTCCATGAGTGTGAGGGCAGGTGGCAATCTGGAAGAAATGAGAAGAGCAAAAAAACAGAACTGTAAATTACATGCAAACACTTCACATTCCAAAATAGTTATCAAGCAATTACTCTGATAGCCTTTGTTTTATATTGCATGTATTTTTGTTTTAGTCTTTCATCTGCTTTGCCTACAGCAGTCATACTCATCTCACGGCCCGCGGGCCAAATCCGGCCCGGGCTTGGCTGGTGACCGGCCCGTGGCCATTTCTTGTAATTGCTCAAAATTAAAATAATTTACACGTTTTCCCTTTTATTGTGTAACAAATGCTGAATAATTCCCCCTTTTGTTCACAAAGGGAACTGTCTGTAAGACGAGTCCTCTGAATCATTAGTTTGTACACGGCCCTTTAGGTCCTAATGATTTGGGCCTTTAAGGTAGTGAACAGTTTGCGCAGGTCAAGAATCACTGCTGATCTGCGAGGAAAAGACGTGTCCTTAAATGAATATCTTGGCAAAAAATGAGTGAGGTTAGTAAGCGGAGAAAGGTTGACGTCGAAAACAGACAGTTTAATAACAAATGGACAGATGATTTTGCATTCATTTTGCCACCTCATGCCAACGCAAAACCGTTGTGTTTAATTTGCCAAAAGACAGTTGCTGTATGCAAAGTTGCTAACATTAAGCGGCATTACGAGTCAAAACATGCTAGCTTCAGTGCAGCTTTCCCGGTTGGTAGCATTGCACGAAAAGACAAGACTGAGGCCTTAAAGTTGTCTTATGCTACCACATCAACAATCTTGACGACTTCCACTACTGCTGCTGAAAAAGCCACCGCTGCTTCACTGCGTGTAACCTGGGAGCTGGCTAAAAAGGGCAAGCCATTTGTGGACGCTGAGCTTTTGAAAGTGTGCACATTGGGAATCGTGGAGGAGTTGTTTGCCGGTGACAAACACAAAGAGGACATCGTTAACCGCGTGAAGCAGGTTCAGCTTTCGGATTCAACGGTGGCACAGAGACTAGAAACTTTGTATGAGGACAGTTTTTCTACTTTACTTGCTGAACTGAAGTGTGTGGATTACATGTCAATAGCTATGGACGAGTCTACAGATGCAACAGACACTGCACAGCTGTCCGTGTTTGTGAGATATTTTAACGGGGAGCTTTTCAAAGAGGAGCTGCTGTGCCTTTTTCCCATCAAGAGCAATGCAACAGGTGAGGCCATGTACAATTCTATGAAAAGTTTCTTTGATAAGAATTCTCTGGAGCTGGATAAAATCAACCTCCTTGTAACTGACGGTGGGCCATCTATGATAGGACGAGAGAGGGGCTAAGCATCACGTCTCATAGCGGACCACCCCACAGTTAGTTCACTACACTGCATCATTCACCAGACGGTGTTGTGTGCCAAACTGTCTGGTGAAATGAAAGGAGTGATGGACACAGTGATCAAAATTGTAAATCACATTCGCTCAACTTCAAGTTTACAGCACCGGCTTTTCAAAATGCTACTACAGGAGCAAGAAGCTCAATATTCAGACCTACTACAGCACAATGATGTCAGATGGCTGAGCAAGGGGCGAGTCCTACAGCGCTTCTTTGCACTGCGCAAAGAAATCACAGAATTTCTTTCCGGTCAAAAAACAAAGAAAGCAGATGAGTTCTCTCAGTTTATGCAAGATCAGGAATCTGTGGCTCTGGTTGCATTTCTGTGTGATATCACTAATCACTTGAACCATCTTAACCTGCAGCTCCAAGGTGGGGATTCGAATGTGGGAGAGCTCTTTGAAAAAGTGAGCGCTTTTCAGACAACCTTGGGCGTATTCGTGACGGACATAGAGGGGAAAAAACTTCACTTCCCTACCCTGCGTGATGTTCCTACAAATGGGATTGTGCTGTCACGAATGGTAGCACTGTTAAAAAATCTGTCAGAGAACTTCAGATCGCGGCTTCACAACTTCAAAATCCCACAGCAACTGCTACTGTTTGTGCGCAACCCGTTCGCCGTTGCTGTCACCGGGAGCTGCCCAGCAGAGGCAAAAAACGCTGTGCCTGCTATCAGTGAGGGCGCTTTCCAGCTGGAACTGGTCCAGATGCAGGCTAATGATGTCCTAAAAGCCAAGTTCAGAGAGGAGAGACTGTGTGAATTTTGGACACACTCTGTTCATCAGTATCCGAACTCTAAAAGACTCGCTATATACATTTTGACAATGTTCGGATCCACTTACATATGCGAGTCGGGGTTTTCAGTGATGAATCTAATTAAGGACAAAAAGCGCAATAGACTCACCGACTCACATGTCAACCATATTGCCTTGACCTCTCAGAAACCAAACTTCAGTAAGCTCTCAAAGGAAATGAGATGTTACCTCACATTAAGCATGTAGTCAATAACTAATAGTATGTGATGCATGAAGAGGTTAAAACATAAACATCTGATTACATACCTGTGCTGTCTGTTCCAAACTTTAAAATAACTGAAATATAGTAAAGCAGCTTTTTTTTAAAAATTGTATTTCTGAACTTTTCCTACATTTGGTGGCTTGCACTGTGCAGTTATGTGTTTAATATATTTTATAAACAGCTTTTACACCAAAAGAGCTGAAATATGTTCATTCTATGCCTAAGAACTGTTAATAATCATTTTCATTTTTGAATTTGTCCAATATTTGCCTGCATAATAGGAAACGTTCCAGCTATGCTGTTCAAGATGGTTCAAAATATATCTTGCTGAATTGCAGTGGAGCTAATAAAATGCATCAAAATATGAGCACAAGCTATCAGTCTTTTTTAAAGTTTGCTCATTTTATATGAATGTAGTTTAATGGCTGGCCCTCGGCCACTTCTCATTTTCCAAATGTGGCCCTCGGCTAGATCAAGTTGAGTATCCCTGGCCTACAGGTTCCACACCATGCTCTATATTTTATAATTCTTACACTTTTTTCAGTTGAAAAAAAGTTTGTGTACATCCATCCAGTAAATATGTTTTTCAGTGTTGTGTAGCTCCATACATATCAAAAGACCCTGAAAAAATGTCTTATTTTATCTGCTTGCTTGTTTTATTTCCAGTAAAGAAAGTTGCCCTCCACACACACAGTTTTTGTCAGAATGAGTGTATATTTGATAAATTACAGCCCTCCACAATGGCACACACACACACACACACACACACACACACACACACACACACACACACACACACACACACACACATTATGGATATGCATATGCAAACACACACATCATTAAATCAAATGCAATTCAGAGTGGAGTGCTGGAGAGTCAATAGCTATTTGAATAGCTGGTCTTGACCTTAGGGCTCGACCTAATCCCTAGCCATTAATTCTTCAGTGAGATTTAATTTCCATCTCAGATGGTCTACAATTAAAGCTAGGCTCACCCCTGCTCACACTCCCTTGTGCCATCCTGCCTCGCTTCAAAGTGACAACAGAGATTATGTTGGCATACAAGAAGCGGAAGGAAGGAGAGTGAGAGAAATACAGAGAAAGAGAGCGGAGCTACACAATCATGATCTCAGAGGGCCAAAGCTTAACGTCAATGGAAAAAGATTAGGGAGAACAGAGGGGACAAACAGAGTTGAGATACAGAAGAGGGAGGAAAACAAACAAAGATGGGATCATTTTTCTATGGAAGATGACACATTGATAATTCAACAAATTAATGCTGCCTTTAGATGGATGTTGTGAGGGATTCGCACCCAGTATCATATTTGGCATTTAAGTGTCAGAAGGGTGGGACATTGATTCACATTTTTCCCATTATCTACCTTCCTAAATGTCTGCCCAAGATCTGGTGTCTGTGTTGAGTACAGACACCAATAAGCTTCTCAATAAGTTTCTGACATCAAAAGGAGTGTTAAAGACCTATAGGCAGCGTTTTATGATTGCAGCTTTTCACAAATCTTACATGAACACATAAGACACCAAACACATGGCAAACTGTAAATCTAGCTGTTGGTAAATGTGAAGCACAGTAAGACAAAATGTCTACAAATATGTGGCAGACACACCATCCCTCTAGGAGTGATAAAACCAGGCCGGTTTATTTTGGTCTCAGAGACAGAGCTCAGTATGCAGTATTTCAACACATTCGTTTCTCTTTTGCTACAATATATGCATAAGTATGTTCACTTGTTTGAAAAACAAAAATGCCAGCCACATGCTGTATTTTCACAAGAACATACCACATTTACTGTTCAATACACAAAGACATATGCACACCGTCACACAATTGATAGAATGCAATTTAATAAGTAGAAAAATATCATGTTCAAGAATGCATAGTAATTGATCTATGCATTTACAATGGCAGGTATAAAGGTACATTAAATATACTGAAAATTTGATAGTTTGCCCTTGTGCAACTTAGTGGATAAATAGCACCAAAACATTCCTAGCCAAGTTGAATACTCTGAGAAATTTCTGTCTTGTTGGAGAGTTTCTACCACCAAAGACAAACAAACATTTCTTGCATTTCTTACTGCTGCATTTATGAAGGTTACCATGCTGGATTTTAGTGTATCCTCCATGCTTTCTGTTCCTGCTTATTATATGATCTTAGTTGGCTTGCCTGATGGTGCTATTAAATTCCAAGGACACTGAGGAAACATAACAAGCCTCAAGAGATAACTAGAGCTCGGAGGACTGCACCACGTGTGGCTGTGATTGATTCAGGTTGCATGTGCAACTATTTGGACTCAGCAAATCAGCTGTCACTATGTGACTGTGTAGTGTTAACCTGAACTGTGTTTTGGGCCTGCATCTGGTTCTTTTCAAAGAAGTCTGAGTGCCCCCCATAGCATTTAAATGCATTGTTTTAAGACAAAATCAGCATTAGTCAATTGCAATCTAAAAATAATGTTTACTATTTTTTTTTTATAGAACTCCTAGCTTGATATCCATCTGCCTAAAAAAATCCAAACTAAACTTAAGTTAAAGCACAGTCTGTACCAGGTCTTATACGTGCATCCTGATTGGACTGCTGAATGGCTACATGGTCATGTGAGCCATCACTGACCCATTTCCTCACACATTAACCCATGGGAATGTTCACACTATCTTGAAAAGATACGTACTCCAACAGTACCAAGGGTGTCTGGTTGCAATCACACTACGGTGGAAATTGTCCCATTTTATTATTTTTATTCACTTGAGACAAAGGTTGGATATATGCCCATTTATGACAACCGCAGAAATCCAAGTCAGGGAGA
The DNA here is from genome assembly GCF_007364275.1 of Archocentrus centrarchus. NCBI lineage: Eukaryota > Metazoa > Chordata > Actinopteri > Cichliformes > Cichlidae > Archocentrus > Archocentrus centrarchus. The sequence goes on from NW_022060145.1 coordinate 1,963,046, forward strand.
TGTCATCATTTTCATACCTACAGCATCTTATCCACAATAAAATTAGCCCAGCACAAAAAGACCTGAGTGTGTGCGTGCGTGCGTGTGTGTGTGTGTGTGGGGGGGGGGGGGGGGGGGGGGGGGGGCAATCACTCAACTCACAATGTTCCTGTGTAGGTGCCATGCTGTGATACTGGTACCACAGCACTGAGACAGAGCAGAGAGAGATCAATAGAACAAGCCGCGTAGTTTGGCTTCTTAACCTGCTTGCTTTTCACCACTGCTTTCTCTTCCGAGTTTGGATTTGCTACAATGCAGCGGAAAATTTATGGCTGAATTTTTAATTTATAATAAAAAAAAACAGGCAGGCAAAAATTGAAAGACTGATGAAAATGTATTTTAAGTGTCCGCTCAAAAATGAAGGATGTGTTTGTTCTAATTATAATAATAGCACCTTGCACACAGCGTACCAATGGAAGAATTCATTTAACTGCACTCACGTCCAGTGAAAGCACATTTTAATTTGATCTTCTATCAAAATGTCTCACTGTCGAGATTATCAGATGCCAGTTTAGTAGATATCATGCATCCCTAGACAAGGCACTCAAATGCCACATACAGTCAGAAAGATAAGACCAACTCAAATATATAAAAATAAATATATAATTAGAACAGTAAAAACTATATCCATTTTCTCCTCAGGTAGCCTTTCTTTTTTTAGCCATCTTGAACTGCAGTCCTACTTTATATGGTTTCAATCCTACAGTATCTAAAACTGAGCATGATGCATGAATAGAGCTTTGAATATGTATTTATGTAAATAAATGTACACACTTATGTGTGTGGTTAAGGTGAGTTTGGGGACCATTGTTCTTTTGTTTTTGTCGTGGAAAAATAAGAGCCAGTGTGTGCACATGTGCACTATGCCTTGGTATAAAGGTGGGTTTTCTTTTTTAATCCATCTCTTACTGAGCTATGCCTTGGCCCCATGTCTGCAGATTCCCTGCTGACCAGATTACACCTGTTGTGTGGCGCTGCGCCAGGCTTTCAACTTCCTCCTCCTGCAGAAATTCAGCACGCCATCAGCAGTCCTACACACAGTTCAGTGTTGTGGATTTTCTATTTTTGAATTGTCACTATAACAAAATATTTTTAAAGCACCATACAGTTAAAGCTTATTGAAAATTATAAATAATAAAATATATTATTTAAGCAAATTCTATTCCTGTGTGGTAATACATCTATGCTTATGCAATATATACACACAGCTTCCACATGTAAGCAGGTACACACAGCATATCCTTGTCAGGCAAGAGCCATTAATCCTGGCCTGTGAGAAGCTCAGCAGTGTACCATCCGTCAGCATGAAGCTGTTGCTGCCACTGCTGTGCTCTAATTAACCAGAGAGGCATGCTGAGCCACTTTTAATATTCCTGGTCAAGTGGGAACACAAGGATTTAATATAAAAAGGAACAGCAAAGAGAAACATGGGAAGAGATGGCTGGTGCCGAGTCATTTCAAACATTAAAGGAGAAGGAAGGAGGATGGAGAAAAGGGAAGGTTATGTTTTGGTAGTGCGATATTTCTAAGGAAGCTGTAACTTGAGCTAGCCACACATATCAAACTAAAAATTAGCTTATCACATATACTCTGTGTTCTGATATAAAACTCCCTCGATGACAAAATTTAAAACAGCAATAACTGATCATTAAAGACCATATCTTAAATGTCTTTGTAATGATTTCCATTTTCTGTTTTGTGATACTCTGTAGCTGCTTGCTAACTTAATTGCTAGCATAACCTGACCCTTTAACTTTTATTCTCACCTACCATAACATCTAAAAGCACATACACAGGAAACAGAAAAAATGCTGAATATCATTAATGATAATTGGATAGATGTATACCTGACCTATAAAATGGGATCATTTTCAGAAATGTTTACAAAATATTTTGTTATAATATTATTTGTTGGACTAAATTCCTGTCTAAAACTGGAATGTGGTACTGAGATTAAAACACAAATTGGCAAACTGATTAAGGAGAGAAGGAATTACAAAAAGGTCCTGCGACAGGCTGGCAGTCTGTACAGGGTGTACCCTGCCCCTCGCCCTATGTCAGCTGGGAAGCCCCCCCCCCCCGTGACCCTGAGCAGGATAAGCAGAAGAGAATGGATGGATGGAATTACAAAAGCTAATCCTAACATAGAAGTGCACAAACCTACATGTCACTCCAGTTCACAGAAGAAAATTGAAGAGAGACTGCCTCAAAGATGGGGGGGGGGGGGGGGGGGGGGTACAGGAATCCGTACAGCACATGCTCAAACAGCCCTTTAATCAAGTGGACCGTGTGGGCTAACAGAGGTGTGCAGTCCTTTATTCAGCATCAGATTACTGACTTTGATCAGCCTCGCCAGCTTTAAGCCACTAGTGACTTGCTCTGGTTGTTAGTACTAACTGCATTTAGCCTTGATGAGAAGATGCTAATGAAAGAGATCAAGGGCTTTAGCCTTGCTGTTAGCTCTGTAACAGCCAGATTCATAATGACTTTAGTGGGACTCCTTGTTGCTACTTTTACTGTGACACTTTGACAGGGTGAATCGTGGAGACTAAATTAATTTGCTCTGCAAACTGAAATGTTTTAAGGAGGGAAACAGAGGGCAGTTATAGAAGATCAGTTCAAAAGGGATCTAGAAAGATAAACGCCAGACCAGTATAAGATTTCTAAGACTGATTCATACATATACATGGTGAGCGAAAAATTATGCAACATAAATCCTCATATTACGATTAAAGGGTATTTCTTCTCAATTCAGCAGTAATAGGCCACCGAAATTTCTTCATTGGTAGGTCACTCAGTAATCAGCAATGTTAATGATGAAAGCTTTTTAAAAGGAATACTGTGTAGGGGAGGTTATTTCAACTAGTCTTACAAGTTAGATATCAGTTAAAGACATGAATTTCCTTTCTGGGAAAAGAAAGAAAGAAACAGCACCTGAATGGCAACGTAAAAGAAGTAAGTAGAAAAAAGAACATTTGCTTATGACTTGTGAAAATCCTCCAACGACGATGCAAAACTATTTAAAAAAAATAAACAAGCACCGATTAAAGGAACTGAAGAAAGGAATTAGGAAAAAGGTCTCAATTCTCTAATTACCAACATCCAATCTCACGTTCTCCCCCGCACACTGGTGCTATTAGATCTGAATGCCTTCTGCTTAATTCTTTATGTGACAATTTAATGTACAAATGTGGGAGAGAGGAACACTATCATACAGAGTTTGCACATGTCCTATAAAATTCTCACATGGTTGAGTGCTCATCTACCCTCTAATAAAACGTTTTGCTTTTTCATCCATCCCCTTTTTCCTTCCCTGGTTTGACACTAACCTCCTCATAATGCCTTTCATTTTCCATCATGCCTGACACCCCCCCCCCCCCCACCTTCCTTGATTTTCCCAGTCATTCATCACCATTACACTTTGATTCCACCTATTTCTAACATTTCACCGTGCAGACTAAAGATGTGGGCAGCGCTGTCAGTGTAAATCCAAATGAATCTGACTTAAGTGCATTTTAAAGCAGTATTGGTAGTTTGTTTCTGCCCCAGGTAACAAACTGTCATGTTATCACTTGTGTTGTGGGTAAAGTGTGTGGCATTCAAATCGGGAGGGTAAAAATTTTTTTTTTTTTTACATTTCTTGCAGGGTAAATTACAGCATCTGTTCATATTGGCACAATAGTGAATTTTAGACCACCAATCGCTGCTAAATGTAATGAACATGTTCTCACAACCAAAGGCAGCTCACGTCATTTACACCATTTTGCATTAGAGAGGTTGTCATATTTGTGAGTACACTTCACTTCTCTTAGTTTGTGTGAATCAAATACTGAATGCTACCTGTTCACGAGATCTAAGCTGCTTTGCATTGTAAAATGTTCGCTGGGGGCGCATGAGAATCTGAGCAAATAACTTTGTGTGTGTGTGTGTGTGTGTGTGTGTGTGTGTGTGTGTGTGTGTGTGTGTGTGTGTGTGTGTGTGTGTGTGTGTATGTGTGTGTGGTTGTGTGTGTGTGTGTGTGTGTGTATCCAGTAGCATGTGTGTGGTTGTCTTGGTGCCTGGAGATGTTTTGGTGGGAAGCACAAGGCTCACTGGCCAGGCCTCAAGACTCTACTGTTCCAATTAACCAGCCCAGCAGCCTGCAGCTCTACTGGCCTTATCTGGAGACAGAGAGCGAGAGAGAGAGAGGGAGAGAGATGGATGGGGATGGTGGTAGCATGAGACAAGACACAGGCGAGACAGAGAAGGTTGGAAGGGAAATCAAAGAAAGGCTTGAGAGGGCAAAAGGGGGAGAAACAGAATGAAGTGAAAACTCACTCCACAGTCATGCAACTAGGCAGTGTTTCTGCAGATGCCTGCTTCCTTATCATTATTCAACTCTGACCTCTTTATGCAGACACACACACACACACACACACACACACACACACACACACACACACACACACACACTTCCACTTTCGCCTTCCTTCATCTTCTTCTCGTCAGATGAGGGGTAACCATTTTGGAAAGGAACAAAGATCCAGCGAGTTGGTGCAGAAAGGATGGAAACTGAACTGAAAGGGTTAGAAAATGGACATTAAAATGGCAAGTGAGCACAAACAGTCAAATTTCATGTCTTGTGGATGTCGTGCATACGTTTTATTGTCATCCCATGAAAGCTAGAAAAATAGCAGCGGGGTGCTTTATTATGCAAATCAACGGACAGCTAAAAGTTACTTTTATGTAAGCAGTACAGCTGTAGTGGAGATTAACTTGTTAAATCTAATCTTAAATTGCAAAACTTTAATTAGAAACTGTGTGTGTGTGTGTGTGTGTGTGTGTGTGTGTGTGTGTGTGTGTGTGTGTGTGTGTGTGTGTGTGTGTGTGTGTGTGTGTGTGTGTGTGTCAGAGAGAGAGAGAGAGAGAGTTAACAGTTAAATGTGGGCCATGAATATACACACCTGTTCCGTATTTCCAAATGGAAAAAAAATTTAAAAAAAAGATTAATAAAAATTCCTAAAACCATTTGGAATCTTGCTTGCATACATAAAACTCAAAGTGTGATTGCATTTCAACAACATCATTATGTTACTAACATTGCCTCTAGAAAATTGCACCCACAATGAAGGGAAGCATTAGCAACTGTGTATGAGTGCAATCTCATCTTTCCTGCATGATAATCGGGGCAATGACTGGCACAATTAGAGGCCATTTCGGGTTCTTGAGTAGCCAATGACAAGCAGCATAACAGCAGGAGCTGGAAAGAGTGCAGTGAGCACCTTAAAATGAATGGGCACATCTTGTCATCTTTCCACAAGTCAATCAGCAATAAGAATCAAAATGAGTAAAATCCCACAGCAAGCGCTGGATTTAGGAATATAATCCTGAATTTCATTTATTAAGGAGGGGCAGGGTGGGGTGAGATCAGCACTCAACAATTAATTATGGATGCATAGGACAGGAAAAAAAAATCAGAGGGACAGCTGATAGGAAGAGTGAGATAGAAACAGAGAGGGAGGAACTCTCAGGCACACGTAGCAGTTCAGAGAGAACTGTGTTAAATGACAGTCAATTACCATCTTAAATATACTGTCAAAAAGCAATTTGCTTCTCTCATGCCACAGGCCTGATATTTGCACCTTATTAGGAAGTCTGCCCTATATTTTAAGAAGCCAACCTCCCGACCTCCCTCAGTTTCCATGTACCCATAAGCCAGCTGTCTAGCTGAGGACATTTTTTTTTTAAATGAAAGGGAGATGAATAGAGCTGTTACTTAACCACAATTAAAACAGATTAAATAGGTTCTATGATATGTTTTTTAAAATAATCACTGTGTCATTCATGCAGACAAAGGTGAAGGTACAATAAAGCTGTAAAGTATAATCACTGTCTATGGCTATTATAAAAATAATATAAAATTCACTTATTTACATAAAGCCTGCAGTTGCTATCACCTTCTTTGTTACTGAATTTCAGACCTTCTTAAGACAAACTCTAAAACTCTAACAAGGGCATCACCACAGCTGCAGGTTTGTAAATGAAATTGACTAAATTAAATATCCCAAATACAACCAATGGAGGGTTGTACTGTCTGCAAACATATCCGAAGAAAGAACTACATACACACACGCTAGAGTCCGGGGGACAGGAAGAAGTAGTAAACCGGAGTCAGGACATTCCTGCTAAAAGAGTTCCACTGGTGTCAGTGGGCCAATATGATAACTGAAAGTCAAGGCTCACCAATATCTGCAGCAGGTGAGCAATGTGTTTAATTTCACAGACCTTGTAGGCTCGCTGAGCTCATTACTGGCCTCTCAATACGCTCACTACGCTTCCTATGGTGGCATATTGATCTGGATAATATGGTTAAAAGCTGTGTGTTACAAAAGACTTCTCACCAAGTAGTACATAGTCTAGTTCGAGTCAGCTAGCTCAGTATCAGTTCTGCCCCTACCCAGTTCTTTTTTTCTCTCTCTCTCTCTTTTGAGGAGCTATGAAGGAAATCACCAAGAAAAAAATGATGAAAAATGGAAACGACACTGCTCTGAAAACATTGATTCAGTTCTCCTTTAGTTCAGCTCTAAATCTGAAGGCACGGGAACATGCACAGGCATGCCATGTCGCTTTGTGACTCAGGACAAAAAAAGAAAAAAAAGAAGCGGCAAAAATTTGGTTTGAAAAGATATAAAGTGACACACAGCTTTGTGTGTGTGAACATACATAGAGATGCATGGGAAGCTGTGAGAAAAGGGGTACGGAATATGCACGTATTTCCACGTTAGGGAGAAGGCTTTTTTTTAATGATTTATTTATGTATTTTTTGTGGTAGGGGACGGGGGGGTTATTATGTAAGCCAATGCTTACTTCCTCTCTGAACAAAACCCCACACAGTAGAGAGTGAAATTTCTGAGCATCCAACCTGAACTTGCAAGACAAACTGCATCATCCTACCAAAAGCCTCAGTGGGGATATTACAGACAGGATAATTTATGACCCGTGCTATAAAATAATATTACACCGGTTGCCTCTGAGGCCTATTGAAACCTCTCAGTGCCTCACAATTTATTGCCGAAACCAAGTGGAAAAGCTAAAGGACAATGATCAATACAAAACTGACTACCCATATGCACTGACTGTGACCTTGGAAAATCTGTCCACCTAGGAGAAGGTGTGATTGTTGTCTCAGGTGAGTTTATTTAATGACTTCAAATGGTGATGATGATGCTTATTTCAAGATGAACTTAATATACAAACCTATTGATTGTTGGCATATCAGTGTTTGTTATGTGCGGTGCATTGGTTATACACACTTGTGCGTTTGCTTGCCTGCATTCATTTTACATTAAGCTTTTCCTCACATTAACCAATCTATCAGTGCATCGACTACAGACAGCAATCAGTCGATGTCTCAGAAATCTTCTGATGTGCCAAACATGAAACACAATTTAGTGAGAGATTATTGCTCTACTCTTTGTTGGTTACATAAAGCAATGATGGCATACTGTATGTCATGAAGCTGACAGGGTTTGCAGGGTTTGTCCATGCTTAGAACAAATACAGTATCTGCGCTGGTTGTGTTTTGTATTTTAGCTGTTAAGTTTCCATTGTAGCTAATTGAAATTTTATCCAAAACACAGTTAATGATTATTTAAAGTAAGGAATAAGAAACTCTGCATTTTCCCCTGTTTTTAAAATTCTGATGATCGCCTTTATAAACATCTGCCCTTCGGCGAGGTTTACAAACTACACTTTTTTCAATAAATGCAGCCAGTGAAAAAAATCTTCTAATGTAAGTTAAGGCTTATTTTAGGCATTAAAAAAACAGTGGCTGACACTGTGCCCGTCCACCAGTATGAAAACCCAACTACAGTTCAGCCAAAATGGGGTTTTACACCTATAGGAATAATAGTGTGTATGAAATAAGGCTGGTACCAATACCAAGAACTTAGATTCAACCAGAAGAGTTATTAGTGGCACTATGTATACTTTACTGGGCTTTTTATTATTTTTTTTTTTACTGGTGAATACAGACTTAAAATAAAACAAAACAAACAAAAAACAAAACAAAAACAAAGCATAATTCAAAAAAAGGCAAATAAAAATGAGGCATGAATAAAATATCTGCTCCAATTCCTGATTCCAATCTCTAAAGTACAATCTGTTTTTTTTTTTTTAGGCTATAAAAACAGACTTGATGGATTTCCTGGCCTCTTCTGCCACCCATCTACTGGGAACTCATCTCCCAGTGCTGTCTGTGCATCTTTTGCAGCAGGACTATTTCGGTTACACATCATATTTCTGCTAAGACAAACAGTCAAACAGAGAGCACAAAATGTCATATTTGCAGCTTTCTTCTATAATCCTTATATAGAGTCTTGCTGTCAAAGAGAGTTTAGGGAGGTATTTAGTACAGGCTAGGCTAGGCTAGTGGATTTTTGTAAAGAGTTTTGTAAACTTTGAATCTAAGGTGGCTGCAACTGTCCGCCTATGGTCCATGTAAACAGTTTGCATAAGAAGCTTTACTTGCTTTTGACAGCCGCAACCAGTGACCTGAGTTGCTCACATTCCTTTAAAATACTTTTTAACGTTTTGTAAAGAAATTGGGCATCTGTTTATTTATATCTAGTATTTATATCTGTTTATTTCTTTTCTTTGTTTTCTTCCTGGTGTGTGAAGGACCTCCTGCCTTGTTTTACCCCAGGGGGGGGTCTAATGAGAATACTAATAAAGAATATCCCTCATTTCCCAACTGCTAGAGTGTAGATGATTTTGTTCTTGCATTGTGAGCATGCGTGTGTTTATATCTTTCATGGCAAAATGCACTCTTGGAGATGTTTACTGCAACAGGGTGTACCACAGGTGTGTAGTTAAGATCAAGGCTCGAGTTAAAAGATGGGTGCGGTCAGACCCCATGAGTACAGAATAAACTTAGTTTACTCACTCAATTTAAGATCCAAGCTCCTAATCTTTTAAATGTTTGTAACACATGAGGTACCTTTATCTCATTAATTAACATAATATTTCAAAAATGATGTTCTCTGAGCACCCCACCCCACCCTCACATTCCTGCCAGGCCTTCTACTGTGTGTAAGTTCCAGCTAAACCAACAATAGTGGTAAAAAGCAGTGAGTCCACTGGGACATTAGTGAACTTAAACAAGCTCCCCCTTTTGCCAGAAGAACACAGTAAAAATTATGTGCATGTCTGACTGGATATACATCTCCTACAATTCATACAGTAACAAAGTGGAATGCTCCTGCTGTATGCATGTGTATGTGTGCTTGGGTGTGCAGTACATTATGCAGCCAGGTGAGGGGACTTGAACGTGAGCCTAGGAGCGTTAGCATGCGTTCAAAAAAACCCCAAAAAAACATGCCTGTATATTGAGGCACACAATGCGGAGCAATGTGACAAGGAATGCAGGAGATAATGAAGAAAGCCCCAACCGTGTTGGGAGCAGGAAGGTAAGAGGAACAGAGCGGGGAGAGAACATCCAATTCAATTTTGAAACGGTGCCGGCTCAGAGTACAAACACAAAGGCTTCATTACAAGAGGATCCCTGTTGAAGGCTGGAGCTAATTCACCATCTTCAAGCACAAGAAGTGAAAACATAAGGTACGGAAGGAGAGAGGGAGCAACAAAGAGATCAGTAAGGCAAAGAGGTGATGTGACATAACGAGGGGAGAAAAGGGACGGAATCAAGAACAGACCCGGCAGTAGTTATTCTGCTCTGAAGGAGAGTGTGTTCACTACCAAAAGTGCCACTAAGAGCATACTAATGCCCTATTAGAATGTAGCACTGAGCAGGAGAGTAATGACTTCCATTATGTGTCCCCACACATGTGCGAACCAGGGGCATGTTATTGCATTTATAAATCTGGTTACACATTAAGCGATGAACATTATAAATAAATGATTAGCTGCCCATGGCATGGACAGGGCTAAAAATAGGATAGTGGGATCGTGTAATGATAAACACAAACAAGATTGTTGTTCATGTTCATGTGTTGAAGCACTGCTGCAGTAACTTTGGAGAATATCATTGAAACTGTTGTTGTTTGACATGTATATACACACAAAAAGTTGTGTCAGTTACGTCTTTGTTGTAACAATGCTTCTTGGCAAAACACTGGCTGACTTGTGACAAATGCTGGTTGAAGAATGGAATGGCATGCTGGTCACCACGCTGGTGACCAGCATGAGGTGCCAGGGCTGTTGTGGCTGTGTTCTTCCACATGCCACAGAGGCCCCCCTTGGTTAAATGAATAAATTGTTCAGTTGTCAATTTGTCTCATTTCTTCAGATTTCCATTATTCAATCCGTTAAACGACATCAATCGTCTCTGCATTGGCAGAGAAGATTTGGCAAGTTTTTCATGGGCACAACCCACATACTCAACACACAAAACTCAACTACTCTGCTGCTCAACCCACACATGCACTTTCCTTACAAATGCAGCACCATTTGAAGGGAAATAAACAGGTTTCCCGACGACGAAGAAGAAGGAGAAGCATTATTACAACAAAGAAATAATTGCGCAAACACATATTTTGTACTTACTTTGTGCACTAAGGTTACATAACCATTATTCATTTATTCTATTTAATTAAAAAAAAAAACGGAATCTCACAGACTTAAAATGTTAAAATAAAAGCTTTTAGGTTAATATTTAGTCTATCCTTACTGAAGTAAAACTCTTACTAAACCAATTTCAGCATCATCAATGGAGACAAAATGTATTGCAGGACCTTTGTTAGGTTTCACAATGTATTAGTCTACATGTAACTAATAAACTGGCAATTCAGTAGCAATCATAAAATTATCTAAAACGTGTCACTATGTTAAGATGTCTGCAGCAGCCATGTTTTGTGACATCATAATGATTCTCATTTTCTCAGACAGCAATGCTAAATATCTGCCAAGTGAATTATCAATGAATACATTGAGATCAATGTGTTCACACAAGAGACTGTTGCCAGCTGACAACCAGAGGACTTCAGTAATAACACTATTAGTTTCATGAATTGACATCTACCTGCCGTGGACAAGATGCCTGTGAGAGCAAACAAGGGCAGCTGAAGGTCAGTGGATCCTGACGCCGTCTCATCTTTCCAACCCCACCCCACCCCAAAAGCTGTGAGCCCCTGAAGCACGACTACATTGCCGAGGTGTCTGGCGTTCACACGCACAAAAACACACGTCAACACGCAAACACTGAGGGCAGGGAGAACTCTTGAGGTTTACGGTCCCAGGTGTAATGCCTCTCGGCTGGGTGTAAGTCAAACTGTGGCCAGTGGACAGGATGTTGATGAAAACAAAAAACAGAGAGACAGACAGTAGAGACAGACAAAGAGAGACAGAATAGTGTCAGAGCATATTAAAAATTCATGGCTTTACTCTTACTGACGTAAGAATGAGTACCTTCATTTGTTGCCTGTCACCTCTGGGAACTCATGGGACACATTGGCGGAGGGAGAGAACGACATGAGTCTGTACTAGCAGTTCACAGCACAGAGCAACAAAAGAGAGGAAAAAAGAAAGAGCAGAACTGGAAATGAACTAAGATTCACAGTTGGATGTGAAAAGGGTTGAGAGGGATTAACATGAGACTTTATTATGTGGAGATTGCACAAAGTATAAAGCCAGGCCTTCGAGATGTGACACACGGACCATGAAAAGAAACACTAAGGAACATGGACCTTGCAAATTATCATTTGTGCTCCAACAATAACTTGGCTAAACACTTTGAACCGAGGAAGAAAATGATGATCAGCAGAGCAAATTCTGCCTTCTACAATGTTCAAATAGTGACAGCAAAATCAGCATATCACAGTTAAAACCAAAGCAAAGATGAATACAGGATAACAGGTCACAACACTCTTGTCAGGCCCTCTCTTGTGGAAAAAAAAAATTCACAAAAGAGATTTTAAAAAACATACGGAGGGAGAGGGGTTATAGATTGCAGATGAACTACAGCTGAGCACATCCAAGAGTTCCTTAATCCCAACAGTCTGAGAACTGATGCCATGGCTGTAAATATCCTGAGGTGTACTGACAAACTCATCACAGGAAGGCGAGTATGTGCAGATATATAAGTTTGTTTGTTTTGAAAGCTGAAATGATGGTGTGATAAGTTTTCATAGTCTTGTTTATTTTTTAAAAAACAAAAGTAGTGAATAGCTGTAACTATATAACGTTGGGAGGCGTGGGTTATAAAAAAAAGAAGTAAAACTTCTTCAATTAAATATTGCTAAGATTGATATTTAAATATAGTCATTATTCACTATTTGCCTTGTGTAGCATATTTGGAGTGATTACTTACTCCAAACAGTAAGAAAATCTACCACTGCTACTGCAGTGAAAATCTAATAAAACAGCTGCCCACTTTGCTCATGATGTTATAGCTTCGCTATTCTAACATGAGCACCTAAACTAACATAACCTAACATAAAGGAAGAAACGTAGAACAACTCTGCATTAAATGCAAAAAGTACTGCACTCTGCTGTCCTCAAACTGCTGCTGCAATTTCAGAACTCTGGACAGTGCAATAATAATGGGATGAAGTGCAGATTGTATAAGACATACACAGGCAATCCAAAATAGAAAAAATAGAAGCCATCCATCCATCCATTCTCTTCTGCTTATTCGGGGCAAGGTCACGAGGGCAGGAGCCTAAGCAGAGAAGCCCAGGCTTCCCTCTCCCCCAGCCACCTCCTCCAGCTCATCCGGAGGGACCCCAAGGGGTTCCCAGGCCAGCCAAGAGATATAATCTCCCCAGCGTGTCCAGGGTCTACCACGGGGCCTCCTTCTGGTGGGACTTGCCTGGAGTACCTCACCCAAGAGGCAGCCAGGAGGCATCCTAATCAGATGCCCGAGCCACCTCAACTGGCTCCTTTCGATGTGGAGGAGCAGTGGCTCTACTCTGAGCGCCTCCCGGATGGCCGCACTCCTCACCTTATCTCTAAGGGAGAGGCCGGCCACCCTTCGAAGGAAACTCATTTCTGCTGCTTGTATTCGCGATCTTATTCTTTCGGTCACTACCCAAAGCTTGTGACCATAGGTGAGGGTAGGAACGTAGATCAACCGGTAAATTGAGAGCTTCGCTTTTACACTAAGCTCCCTCTTCACCACGACAGCGTCCGCATCACTGCAGAAGCAGCCCCGATCCATCTGGTGATCTCCCGCTCCCTTCTCCCATTACTCGTGAACAAGACCCCGAGATAATTAGACCCCAGATTAATTGAAAAATATATATTCCAGGATAAGTAAAATTGATCATAAGTGATCATAACTGTTTGTCAGGTAGATTCACTAAACTCATAATGCCCTGTGACAGACAGGCAACATGTCAATCAAAGGGACCCCTTCAACAGTCAAACACAAGTAGGTATGGGTGGAGGAATCCCTGCAGGCCTCTGCATTTTAAAGCAAAGCAAATTATATTATATTAAAGTATACCAAACCATTATCAATAAATCAACAAAGAATCATAAAATAATTACAGCAGACTTAGTAAAATATTTATGAAAATACAGTGATTAATAGTGTATAACACTCTCCACTTAGCATTTGTAGGATATATTTGAGGTTTCAAACACAGCGGACTATTAAATGTCTTCCATTTCTCAAGAATATCAATTCTTACAATTGAAGACAACAATTTTTACTATATATTTTGATTTTAAAATATATTTAGGTATGCTTCAAGGTAAAATACCAAAAATACGGTTAGTGTTTCTGAATGTATGGACTTTAAATATTTTAGGTTGTATTCTTAGTTTGCTATGTTTTTAATGGTTTCATGTTTTTTTTCCCTTAGTGTATTTATTCCAGAGTTCCTGGTTATAGTTTTGTTTATATTTCCTGTATGTATTTTTTTTTTGTTTAATGCATTTAGTCTTAAGTTCTTAGCTCCCGGTTTTATCAGAGTTTTAGTTCTTTTCTCACTGTTTCTTGTTCCATCCTCTGTGAATTCTCCAATATTAAGTTGAAGTGTGTCCACATTTAGTTATCACATTGCACTTCCTGCTTTATTTTGATAGTTATTTGTCCCTCGTGTCCTGCTTTTGGTTTTACTTCCCCTTGTCACATCATCTGAGCTTTTTCAGCAGTGTCCTGTTTTCCTTCAGCTGTATCCACTTCCCCTTATTGCCCTTCTGTGTTTGTGTTTCCTAGTGTTGCTCTTGCTGCTCCTCGTTTCATGTTACTTTCTTCATGGCCTGGTTCCAATAACTTCACACTCCACACGAGTCTGCATGCTCTGATAATATGGGCTTCTGGGAGTTATGAAAACAAGCTAAATCAGGATAATATTGGTACTCTTTTTGCAGCCACTTTGTCCACAACACTCTTATTTTACCTATGTCTTCTAGGTGCACTGCTATAAAGACAAGACAAAATAAGAGTGTTGTCCACAACACTCTTATTTTGTCTTGTCTTTATAGCAGTGCACCTAGAAGACATAGGTGACCCATGGAAAGATTATGTATTGCTGCAAGCAGGGGTACCTGTTTTAGGATTGTCACGTGTCTCCCACCCAGCCCACTTTTGCTGGTGTTTGACAGTAGTGTCAGCATCATTGTTGCCTCTCATCACTTTCTTCTGTGGCTGCCATTCAGGTCACCCAAGTCTGCTGCCACCTGGGGCTTTCTAGTCAAAAGAATCCCCTAGTGATTGGACCCAAGTCTTTCTTGACTAAGATTTTCAGTATATTCAAGAAGCCCTATTACAAAGTGATCTGTTTAGGTTCATGCTTAGACTATTTTCAGCAATCACCAGTCAATACTATAGCTGTGAACATAAAAATTTATGTTGTCCACCTGTTCTCCCCAGCTGTTTCCTGTTTTCCCTCGTCTTTCCCAGTGTATTTATTGTCTGCATTTCCCTCTGTTCCTTGTTGCGTCCTCCCTCATGAAGGTGTGGTTTTGTTCCAGTTCTGCTGTCTGACCATTACTTCAATTTTGTTAAGTTTATCATTTCTGTACATTCAGTGCTGTTTTGGAGTTCTGCATTTGGGTCCACCCTGCTCGCCACACCGCTCACACATGACAATTTGGGATGCTGACAAGCACTCACAATATGTGTCAGTGCTGAGTAAAAGTTTCCTGTGAGTCAATTTGCCCTCAAAAAATCTATATTCTAGACTCAAATCTATGTTCTTTTAATAAGTGATAGCCTCCAGCTTCACCATCTGAAACCTTCAAGTTAAAATGCTTTGTGAAAGAAAACCTTAAATAATCTAACAATGCACAGACAAATATAGTGCAGATGGTTTTCCATCTCATAAAACCATCAATTTTATATAGGTCTGTGTCTCCATATCATCAGTTGTATATTAATTAAAAGTACATTATATTGCTAAAAGTATTCACTCATCTGCCATCAGCTTCATATGAACATATAACAGTTCAACTCTTGTGGGAAGGCTTTCCACAAAGTTTAGGAGTGCTGATGGGACTTTTTGACCATTCTTCCAGAAGCACATTTGTGAGTTGGATGAGAAGGCCTGGCTCATAGTCTCGACTCTAATTCATCCCAAAGGTGTTCTATCGGGTTGAGCTCAGGACTCTGTGCAGGCCACGAGTAAAGTTCTTCGACACCACGCTCATTCATGTCTTTATGGACCTGCTTTCTGCACTGGTGTGCAGTCATGTTGGAACAGGAAGGGGCCATCTCCGTACTGTTCTCACAAAGCATAAAATTTTTCAAAATGTCTTGCTGAAACGTTAAGAGTTCCTATCACTGGAGCTAAGCTAACTCCTAAAAACAACACCACCAAGCTTTACACTTGGCACAATGCAATCAGACAAGTATCATTCTCCTGGTACTCGCCAAACCCAGACTTGTTCGTTGCCAGACAGACAATCATGATTTTTCACTCCAGAGATCATGTCTCTACACCACTGCATCCGATGCTTTGCATTGAGCTTGGCGATGGAAGGCTTTGATGCAGCTGCTTTGGTCATGGAAAACCATTCCATGAAGCTCTCTATGCACTGTTCTTGAGCTAATCTGAAGGCCACATGAAGTTTGGAGGTCTGTAGCGTCTGACTCTGCAGAAAGTTGGCGACCTCTGTGCACTACGCAGCTCAACATCTGCTGACCCCACACTGGGATTTTTACGTGGCAGACCACTTTGTGGCTGACTTGCTGTTTTTCCCAGTTGCTTCTACTGTACTTTGTTATAATAACACTAACAGTTGACTGTGGAATATTTAGTTGCAAGGAAATTGCTGGACTGGATTTGCTGCACAGGTGGCATCCTATCACAGTACACACTGGAATTCACTGAGCACCTGAGAGCGACCCATTCTTTCACAAATGTTTGTAGAAGCAGTCTGCATGCGTAGGTGCTTGGTTTTATTCACCTGTGGCCATGGATGTGATTCGAACACCTGAATTAATTGATTTGGATGGGTGAGTGAATACTTTTGGCAATATAGTCTATAAGGCAAACATTAAGATATTTTCTTTCATTTACAGGCAGTGAAGTTAATTAGAAACCTTACATAAAAATATCCTACTGAGCAGCAAGCAAACATGGCATAAACATAACCCTGTTGAGATCTAATCTACAGTATGGGTAAAAAGGTTAACTGTCAAAAAATAAGTAAAAATAAGTATTGATATTCAGTATCTGAGCTGTCCATGGAAGTGCAAGAGCACATTACGTCTTGTCTGAATTATTTTACAGTGGGCTTTGGGCCAAAAGAAGGCTGAATATTGCAAACAAATATGATAGAAATGTGATGCCGCTTTGATAACCAAATAAGGTCAAACTCAGAAAAGGTGTTTTAGTAGTACTTCAAACCACCCTAAAGGCATACATTTTAGGAGCTGGAAACAAGCCACAACTCCCACAATAAACCAGTGAGTCAGAGGCCCACACTCACACTACTGAAGGTCTCTGCAGGTTGGTCTTTCTAGCAGGCTAGCAGGTCAAACACATTGGCTGTTATTCTAGCTCATTTCTTTGGGGACAGTAATCCTATATGATAACTGGCCAAAGCATGTGTTTGCAGTCTCTGGTCATCAAATTTTTTGTTTTAGGCTAGGGATGCCCTACTACGGAAATATAGACATATGCAGGGGGAAGACCAAAGCTGATAACTTGCACTGTACTGCAAAGGTTGCCTTTGCAGACTATGCTAGTCTAGACACGGCTGAAGAAGAGTTCTGCCTTTGAGAAGCTTAGAATTCTCAAACTCTGGGCTTTTTCATTATTGTTCCTTTGTGTTACACGTAATAACTTCTCACATTCTGAGCGGATGTACTGATATTTATTATCCCTATTGCTCAACGAGGGTTCTCAGCCTTGGGAGTGTTAAAGTGCAGAAATTTCACATAAAGAAGTGCCATAAAATAAAAACATGACTATAGAAACAAATAAATAGTTCATTGTCCCTCCTTACAATGAATACATTTAGGTTTTAAGATTTACAGTTTCAGACTGCTTTATTATATTCTTATTAATTAATTCATTGTTGACTCATTGTGCAAATTAAAATACAGTATTATCTACAGAGAAATAATCTTTGATAAATTATAAAATATCAGCATGCAATGCTATTTCTTTTGACAAAGTCATTACTTTTCTGTATTTTGACTCATGTTATGCATACAGGATTCATTGTGGAAAACTTTATATTCTCCACAAAATGCAAATTACACTGTTAAATCTTTTTGACTTACTGTGGGTTTAATAAAAAATATTTATGAAAGCTATATCTGCTGCTTATTGAGTAGTGGAAGTTTGTAATGCTGAGTTTTACAAGAAAGAGAATTCTAACAGTAATGCTAATACATCTGAAACAAGATGATCATATGAAGTTCAGTGATTTAGGGAAAGTCATTTTAAAAACTTTCCAAAGCTGATGGCAAGGAAAATATTTGCTTCTCTTCAAATCCATGAGGGGAACTACTTTGGCCACTGCACAGAAAATTCCTTTCATGAACACAAGTTTAAAATTTCATGGATAAACAGAAGTAAAAGCTTGTCACAAATCCTTCTTGGGCAGTCTTAAGGCAAGTGCCTAGAGAAAGCTAAATGACACAATGAGCTTTACTCATTAAAGTTCCTAGTATGACACTAAATGCATCAAAATTACATAAATTTTATCCAGGAATAAAGCCCCTTGTGCTTTTCAGTCACTTAGATGTAACTCCACGTTTTCATCCTTTATGCATAATTCAGTGAAAATGCTAAATGGTCCCTGCCTTAATCTTTACCAAATTATATGCTGTTGGCCTACCTAATAAACTTTATACAATAAGAAGCTATAAGTCAAGTAACTCCACCATGCAACCACAAACAGTTTCTATAGGAAGAGTGACTTATCAGAATGGCAATGTCAGCTTTAGAAATGTAATACCAGGGTTCAGTGGAGCCTGATGATCCAAGCCAGTTAAATAAATAAATAAATGTGCTAGGCAAGTTCACTGACCAGTTGGCCTATTTGAGCCAGTGACTGTGCCTTAAATAAATCGCTATCAAATTTGATTAATTTGATTTTTTTACAGTCAGTATTTCACATCAAAATACCGATGAATAATCTATGTTTAAGCACGTAGATAAGCAATCTTTTAACCTGCTCTCAACTACTGTGTTTGTCAGTTTACTTTGCACAGAACAGCTGAATTAAGGACAAGATAAAACTAAAGCTACCTGTATGCAAACTGCTTGTTTGGCTTATTTGCCATCTTTACCACTTATTTTTGTGGGCCAGTAAAATAATGAACTAACTAGAGAAAAAAAATAATAATCTCACAAGTTTGCTCAAGTTGAGTGATTGGATGGGTTAATCCCAAAGTGGAAGAGTTGAGCCGTAGTGGTGACTGCTCATTATTTTACCCATATGTCTTCTAAAAAAAAAAAAAAAAAAAAAAAGACTAGTCAGCAGGCCAAATTAAGCTTTTAGTATTTCAGTCCTTCATTTGGCCTGCTTAGTTCACGCTGACTACACCTTTCACTGTGACATATTCTGAGTACTGTAAAATAAAAGTCAGTCTATACTTAGAAGATGAAGACATGAAGGGCAGGCAAGGGAAGAGACTGCGAGAGAATAAAAAGGGAAAAGAAAAGCCTAGGGCATCAAGAGGAACTAGGGCAAGAAAAGATGATGTGGATGATTAACGATGCCAGCTCCAACTGGATGAAAAAATATGGGCACTGTCCAGTTTGCATTGTCAAGGAGACCCAGAGGCAGAGATATAGGTAGCTGATGTTGACCCCAGGGCAAGAGCAAGAGCTGACGCTAAACAACAATCCTTCAACACCTCCTCCTTAACCACCATCACTATTATTTTCCTTCTCCTTACTGCAAGTAACTCACAGATGAGCTTTTCAAGAATAGCAGACAGTCATCACTAACTTACCTCAATTTGTCTTTGAAGGCTGTGTGCAAATCAGCTTTCATTAAAAAAAAAAAAAAAAAAATGTAACCATCATTCCTTTGAAATCAGATGATCAAGGATAATACGAGGGGGAGACATCCCATTTCACCATAATTACCATTTGACTTCTTAGTCTTGAAATGTTTGTTAAGAAGCAGTGAGAAGAAATCATTAGGGAAGGAGGGAAACACGATTTCATGGAAGCTGCAACTTCCTCAGGAATTGGGGTGAGGGAGTTGCTCAGTCGACTGATTGCTGCCTTTGAAGCTGAAGGACTTGATCAATTATTAAAGAGGATCTTTTAACAAGGTAAAGTGCCTTGACTAGAGGCTATAAAGCGCCATAAAGATATGTATAGCTTGTCTGCTCAGAAAAATGATGCGTATGAAAACTAACAATATGCATTTTTGAGTTCATAGAACAGCACCCATAGACATCAGGGTCAGTGCATGTGCAAATGTTTCATTAACCTTTGATATCAGTGCCTGACAGTTATAATTCAGTTTCACTAGCCAAGGACATTTCTAATCTTAAATCTATTTTAAGAACAATACGTATGTCAGCAACAGGCTACCGTATAATCACCAATATACATCTGTATATGTAATTGTTTTACATTGGATGTCATGACTTTAATATTTTACATTTGGATTCATGGCCAAAGGGTAGAGCATTAATAAGCAGTTTAAGCACTGCCTTACAAGACTGTTTCATAAGGAGTGGTTAGTGGGCAATAGTCAGAATTAAGTGCAGCCTTAATCCACAGGACTGTCATCAACTACAGTTGGTGAGACTCTGTATGTACCCTCTTTGCACAACTGGATTATGCACACAATACACTCGGATGTCCTTGACCAACAATTCTGCAATAATCAATAAACACATTCTCTATTGCTCGGCCTAACCATTTTCACTGAGCTGCTCTCCCTTACTTCAGCAAGTCTTGTTCCCATCTAAACTTTCTGTTTTCTGGTCATATCTAAAAACATATGAATGGAAATTCCAGAAAATGGTGACAAAACCTTGAAATTGACCAACAACAATGTGTTTGGTTTTAATAATGCTGGGTTGTGTAAGGATCATAATAAAGTCTTTTTCACCTCGTTTTCAATGCTTAATTGCAGCAGACTGGCATAATATCTGACTGCACAAAAGATTTGTGGAGAATGGTGTAATTCTCTTCTACTAATGGTTACAGCAAAGGCTGGGATTTGGTTCAGTTAATGCTGCACCAATAAAAAGAGCACTTGTATCTAGACCAGTCACTGTACACTTAAAGGCACCTCTTAAGTGTTTGTATCTCGATATACGTGCTAAAAACAGGCTACTTTGATGTTCCCACAGAAAGACTCACAAAAAGGGGGCCTTCTTCCAAAAGTTATTACAACTACAATAAAAGTTTCTAGCGTTCACCTTTATATAAACATGCAACACCAATTCACACAAAGACACACCTATTTGTTCAGACCTAAGTGTGTCTTAAATATTATTTTATCCCCTTGACCAGTCCTCTATCTTACAATACTCCTTTTAAAAAGCTAATCACCATGACAATGCAAATGCTGGGGACAGAGAGCAGGTTGAAAGAAAGATTAGATTTGATGAGAAAATGATCAGTTTGCACACTTACAGTATTAATTAAATTGACCAAAGAGGCAGTGAAGCAACTGACCAATAAAGGTAAATGTTATCTTTCTGGTGGACAAACATGAAGTAAATATAATCACTACTTTGGACAGAAGTGATGAAAATAGGGTTGCTTCGAACGATGTATATACAAGATCTAAACTCATGTTAAAAACAACTCGGTTATGCTGCAAGTTAAGCTGATGATAAGTTATTGAGTATAATGGAAGCCCTTTCTTTATAACCAACCCTAAAAATATTATCTCTTTAGCACAGGATCTTGAAAGACCAATGAGGTAATTCACCTTTAAAATAAATGCATCAACAGTCACATCATCATTATAGCCAATTAGCACACAGATTCACAGTAGAAGATACACATTCCAGGCTGCATTTCAAAATAAAGTAGTTGTTAAAACACGACAAAGAAAAAAAAGATATGCTACAAAGCCTTTAACTGCTATGATATTATCTGGGAAAATAAGAAAAAAAAAATCCTGTTCCATGCCAACGACTGTTTAGTTCTAAAATTTTAGGTATTTGAACCCCGACATACTGTTTATATTTCATATCTTCACAGTATGGTTCAGGCCAGTTTTGACCCAGGCTAAATAACTGCCTTGTAATAAATGTTTATACCAAATTTTGTAATGCACAAATTTAGAATGTGTAAATAGCCCATCTGACATTAAGAATTGGCTGATCAATCCATTAATGAATGTTAAAGAGACAGGGGAGACTGCCTCTTTGCATCTCTTTTTTAATGTCGTTTATTACTGAGTTTAATCTCATTTAGTTCAGAATAAATGGATTCCAAGTTGTTCTTTTAGATGAAATTATTACATTGCCTGTGCAAACAAAAAGTACATTTATATTGCACTTTTCTAGTCTTATTAATCACTGAAAGCACTTTTAACTACAAGACACATTTTAACAATACATTCTTTATTTGATACACTTCAAGAAGTTTTATCTATCTCGCATCCACAGCCAATTTAGAGATACAAATGAACCAGCGTGCATGTCTTTGGACTGTGAGAGCAAATCAGAATGCCCAGACTAAACCCACATAGGCATAGAGAGAGCATGCAAACTGTGCACAGAAAGGCCCCAGCGAAGATGTGACCAAGGACTCCTCTTGCTGTCAGAAAACAGTGCTAACCACTCCACCACCATGCCATCCTATTTCAGAGTTCACGTCTCAAAACACCTTCTGACCCCTATATAACCTGTGCTCTTTATGGGCACCATAGCTGATCACTCCTACGCTGTTTTTCTACTTCTTTGTTCCAACATTCCTCAGTTACTGTTTAAAGACCAGAAGGTGCCCATCTATCCAGGAACCTGAGTCAATGTAGTGGGAACACAGAGAGTTCTTGTGACAATGTCAAGGTCTCCTTAAACTCTGGTACCACTGTGCCAGCCGTGTCCAGCTCTCCTACAGTAACTGTTTGTCTCCTGGAATCTTCTCCATGCTCTTGAGACTCTGTTGGGAGACACAGCAAAACTTCTGGTAATGGCATGTATTGATGTGCCATCCTGGAGGAATTGGACTACCTGTGCAACCTCTGTAGGGTCCAGGTATTGCCTCACGCTACCAGTAGTGACACTGACTATAACCAAGTACAAAATCAGTGGGAAAAAATGTCAGTGGCCTCCACCTGCACAACCATTCCTGTTTATGCGGTTGTCTTGTTGTTGACTCTCTAATGCACCTGTTGTTAATTTCATTAACACCAAAGCAAGCAACACTGATTAACAACCCCCTCTGCGATAAGCATCACTTGGGAATGTTGTGAAGGACAGAATAAAAGCTCTAAGAATTAGTCATGCTGTGGTTTTATGAGAACGTGTAGTAAGGCTGTTTCAACGATAGTGGGTGCAGGAGCGGGAGCTTACCAACACCTCAAGCTCCTGGAACACAAGCTTAAATCTGAGTCCCCAAGCCAGATGGGGATCAAATCTATGGATAAAGCCAGATTGCAAATAACTGAGCACCAACCTGCTAATTCATGTTCTCTCCCCTGATCGGAAGACTAGACTCTTCAGTCCTGCAAGGCATGATATTGACAACCTGGAAGAACATCAAACACTTAGCACACAGTAACAGATCTCCAAAGTGAACTCTCGGGAGAACAATGTTTTAGCATGTCTTTGTCTTTGAAGTCATGCCATAGAACCCAATTCAGAAATAATGACCTCAGACATTCAACCAACATTCAACAAGTTGGCAAATTGTGATCACTGTCAGAAAAGCTCAGGAATATTCATTTTGTTACCTCGACTGAGCTGCAGGCCAATCAAATGCTAAATCTCTTGTGAGTATTCTCTCACGGTGTTAGTCATAAAATTTTCACATCATTCACAAGGACAGATGGGCTAATGTGTATTTGTGTGTATTAGAATGAGAGCAAAACTATAGCACCAGCTATTCCTAGCAAGCCCTGCCAGGCAGTAACTCATGACCATCCTGTTGAGTGAATGAAAAAACAGAGATTATCAATGTGGCATGCTAGACAGGAAGACAAAAGGCAAGAGAGCAAGCTAGACAGGAAGTGAGGAAGGCCATCAAGTACAACCCATATTGATACAGCACTCAATAATCCCCCCCATTCAATTCAATACATGTGCTTATGTTGCAAAAAGCCTTAAAAGCTCCACCTTAAATCTTTATGACTGGCGTCCTCATAAACGTCTCCACAAATTCTGTTCTCTGGGGAGACCAGGGATGCCTCACACACAGCTTTTATTGCAAGGCATCCAAATGCATGAGCTTAAAAGAATAAGGAGAAAGTAGAGTAGCATCCTTATAAACCCGGGACCTCAGTTTTCATTAAATGAGTTTTTCAATAGCTTTTGGAGGGCACAATTATGACAATGAACCACCTTTTTAAAGACAGAGCTGGTATCATTGCTGTCCAACACACTTTTAAAGTACGTATGTGCAGCAAAAGCTACAATTCAAGCTGAATATGACACTGATTGCCTAAAGCGAGCCTTTCACCCAAATTCATCCTAATGCAACATTTCAAGATGGACATTGCACTAACAATTTCTCCTCCTGATATTCAGTTAATGAGTATAGTTGTTCAAAAACTCACCAAGCATGTGAAACAGTATTTAAATATGACATCAACAAGTCCGGTATCTCAGTAGGTCAAATTCCCCTAAATTTTAGTATCGGCTTCAAAAACTGAACTGTTTAATGAACCCATATTAATCCATATGATTATGTTCATTGAGGACACATTATGTAAATAAGTTGATCATTACGTTGCTGGTCTCCACAGCGTGTAGTACACTGAGTAGATGCGACCCTGGTTCACCTTTGCTTGCCCTGCTATCAATTTGCAAGTATGAGGGGAATTCCAGCCAAGCGTGTCGCAGAGTCAGGGCAAATGGCGTCCATCCACACATAACTAAACTCATTAATATAGTGGCTTCCACATTGTCTCACACTGCATCAAAATGTAAAGTGCTGATTCAAATGTACCCTTGAGACCACTTAATTATTGCTATAGTTCCCCCTATCGTTCCTAGTCTTTCACCTTGCTCTGTTTTCCTCACCTGTTGTCTACATTAGACATTTACCCTGACCCACTTCGAATCCCCATACTCTCCAATTTATTACATAAAACAATAGTATAGTGATAAAGAAATATTGCAATGGGTTAACATGGAACTTCCCTGTCAAGACTAAGATGAAAGAAAATACAAAAAGGTGGTAAGTGTCCCCATGGTGTGATACAAATCACTCCATAATCCTATAATCCCTCACCAGAAGCTGACGAGGTTTGGCGAAAGGGAGGCCTTCCCATTCACAAAGTCATTATTTTCTTTCTTTGGGCTACCAAATAAAATCAGGTTGTCATTTTATGTTCTTGCAATGTTCTAAAACCATATGCCCATCACCATTAGGGAATTCTGGTATTTAATTCCCAAACTGCAATTTGCTCCAACCAGTTTAATGTCATTATTACCCAATTTAAATTTTTGGTGCAACTCAGCATTTAAAATAGGCTGCAACCAATTGGAACAGAGTTCCGGCGCATTCAGTGCATGAGTAATTCAATTTGATATACAGTACAATTAAATTTCATTTTATTTATTTAGCCTTAATTCACAGCAACAGTCACCTAAAGGCATGTTTATATTGTAAGGTAAAGATCCAACAATAACACAACATAATATCAAGTGATTGAATTTTTCATGTGCTGCACTGAATTGGTAGTGCTTTCAGCTGACGCCAATTACACAGTTAATTCACCATGTGTTCCTGCTTGCCCACCACATCTTTGTTTTTTTGTCTGTCTTGTGTTCATGCATGCAAATATCAGTTGGAATTGTGGTACTTCAGCTCGCACAAGGCTAGCAAGCATAAGTGGAGTAAGTTTGTTTTTGTTTTGTTTTTCTTTTTTTTGTTGTTTTTGCAGTGTTTCTAACAGCTCCCCAAATACCACCAAATGCAAACTTTCTCTGTGCAGTTTGATAGAGTCTCCACTGGCTAAAGGCACAGAAGCTGTGTTTTCCAGTGAGAAAAAGAAATTTTTCAATGTGTGATAACTTCACTCTGAGATGAAGGAAAAGGAGAGGACAGGAGAGAACGATCGACAGAAAGCTGCACAGAGGACAGAAAGATGAGACTGCAAAGGTAAGGAGTGTTCAGCAAAGGACATTTGATAGACTGGAAATTTAACACTATATATATATATATATATATATATATATATAGATATAGATATAGATGGACAAAATTCAGATTTGCACTACAACATGGCCACACGACCATCAAACTTATGTCTCTTTTTGACACATAGGCGCCCTTTATAGACAGAATATTTGAGGATCACAAACACCTTGATTTTAGTAATGTTCATTTATCTACTAGATTTATAGTGGTTTGGGTTTGGAAAAATTCACGTAAGATCTGCAAATATATTGTAGAATATAGGTGGATAACTGCAAAAAAAAAGCAGTGAACCAGAAAGAAAATCTGCTGGAGCTAAGTACAGAAATTATTACATGACTTATTTGTAAGTGAGTCATTTCCCCCCGCTGCCCTGTTCCAACAGAACTTAGGGTTCCCCAGTTTGTCAAATCCAACTTTAACCCCTCAATATACCTGACATAATGCCCAAAAAGCTCAATTTTTGTCTCATCTGAGACCCCACAGAAATGAATGATTTGATCTGATTTTGGCACCGTTCACGCTGCAGCAGGTCTTGCCACTGATAATAACTACATATTAGATTTCCTTTAGATGCATTTCTCAGTCATCCTTCTCATAAGCGTAACAGAATGGACACCCCTCTATTTTAATCAATAGTGCTTTATACAGAGGCAGTGAAACAACTCATGTTTCACTTAGGCAAGTAAATGTGACCAGTCTGTTTTTTCATTAGTTTTTGTCTGCGTAACGACAAAATTTGCGTGAAATTTGTGAGAAATGCCAAAATACGTATCACCTATGACTCCATCCTGTGTCTAAACACATCAGCTAAACTTACATACAAGGGTGTTTGAAGAGCAGGTTACATTTATGTGAAAATATAACACTGATTAATTAAAAATCTGAATCTATTGAATATATTTAGCCAAAAATGTAGCTGATTCAGTGTCAGCCTTGTGTTACAAAACGTGCAGGTGTTAACTTTTTTTTTTTTTTTTTTTTTTTGACTAAAGAATTACTTCAGCCATGGGGAAGAAAACAAAAATTATGTTTTTAAACACACACTGGGAAAAACAAACATCTCATGCCAAGTATCCACCCACCTGCCCACCCATATGCATGCAAAACATGCTATTTGAGCCACACAAACTCTTCACAGCACAACTGTGTCTGTGCCAAACTGCACTGTTATGTGTGTTATAACTGACAATACAGAAGAGGAACAGAAGCCAAACATAGCAGCTGTTCTCAACTGAATGCCTAGGGGCTGATAACGGGAGGCTCTGAGACCCGTGACCCCGAACGCGCTCTCTCATTCCGGGCAGGGAGAGCATCTGAGAGTTAGCTTCTCCGGTCATGAATTATTCCATGTCTACGTCTCACTGAGTACCTGTAGTCGGCTCTGCAGAGACAGAGTCAAGGGGCTTTGACTGACAAAGCCTTTGATCCCACAACAGCCACACACTCTATGATCAACGTCTCTCAGAAGGAGGGAAGCCAGAGCTCTCTTGACATTTTCTCCCAATGAGCCCTTTCTCTCCTAGTCTCATCTCTTTCTATCAATCCATATCACTCTTTATCTGAACTCTGAACTCTATATATCTGTGTGTAGAACCCTGATGCAACAAAATACTAGAGTGCAGCATAGACACACTAAGCGATCTCTGCTCCCTTTTAATTAACTCTAGCTCTGTGCTATGCACATTAGTTTAGAAGTGTGTTTCTGAGTGCTTAATTTTGGGTCTATGTGGATGCCATGCTCAATACTAGTGACAGTCTAACACTGCCTCTTGCTAATGTTAAACAATACTCTTACATTTATTAAGGTACTTTTCTAACCTGACAAGAAAAAGGCTTATTTCATTGGTCCTCAACACTCATAGGTCTATATCACTATTTGCAGTTGTCCTCTTTTTCACGCACACTCGGTTCTCCATTGACATCTCTTATACTCATGTCCTCAACATATTCTTTATTCATTGTCAAAAAAAGTATTCACCGGGACAGACTTTATCTCAAGAATATTTTGAGTCAAGATGCAATAGTTATATCTGAAGCTATACATTGACTTGGAGTGCCAGTATATTTTTATCATCTGCTAGAAAGCTGGAAAAGATTTCAGTGGATGAGTATCTGTCATTATTCAGAATCTACAACTATGATAAATGTATGACTGTCTAATAAAGTTCCCTATTGAAACCCATGTAATATTTAGTAAGGCACGGTCTGATTTTTATCCTTTGCTGACGTTTGCTTTGTGTGTGCACTGAAATAGAGAGATTGCAGCTGTTTTTTCTTTTGTTTTGTTTTGTTTTGTTTTTACATAAGTTTAACCTATTTGATTTACTCATTGTCAATGTGGATTTCAACTGTAAGCACTGGCTACTATTTATGTGGCAGAGAAGAGGGCCTCATTAAAAATAAATAAATAAAAGCTTCAAATAAACAAAAGGATGTAGCTACTACAAACCTACTGATGAATACATGAACATAATGTCTACAACATGTACAATACCAGTCAAAAGTTAAGTGTGTCCAAACTTTAAATTGGTACTGTTTATGTAAGTTCCCTGAAATACACACAGAATACATTCTATATATCATCATCACAAAAAGCCTACTGATAAAAAAGCTTGGTGCAAATGCAGGTCTGACTCTGTGGAGAAAACAGCACACACACACATAACCCCTAGGGGAGGAAGTGTTGAAACACTTCAGTTGGCTGAAAATGGGGTGTAGGCATACAGTAGCTGCATAGTTGGCCAGTATTTCTGCCTGATGGTATGAGGATGATAGCATACTAGCAGCCTATCACCCTTTGTTTAATTTTTCTTCATTTACATGTTAGCTCATAGCCAGGGGGGGGTCAGTCATGACCCCAACCCCAGCCCCAGCTGCAAACTTGATGGAGTGTGCTGCTGAAATAAAAATGTTGCCAAACAATAACAAACAGCTTACGGCTGAGTGTGCAATCATATGCTGCCATTTTACAACATTCATCCAGTGCAAAAAAAAAAAAAAAAGTATGTATACAGTACCAGTCAAAAGTTTATATATATATATATATAAAATATGTATATGTAAAATTTTAAAAAGCTTCTTAAACTCAAAAAGTTAAAAAAAAATCTATCTCACTTCTTCAAACCCCTCTATGGTGCTCTGTTCAATTTTGCAAATGCACATGTAATACCACAAGATACCCCAGCATCTCAGTGTGTCGAGGTTTAATTGTGACCACAAGACTACATGGCACTGTTAATCTGAGCTTTATTAAAACTTAGTTGTTCTCTTATATTTCTCTGTTTCAGCAGCATAAAGGAGCCTGTATGTGTAACGAGAGCAATTACAATGTGTGTGGTTCCCAATTAAAAAAAAAATGATACTGACCTTTTTTAGCTTACACTTAACTTTTTGAAATAATTGATTCTTTTTTGTATTTAATTAATAAAATATTAAATGTTTTGTAGTAATATCCTGCCAACTGTTCAATGGGCTCTTCAGGGTGGCATACACAGTGTGGCAAACATAAAATTGAGTGCAAGGTCTTAAAAAATAAGAGACAGATTTAAATATATAATTTTCTACATAAACATAATTAAAATTTAATGGACAATATCCAAATTGTTAAATTCAAGCAGACTGCAAATCCAGAACCTGGATCAGATCCACATGGTGTGATAATGTTTTTTTGTTTTTTTTTTAATTTTGCCCTATTTTTTCAATTTTTCTGTATTTTCTTTTTTTAATTTTTTATCTTGACCATGACCCAATTATGGCAAAAATTTTATCAGGTGATCTAGGAATCACTGGCTGTCTTCCTTGCAAATTTGGTATGAATCAGACTGGTAGTTTTGGTGTAATATTGATAAAAAACAAACAAAATTTAACAAAACTCACACAAAAGAAGGCTGATGTGAGGTGAATCAAAGAGAGAGTACTCAGTGTCTCAAGAAAAATGGTAAAAAGAGACAGCTTGTATTATCACCACGTTGTGTTTTCCAATCCAAATTCAATCAATTTTTATTTAGTTTTGTAAATTGATTTATTTTATCACAGACTATCATAGTGTCTATCAACATTTGGTCCTGAGATCTTTATCTGAACATAGACATAATGAGAATTTCTAAGTACCTTTCTCCTTTGTCCACTTTTTAAATAATAACTGACTCGACAGTCTGACATGAATAAAACCAAACAGGAAGAGCTGGACCTGAATATTAACCTGTCCATATTCGTTTTTTTTTTATTGTTTAAGTAATAAGGGATGGGAATTAGGGTTGTGTGAGATTTTTCAACTAGATAGAATTTTCCACTATGTATCTCTACCAAGAGGTTCAGGGTTCAGAATGTGCTATTTTTATCCCCTTAATTTTTTTTTAACTTCAACATACAGTAGATGCACTCTGACATTGTCCAAGTAGTCCTCACAATTTGATTTGTCAGCCTAAGACTTGCCACACGTGAAAATTAAAATGATATGCTTCATTTTACAGATGACAGTCCCGGTAGAAAATATGTTTATACTGCAAGTGATAAGCCAAGGATGATGTCTGTTTTTATGAGTCCACAACAAGCATCAGCAAAGCAGTAGTAAAATTTACCCTTCATTTTAAGTGTGCATGTGCATTGCTACCCCACGGGAAAACACACAAACTAAGTCCATAAACGGAGTAAAGAAACAACATGAATAATTAATCTGCTACAAGTTCTTTGAATATAACACAATTTCCAAAAAATTTGGGACGTTTTGTAAACTGTGAACAAAAGGAGAATGCAATGATTTGCAAATAATTTAAAAGCTGTATTTCCCTGAAAATGGTCATATTCTTAAACTAAAGTTTTTTGTTTTTTTTTTATTTATCTCACACACACACACACACACACACACACACACACACACACACACACACACACACGCTTTTATGACCCAGGTCATAAGGATATTAGCTATTACTGTGGGTTCTCTTAAAAACTGTGCATGTGTGGTTGCTTCTCTTGGGGGTAAGAAACGCTTGCTCTTGAGTTGTGGTGTGTTATGACTCAGGTCATAATTTTGTGTACTGTTATCTCTTCCCTGCCTGAGGGTGTTGCTGTTCATTTTCTTCTGTGTTTTCAATTATGTAAGCTCTAGGTAGTAGATGGCTATTGGTTGGCAGCAACTGGAGGCATCGACTTTAAATTGGGAAATGAGAAAACTGGCTTGACTTGACTCTGCCTCTGATTCTAACCAGACTGTGCTTTGTATGTGTGTATGTACCAGAGGATGTAGTGTTTTTTAGACACAAAAAGTGGTTTGTGTCTAGAATTAGCTAGAAATAGCTAGATTAGTGAATTTACATATATTGTAAATATCTTATTTAAAAAAGGAGTCCTTCTCACTGTAGGGTTGGGCAGCCTTTTTCTTCTAATACCATTTCTCCAGTTTAGATTAGGGAGGTAGGTAAATGGTCTGTACTTCATTTTGGGGTTTTATAGTGGTAGGTGAGTTGTGCTCCTTTTTTGTTTTTTCCTAGGATGGTTTGTTTGTTGTTTTGGCTGTGTCCACCCTGATGTTGTTCTACCTCAAAAGATAAATAAACTAATCTGTTTGGATGGCAAAAGCTCATAGCAGCCCTTGTTCTTCCTTGGAAGCAGGGAGCAGGGGAGTCACATTTGTGTTGGTTTCCCCTAAGTCAAGGCGCAACATAATTGGGGGCTTGCCCCTGCCAGTCTTCTTCATGTTTGTTTGAGTAAGTGCAGTAGGTAGTGATGGCCAGATGAAGCCTTGTGAAGCCTTGAAGCTTTCCATCCAATTGGTTAAAAAAAAAAAAGGTTCAGTTCTCGAGGCTTGATGCACACACAAACATTGCAAAGGCTTTGAACTGGCCAAAGGAAATTTGTACTTCGTTGCTGCAATGTAAACTTGTTGGAAAAGCTCAGGATGTGTGTCTCAGCCTCCCAGTGGAACAGAACTTGGATTATAATGTGGTTAAGGCTACAGTGTTGCATTCCTATGAATTGATCCCTGAAGCTTATAGAAAAAAAAATCATAAATTGTGAAAAGAAGGTCAACCAGACATATGTCAAATTTGCGCATGAGAAAGGGCTTTTTGAATAGTCATACCCGTAAAGTCAGAGACTTTGTGCGGCTAAGCGAACTGCTGCTTCTGGAAGATTTCATCAAGTGTTTGCCAGAGCACTTTGTGGTGTATTTCAATGAACAGAATGTTGAGTCTCTCTCTAAAGCTGCTGTCCTGGCTAATGAGTTTGCCCTTACTCATAAGAGTGTTTTTCATCCCCTGTGCATCGTGAACCAGCAGTATCTCTCAACAGAACTATAACACAGTCATCAAAATTCAATCCCAATGCAGCGTGTCGCAATTATTTTTATTGTCATGATCCTGGTCACATCTTTGCAGTTTGCTCTGTGTTGAAAAAGAAAGAAAGGCCCATCCTTGCATCCATTTTCTTCCACTTATCTGGAGCGGGGTGGTGGAATATAAATCCTTCTGATGTAGGGCCAGTTCAGTGTCAATCTACTGTGGCACTGCATGAGCCATCATCTGAAGAATGGTCAAAAGCAGAGATTGATGGTGTGTTCAAGCTTCTCATTTTTCAGGTTTCTTTTCACTTTCTTTTTTAAAGGAGCTACAACTTTTTTTTGTTTTTGTTTTTTTAAGTAGCTCAAAAAAGTTGCTCATTTACATTTTGAGAGAAGCCAGATGAGCCAGTTGAGAAATCAGATAAAAACTTTGAGTAAGAGCCAGGTGGATGATCAGTAACAACAAAACTGTTTTTTTGTGTGTGTTTTCCAGTTAAGGTGGACAAGGCAAAGAGTCATTTTTTCAAATGAATTAAAACTGTCTGGGTCTTTGGTTGATTAGTAAGGTGGAGTGGAAAATTGCTGCTACTCCTCCTCCTCACCCTGTGCCATGAGGATTCTGATAGCTAGTATGACTAAGGGGTGGTGATTCATTTAATATTTATCCCGCTGTTACTAGGTTCCGTAAGGCAGACTATATCAATACATTGATCAATTACTGAATCGTTTACTCACAGGAAGAGGGAGACCAAATGTTTAATAGTTCACATGTAGCTGTTCTACTCTTTCGTGCAGTTGAGGATGCTATAGTTTTTCTTTGTGAATATTTATGCCAAAATCATTTATTGCTGATTCTTGGTTTGTGCTTTTGGTGGTCTGGGAGTAGACACGGTCTATGAAACTGGGGTTTTAGGAGGATGACAGGAGGAGAGAAGCTGCAGTGAGACATGTAAGACTGCACTTCTTGGGCTCAACCCTGGATAGTCACCTTTTGGGGGTTTAAAAAATGAGGATAGATTTCTGAAAGCTGCTCCATTCAAAGTAGGATGGATGCTGGTTTTCCCACGGTTATCTCCAGAAGGTTTCTCCATTATCTACACAGCCCACATTGGTTTTTTGGACACCACTAAGACAGCCAGCAATTTAAGGAGAACATGCGGCTAAACATGACACTCTTGGTCTGACTGGGGCAGGGAACCAGAGAAAAGTATAAAGTCCGAAATTGTTTTGGCAAATTTAGACACTAATTCAGTATTAACTTTAGTGACCTCCAATTGATGCAACCGGACATCATTACTTCCAACTTCAATTATTTTACCAAATCTACATTTAACCTTAGCCAGCAGTTTCAATGATCCTTATATGTCACCTACTCTGGGTTGGTCATACAATTGGTCATACAGGAGTCATACAATATTTCAGTTAGAGTGCCAGCAAGAGCACTATATATGCACAGTATATATATTCCCCCCACAAAAAGATTGGTTGGTGTGGGGAATAAAAATTAATGTTTTGCTAGTGTTGCCTTACACAGTTACACTTTTTGCCCTTGGTGACTGGCACAGTGTGAGTAGGTGTGCGGGATCAACTGCCTGTTACTGGCGTTGATTTGATTCTCAGTAATGATTTGGCTGGAGGAAAAGTGTTTCCTGCTATTCCAGAAGTAACCGAAAATCCTGATGCGTGTGTTCATGCCCCCTCTGAGCTTGATATTTTTTCAGTTCTTCCAGCACGCATTGTTACGCATGTTTAAGCTTGTAAGCTTGGTGATTTGGTAGACATTCCAGACATCTTCTTGAATGAGTCTAAGTCTCATGTCAGCCCCTCCTCTGAACTAAAGCATGATTTTGTGTCATATAAAGTACTACCAGATGATGATTTGCATTTGGCTATAGGGACAGAAGAGTTCATAAAAGCTCAGCATTCTGACATCACTTTGACTGCTTGTTTATGCTCTGCTCACACACATACACATGTAACACTGCCTGTGTCTTATCTGTTTGAAGACAGTGTTTCACTGTGTAAACTGCCCCCAGTTTCTGGAATGGGGTGCAATATGGTTATTCATATTGTGCCAAAAGAGTACTATCTCCAGGTATTAAGTTTGGTCTATGATCACAATTTGTCTTGCCATTTCAGAATTAGGAAGACTTATATTTTTTTTGTCAGAGCTGAAATCTTATGTTGCCAAATTCTGCCAGTCGTGTCATATCTGTCCGATGGCTGGTAAACCAAACCAGGTCATTCCACTGGCTCCTTTACATCCCATCCGTGTAATAGGTGAGATCTTTGAACATGTCATCTTAGACTGTGATTGCCCCCTGCTGAAAACCAAAGCTGGTCATCAGTATCTACTAACCATAATGTGGACTGCCACAGGTTTTCCTGAGGCCATCTCGCTGCACTCATGAAAGGCAAAAACAGTGGTGAAAGTGTTGGTTAAGTTTTTCTCCACAAGTTTTTCTCCGTAAGTTCAATCTGACAAGAATCTACTTTCATGCCCAACATTTTTGAGCAGGTCATGTCCGAACTGGCAAATAAGCACAGGGTGTCCAGTGCCTATCAGCCAGAGAGTGAGGGGGCCCTGAGGAGATTCCACCAGACTTTGAAATTTAAGCTGAGAAAATATTGTATAGAGTCTAATAAAGAGTAAGATGAGGGTCTGCCTTTGTTGTTGTTTGCTATTCGTAAAACTACACAGGAGTTTAGTCCAGCAGGGTGACTGTGTGGATAGAGTAGGGTTTGCCAAATTTGTCTCCATTTGAGATGAAATAAATGTAACCTGATCGTGGTATATCTAAGTATCAATAGATCAGTTGTGGTACATCAATAAAGCGTTACAGGAAGTGCTTGGGTGGGGGTGGGGGTGCTTTATTATTTGTTATTCAGGATTTTTTTTTTGACAGTATTGGGAATCAGGCGATTCCTTCTTTTTGGTATAACTTCCCTAGCCTTAGAAAACACTCTTTCACAGAGGACCGAAGAAGCAGAACCTGAAGTGCTAATTTGTACAGGTGAGGATGCAGATGTTTCTGATTATACCAATATTATAGTATATCAGACTCCCCTCAGATCACACAGAACACTTCCTCCATTTCCCACAGCTTTTTCAGCAACTCAAATCACATAAAGAGGCAGCCACATGATTTCAGAAAGCGGGGCGTTGTTTGGCTTTTATCACGTGACAATCTGAAAAATGATACGAGGTTTTACACAGGATTCATTTGGAAATGCCCCCTTTGCTCAACACAGGCCTCAGGGCTTTAGTATCGGATGTAACATCACTAGTGTAGTGTTGTGTGACTAAGTGTTTTCTGTCTAGGAATGATTAGTAATTTTGTATATATTGAAAATACTGTAATTATAAGAAGCAGTCCTCATAGCTGTAGGGGTGGGACATCTTTTTCTTTTAATACCTTTTCTCCTGTTTAGGTTAGGGAGGCAGGTTTGGGGTTTTCATGATGGTAGGTAAGTTAACTGTTTTGTTTTTGTGTTTATTTTTCTAGAACATTTTGTTTGTTGTTTTGGCTTCGCCAACCCTGATGTTCTACTTTAAAAGACAAATAAACAAATCTGTTTGGGCTTCAAAATCTCACATTAGCACTGGTCCTTCCTTGGGAGTATGGGAATCACATTTGTGTTGCGCTCTGGTTTCCCCTAGGCTGGGGCGTAACAATGCACACCAGACAGTGAAAGAAAGAGAGAAAGAAAAGGGTGAGGATAGAAAATGAGGCCAAGATAGACAGAGCACAGGTTGGTGTGCTGATCTAATATGTCTGAGGCCCCCTGAGAGAGCTAAGCCTATTAGCTAATAAGAGGAAGTCGAAGGAAACAAGCCAGAGGTGGCCTAATCAGGTTGGCCTGAGGTATTGAGGTTTAAGTAGTAACGTCTTTAGAACCCCAAATATGTAAGTCGAAGACCTCACACACAGGCGGTCGCTTCCAGACTTCTTATCTGAAACCGATGCCTATGTTGAGCAGCAAAGTCTATGCTTTTTAAAACCTAAAGGAGTTTCAATTTTAATTATTGCAGTGCCCTGTAAGGGTCAAATTCACACTTCTATTTTCTCATTTCACCATAAGAATGACTAAAATAATAAAAATCAGGCTACAGCTATAGCGTGGAAACTAGTCCTAAAACGTGCTCAGAAAGACTGATTAATTGCTGCACGGTAGTTTTGATTTTGTTTTTTGTTTTTTTACACAGCTTTGTGTCGACAGGGGCTCATTATTCTGACCTATAGGAATTTAAAGATGTACATTACTATGCAGTCGTTTTAGGCACTTCGGTTTTTTATCCATCAGCCAATTTAGAAGCGTCAAAACAGCCCCAAATTTCCTCTGAAGCATGAAATAATTTTAAGCATAGAAGCAAAGTCATAAAGAACTATCTTCAGTGAGAACAAGAACAAGAAGTTATGCAACAGTCAGTAAACTCTCTCCCACACAGTGTCAGTCTAGGTTTATTAGATGAGTGAA
This sequence comes from Archocentrus centrarchus, assembly GCF_007364275.1. Lineage (NCBI taxonomy): Eukaryota > Metazoa > Chordata > Actinopteri > Cichliformes > Cichlidae > Archocentrus > Archocentrus centrarchus. Next base: position 1,999,535 of record NW_022060145.1, read on the forward strand.
AAAAATGAACATTTTAAATAATTTTGTTTACATAACTTAGCTAATTTGTGACCTTGTTTCATTTCAGCACAGGGTGAGAATCTTTACTATATTTGGCAGTGATCTATGCAGCAAATTATATTTCTAACACGTTGTAATTAATGTAAAAGAAAAGCCCTCAAAGCCTGTCAGTCTGATGGCAGGGAAACAAGTCCTGGATATGGTACTAGAAGCCCTCCAACTGAACCACCCAAAAAGCACAGAACAGGCTTCAACTCTCACTTCATTTCAAAGACAGAGAACACACCATCCAATGTTCTTCTGAACAAAACGCTGTGGGCTACCCCCCATCCCCATCTCCAAAAAGGAGTCAATCTAATTCTTCACTCAGCTGGAACAACTGAGACCCAAACTAACAAATCAAACTTAAATCCTGGCCACATCTTGCAACTCTCACAAATATCCAGCTACATCTTTGGGTAGTATCTATATACTATGGTCTTACAATATGATGATGGGATCTGGTATTGATGATTCTGTATTTGTAATGTAATTTAAACACACGCACACTTGCTAATGACCTGAACCAATGAAAACAAATGCCAACAATGAAAGAGTGGGAGGCTCCCACTTCATAATAAATGTTTCTTTGTCACATTGAGATTGGAGGGGGGGGGGGGGGGGGGGGGGGGATTGGTCACCACAGCATTTTGAATCTATTGAGCTAACCTGAGCTCTAGCAGTGAAAGCATTCTATACTGACAAAAAATAAATAAATCCATCTTTGTCACGCCAGTTGTACAGTACACACTGAGTGTGCTTATGTGTGTATTGTGCAATAGTATGAAGAGATGTGAGCAGATTCTACTCCTTACATTTTCAAAACAGGCTCGTTAGTTCAGGTTTAGCGCATCTGAGGGAAGCTTTTACTTCACGTCACCAGAGGGAACAGTAAAATGTAAAATAGAATCCTTATCGCAAATAGACGTCTTTTTATATCCTTTTAATGCATCATTTATGGTTCTCTACACAGGGGTCAAAGTGGGCTGGAGTGATCCAAAATGATCCGGAACAGATTTTTTTGGTGCCATAAGTGGTGGTCGCCGTACTTCAGGGTCTAGCTAGTGCTGCAGAAGAGGAGCGAGCATAAATGGAGTAACATTTTTTTAAGTGGCAGGTCATTTCAAATGCAACATTTTTGTCAGCTCATCAAATATCGGGAAACACAAATTGTGTGCCGCTGTCACACAATATGTCTGCTAGGTAAAGGTGCACCTGCTGTAGTTCCAAGGCAGAGAAAAGTATGAGAGATAACTTCACTCAGAGATGGAGAAACATGTAAGAGAGACAGGACAGGAGAGGAAGAAGAGAGGTTGTGTTTAAAAGGTAAGGAGTGCTCATGTGACATTTGATAAACCAGAAATTTAAAGCTTACACGTACTGTCTTCATTTTTCAAATCAGATCGTGAAACTACTGTACATACGAAGTGATGTTTTTCTTTTCTTTTCATATTGTGAAATATCCTGCAAAACAAACAGAGGTATACTAACTTTGTGTTGTTCAAAGGTTGCATGAAAAAACTGCAGTTTAGTGCAGGGCAAACAGGTTAGCTCACTGTACTGTGGTGAATTTACAGTAAAGAACAGTGTTGGCCTGGTGCACAGTGGCTGTGATATTCATAGTCAGTGTCAGGTTACATCAAGTGCAGCAGAGAGGAATCTGAATTTAAGCTGATGATGCTTAGATTCATTCACTGAATTCCACCTTTATGCCAACCTCCAATCTCACTGTACATTCTGCATAATCACAAATAAAGACATTCTATTCTATTCTATTCTATTCTAACTGTATGCTGTCTAGTATAAAGACAGTATAAACAGTATATTGTTAGTGTAGGTAATGGAAATCAGCCTGTGAAGCACGTGAAACATCTGCTTACATTTTGTTAAATTCAGTTGTGTAAAACCACAAAGCAGTAACCCTCAGAGCAGCAGCAGCAGCTCAGGTCAGCTGATCACAGCCTGGATACAAAGAAAATCTACTGGAGCTCACAAGCCAAAAAAAGTTTGTATTACTATGTACTACAATTTCATTATTCATTTAATATAGCACAAGGTTCAGTTAGCTTTGCATAAAAATAGCTGGTAAAGGTGTCCTTCAAAGAGCTACTATTTACTTTACTTTGAGTACATTTCAGAGTTGAATCAGTACTTTAACTTTTACAGAGTATTTAAAAAAAAAAAAATATTGGTACTTCTCCTTAAGTAAAGAATGTATTTTGCCACCTCTGGTCATCTTTGAGGTAAGGAACCCCATCCTGCTGTAAAGGATTTGTCCCTGTACACCCCTTTAAAGCAGTTCTTGAAAACCATTTCAAACATCCCATCTAAGCCTGGCATCTGGATCATTTCAACTGGTTAAAACAGACAACAGTAATAAAAATAAAAGTGAACTTTTGACTTTGAGACGTTGATTGATTTGGTACAGTCGCTGGAAAAGGGGGCAGCCATTAAAAATTGACACAGGTGTCTTTCTTAGAGACGTTTCATGTATTATTTCAAGTGGAATGAAGACCTTTTATTTTGGCAGATGAAAATCAGTTATTTAAGGGTCTTGACAATTTCCTTTCTTCTTATCTCTCTCATCCCTTCATCTCTTTCACATTGCAGTAAGGGCTACTGATTGTGTGTAAGAGTAATATCTTTTTTGGCCTTTACGTGTAAAGGTGTAAGACCATAAGTTATATGCATCTGTGTGAAATTTATAAAGTAATGTTGAAAACACACGCACACACACACGGGTATCGTTTCATGGTAGATAATGCTATTGGTACTATTTATTGATGCTGTGACAGGAAACAGAAACAGTCAGATAATTTCAATTTCAAGTTCATACTTTCTGATCATTCAGACAGCAATGTTGACTGGACAGCATTTCACTGAAAAGTCACCCAAAACACAATGAAACTAATCCAGGAGACTGGCTGAGTCAGTCATCTGATCTCAGCATATGATCCATCAGAACCAGAATATTCCTAAACTAACTGTAGCATCAATCTGTTTCGGTAAATGCCTAAAATAGCAAAAAATGTCCCAGTGTAAAAAAGAGGGATCGAACTGTAAGTATGAGGTATGACAGCATGGATGGCCACAGTCTGTTGCAATCCAGTGCTCACTTCAGATCATCTACACAGTGTTACTATGGAGACAAGGTCATAAGGGTCTTTCGGAGAGAGACACACGCTCAGTATCAACAGCACACAAAACCATACACAGCCCTTCTTACATTCACTTCACACAACACTGTAGTGCAGGCATACTATTGCTCTTTGATGTACAATTTTACTTTTCTGTAAAACAAAAGAAGGACCTCAGTGAGAGTATATGACTGTCACGTAATAGGTTTTTTTTGTTAACGTGAACAGAGCCCTGACCCTGTCACTGTTAATGTCAGTTGCAGTTTAAGCTGCATTTTTGACTTTAAAGCTTCCTGGAGACAATATAAAACAAATGCATTACCATAATCTGTTCCTCCCTGTGTAAAAGATCTTTCAACTCAGTAAATATGCAAAAAAAACAAAAAAACAAAAAAACAAAAGCACAATGAGACCAGCATCAACTACACAGAAAACCTAAATCATTTTGTCACACTCCACTGAATATGATAGTGGGAAGGTAAAATATGATGCTGCTGAAGAACTATAAATAATTCAAGTTTTTTTCTTTTTTGTAATCTGTGAGCATACGTTCTTACTGAATTCATAGCTGTCTTTAATTCCTGTACTGTTATAACCTCAGGGTGGCTGTGGCTCAGGTGCTAGATCGGAAGGTCGATGGCTCGATCCCCGCTTGCTCTGGCCTGCATCCTTGGGCAAGATACTGAACCCCAAGTTGCTCCAAATGCATCCATCGAAGTGTGAATGTTAGATAGAAAGCGCATAGCCACAGAAAAAAGTCCTTGTGTGAAAGTGTGTTAATGAGACATGCTGTATAAAGTGCTTTGAGGTAGAGTAGAAAAGCTCGATATAAAAACCACAACTCATTGCCTTTTCTCATAACTGATAACTGAAAATGACAGTTATACAGAGGCATCACATTAATTTAATAACACAACAATGTCTAATCTAGAGGTGCACCTGAGCCAGTAATTGAAATATCTGGATTGAGTATCTGTGACAACAGGCCAGTCTCTTAGGGATAATCTATTAAATAAAAAACTATGCTATTTTATGTTTACTACATCCTCCATCAGCAGGTTTGCATCCTGGCATTCCTCCCATCCAGGTCAAATTTGTGCCATCTCTTTTTGAGTGTGCATGCACTTTGACACAGACATATGCAAGCATTCGTTTAGGTGGTGGAGATTTCTTTTTGCTCAGTTTGCTCTTGGAGTGAGTGTCAGTCATTAGGAACGTACATCACTTGTCAGTTTTCTTTGCAGTGGAATTATTTGTTCTAGAAAATTTTCATCTCTTGATCATGACATCATCATGACCCTAGATGACAAAGTTTTTAATGAGACAAGTACAACATGTCACTTAGGTCTTAAAGGATGCTTTTCATTGGTACATATCTATACCTAGACCACTGATTTTAATTTTAGCAGTCTGAAATTTTTGTGAAAATATGAGTGTACTTACATTTAACATGCAACTAATATTTTTTTTTAATATATTTAAATTGAGAAAATTAATATAAACCTTGAATTTTAGGTGTCAGTATCTTAATCATGCATCAAAAAAGGAAACCATTTCTGCTGAATGTTTGACTGCTCTGTGACTGCACCGGCCACCTGCTGGAAGGCAGCCTGCTTCCAATCACGGTTTGACTCGGACTGCCTGCAATCGCTCTCAGACAGACTGCTGAAGGACTGCAAATTATTGCAGTTTAATTTATGAACACAGTTAAACACATTCCAGTCATGCTAAGTCAGTCTGCGCTGATGAGAGCAACTCATCTTTAGTGCATCTCTTCACAGTAGGTTGCCAAATAGTTGTATTTTGGTTCTATTCCCATATAAAAGCAAGGCTGCTGAGCACCAACATCATTTTGCAGTTAAATCACCATCTTGCAGCAGCTACAATACTATCTGTAGAGGAATTTATGAAATTCTGTTTTAAATCTATGAAGCTCTGGCTGGACTCTTAATGTAAGTAGTTAATGTGAATTTCCATGTATGTAGATGGCAATAGATATGTGATTTCTGGTAGTTTATCACAGCTAATCACCATATTATCACAAACATGTTGTATGTAATTGCCAACTTGACCCCATTCAATCACAAACTGATAGCAGACCAACTCTGTCTTACTGCCATATTACCGCTGACTGGATGCAACAAAGTCACTTTGAAGACAGCAACTGACTGCGAGTGCTCACAGACCTGCTTCCTGTCTTCAAAGCAATCGTGCCAAAGGCAAAGAGATGGCAAGTTCATTGTACACAGTTAAAATAATTTTGGTCATGCCATGGTCTCTGAGCAACAGAGAAAATGGGAGAAGCTGAAAGTCAGCAGAATAGTCAGTTATCAAGCACATGTGAATGAATGAATGCTTGCAACAAGGCGATATATATTAAGTCACCGAGTGATCATTTCCAGCACTGCACTCTAAATTCTTCTCATTACCAACATAGACATGTAGCAGTTTGTGATACAGTAAAGTTTGCTTTACTGTTCACATCTGTTCTCATCCAAACTCATTACACACGTCTCAATATGAACAAAATTTAAAAAATAGATAAAGATTTTAAATAGGTTTCTTTAAAGTCCCTATTGACAAACCTTGACTGTTAATAAACTGCTGATGTTTGATTACATCTGTAGTCTCATTAAATGATGATTCCAAATTATAACAAAGAAAACTGGTTTACTCTACAGTACATATCCATTCCTGATGGAACAATTATATTTGCTAACCTTGTTGACAATATTTTCCCAATTTACACTCCACTCTCCATTATTTAAACTGTAAACAAGTTAAAAAGACATCTGAGTACATGTTTCAATAATTTACTGGCTAACGTCATGCATACAATATGAAGAATTTGTATAAATTGCAAGCAAATTCATCTGCAATGCAACAAATTTACTTTTATTGTATTTTTTGACATTCACCTTAAAAAATCCAGTCAGGCTGCTTCTAAAGCTTCTCACATGTTCAGTCAAATCTCTCTTTGCTGGAGGAGAAGAATTAATGGGTGGATGGAGCATAACTGTATGAGGTGGGGGGGAACTAAAGATGATGTCAGTTTTGTAATGTGAGCTTCTGGCCAAAGATCCCCTAGTGGAGGGAAGCAGGGATCAATCCAGGAGTCCTATTACTCTGTCTGCATAGGTAATGTCCTGAGATGATCCCTACTAGCAGTCTCTGGATGAAAATCAAATGACAAAAGAGCGGAGAGGAATTAAGAGGTTGGGGGGAAGAATACTGAAAAGGACAGCAAGTAAAGTAGTTCAGTTTCAGTACTGTTGTCTATAAGAGGAAAGCCAAATTAAGCCATTCTTATACTGATTACTGAAACATCCCTCCTAAAATAAACATCCAGATCTAATGATCAAAGTTATTACAGCCTCTTCTGCCTCAGAAGAAACACAATGCTATTCTAATCACCTCCCTGCTGTGGGTACATCATCAAAGTGATACAACAAAAATGCCACTGGGCCTCCCAAATAATTATGTACATTTAAAATCCCAGCACAAACAGACACACACACACACACACACACGCACACACACACACACACACACACACACACACACACACACACACACACACTGCAGGTTGAAATATAACACTGGCTCGGCCCAATTGAGCATGTGAAAAAGTGACAACAATGACTCCTTTAGCTGGATAACAGAAAGAGGTGTACTTACAAGTTCTTATCTTTCTCTCCATCTGTAGCTTTCACTCTCGCTTTCTGTCTCATACCCCTTCTGCCCTCAGCACTGTCCCTGCTCATGTACATGTGTACACTTGGGGGAACCTGAGAAGGATCCATTACACGCACAGTCACTGATGCCAAATTAAGTTTATGCAAGCCTAAGCTCAACTATGTTCGTGCAGTGAGTGCTAGAGGTGTAGCAATATTTGTCTTATTATTGTATTTGAGAGTTGTTGTTTTTTTTTTTTTTGCTACAGGAAGAATTATAGCCAGTTTAGACAGAAGTCATTATTTAAAAACCAATTATGAATTGTTTTTATTCTGCACTGCAGAATTGTGTTTGACCAGCACTTTCTAATAGACTTTTTCTGTTTATTAGAATAATGCTTATGTTGGAGGTAAAAACACATCTACAAGTGGAAACACTTTACATGGACACATCCAAGCGAAAGCCACAGTAGCAATAAACTAAGAAAAAAAGTGTGCTGGTAGAAACTGGCCAGAGAAATTTTCATAGTGCTGCCCACATGTCTAGAGGAGGATTGGTTAGTGGAGAGAGCAAAGCTCATAAGACAAAGTCCTTCTCTAACTAGGTTAAAGGGTTTTCCTCTTTGTCCATTAGCCTGGTAATGAACCACTGGCCCTTTTATGACTTCCCACAGCGGTGCTTGCTTCCCTATCTGTGTGTCTCACCAAGTGTTCTTTCCATATGCAGAGGGAACGTTGTTTGTTGTTGCTGAATTGAAAGCTTTACCTTAACAAAAGAAACAGAATAATTTATATTTTCACACAGTGTATCCTTCAAGGTGTAGCATGTAATAAAAAAAAACTTTTTTTTTTTTTTTTGCCGCTGCCTTGTGATATCAAGCCTTTCTATTGGAGAAGAAATGTTGTGACTGAAAATTCTGAGTACCACAAAGCCGATTACTTGAAACTTGTGACACACTGTGACTAGGAAGACATGTTGGTCTATTTATTTAGGGCACCGTGTAATTTAAACAAATCTCAAGGTCGCTTACCTCACAAACTAAGCACAAAAGAAATGAAAAACAAAAACCCTTAAAGCTACAAAAAAGTTGGTGTAAAAGGGAAAATGACTCAACCTTCCAACAAAGGAAAGGTGGACATGATGCTGGTGATGTGAATATTGTCTTACCAACAAAGTATACCTGGAGTATTACGCAAGCAGTTTTGAACAGTGTTCCTTAACCAAGGTGGGCAGTTTGATTGACCCATCTAGCCAAGAGTTGTTCCACAACCTTTTTGTACTACATTGACAGCAATAAGATGATAGGATCAATAGCAGGCCTGCAGATTGTTTGTGTGTTTGTGTGTTATGTGCATGTGTGTCTTTCTCTGCCATCAATCCACAGCAGGACAACTGCTTATTCTGCCCTTAGGTTACATCAACTTCAACAGCTCACTGTAGGAGAAGGGCTCCAAACCAACATCGATACAGAGCATGCTGAGACACAAGGAGAATGACTGATTGAATGAAACCTTAGACTGGTATTTGAGAGCAAAGTCTCTGACAACAACAGCTCAGGCTGTCAGCCTTCCAAACAGACAAAAAGCCCTAACACAAAGCTTCAAGGTTAAAAGGAAGAGGGCAAAAAAAAAAAATAGGATGATTCTGTTTGAATGAATGTTATTACTATTAGCTGGGAGGTGAAAAGGCAGGCAGCTCATATAAATACACTACAGTCTTTTGAGGGTTTAATATCAACTACAGCGGTTGCTCTCCAGAAGACTAATCTGTGCTTTCAGTATGGTGTCAACTGCTGAAACACTGAAAAGCAACTGGTGGCCTCTTTTCACAAAAGACATGCATAATATTTTGGATTGTAAGTCTGTTACAAATTTACCAAAATACCAATTACCTTGAATATACACACATCCACGCACACACATTTTCAAAGCATGAATGATTAATCTAAAATGTCTTTTCAAGGATTCCATAGGCATATGAAATACAATCACTCATCACTGGCATCAATGCAGTGATGATGTGCAAGGTATTGGGAGATAAGGCTCTTTTCATTTCATTTCAGTTTTTATCCCTCTTCCAGTCATTCAAGTTTGTAAAAGTTGTGAATGAGTTGCCAGATTACAGATAATGGCATGTACATGCAAAAGATAGGTTACTAAAGGGTTGGTGGCTCTATCTGAGGTAGGTAAAATCACAATCTTTTAAATCATCATTCAAGCAATTAATAAAAGAAAATGATTTTCTTTTCATCCATCAATTTTGTTTTTAACATGCCTACAGTTAGGCTTAAATCCATCAAAATCAGAATGCAATCATCATTTTGTAGATCACAATCATTAAATAGGGGGCTTATGAATCAGTTCCTCTCTGTAACCCTTTTGCTTCTTCAAGCAAATGAACCGTTTCCATTGTAGCTGAAACATTTTAAAACCGCCATAGACCAGCTGTATAATAAATAAATGACTGTTTGACAGTACCGTTTAATACTGTGTTCAGCATTGGATTTTGCTACTTTTTTTGCTTGGGGGGTTATCCTCTTATAGTACTCAAATTAATGAAGGCCATGATAAATGCCTTGTGGCTGAACAATACATTTTTAGCCCTTAGACCAAAAATGACAAATTATTAATCAGATCTTGAGAGTTCTTATCCCACCTATATTCATTCGCTGCATTCTAAAGGAAATGCAGTAATGCATCCACTGAGCTTCCCAAGTTGTAGGTGTAATGCAAAATCATATTTTTTATGTACAATTTTAAGAAAAAAAAAATCTCTGATAACTACGGATCTTACACAACAAGTTAAAGTCGTCAACCAGAAAATCAGAAAAAAAGATAGGATTTTTGCATTTTCAACTTGGCTGACAATTTTGATAACATAGCAACTTTTGTCCCTTGTAACATACATCCATCAATTAATTACCAATTGCTGTCCAACTGCTGCCTGACTGATTCTTGGCCTTGTCCCCTGCACACAGAGATTTCTACAGTTTCTGGGAATCTTATAATGATAGTATGAACTGTAGATCATGAAATCTACAGTACATAGTATTTTACACAGATTTACATTGAGGAACATTAGTCTGAAATTGTTCCAAATCTGTAGATGTAGCTTTTGCAGATTGGTGAACCTCTGCCCATCTTTACTTCTGAGGAACTCTGGCTCTCTAAAACACTCTTTTTATACCCAATCATATGACCTGTTGTCAGCGATTCTAATTAGTTGGAAAATGTTCCTCCAGCTGTTTCTTTTTAGTCCCACTTGCTGTCCCAGCTTTTTGTTGTCTCCATCATAAAACAGTAAAACGTCTCAGTTTAAACAGTTGGTATGTTTTCTGTGTTCTATAGGGAATAAAATATGGGTTTATGCAAATCATTGCATTCTGCTTTTAGTCACATTTTACAGTGTTCTAACTTTTCTTGGAATTGGATTTATACTACAATTACTACTAAAATACAGTAAAATATACTTCGTTAAGGGAAAAAAGTAAAAAAAAGAAAAACATGTCAGGCAGGTTTGATTAGTCAGCTGCTGGCTTGTTTCGGCTCATGACAGTGTTTCCAACAATCAAAATTATGAGTTTATCTGTGCTATAAATGGGCTGAGCCAAACCCACACTATTAAATGCTTTTTTTTTTTCCTTTCTTGCATCCAGTATTCTCTTATTATATGAAGGACATGTGGTTACAGAAAGAAAAAGGCTATTCTTTGTGGAATTTAAAATGCTGTAAGAAGGCAACACTTGTGGTGCAGGGCTAGCCTGTGAGTGTCTCATTAGCATTTGCGGCTAAAAATAGATGCAAATGGACAGTGACATGTATTTAGGAGATGCGTGCAAAATAAGCATTTTGAGATTCAGCCTAAGCAGCCTCTGTTTTTCTCAACAAAGCAAAGAGGAAGAATTGAAACTGACAGTGAACACAGGTGGACTGAAAGAATGTTTTTCATAAGTGGACAACCATTTAGGATTTTTAAGAGTGATACAGATATTTTGTGATTTAAAAATCTGACACATTGGCTGATTTTTTTTTTTTTCTTACAGACACACAAAACATAAACACATTTACCTGACATTTGTTATGTGTACCTATTTATAAATACTCATTAAGATAATATGACAATGCAGTTAAAAAATAATCCTGTTTTATTGCGACAACAAGTCGTGCATTGCTCATTTATACTCTGACTCTGCTCAGGTCAGCTGGTTGGTGTGTTTTTTGCATCTGAAACGGATGTTGCCAACAGGATTAATTATTGTTTTAAATGATTTTTTAAAATTTTTTGGTTCTTACGAGCTTTAAATACACAGGGATATAATAATCTTTTACATTGCTGTTTGCACCTAAATTAAAATAAAGCAAATGCAAATCAAAGAATGTAAAGTAAGACTAACTAATACCAGTTGTGGTGCTGCAAGGATATGATGATACATTGCCTCTATAGAAAGAATGCTTCCTCCATTGGCTGCTACACTGTTACTTGAGGAATCCCATAGGAAGATCAAACATGCAGCAGAAAGGTTTCTGAGGTAATTGAGTTGTGGAGACCTTGCCGTCATCTTTTGTTGTGCTGTTGCCAGCTAACTGCTAACCAGCATCACAGGGGAATGGCACTGAGAGCAGACAGTGGGAGAGCGGTGATGTCCAAGTTCAAGCAGAGTGACAGCTAGTGCCTTTTGAAAAAGTGGCCGTGGTGCCACCAAAGGGAACTAGAGGATAGGCAGTGAAAAGTTCAGCCTTCTCATCTTGGCTCACTATCACTCTTCCTCCACTAATCTGACAGCTGATGTATGCCAGCCTACCTCAGAAGCCTCTTTCTTTTTAATGCTCTCTCTGAGTCTTTATGTTTACATTGAAATATTGTTTCTCATTCAAGTCCAGCTTTTCTTGTGACTTTATGTTCGACCTCGACTGATTGGACCAAACTTTCTGAGCATGCCAAACTGGTAAATCAAATGACATCACCATGAACCATTCTGACTAGCCATACATAAACTCAGTCGCTGCAGTGACACAAACACTTCATTAAACTGATTGAAAGGTTACCTAAGGGAAATGGCTTGGGTACAGCACGACTGACCGATTGATCCATTGACTAATTGATTTTCATGAGTGGTGCCACTGTTCCCACTCTGAAAATGCTGATGCACTTCACCCTCTAACTCACTGACTTCAAACTGTGTTGATTTATCCTTCTGTGCCTTTAAATGAAAAGAAAACTGAATGCACATCCACTCACACAATCTATTTTCAAAAAGACCAGTTTCATTTATGCAGAGAAAAACATTAATTGATACGAGACAAGTATTCTATCTCTCCTAGTACCTCTTCTTGTCTTTCTCTTCTCTTTGCTTGCATTTTAGCTCACAGCCAATCTAAACTATTCACAGAGGGACTGCTAACAAGATGTTGCCTATTAGATCCTAGGATGGTGGAAGTCTTTAACTATGATGTGTCATCAACATGCCTGTTTTATAGCAGCTTGGTGATTGGAATATTCCCTACCACTTCTCCAATAGTTGGCTAATTGAGAATGAGGGAGTGATGATTAATTATCCACTCCCTGTGCACTGTTTACCTAGATGATCATGCTGATGAGGGGTGATTAAAACTGAACTGCCACTCAAATTCAGGCTTGGTGTCAAGCATTGTGCAGATCTGGTGATCTCAGCCATTTTGTTACTCCCTTTACCATGACTGCAGTTTGTAAAACGCTCCTCTACTTGTATCTTCCAAGAAAAGGGTGAGTGAACAAACAAATAACTGATTTAAGAGATAGTACTGCAGTTTCATTCAGAAGTATATGGTGAATCCTGAACACTTTGTACACTATATACATGCTGGCATCTGTTGTCCAGCAAAGGATGACACAAGATAGAAATATGCCATTCAGTACTATCATCAATGAATTTCCAAATAAATAAATTCCAAATAAAAAATTAAATGCTTAATTCATATATATATATATATATATATATATATATATATATATATATATATATATATATATATATATAGTACCAGCCAGAAGTTTCACCACACTCTCACCCATGTGTCCAAACTTTTGACTGGTACTGCATATATATAAAGCTGGACTGAAAGACAGCACAGAGGCACTAATCATGGCAGCACAGGAGCAAACTGAGCACAAGCTCGATGGAGGCTGAGGTCTACCACACCAGGCAAGACCCCAGGTGCAGACTGTGCAGAGAAGCCTCTGAGGCAATTCAGCACATAACAGCAGGGTGCAAGATGCTAGCAGGCAGGGCATTCATGGAACACCATAACCAAGTGGCTGGCACAGTATACAGGAACATCTGTGCAGCATATGGCCTGGAAGTCCCAGGGTCAAAATGGGATACACCCCGAAGGGTGGTTGAGAATGACTGAGCTAAGATCCTGTGGGCCTTCCAGATACAACCAGACAAACTGGTGATGGCTAACCAACCAGACACAGTAGTGCTGGACAAGCAGAGTAAGAAGGCCATCATGATAGATGTAGCAATACTGAGTGATAGCAACATCAGGAAAAGGGAACATGAAAAGATTGAGAGATCCAGAGGGCTCAGAGAAGAACTAGAGAAAATGTGGAAAGTGAAGACAATAGTGGTCCCCGAGGTAATCGGAACACTCGTCGCAGTGACCCCCAAACTGGGAGAGCAGCCCCAGCAGATTGCAGGAACAACATCCGAGATCTCTGTCCAGAAGACCGCAGTACTGGGAACAGCGAAGATACTCCGCAGGACCCTCAACTTCCCAGGCCTCTGGTAGAGGACCTGAGATTAAAGGACAAGCAAAGACTGCCCTCATGGTGAGTGCAGAATTTATATACATACAAGCTATGGGAAGCTATGGGAATGAGTTGCTGAAGCTAGGTTAAGAAGAAAGGTGACAATCAGTGAGCAGCAATATGGCTTCATGCTGAGAAAGAGCACTACAGATGAAACCTTAGCTTTGAGAGTGTCGATGGAGAATTATAGAGAAGGTCAGAAGGAGTTGTGTCTTTGTGGATCAAGAGAAAGCATATGATAGAGTGCAAAGCAAGGAATTGTGGTACTGTATGAGGAGGTCAGGAGTACAGTATGTGCAGCTGGTGCAGGACATGTATGAGGATGGTAAGAGAGTAGTGCTGTGTGCTTTGACTGGTACTGTAAATAGTATTTAAAAGTAGTTACTTTTTCAATCAGGAACCATTGCAATTTTCAGAAAATTGTCTAAAAGCATTTTACATGCTTTATTCTGATGTTCAAAGTAATTACTGTTTAACTCATTTAGGGATAGTTCAGGTATTTTGAAGTGGGGCTTCACAAGGTTCTGATCCCCAATCAGTGCGGTGGCAACAGTGAAGCTATGCAATGTTCTACTACAGTTAAATCAATAAGCCTGTGTGCACCATCACAGTGGTTGCCTTCAGTTGCTGGCTTGTGGGTTTCTCTGCCTTCACTTTTGTCTTCTTTAACTGAAAAGCATGCTCTACTGGTTTGAAATCCGGTGACTGACGTGGCTATTGAAGAATATCTAATTTCTTTGTCTTGAAAAATTTTGCAGTGCTTTGATTCATTATCAAGTTGCACTGTGAAGCACCGTAAATCAGTTCTTCAGCAGTTTACTAGCTCTCTACGCTTCAGAATTCATCAAGATATTTCTATCAACGTCAAAAACTCTAGTGATCCACTTCCACTGGCAGACATTCATGCCCATGCCACAACATTGCCTTCACCATGACATATTGTGTGGTATGCTTTGAATCATGACCTGTTCCTTTCCTTCTACATACTTTCTCAATATTCTGATATTTGATTTCATCATTCCCAGACTTTTTTTTTTATTCCCCCCTGAACTGCAGTCTCTTCGAGATGTTTTCTGACAAAGTCTAATATGGCCTTTTCAGCTTGTTGTAAAAAAACCTCTGTAATTGCACTGCTCAAAAAGATTAAGTGAACACTCAAGTGAACACAAAGTCAGCTCAATTTCAGGGAGATCAATCCATCCGGTTTTGAAACACACCATTGTGAATCCTTTTTACCTATTTTGGTGCAAATGAAAGTGACAACAGGTGCACTGGAGAGGCAACAACAAGACAACCCTCCAAAATTGAATCGTTTTGCAGGTGGTGGCCACAGCCCATTGCTCTCTCTCCTTATCCCTTCTGACTGATTTTTCTCTATTTTTCCTTTTTTGAAAGTGTATTTGTCACTGCGGGTAGCATGAGACTGTACCTGCAGCTGATTCAGGTTGCATGGGTAGTCCAGTTCCTCCAGGATGGCACATCCATATATGCCATTACATTACTGTCTCCTAGCAGAGTCTGAAGAAGACACCAGGAGATGGGCCATTACGTTTCTGTGAGAAGGAACAGGAGGCACACTGCAAAATCCCTATAAAATGACCTTCAGTGGGCTATTCGTGTGCATGTTTCTGACCAAACTGTCAGAAACCGTTTCAGTGAGGGTGGCATGAGGACCTCATGTCCTTTAGTGGGACCTGTGCTCACAGACCAGCACCGTGCAGCCTAGTTAGCATTTGCCAGAGAACACCAGAACTGGCAGCTCTGCCACTGCGACAGAAGTGAAAGAGTCTAGAGAACCCATGGCATCTGTCACATGTGCTTAATGTGAACCTGCTCTCATCTGTGGAAAGAACAGAGCGCCAGTGGCGCAGTGTTTTAGTTGTTGGGTCACCATGTAATTCCAGATCAGCTTCCTTGGCACTGATCTGACAAGTGTCTTGACTTGGAGAATCAGGACTTAAGTTTCCTAAAACTTCAGATTCCTCCTCCAGTACCACTGATGGTGGTGGAAAGTTTTTTTTTCTTCAATCACCGTCAACAATCCATTATTGTGACTGTTAAAACGCTCAAGTCACATCCAAATTAGCTGGTGAAGGGTGCATGCCAAGGACATAAATAGGACTTATTGGATTCTAATGCGCCTTCCATCTTCCTTCCATCTGGAGGCAGAAATGCATTTGCCAAAACAACAACTCTTGAGGAGAGTGGGGACTGGCCCCTGTTTTTAGCCATTAGTGATTTGATGAAGGTCTTCAGCAATGTCACACAGGAAGGAACATGTTGCCCAAGTGGCAGGCAGCCATAATGACTTGCTGCAGATCATATAAACAGATCAGTCAGTAGCCAAACCAAACAGTACCAAATGATGGGTGACAGCCTAGACTCACTGCTTCCATGGTTTATTTTTGCCCATAAAAAAAAACCAAACCAAAAAAAAAAAATAATAAATAAAAAATATATATATATATATATATATATATATATATATATATATATATATATATATATAAAATTCACAGCAGTATATACATACTGCTGTGAATTTTATTTCATGTTGAAAAGAAAAAAAACTAAGGCACACACAATATACAGAGTCACTGTAAATGGACTACACCACAGTTGAGGTTCTTCATTAACACTCCAATACAAATGAAACAGACGTTTATTGTTATGAGTAGTTTATTTTTCATTTGTATTTAGATGGATTGGCAATGATCATCCAACATTCTTGGGAGTTATACAGAGTGACCTGAATCGAACTGAACACAAAAGATGAAAATAACTGACTACAAAGACACTGCTGTGTATCCAGTAGTGGATACTGCTGAATTCATCACTGCAAAACACAACCATTGTCCCAAAGACTCAAAGTACCGCTTTAGCTCATCAGCCCTCACATAAGGCAGCGTTAAAGTCTTGCTCAGTGGGAGAGGATAGACACAGCAGTCAGAAAAACCAGACGAAGGGGACAGGAAAAATAGAGAGGCCAGTATCTGAGAAAACGCCAGAGGGACTGGAAAGCACAAGCTTTTTTTTTTTTATTTGAATATTATTTGAATGTCAAATGATAGCAATTTTCTATGCCCGTCTCTCTAGCAGGACTTGTGAACACAGACTACATTTGTGGAAATCACACTCACCACAGTAAATTTAGGCTTTACATTAGATGGCACCTCTGACAGTAAGTTCCAATCTCCTGTCACACCAGTTTTTCTACCTACCTGTCCACTTTCTGCCCTCTTTTGCTTCTTCCTTCTGCCTGGACCAGCTAAAGGACTAAATTTGTTGTCTTTTTGCAGAGCTAGATAAATCTTTTTGTCATTACTAATGTTGTAGAGAGCTCATAGCCTATGTGGAATAACAGCTTTAAACAAAAAAGAAAAAAAAGGCATAAATTTCTTGCGACTCATTCTTCCCTATCATGTATAACACCAGTCAAAAGTTTGGACACGCTTACCCATTCATATGAATGAGATAGCTGCATACTCGGGGTGCAGCTGTCAGTTATTTTAGTAATTGAGTATTCTATTGATTGTTCCATCAATTAATCAGTCAGTTAAGAAATTGTTTTACCTCCTCAGCAGCTTGTACAGATGTTACTGAATCTACTGTAAAATTCCTGAACTTTTTTATTTAGTCATACCTGTTTTAAATGATTTCATTTTACCATTTGGAAATAAAGTGTGCCATATATAATAATAATAATAATAATAATAATAATAATAATAATAATAATAATAATAATATGTTTTTTAACTGCTGTAAAAAATTAATTCTCAGATATGGAAAGTATTTTTTTATCTTAAGTACAGGTTTGATTAGCCCACTCATGCAGATCCATTCTAAATGAGTGAACCCTCACTTGATAACAATCCCATCCATCCAATCCACACAGCTAAGCACATGACCAACAAAATGATTTGCTCATGCTAAATTATGCACAATGACATCTTACACATGCATTATCTGCTGTGCCGTGGGGCCTGAAATGCTTGGCCTCCTCATTGTGCAAGTGTGTGCACTAAAATCCAAACCACAGCAGTGCCTCGACACTGTACTAAGAAAGGCTCCCGACCCATCTATGATTTAATCCTCATTATACATGCTGACATCCTCCACAGTAACGCCTTTTCAAACCACAGTCTACCAAACCGATTGTAGGCCATTACAAGTGAACGTATTACAGCGGCCACATTGTGTGAAGGAGAAATATATCTTAAGCATATTTGGTGTGATCTGACGCTATGTTGTTATGCAAAAAAAGACATCCGGCGAAAACAGAGACATGCAAATGCACCGATTTACTGACAGATCCAGCAGCAAAGCAGCGATGTCTATAAGAACTAAAAATGCTGAAAAGAAACATGAGGGAATTAGATGGATGAGCTGTGGTACATTATCTCAGAATGATGTAATGCAGAAGACACAGTTGATCAAGGGAGGCAAAATGCTGTTTAGCTGATATCTCTGAAAAATGGCAAATCTGCATACATTTTTCTTCAATCCTCAGGTGGCTATGCTAAAATATGCTAAACTGACAGAAGGCCGATTGAAATAAATGATTGTGCCCCAGTATTTTCAGCTGTAGCCAGCACCTGTGGGCAATCGCTGTGCTCTGTGTGTTTGTGTATGGGCCTATGTGGACCAGCTTGACTGTTAGACCTTGAAAGTGAGAGCATTTAGAAAGAGAGGGAGCTAGAGATATTCCCAGCAGGTAATTCACTAGTCACTTAAACAAGAGAAGAAAAAAAAGTCAGACTAGAATCACACTGTTCAATAATCAAAGCATGTTTTAAATGTTGCTGAAGTGTGTACATTGTGTGGTGTATAATATCACAAACACACGCAATTAGCAGCAGTAGCCCTCGTTTCTTTCCTTCTGGCAGCCACATACATGTGTAGAATAAGGTAACAAAATGCTTTAGTAATTATTATATGTCAGTTTACTCCAACACAGCCCACATTTAACTGTTCATTTTTTACGTCTACGGAAGCACGCTGGTTCATACAGCCATTTACTTTCCACCTCACTCATTTACAACTTCCTCTCACAGAAAGAGAGAGGGGCACAGCCGTCTGTCAGGGCTCCAGCTCCAGTTAGTGGCGGGTACCATTGTAACTTCTTTGAACCAACAGGTAACTGTAGTTATGCATTGTTAAAAAAATATAAATAATTTGATTACCTGGCAAGTATTTTTGGTGCAAACTAACAAGAGCAGCAATGTTTAAATGTCTAGTTAAATAGTCTTGCTTGATTCCTTGTGAGGACAGTTAAGCATGTTTTAACACATTAGACTGTTTCAGGGTAAAGACTTTGTTTAATGGTTAAGATTGGAGGTGGTCTGAAGTTAGGGTCCTTATTTATTTTACCAGGAATTCCTATTGAGATCAAATCTCCAAATCTACCATCCATATAAACGTACAGTACCCGTCAAAAGTGTGTCCAAACTTTTGACTGGTAATGTATGCATATACAACCACATCTCTTTTACCACATTCTTTATGATGCCTTCATATTCAACAACAGATATAAACATACTCAAGGGTGTACTCACACTAGGCATGGCTACCTCGTACTATGCCGGACCATGACCATTGTTCCCCATCACCACTGCTCCAGGGTTTGTGTTCGTTCTGCACCCAACAGAGCCAATCTCTCGCTCTCTCTCTTTCATGCACATGGATACGTGAAAAGAGAGACATTTTGAAGTTTGACTGGGGAAGTGGTGACACACTGTCCTCAGACATATTTGTTAATTCTTTAAAAAAGTGATAGGTGAGGGAGCATTGGAGTTCCATGCTTGGGTGCGATTAGTGGTCACACTGCATGCATACCATGTTGGAGTCCAGGTGAAGTGTAGCCAGGCCCACCTTTCAAGAAGGCCAGTTCACAGTTCAAATAACTGCATAGTGCAGTTTCATATTAAGAAAATACTTTTTTCTTCAGCTCTGCAGAGCACATTGTTAAAATACAAAGATTATGTCTGGGGTCATCTCTCACACCAGGTTTCAGACATGTAGAGTCCCCCAGCTGTTCTGACTGATGGAGATGACCATCAGCCATTACACATTTACAGATTTATACAGGACCTGATTATTAAACAAGCATCACAGAGCACTGGAGTAAATCCAGTAGCCAGTCATAATACCTATCCATCCATCCATCCATTCATCCATTCATTTTCTTCTGCTCATTTGGGGCCGGGTCGTGGGGGCAGCAACCTAAGCAGTGAAGCCCAAACCTCCCTCTCCCCAGCCACTTCAACCAGCTCATCTGTGGGGACCCCAAGGCGGAGAGATATAGTCTCTCCAGCATGTCCTGGGTCTGCCCCGGGGCTTCCTCCCAGTAGGACACGCCGGTCATAACATTCACACCCATAATGGATGTGGTGGAAAGGCAGGGTGAGCCTTGCTGGTGATTAAGAAAGTGGACCAAAGAAATTCTAGACATTTTTCCACAACAACACAAACCTCTCATGTCTTTCTATCTTAAAAAAAAAAACTCCATGCACTTTGGCATGCGGTTCTTCTTGAGCTCTAATGTAATTACAAAAAGCCTTCACACGCCAATAGGTAGCAGTTCTGCAAAAGATACCTCCACGCTAAGACATCCTCTCACTCTAAACAATATTGTGTCCTACTAACTGGTTAGGGTCTAGGAATGCTACACCTTTACTCACACACAGACAATAATATGAGCATATCTGCTAATGGACACAGTGACACACAGAATCTCCCGGGAACCTTAAAGTCATTCAGACTAAGGCACAGGCATACAGCAACACAAACACACACCTGAGTAAGACGTTTCTGAGTTCAGAAAGGGGATGATTGACCTTTTAATTTGGCACCGTCGGGCATGTTTTATTCAAGGTACTGCTTGTCTAGTCATGACATTATTGCTGAGCCACCACAGCTAAGTCATGGGGTTCAAGGTGCTGAAAATGTTGCTGCATCTTTTAAGTTCATTTCAAAGACATTCTCAACTCACATTAAAAATTAATTGATTGTGTTGTTTTGTTTTTTCTCAGGACTTTCCATAACCCCCTACAAACAGGATGCTGTTTTTTTATGATCATTTTAATGAGCATTCATCAAGCTTAATGAGTATTCATGGCAAAATCCCAAGACCAAGAGCTTGTGAAAAGGACATTTCAGATACTCTTTAGATATCAAAACCAAAAGCAGGATATTGTTTGGCCATGATCCAACCACAACTTATTTTGGTCAGCTGATGAAAGCTCAGTTATGCTTTTATTCTAATATGACCTTTTAAAGAAGTCTTGTGCAAGCTTGTGCAAATAGGTCATTTTGTCAAAAAGGAAAAAAATGGAAAAAAAAAAAACTCTAGAAAGATACAATTCTTAAAAGCAATTATGCAGAATTTCAGGTCCTTAATTACTTTAAAGGATGAAGGTAGTTTTCTTAGATGTTTTTTTAGGTTAAATGTCTGCTAATATGGCTCTATGAATATGGACTCTCAGGAGTGTAGCTCAAGTTCATGGAATGATGGATGTTAGAAGTCCCAAAATTATGTGCATGTCTGATCTCTGACTGCAGACTTGGAGGCCTGTAGAAACTACAGTTTTGTGGGCATTGGGGACTCATATTTTATTTACAGGGTCTCATAAGCAAGGCCCATAATATTGTTTGAAACTGTCCAAATCAGGGGAATAATTCACAGATATTAAAGCGTGACTATGTACAAATTTGGTAGAGTTTTTTTTTCATTGAATTTGTTGAGACAAATCTGAGATGGTCAGGTGAGAGGTGCTGATGATTTTTCATGGAAAGGTAAATCAGTAAAATGAGTAAATGTGTAAATGAGAAAAAAAAAAATCAACTGATTTATCATAAAAATCACACTGGGTGGTAAATTACCAGAAGCATTTACATTTCAGTGCTGATGGGCATTTACAACCCCCAAAACCTACAGTGATACTGCTGAAGTTATTGTAATGCTGCAAGAAAACCATAGAGCGTTCATTATAAATGAGATATCCAGACAGACACTGGCACAAGATTACTGCTGCCGGCATAAAAGTGAAGCCCTTGTAGGCAACTACTGTTAACTGAAATGTCGGCCTAATTTATAAGTCATGCAATTAGCAATATGTCCATCTCATCTTCCTTCAGCTAGTAAAACACCAATTAGCCCAAAGTGAAAACAACTGTGTGCTTAAACCTGCCAGAAGGTAAACTAATTGACCATATTTCATGGTGCATGAAGCTGAAGGTTTTTTTTTTTTTTTACCACTTATAAAATGCTGCTTATGCAAGTCAGCATGTCTTAAAAGAGACTGAAACTACAACTGAAATCATTATCACTGGTTCTGCATGTTACTTTGCCTAACTGCCTCCTAAGCTTTTAAGCTGATAACAGTCGTGTTCCAGATTAGCTGGTTGTCATGTTGTGCGGTGATGTCTGTCAAAACTTCAACACCTTCTAAGAACCTGCAGATGTTTCAGGACAAAGATTCGTCACATTTAAGAATATCTTAGAATCAAAAAAATGAAGTCTAGCAAAACGTGGGCTTAGTTGTGAGTTTCATTAACTTTATATAAATCATCAGGAAGATTTTTTTTTTTCCAACTTTTTTTTTAAACCTAAGGCACCAAAACAGGATTTGAACTGTTGGTCAAAATAGCTACCATCTTAGCCTGCAACCTCCCGCACATGGTGAGCCACAAGCACAACTCAAAAAGGTATTCATTGTCATTTACTACAGACAGTCACTGAATAAATTTAAGCAGACTAGTTGCGGAGTCTTTCTTCAAATGCTGAGCACATACAGGACAATAAAGAGCAGTTAAAAGAAAGCTGATAACTAAGAGGAAAGAAAACAGGTTGAGAAAACTGCATGTGCTGTTTGTTAGGAGCTCTTTGCAGAGACACACAGCAGACTATGATTGACAGAATCAATGACACAAACCAAACCGTAACCAAAGGAAGGCTAGCATTACTTTTGATAGGCAAGCAATCGTGTTTATGGTGGCTAGTCTGCACCAAAATTCCAATTATGATTCATTTTTTCCCATAAGGTCCACTACACTTGTACTGCAGCGTCATTTTAAGACACCGATCAACTGCAAGTGCTGTAAACTTCCTACTGCATATGTGCTTATATGCTGACAAATCTGACAAAGTGAGGCAGATCATCTGTTGATTCGATCATCATGTTGTTTCCTGGAATAAAAAGCACTTCTTACAGCTTGTTGGGAAATGATGACACCATTCTGGCTCCTGGGTAATCTTTTGACGTGTTTGCATTCGCATACTGATACGCTATCAAAACAATATCCTCTGCGTCTTCCTTTAAATCACATCTATCAATTTTAAATCAAACAAGTTACTGTCAGGATCTATGTAAGCTGAACAAATCCAGCAGCTGAGCTGAACTGATGAAGTGGCTCGGTGGTGTAAGGAAGGCGCACACCTGGAGTTTGGCCAACTGTGCACGCTTCATTAGATATGTTTATTTTTCTGTAGATTATACTGATATGGACATGCATTTAGAATGAAATGGTGATTATGACAGGAATTCCTTTTGCTGTATTCAGAAGAAGTCTGTAATCGCATCAAATTTGAGACACACTGGTAGGCTCCATTTTAAGACAGTGATTACCTCCAAGTTTTCTTACAATTACACACATTTAATGTTGAGACAGATCATAAGCTGATCTGTCTCAGCATAGTGTGGATTATTTCCTGAAATAAACAGCACTTACTTACAGCATGCCAGAAATAAATTATACCAACCTAGTTCCTTAATAAATTATCAGCCTGTTTCTGTCTTGACTGATATGCTTCTCCCTCCTTTAAAAATGTATCAAATTAAAATCAAATAAGTTACTCTTAGGGTAAACACAAGCCTCCGACAGCCTGACTGTCTGAGCTGATGAAAGCTAAGGCACTTTTGCTTACTTTATACAAAGTAATGCCTTGATGTTGCGTTGAGCAGGCAGCTGCCCATGTTAAACTGACAATCACCAGTTAACATGGGCAGCAGTTTACTGCCCATATTAACATGTTTCCTTAATCAGCAGCAGGTGTTCAACAGCTAACAGAGTGAACAAGATGTATGCAGGTAACCTCAAGTCTCCTTGAGCTGACTGGTGGTGTCACAGGGAACGCATCAGATTGTGAGTTATGACACGGAAACATGGATATGAGTCAAGCTAGTACTTAACATTTATCTTTACTTTACATTTATTAAAAATATATATATTTTAATCAACATACTGTATGTGTAAAATTAGTGAATAAAAGAAGTTAATGTTGCAGTTTTGTTTATATTCTTGAGCTCTGTTTTCACATGTTGCTAGCTTCAAGACAATTAAATGAGCAATCTGGGAAGTTCTGAAGTTTATTCTGAAGTTTATCTATTGATACGTCTCTGTCAAATTAAACCAAGGTAACTACTATGTCAGGATGTCAGGTGTACCATTACAGTTGCACCATTATATGAGGAAAAGCCACAGTGGACATTCTTGGCCGCAGGAGCAAGAAAGCAACACAATTTATATTATAATCCAGTAATCCAACGCTGAGTGAAATCTGTCAATAATTATGCACTCTGTTGATTTCCACACCTGGAACCAATGTTTATTACATGATTTATTAAAAAAAAAAATCTGGAAGTAAAAAGATGAAATCCGAAAGTGGTTACATGGCAACTGAGCTATGTTAACCTGGAAAAGACAGCAAGGGAGATGCATCCCCTAGCAATGTCAGGCAGGCAAGCAGCTTGCTTTGAACCCAGTGCTCTGCCTCCTCACTCTCAGCATCTCAGGAGTCAGAGGCAAGGAATACACCCAAAGGGTTGAGAAAACCATGCTCTGCAGTAAGCAGTAACATGTTTAGCATTTAACACTGCACAAGAGGCAAAGATCTGTGTCTCACAATTTAGCCCATCTTTTCTTTCTTTCTCATTCTGTTCTTGTTTTCACTGCTTCTCATCTTTGTATGTGAGGCAGTGTCACTATGACTGATATGTTCCTTCCTAGGATGCCATTTTCTGTCCCCCTCATAGTGACTTATTGTCTCGCTCTGTGTCTCTCACTAGCAGTCCTCTGACCCCTTATTTCTTTCTTAATAGGAATGGGTACATTTTCTTTCCTCCTTCACATTGCTTTCCACAACAGTTCCACTGCTTCTGCACCTGGAGATGGCAATTCCATCTCACTATAGATAGTGATCCCTAAGTCCACTTGTTGTCTGTTTGATAAAACACAGTCAATGTGATGATTTGGTTGTGATAGTCCAACCAAGGACACAAGCAAGCAGAACAGGAAGAGAATTAGTATTATTTTGGGAACTTTTGGTTTTCAATCCTGGATTTGATTTCCAAAATCTCAAAGAAAATTGGGGAAAAATGCAGGTGGATCCCTTATTTTCTGATTAAGACACTATACGGGCCAGGAGCCCTAAAATAAAACTCTGGGAGACATAGCAAAGGTCACAATTTGAATTCAAACCTACAAAATGGTAACCAAATTGAACATGAACCCTGGCCTGCAGGACTATTTGGTTCCCACTAGGCAACAACAGCTGTGGGGAATTTTGCAGCCACCTTTTTTTTTTTAACCTACATAAACAAGTGCATTAGCCATTCCCAATGCCTCAGTAAATTCATTAAAACAGCAGGGAGTGGACCAAGGGGAGACAGATAACCCTTCCTTCCAACTGTCAGACAGCCAAGGTTAGCCAATGTCAAACCACAGGTTGCACTCAGCACCAAACCTCATCTCCTCTCTGTCTCTGCCCATCTCTTTCTCTTATTGGGTTAGATTAAAAAAAGGCAACATTATTTTTCTCCCCTTCCTCCTCAACTATTTCACCCTCTTTCTTAACAAATAATTTCTCTTTATCATCCTTCTCCAAAAGTCATTTCTGTTACCTTATCCAATTCCCCCCCTCATTCATTTTTTATTGGTACCATTTCTCTTTCACCTTTACCTACAGTACTTCCTACACTCTCTCAGTTTCCTCTCTCATCCCATCTGACTTTACATCCAAGCTCAAGCTAACATTGGCTGAGAGCCTGAGCACCTGTCTGACTGAACTTTGCCCCTTGTATTATGTGTACAGTGGTGGTATATCCAAACTTTACACAACACACAGAGATAAGGTCAATGCAGCAGACTATATAGTGAACACTGAAAGTGAACAGAAAATCTTGGAAGGGATAATCACTCTTAAAGAAGAAGATATTTTGCAGTGTCAGTGGAACAGAAAAACTGGTGCCTTATAACAGAGTTTACTTTCCATAATTCAAAAGGTGTAAAGTGTAACGATCAGTTTAGCTGGACTTTTTCTATTTGGGATGTTAATGTTCACAGATTGCTAACGTGTGTGAAGTGGTAAGATAAAGAGAAGAAACAGCAGGAAAAAAATCAGACTGCACACTCCACCAACATAGCCACCTTAAACGGTCCCTTGCCTTTGCCTCTCTCACACCCTCTCACCACTATCTCTCTCTGTTGCTGTGACACTCAGCAGCTGTTCCTGGGCCATGCCATGGCCTATCAGGACCATCTGTAGGGATGAGAAAGGCACAGCCACATCAGAATCAGCTGACTTTACTTAACCCGAGGTCACAGGTGGTGCCCAGGGACATAAACAGAGTTTGAATATGAAAATAAATATGCATGTGAAACCTTATCTAAAAACACATCTGAGCATTCTATAATTTTATCTTCTTATTCTTGTTTGAAATGGGGATTACATGTTGTGTTTTGTGCAAATATATATTTAAGACTACATAATGAAAACTTTATACAGAATTTTCTTATTTGCTGTGTTCACAGAGATGCATTCTAACAGACTTACACAAGCACATACTACGTTACTGGACTCTTATTGCACACTGAGCACAAATGCTTAGCTATGATATTCCATAAATCTCTACAGTATTTCCTTCAGTGAAAAAGTTCTGACGTTGCACATGCCATCAGACAAAATTTATGCACTTCAAAAGAGCTTACATAGATATTCTGCAGCTACCTTAAGTGCGCTAAGAGGCTTGGGCTTAACATTCCATGACCTCATCACTACATTTACACCATGACCTGCCGAAAAACGAGCAGCCCAAACATCAAAGGGCTCCAGTCAGCAGTTCTTGCCCTGAGCCTCGATTATGCCTGGCTCAAGTCTAGCTTGATATAAAAACTAAATAAATAAATAAATAAAAAGCAATGCCAGATGCAATACAAGACTGGGGTAAGGAAGAAAATAAATTGGTGCAAAGAATTTGAGGGTGTGTGTGTGTGCGTGTGTGTGTGTGTGTGTGTGTGTGTGGGTGGGTGGGTGGCGGGGGGGTAGTTCCTTACACAGTCAACACTAAGAGGTCTGAGGACTGTAAATCACACATAATCATAGTAATTTTATCCCACAAGAGCTGCAAGTCCTTCCCATTGATGTCGCATAAGTCAATAATTAATTTAAGAACAACAAGCCCTACACATACAATCACACAAACACACAAACAATCTTTGTATTGTATTTATAAATCATCTTGACTAGGTTGTTTCATGGTTGTTTACTTCCCAAGACCTTTCTTTCATTTCTGCAACAGTGGTGAGTTAAAGGATTAGCACCGTCAGGAAGGTAAATAACAACAAAGCAACCCAGACCCAGGCAGACAGAATCTGAGAGAGAAAAAGATAGAAAGTTGGCATTAAAAAAAAAAAAGCCTGGATTGTAGTTAAAATGTGTGCAGTTTAACATACACACATATGCACACCTAACCCATCATATAAAATCCTGAGCAGCACTGCTTATGTATAGAATTGTACAGGGAACTCTACCAATAGCAAACTCAGAGTACACACAATCTCTGCTACACACGCACTTGCATTCATTCACACAGACAGCGAGAATTGTGCTGAAAATTTGGGGGAACGAGGTGCTGAATAAACAGCTCCTCTGTGTTAGAAAAAAATGGCAGAGGGACAGTGAGCGGCAGTCCCAAAGCTGGAGCTGTCCAAGGTGTTGAAACCCTCTTACTCCCTCAGACACAATTGGCTGGTTTTGAAGAGAGTGAAGGCAGAGTGGGCTGAAGAGAGGAGCTGTCCAAGGTACAGAATAGACAGCATAGCTTTCCTTTCTGCACCGGATATGTTTCCATGTATAGAGTAAGCCTCTATCAGACGGTTTCCTTATACCTTTGATACTATCCAACTGAGTTTTCATAGTAAATCGACAGGTTCTTATATAGCGCTCTTCTACTCTATGTTACACTCAAAGTGCTTTACACAACATGCCTCATTCACCCTTTCACACACATTCATGCAAGCACTTTTTTCTAAGTTTAAGTGCCTTCTATCTAACATTCACACCCATTCAAACTCTGATGGTTGCTTTGGAGAGCAACTTGGGGTTCGATATCTTGCCCAACTTCAACAGCCAGGGATCGAACCACCAGCCTTCCGAATAGTAGGTGACAACCTCTACCTCCTGAGCTACAGCCACCTGTGCAGCTGTAGAAGCTATATAGCTGTTGACTGAGCACTCATGTTCATGGAGAAAATGGGCCACCTAATGAGCTACTGGAATGATATTCTAAGTACATTAAATAGAATCAATAACAACAGAAATTTAAGTACGAGTTCTAAGAACACAAATGGTGCATACTGCTTTGGTTGTTAACACAGAATATCTGTATTGACACAAATAGATTAGAAAAAAAATTTGTCTATTCCATATAAGCTAAGTATTGCTGGAAGAGATATGTGAATGGTGAATGAGCAAAAATTAAAAAAAAATGTTAGAAGCAAAAGCATTACTAGAACACTGCAGACAGAGTTTGCCTTCCATTATTACTGTGCTCTGTATTGATTCTGTTAAAAGATTTCTATTTAAAAAGTTGGTCTCATGTTCTCCAGAGCTGCAATGATGAAATATGAGTGCAACAGTTTGCACTGGACCAATCGATGTTGGGCGCTTTGTAGTCCAATTAATAGTCTAATTTTATTTCATTATTGATATTTATGCTCTACCAACATCAGCCTCCTACTATATTAGACACTACATTTTACAGCTAGAAACTGTGAGATGCATTGACTTGGTCTTTCAGCAGAAATTATGTTTTAATCCTGAACTGAACCATTTATAGAGCATGTGAGCAATAATGTTCAGCACAGGTTACAGGGTGATAAGCTGCAGTTAAAATTAAGGCATCTCTATGCAACAAGAAAGTCAGTGTTAAACCCAAGGTTAGCTGACTAACATAATAGTCTAGCACTGTGAGACAGGCAGCAGTGTGGGAGAGAGGAAACAAAGCATGCGGGGAGAGATCTGTCCATGGTGCTGAATCGACAGCAGCTTCCACTACAGTGGCAGCACTAAGAGCTGTCTGTGAAATATGTGGTGCTGAAGTGTGCCAATGGACCGTGTGCACAAAGCATGTCCTTCCTTGATAGTCATGGAGTCCTTGTGACCTATTCCACGGTGCATCTTGCACCCATTGTTTCTGGTTCAGCTGCACTGCTAAAGTGGAGAGGCAGAAGGTGGCAATGCACTGTGGAATGTGCCACAAACACTTAATGACATCAAGCAAGGTCACTGAAATACTCAGAGCTAACACCTCACATTTGACTGTAGGCAGTGGTTGGAGAATATCTGAACTGACTAAACTATATGGCTAAAAAAATAATATAAAGTAAAACCAAAATTATTCTAGACAATTTTTGGTAAAGTGTTAGGGTTGTACTTATAGATGCAGCAAATTAAGAATCTCCATTTTGCTTCCACTTTAACTGTTAGGAGATGGTAAGGATTGAGACTTGTGCTGGTTATTTTCCGGATTTGCAGGGTTTTTTTTGCTTGTTTGCTCACATGAAGATCTGTGAAAATAATTTCTTTTGCTGACTGGATGAACACCACATACTGGACTACAACTGGTTTTAGTTTCCAAAATTTCTACTGGCAGAAATATAACAGCTGTTATGAAATGCTTTTTTTCCCCTCTATTTTCCACTGCTCACAAACTTTATTTCTGACTAAATTTAAAGTACAGAGACAGTGTCTGCAACAGATATTTACATCCTTTAACTGTGTAATCATGAGAATAGTGTGAGAACCAGGCGAGGGACTATTATGGAGTACCACCTCACATCTCAATCTCTGTTAAATAAAGTGTATACACTATAACACATTTGTCTGAGCATCTTTTATTGGTTGCATTTTTAGTATTCCAATGCTTGCATTCAGTTGGTCCAGAATTACAAAATGAAGCCAGAAATGCATTTTGGTGCCATGCCAATTATAAAGCAAAGCTGTTCAGCTCTCTCATATACATAAAATATTATGGTACAGCTTCCAGCTTTAAAAGCAGTGCAAGTTAAACCTTCCCATCCGTCCATTAAGCAATGCATCTCAGTGTCAGCTTTCTACCAGCCACTAATGCCACCAGAGTTTCTTAAGAAAATTTATTTATGTAGCCTAACTAGTGACATATGTATTATTTTCATCCTGTTGGGATGAAGATAATACATCCCAACAGGACTTTCGAATCTCACATTCTGTATTCAGGCATCGCCAAAAAAAAAAAAGAACATCATCTTCTGTCATTTATAATCTTGATTACAAAGTGTTGGTGTGATCACTTTGTGCATCTCTGAAAGTGCCTAGAAACTGTCAGGACCTGACAGTACTGTGAGTATCCCTGCTTCTTTTCCCCCTAAAAACCTAAAAAGAATAAAGCAGGAAGAAGCTGGAGATGTTAATGTTGTTGGAGAGAAAAACACACTCTCTCACTCTCTTCAATGACTTGCTCCAGGCCACACAGGTGTGACTAAGTCTTAGAGATTGAGAGTTGAGCAGGGTTAGCCCGTGAATAGTGGGTAACTAGAGCAAAGTGCACGGCTTGCAGATAGCGGCATCCTTGGAGAAAATGGCTTGGCAAGAGAGTTAGCTTTCAATCGATAATGCTCTGAAGAAGTTTGATAGGTCTTTGGAATGGCTGACTTTTCAACACAGCATCTGTGTTTTGGAAAACCTAAGAGGTCCGCTGGGTTCCTATGATCTGCCTGTTTGCCTCTGTTCTCCATTTTTGGCATTTTTTTTTCTCTGTTACTATCTGACTCTTTCAGCCTGGAAGCGATTCCCTGTGATGATATGGCCTTTTCTTCTTACTGTAACGTAGGTGTTATTACTCAACTGTATCTCTAGTGTAATATTGTAAGGGTTATATCAAATAAGCTAGTGTTTATTTCTATAAGCCAATGTTTGTTGTATGTCTTTCAGTCCATACAACAAACATTGGAATGCTTACAATTAAAATATGTCAGCTAATAAATACCAGTGAATTTTATAAAGTGATATCCTATTGTGGAAATCCGGGTTTTGGTAACTGCTAAGTTTGCTCAAGAATTGCCAAGAAACCATCCATTATATCCTTCATTTCAAAAAATTGAAAAAGGTGACAGACCCATGTGCCACAAGAGAAGTGGAAGTCCCCAATACGTTCCCAGGGATCTGCTTTGTCAGAACAAGTCCAAGCATTTCTGCTGCTAATACCATCTGTGACACACATGCACACTTCCTGTCTCCCACACTCTACAGCTTGTTGTACACCAGGGGCCATGTCAAATCACATAGTTATTCCAAGGACTCGCTGGGGAGTGGGAGGCACATGTCACCATATATGCCAGTCCCAGAACACCCAGGCCAAATGGTGTGTCACACCAGCTTGGAAGATAGGGAAAACACTGATGAATCCTGGACTGCTCCATTTGGAATGGTAGAGAGACAGAGACAGACTTGGAAACCTGGTAAGTGCTAAACCCCCACAATTAGCACCATTGCTAGGAAGAGTGGCTGTGATCCCAAAACAGACAAGTCTGGGCTTATTTATTATCCAGGTCATGATATGAGAGGTTGCAGCTTTGGACATCTTTACTTTCTATCTGGGCTGCTGAAACCAAAGGAAGCGTGTTTTAAAATTCAATCAACAGTGAAAATAATGTTTGGAATAGTGATATATTAGGTTGTACACTTGTCATAAAAGTATACACTATTGATGAGGTTTCAGGTTTTCTGAGAGATCCAACTCTCATCTCATCTCACCCAAAATCAGTTGTTACTCTAGTTAAAAAAAAATAAAAAATACCAGCTGGAAATGTACAATCATCTTATTATTATTATTATTATTATTATTATTATTATTAT
Source organism: Archocentrus centrarchus (assembly GCF_007364275.1). NCBI lineage: Eukaryota > Metazoa > Chordata > Actinopteri > Cichliformes > Cichlidae > Archocentrus > Archocentrus centrarchus. The sequence goes on from NW_022060145.1 coordinate 2,031,347, forward strand.
TATTATTATTATTATTATTATTATTATTATTTATGCAGCAGAAGATTTTTCCTGGGACTCTGCAAAAATATCAAAAACAAGCTGCATTGTTGCTGTATTATTTCTGTAAATTGAGTTTATAAAGTGGGAAAATGCCATATTTAAGGCATATTCAAATCTACCTAGTAGGGAATGAGGACTGTATATTTTGACTGTCTGATTCACAACTAAATAGAAGCATAGGAGAAAAAATGTACAGTATACTGTACATTTTCTTGGTACATTGTACATTTTCTTGGAGAAGTATACAGTCCAAAAAAACTAAATAACAGTGCGCACTGCATCTCAGCAGTTAGTCAGCAAGTCTCACTAAAGCTATTTGGATGGATGGCTGGACTTAAAACAGCTGGACTAAGATGGAGGGAAGGATAGATGGCCGGTGACTTTGCTCTCCCTCTCTACACTCCCTGCTCATTCTCCCTTTTCTGCCTCTTTTCCTCTTACCATCATTCTGACACATTTAGCCTTTACATCTTTGCTTTTCTCCTTCAGCCTAGGAAAGCGACAGCCAAAGTGGCAGATTGGCACAAATGTGACACAGGTCTCGCTTGCTTTTGACAAATAGGAAATTGGGGAGAACAATCTGCATCTAAAAGCCACTAAAACTTAAATTTGAAAGAGCACATATTGTGGAAAGAAAAATTAACACCTCAGCTATCTGATATTCAAATTTTTACCACAAAAATCCAGAATGTTAAAAAAACACAGTTAGTGCTCGAAAGTCTGATAGATTACAACTATAAAAATACAATAAAGCTAAATGTGACTGAACTTAATGCCCATTTTATGTCTGTGTTTTTGCTTTGAATCTCAAAATTGTGTCAGCAGTCATTGCTTAATGGTGCTTCTCTATTCCTGGCTTATTACAACTGAGAGAATAGTGCTGGGTAATTGTTTGACCCTGCCTGCTCAACCTGTGTCCTTGGCTCCTGAGAGCGCTCGACATGAGAGTTCTATGGGATAAATGGTGGCTATTCCCACATTCTGCCCTGTGGCCGCCTGCAAAAAGAGTGCCATCGTATCAGTGACAAGAGAAGCCTGATGAAGGTACGCTGGCTGCACAAACCCAAAGCAAGCCCCAGCAACAGCAGAACCACCTCTCTAAAAAGACCCATTGTGCCCTGCCAAAGCCTTTCCCTCTCTGTAGTGAAGTGGCCATTGTGGCTTGCAGAATAGTCACTCCTCTCCATTGCCTGGTGGGAAAAATGCCGTCGTGCTGGGGTTGAGTGTGGTCATGGTTGCAGCAGTAGACAGTATCTCAATATCATGACACCCATCAGCCCCTGAGTGCCCCCTGTTGCTCAGTTCATTCATTCTGCACGTAGGAACAATCCAAACCTAATTTCAGATGGTGAATAAAACATAAGGAACAGCTGAATTCTGGGACTGGAAAATAGTTACATTTCAGAATGAGGCTAGAGCTGGACTTGTAAGCTAAGGAGCTTTCTGCATGAATAACTCAGTTTTGAATATCTCGTATTGATTTGGCTGCGGGGATGGCTCCAATGAAAATATGTTCATTTATGACAGAATGGACAAAAAGCTTTATGGATTTCTAGGAGAGGAATAAACTGTGGGGGAGAACAACAGTTCTCTTAAGGGCGCTTGACTGAGAGCAGTACTTATAGTTTTTCAAGTTGCTCTGCTGAGATTCACAAAAGAAGGTGGGAGGAAGTGTTAAAAAAAAAAGACATACACAGAGACACTACAAGCTCTGTTAAAAAAAATGGTCTGAGGGAACTTGTCTCACTGTAAGTCAGTGGACGACTCATGAATGAATGGAAATATAGATCTGTGTTTGGGTGCAGACACGTTTGTATTGATAAGTGATGACTGAGCTCTGTACACTGCCTGCATTTTAAAAAATGGTTATACATTGATGTTCAAGTAAAACAGTCTCATAGTATTGTCAGCAGGGAGTGTCAGAATGCTTTGATGTCTAAATTGTGAGTAAATGACTAATGACCAGCACTTGTCTTTGAAAGTAAATGCTATTGTGTGGTTAGAGATGCAAGCGTTATGCAAACAAATTGCACGATTATGCAGAACTAGCAATAGTGTGGATGACTGATATCCCACAGCATAAGGATTAGTTACTTACACCCACTCTTCAATTATGAGCATAAAACTCTTATGTGGGGTTTTTTTGTGTCCCATATCCCTGTTATGCAACCTGCTCCACTTTGAAATAGGATCCTTCCACAGCTAACTACATGTTAGCATACCCTGGAATAGATGGGTATGGTTGAGAGATGAAAACAGCCGTGCTGTTTAAATATAATAATTCATGCCAAACAAGGCTCAGCACTGGTTTTGATCTTATAGGTTCAGCAGTGTCAAAGACCATCAGTCGTTGATCACTGACTCAGAGAGGAAGGACTGTCTTTACGCTGTTGATACGTCATCATCATCATCAGTGAGGTTACATCAGCATGTTTTTCACAAAACATGCCCTTCCAAATGAGGAAGCTGGTGTGATATTTTTAAACCTGAGAAACAGCAGCTACCTTTGTGCTGGAGTCATTTAGGTTAAATAGCTCGCCTGCAGGTGCTAAAGAGACGTGTCCCACACCTGAAACACAAACTCTCAGGCCAAGTTCTTTCAAGTCTAGACTGGGTAGCCTGGGACAGATGAGCCCAAAGAAAAGATGAGACAAGACGTTTTATTTGTCTATTACAGAAAGCTCATTTATTCTCTTTAATGAATTCCAGCTAAACTGTAGCATCAAGGATCCTGCTTGAGCCCGTTAAAAGACGAGCAATATGATAATGCAAATATTTCACATCAAGCTCTCACTGGAGGCTACAGAGAACATCTTCATTAATTCACTGGAAGAGCCTGCTTTTCTGGGGTTACTCAGATATGAAAAAAAAAAGGGTGCTGGGATTACATTACTTTCAACAATTCGGGGGGAGGGGAGGGGCAGAAAACCCTCATCTAAGATTCAGATGCACTTGCAAGCACTGCTCAGTGAATTCATGACCCAATCTTTGTGGACTGCAGGAGGGTATGTGGCACAGTTCCAGCATTTTTTCAACATAAAACACATTCTCATTTAGAAAGACCAAAAGCAACTTGTTAAAAACCACACAGAGCTTTGAACTCAAATGGCTCCATCACATGACAACTTTGGTCCTTTTTCTCTGCATCTGACAGTACGATAAGAGATGTATTAGCTTTGATATGCTCAATAATAAATGTCCTGCCAGACTGACTAAGATTAGTCTCAATCTAGGCACGGATATCCTACCGGCAAGGCCACACAGGAGGAAAGGGCGTAAATTGATAGGATCGATAGGCCATACTGTATCCTCTCTTCACTCTTCTCTCTGCGTACTGCTCCATCTCTTTCACTCACAAATCCATTCATGCAATCACTACGAGACAATAAAAAGGTGCTTCACTCCATCTTTGCCACATAGCCTCTTCTTCTACAAGCTTTATCAAAGGAGCTAAGATTATGGGCAGAACACATAGCAAGCATCCTTATCATGGTCCCCACAGCTAAAATGGAGGGCATGAGAAAGAGAAGGATTTGTTTTGTTCATATTTCTGTCACATTTTCTCCCTCTGTTCTAACAGAAGTACCTTCTTTCGAACTCCCCTATGCACCTCTAGCATCTCTTCTGCACTGGGAGCGGATAGTGGGCAAATGGACAGAAAGATGGATGAGGGCCATGCAGCAAACTGCAGAATAGTAAGTTAATGAGGCAGATTGCTCTCTTTTTTGGGATTACAGACAGATTACCCATTCTGATTCTCTTTGCTCTCAATTTTACTCTCTCAGTCTCTTTGGCAATAAACTGGAAGGGCAGAGAGGGGCAAGGGGAGTGCAGGAGTACTGATGTTTTGATGGAGGTGAAACAGAAGACAGTGCCTTGACTCTGTCTGTCTTTGTCAGGGGAAAAATTTCAGCTGCTCAAAAACTGACCTATGAGTCTATAGAATTTCTGACTGATGCCTCTGCCAGTTGCTTCGAGGGCTGCATTTTGGGCTAAATATACCCAGCATAAGACTGACTCTCTCATTAGTCACATTGTCCAGCTCCTTTATTAAATCTATATCCTAATAATGGCTCTAGCAATCTTTATCTACCGATTTCCCCTACATAAATACACACAGTGGACTCTTCTCAATAAGTCACATTGTACATTTGCAAAGGTTATTTTTCAGCATAAAAACTGCATGATGACTGCGTGTTGACCCAGAATGATGGCATTTGAGTTGAAAAGCTGGAGATTTGTATTCAGGAAAGTTGGTGGAAACCTCATGACAGAGGGATGAGCGAAAACAAAGAGAAGCACAGGACCTCAAATCCACTTTTTGCACTCACTGAATAACAAACAGTGAAAAGGTCTGGAAAAATTATTCAAATTGCAGAGGAATTTGCAATTATTATAAGTCATCTCAACCCACAAAGGCAATGTTAAGCACCCTTCATGAAGTGCACTGAAAGCTCTGAGAACAAAAGTGGAACTGTATACAGGCCCATTTTCTGTCGAAGGTGTCTGATCAGTGTGTATTGTTATAAAATGGAGAAGCTATTTAAGTATTTCTAAAGCCACTGTCAAAGCTAGAGTCATTAGACTGTGTTGATGGTGTTTCTTTTTATCAAGTAGGGTTTAACAAGAAACTGCCAAATTGTTTTCTGGGGAAAAGATATACATGTGCTGTCAATTATGGTTAAATAATAACAAAAATGATGGAGCAGAAAAGATCTGGACTGTGAGTTAAGTGCTGGTGTACTTCTTTAGCGTGGCCTTGTGTCCCAGATTTATGAGCCTGCACATTTCTAGCTTGACAAAGTAACCAGGAAGTGAGTCATATCACCTTAGTAAATCTCTCCTGCAGGGCTTCATTTGCATTAAGAACATGGGTGGCTCAATAAGAAATACCACTTCCTGTGCGGTCACCCTTACAGGGTTTCATTTACTTCTTCAACTAATGAATCCAGGTCAGTCTGTGTTCATCCAACTTTGATAACAGTGAGCAAAATGCGAACATCTTCTTTGACACTGTTATTTTGCAAGGTTATAAAAATGTAATATAATTTGTCCCACCAAAAAAAAAAAAAAAAAAAAAGTGATTTTTTTTTTTATTACTAATGAGCATGCACGCGATACAAATAATGGCAAACGAGTGGTTTCATATGTATTAAAAGTTCATTCTGCTTCATTTTAGAAGCACCGATCAGGTCAGCTTCCCACTGGCCTTCACGCAGACGTTCATCGTGTGTCGTCTGCTTTCCTCTCTCTGGTCCTTCTCATCCGCGTCTGCCTCTGAACTACTCAGCGTGAGCTCATTTCAAATACTGCCAGTACAACGAACCACAACCAAGCCTCATATCTGATAACCAGGGATTTATTTATTTATTTATTTATTTACCGTTTTATAGTACTTATTAATTACCATTTGGTGCGGGGATTTTGTGCAGAGACACCGTTAAGCACCCCAGTGGGCGTCTGGCGACACGGTGGCGCAGGAGTCTCATACGTACAGTCGCAGTACACTACTCGGCGCAATATAGAGTCCAAAATACCTACGTACTTGCGAGCGTGCATTTCCAACTCGTTGTGAGGATCAGATTTACTTGGGAAAACACTTTTGAGGTTGCTTTAGGCAGGAGAGTTTCCGATTATAGGGTTCCTGTCGTTTAGCAGATAAAAAAAATAACGCATCTGTTCGTTCAAGAGAGTATACCCTCCGGTGGCACAATTTTCCGGGTCATGTTTTCCTTTTATCGCGGCATTTCTAAAAATTAAATTTGAAGTAAATATTGTTGGCTAATCCCAGTGCATAAAGCCAAAATAAGAAACCGGCCACTCAGTGAGTGGAATTTCAGCAAATTTCAGGTTTTTGGACTGAAGAAGTGGCTACAATTAAGCAGGCTGTGTGTGTGTGTGTAACGAAATAGGCAAGAAGTATTATCAAATGATTACACAGCCTTTCTCACCCGCTATAAATCAGCCAAATACTCCATTCTGAAGCTGAATTGAAAGGAGACCTCGCATTTAACGAAGGTCGGAACCTGTACGAATAACCTCTCAAGTCGTCTGCACATTGCGTAAATACAGCCACAGCTCGCTTAAGCACAAAAACTGACTTTCTTCACCGAGCACACGGAGATTTTTTTTTTTTTTTTTTTTTTACTGAATTCCCACACTCTGACATTGATCTCACGCGTGGCTTCAAAACATATATGTCCATCATTAACCCCGCACGCCAAATTCAGTCTGTCTGTCCAAGACCCGCAGAAAACAAACAGCAGACCTTAAATCCACTCGCTTCCCAAATCTCCTCCAAATATTGACCCATTACGCATCATTTGCTGCTCAACAGCACAAAGCGAGGAGTGTTTTAGTGTAGCTTTTATTTTTTTCCTGACATCACCTGTCACCAACTGGAGAGCCTTTCCACACAGGGACAAATCCTTACAGCCAAAAGAAAAGAAAAAAAAAAAGAACGCACACGCGGACACAGAGTGACACACACGCACAGAGAAGCATACAGTCGCCAAAGCAAAGAAGAAAAAAAGTCCTTACTTGTATTTTGCTACAATCCCTTCGATATTATTCTCCAGACTTGGGGAGGTTTGTAAATATCCCTGGGTATAGCCTGTATGTAGTTTGGGCTTCTATGCTTGTCTTTTATTTTTATCCAGAGCGTTGAGAAGATCAGAACGCAGGTTTTCTTCCCCCCCTCTCTCCTTCAAGACAGATGTGAACGGTCCTGGCCGAGTCGCTCCACCTGCATCCCTGCTGTCAAGCCAGCCAGAAGGCAGGAAATTCCACTCTAGATTCTTCTTTTCAAATTAAAGCATATATTCGGGCATGCTCTGCTCTGACTTTTATTGTGAAGGTTCTGACACCCTGTTTCGTGTGGATGCTTACGGGCCATTTGACGTACCTCCACCTGCATCTACTGGAATAGAAGACAGCGGCATCAGCAGCAGTGGCAGTGGCACCGCACTGAAGAGGCCGCCTACGGAGACACGCCCCACGCCGGCTGGACAAGGCTACTTCACCCTGGGCGAAGGAGGCAGATATATCGTGCAGAATATAGCGTTCAAGATACTTCTCCCCCTGGGAAGTCGCCCCGCATAGGAAGTGAAGGTTTTTTGAAATTTATAGATAAGAGTTATCAAACAACAAAACCTACCCCCAAAATAGACCACAAATTATGTAGGTAAAACATGTTCGCAAATTCATCTAATAATGCAAAGAGGAGAGCTTAGTCTATCATAAGCTCTTTATGAATGTAATTGTATATATTACATTGTCTGAGTCAAAATGGAGCAATAATGAGTCCCAGACTTATTTAAGATACAACAATGGAGAGCACTGCTGCTATTATTTTTCTAATGACTGCTCTCAAACTGAAACATTTCTGCAGGCAATTATGTAAACAAAAGAGTGGGTCCACAAGCTCCTTTTGAACTTCATTATTAAAGGGAAAAACAACATAAAAAGAGATTGCTTTCTTTTCTTCCACAGATAGTTTATTTATTTGGATGCAAACAGAAAAATACCCCATAACAATTTATGTTATCCCAAAGAGATAAGTAAAAAATATTATACATATGTATAAAAATAAATAAAGAGAATATTGAAATCTTACATGTGGGTGTATGGACACAAACCTTTTTGTTTATGGTACAAAAGGAGCTGAATTAAAAAATTGTAGCAAATTAACAAAATGAAAAGTTGTTTTTTTTCACAATCAAATTAAATTTTGGGTGTACATGCAGACATATATAATCAATATGTAAAGTCAATCTGAATTAAATAATCTATTCCTCAGAGTTAGGCCTCCTTAATTATTATGTTTTTGTCTAAATCTTTGGTCGATTTTGTGTGAATTCTGTCTTTAGTATTGTGAATCCATTCTATTAATGCTGAATACATTTATTTTTTTGCTACAGTCAAGCATGCATTTACCGATGTCAAATCAGGGCAGACAATAAGTGTCTCTGCTATTAAAGATTGTGTTAATAGTAAAGATATTTCATAGTGTTTGAGTCTACTAAAGAGTAATTGTTCAGTTATTATAGCTTTACTGTGATAAATATATCATTTTCAAATTTATAGTAAACTCCAGCTGGTCAAATATCAGCTGCATTCAAAGGTATTGTAGTGTTTAGAGGCAGAGTTGTTTGCTTAATTGGAACTTGAATAATTTGCTGAGATATTGTGAATATCCACAGCTTTACAAGTTCCTTTTGTGCAGCACCAGGATTCAGATCTTTGTATTTTATCTTGTCAACAGAGCACCGATTATTTTTAATCCTACCAGTTAGTTTAATTGCATTTAGTTTACATCGTAAGTGCAAATCAGCCCCCAATCAACAGCTTAAATTAAAACCAGTAGGGCTCTGAGCCATGCTGGACTTAAAACCCACTGTTGTTGCTTTTTTTATGTCTTTTTTTTAGACAACATGCAAAATGAGCTTTAGATAGCCAAGCCACTCTTTTTCTGATGCGCCATCATGTATTAGCTTAAAGACTGGCCCACTGCCATTGTTCCTGACAAAAACCTAAGTGTCACCTGCACAAGTGGGTGCATTTGATCTGAGCACAGACGAGGGTCATTCGAATCAGGAAGACCATTTGAGGGTGAATGAACTGCATTTCTCTCTGCTCTTACTTTCTTTTCATTTCCTCTGTTAATCATGTCAGACTCTGGGCTGACAAAGTTCCTCATTAGTAGCCTCCATGGCTTTCATGTGGTCCATTGACTGTCTTGCCTCAATGGAAGAACAACTGGCTATGCTTGTCATGTCCTACATCTTGTGAGCAAATTGTTGCAGGAAAAAAAACGTTTTCATTTCAACCTGTGTTACTCTTTCACAGGACATAGTTTTTCCTTGGCCAGAACACTGGGCTTTTATTGTAAAACATATCAGTATATGAACTACTTATTATAGTACCCTATTTAAATATATATATATCATTTATGTGTGGAATGGCTCAGTCTCTAGTTTATGTCCTACCATTAGGAACACACGTACACAATTGACACATAAGTCAATGGTATGGTTTTTTTTGTTTTTTTGGGGCGGGGGGGGCTTTTACAGTCTGTCCGATCAATCTACCTATCAGTATGTTCTGCCTTGAAGGTCTGTCAACAATAGGGAAAAGCAGAGTGTCGACAGAGAGAAATCACAGCCCTAGTCAATGAACCTGGAAGGGGGTGGGGGTTGGGTGTGGGGCATCAATCACCAGCTTATTGAACAGCATGGTGTGTAAGAAGCCTTTCAAAAGAGTACCGGCACCTCTCAGAATTGATTTCTCTGGTCAAAATGTCAGATTTAAAACAGTGTTACTTGAAGAGACATTACAGAGTTGTCTTATTATCATTTAAAGTTTTTTTAACATTACACCAGCATGTGTATAGAAGACAGACAGAAATGCTTATGTCACATTAATTATTTGTCGCAATCTGACACTTCAGCATAACCTATCCTTCATTAGTCACAAACAAAATTACAAATAGCACACACACATGAATAATGTATAAATTCTCCACTCGCCCTGTGGGTGGTCTTTGTCCTCCAAGCTCAGGTCTTCTACCACAGGCCTGGGAGCTTGAGGGTTCTGCGCAGTATCTTAGCTGTTCCTAGGACTGCACTCTTCTGGACAGAAATCTCAGATCTTGTTCCTGGAATCTGCTGGAGCCATTCTCCCAGTTTGGGGGGGCACTGACGCAAGTGTTATGATTACTATGGGGGACAACTGTTGCCTTCACCTTCCACATCCTCTCCATCTCTTTTCTAAGCCCTTGGTATTTCTCAAGCTTGTTGTGTTCTTCCTCATGTTACTATCACTTGGTATTGCTCTATGGCCTTCTTAGTCTGCTTGTCCACCACACCTATGTCCGGTTGGTTAGCCATCACCAGTTTGTTTGTTTGTATCTGGAAGTCCCACAGGATCTTAGCTTGGTTATTCTCAGCCACTTCTTTTATCTATGGTATATGCTATGCAGGGGTCTTTCCTTCCATGATGGTTCCTGTTCTTGCTCCTCTTTTTTCAGGGTTTCTGCAGCCTGAGGTATTCAGTAGGCACACAATCAGTTGTGGCCATCTTCCTGATGTACTCATGGATCTTTGTTGTTTCATCTAGGATAGTGTTTCCTCCTCCTCATTCCTTCCACTTAGCTGTCCTCTTTACTATTCTCATTTGCCTGTGGGATTCCAAGGTACTTGAAACTGTCCTCAATGCCTACAAGTTTGCCTTCTGGTGGTACAATCTGCTCAGTCTAACTACACTTCCCTCTCTTTGTTACCAACTATACTATACTCCTCCAGTCCAAATGACATTCCAAAGTCATTGCTGTAGATCCTAGTGGTGTAGATCAGTGCATCGATGTCTCATTCACTCCTGCCATACAGTTTGATGACACCCATGGAGAGTTGGTGGCTGATGTTTGCTCCATTCCCTAGTCTGTATCCATAGCCAGTTATGTTAATGATCTGGTTGAGGGGGTCCAAGCCTATAAAGAACAGCAGTGGGGACAGAACATCTCCTTGGTAAATCCTGTGCTTGATGGTGACTTGTGCAATTGGCTTGAAGTTGGCCTCTAGTGTTGTTCTCCACGTCCTCTTTGAGTTCCTGATGAAGGCACTTAGGATCCTGTTGATCTTGTACAGTTCTAGGCATTCCAGTCATGAGCTTTCTCTTAATCAATCCAGACGGTGCACAGGTTGGTCAGTTTGGTCTTACAGTCTCAAGTGACTGCTCTATCTTCCAGTAGCCGGTGCTTCTCTCAGCCCTTGGTATTTCTCGAGCTTCTTGTGTTCCTTCTTCATGATTTTACTATCGCTTGGTACTGCTACATCTATCACTATGGCCTTCTTACTGTGCTCGTCCACCACTACTATGTCTGGTTGATTAGCCATCACCAGGTCATCTATCTGTATCTGGAAGTCCCACAGGATCTTGGTCATTCTCAACCAGCAGTGGGGGTGTATCCCATCTTGACCTTGGAACTTCCAGGCCATACTCGGTACAGATGTTCCTGTGTAATATGCCAGCCACTTGGTTATGGTGTTCCATGGTATGTCCTGCCCGCTAGCATGTTGCACCCTGCTGTTATGCACTGGATTGTCTCAAAGGCATCTCTGCACAGCCTGCACTTGGGCTCTTGCCTGGTGTGGTAGACCCCAGCCTCTATCAATCTTGTGTTTAGTGCTTGTTCTTGTGCTGCCATGATTAGTGGCTCTGTACTGTCTTTCAGTCCAGTTTTGTCCAGCTGTTGGTGGGACTTTTTGATTAATCTGTATGATGATTGCTGTAAAACTGAATACCTCTTGGTTCTTTATCAGAAAAGCAAATGCTATGTCTCTGCCAATTATTACTAACTGATCATCCAGTACTGGGTCATGGGGCTGAGGTCTGCATCAGACACTTTGCAAGAGATGGGCTACACCCTGGAAATATTGCCAGTCTAACACAGGGCTAACACAGAGAGACAGACAGTCATTTACACTCACCTTCACACATGAAGCATATTTATAATCAGTGATTAACCTCACACTTCTTTGCATGTCTTTGTATGCTTGTGTTTGAACTGTGTGAGTAAGCTGGAGTACAGGCACAGAGAGGACATGCAAACGCCACACAGAAAGGCCCCAGCATTTTCAAACCCACACCTTCTTGCTGTGAGAGGACAGTGCTAATCACCATACCTTCCTCAAATGAAGAATCTAAGGTAAAATGGGGAAATAGTGTTTTGGTAAATCTGTTCACCAACATTTATTTGAACTGTGATTTGAGGTCACAAATAGACCTGGCAAAAGGGGTTACAGTAAAAAAGGTAAAAATTCCTTTATATACTGAATTGTTGGTTTGCAAAAAATGCCCTTTCTCGCAAATCCACAATGTCTTCTGATACATAAAAATCTAAGCTATCATCAGAGAGTGTTTTTATGAACAGTATATGACATTTGTCACAGTCCTGTCTTTCACAAACTGCTGGTCTCTGCGGTCATTGTTAGATGTAACCATCAATCAAATGTGAGTCAGTGTTGTTTAGTGCAACGAGAGTTTTCTATCACAAGCAACATCTAAAAATAAATGAAAATATCTCACAGCAGACAGATGTCAACTGAGTGTATAACACACCAAATAGCATCAAATAACCACCAGCTTGTTATCATGATCTGATTTGAATCCAATAGAGATTTCATGCCTTTTAAATATCAGTATAACTCATTCCAGTCATATGTCTTCCAGCGCCTTGATTTAATATTCTCTACATATAAAGCTGGCTGATTTGATAAGCTTTCACTCATGAGTAATTAATTTCATTGGAGGACCCAGTGAGGTTGTTGTTTTTTCCTCTTTCTCTCCATTGCGCTAATTAAAACTAATTGAATTGAATTGATGGTACCAAGCCCCTGAATTGCAGTGCTACCATCTCAGTCCTGCTCATCCCTGAAATGAGACAAATCAAGTGTGCCGTGTAATCAGACATGAAAAAAAAGTCAACACGCCAAAGAAGTTATCTCCCTTGTTTGTTGTTAGCACATTATCACATTTCCATCAAATTCACAAATAATAACTTGGCGTAGAGCGCAGAGGAGGTTGTTGTTTGAACACAAGTAAATTTGGTTTCTTTAGATTTGCCTGTGCTCTAAAAAAAAAACAAAAAAAACAAAACAAACACTAAGAAGTTTGACCTGCTGTATATGTGTTGTGTCAGCAGGTTAGAACTTTAGATTATTACTTCAATAAATGAGCTCCTACAGGATACAGAAATGGTAAACAGGGCAGGACTCATTAAAGGAATGTTTACAGATCAATGTGTACTTACTGTAAATTGAAAGTGCTGCAGTTGTGGTGAGTAACCTAAAGTTTCCTTCCAGATCATTAACTAACAAGTAAAGGCCAGTGCAGAGACACAGCACTGGTCCAAAAAATTAATATGTCTCCACTGTATAGGAAGGATGTTGATTAATGGTCAGCAAATGACAGAGAAACAGCAGGGAAGAGGTTGGCATGCTGAAATCATTGAGAGTTTAATATTACTGCAACAAATCTGAGTTGCTGCCCTTTGAGATACATTTGGAGAAGGATTTCCTGAAAAATAGTGCAGTATTTGTTGTCTCAGTAAAAAGCCTCTTGAGCAAATGAGAAAATAGTCTTTGATGCCATTATAGAGCCATAAGTCCACACACATAGTTGTCTGGTCAACAAAATGTCAGATATTGGCTGTACACTCTCTTTTAGGTTCATAAATCTCTGAATTTAGTGGCATTATGCCCATGATTGTTTCTCTAACCTAAGCAAATTTAATCACAGTAATCTCAATGTGAGACAAGGAAATGGTCGTGATACAATTAGATGCTATTCGATAAGCTGAAGAAAACAGATAGATGGAGGGAGGAGATACAGTAACAGTCAAAAGCTTGGACACACTGGTACTGTATAAAGGAGGAATTTTTATGTAATCAGTAATGCGAATGTATTACTTTAAATGTTGGTTTATGAAAGACAAGAGCACAAAGACAAGAACACATTAGCCTCAAGGAAAGAAGACTGAAGATTGTACTTAAGCAAGACTGGTTTTGGCACATGCACTGTAATTCTCCTGACCAAGAACTTTGTGGCTCTTTATCACTCTCATTACTTAAAGTGGAGTAGCAGTAAACACACAGGCCTTTCTCTCATCAAGGTATTCATGGAAATTTGTTTTCAGACTTTGAAAAAAGCACTAAGTTACTGCAATTGTACATGTAAGCAAACATTAATGGAGTTGTTAGATGTGTCTGAAATAGAAGCAAGAGATAATACCTGTGATGGAAAAAAGTCGAGACACATCAATTATCTTCAAAAAAAAAAAATGTCAAAGCAGCACTTCATTCGTCTGGCCACTGTAGCAAACCACCCCTCAGATATAAATCTGTAGTGTTGAAGGGCGTTGTGGGAGAACTGCGTGATCAGCATGTATGATGAGGCAAAAAGCAAAGCATGCTTTCTCCCCAAAGGTCTAGTTATGATTAGATGATCAGGCGTGATGGCTCTAAATATATTTACCCTACAGAGCCCCTTGGATATGGTATGCATGTGTGCATGTGTGTGTAATGCAAGAGTGGCAACATCAGCATATTGCAGATAACAGCTTTTACAGAAGAGAACGGAACAAAGATATACAGCTGAAACATGCTGCTGCTAAACGGTCTCTTTGCACGTGAAATGTGTGCCAGTATTTTTACTTTGTTTTTTTTTTGTTTTGTTTTGTTTTGTTTTTATAACAGTGTAGGAAAAGAAAAACTTATTGCTGTAAAGATTACAATCAGGACTGAGACCTATGTATGTATCTCTGTGTGGCGTATTTATGAGCCTCTCCAGTCTCTGAGTAAGCTTCTTACCACAGCTTGTGCGCAGATCTACATCAGGGGGTGCTATTTTCCAAGGGGCCCATCCAGTGATTGCTGTTGCTGCACTGAGCATGGACAGCGGTGATTTGTGTTTGAGAAAGGTAGGGTGGGGGGAGCACCTCTATTGCTATCATCATGCCTGGCTGCTGACAGGGGATGCACTTTACACATAGCGTGTTGGTTGGCAATTATTCCCTCTCTCTTTTTTTTTTCCCCCTGAGATGGAGACTGCTGGCCACTGCTGAACAATGTTGCTTTTGTGCTGGACTATCAAGACTGAGAAAATCAGTGCTGAGCTTCCCCACCGTTCCTCCTGTCAGGCAGCAGATGTACCTGTGTTGGTATTTGTATGCTTGCAAGCTGTATTTGTCTAACTCTATTAACTTTAGAGCCTTATATCTTCAAGGTTATGCCATATTGTTACTTCTGAGGGTGGTGAGGTTTCAGACCTTCTGCAAAATGTCACTGCTTATGGAGTTTGTAATCACTTTGGTTTATTCAGTAGAATACACCTGCCTGATTTCTGACATTCTACCAGAAGGTTGAGCATATTTACACTTGGTGTGTATGTGGGTTTTAGAACAGGAAACAAATTTAAGAACAACATAGCAATAAAAAAACATCATCAACAGCAATACAGTTGGTTTCAAGGTACCATAAACTTTCCTTATAGGTTGTCAATCCAGCTTTAGCTACAGCTTACTGTAATTATCTGAAAGAACAGAGAGAAGTGTTGTATTAAATAAAAGAAGTAAATATTTGATAAGGACACACAGCTCCAACTGTAAGCACAGAAGCCCCACCCACCCACCTGCTCAGCAAACAAACAGAGTGGAGCTAAAATAACTTTGTTTAGACAGAGGTTGAATTAAGGGGCTCCACCAAGGCCCAATATAAGGATGATTTATTTATTTTGAATTCTAAGTCATGCAAAGGTACTCATGTACAATCCAAAAACAAAAGTGTGGAGCTGGAAACATGCCAACATTGGATATCCAAACACAAGCCCCAAACTTTGTGGTAAAACTGAACAAGCCAATTCACCAGTTCTGTTTGTTACCATACTGTCTAATGAGACTGATGGGGCTGCAGTTTCTACATCTATGTCAACTGCAAGCCTATGTAACAATTTACTTTAATGTTTACAATATCCTGAAGGGTTCATTTTAGAATATGTTCTGTTAAGATTACAACTTCTTAAATAATTACTGCAACGCGTCTGGCAAATTTGCTCATTTCTCAAGATTTTTGCCACGGGTTAGTTAAACTCTTTGGTGTCTGTGCATCGATACAGGTCTAGCATAATGTCACACCAACTTCCCACTATAATCAGTAGGAGATGTTAGTGCGTATGATCAAGCAAAGCGCAGTCAAAATGCAGCAAGCAATTATTTGCCCCTGACTTAGCGATGCCATGATTTATGTTGACTGCTATTAGGTATGGATTAGAGTGAGTACTCACGCAGTGAAATTAGGGCTTTATATATAAGAGATAAATGGCAAGTGGCAACTATATATAGAAGATAAATGGCAAATGGGCCTTTAAAGTATAGTAAGGCAGACTTGCATGCCTAAGTCTGGTTTTAAAGAGAAACTGAGATGGCCTCCTTTGTGCCTGATTGCAAGTCATTCTTTCAATCTCTCGGTCAATCTTTTTCTCCCCGTCTCAGTTTCTTTCTTTTTTTTCTCCAGGCCATCTCTCACTTAATCTCCCATTCTTTCTCTCTCCACCTTCAATTTAGTTTAATTTGCTTGGCTGGCATGGGAAGTATGCATTTATGTCAGCCAGGCATCTGCAGGGGTAAATGATGGTGCAATAACCATAGGGAAACAATGCTCTCAAACAGGAGGGAGTAGGTATCGCTATTGAACCATTAAATAAGGGAAGGCTCAATGCTCCGTGTGACTTTCTAGGACAGAAATGAGTGTCTTTTTCCTCCAAATGACTCCTCTATCTGCAGCAGGGCTGGCCTAAATCAAAGTGATGAAGTAACTTCTAATTTGTGCAGTTGTATCCTATGAAAACCCATTCATGATGGAGGATGAGTGTGAGAGTGTGGATATACTACATGCATGACTGCAACTGATGGATTAAGTGTAACTCCATTTTGACTCAGGAAAAAGGGATGCATGGATGCACTTTTTGAGAGTTAATACAACCAAATATTTCATATGCATCACCTAAGTTATGGTTACAGCATCTGGTTGTAGCCATCATTTCCTGCTAAATATCGTCAAGCAGGATTAAATACAACTTCCTGACACCATCATTTGCTAGTGGAGGATGTACAGGTGAGGAGAAATTTTGTTTTTTTTAGAGGAGAGTGTTGTAACACCCTGATTCAAAACCTTCCCCAGGTGCTAAATAACATTAACAGGGTGTGATGAATACAGAGGCCACAGCATGTGATTCACATTTTATTCATACTCATCATAACATTCATTGACCCTCCAATACTCTAAAGTCTTTCTTCCATGATTTACACAAAAAAAAATTCAGATGTAGAAACATATCAGTGTTAGTTATTGATATGTTTGTTTATTATCATATCATCATGAGTAATAATGAATTGCATAATGGTCTCATTTACTGAAATATGAAATATGAAGTGAATGATGATGACATCATCTTATTTCTTTTACCCACCTCTGTGGCTCTTCTTGTAGACCTGACACTGAGCATGCCATTCATATCTAGCCCTCCTGTGTAGTGTGCATGTATGTGTGATCTATTACATCTAGGTAATACTGCACTTACTCTGACATAAGCGTATACACATTATTTTGATAATATGATTTTCTCACAGTTTGATTAAAATGGATTAAAGGTATTTTAAAAAGAATGCTAAATAAGCTGCAATTTGGATTGCACATTTCTTCATATCCTAAAACAACTGATTATGAAAGAAGAGACCAACACCTTGTTGTATATAGATTTAAGATTCTGATGGGGGGAAAAAAATCTTTAGTAATAATAAGAATGTTTCTTAATCCTTTCTTAAGGATTTCATGAATATCAAAAATATTTACTTTTATGCTAACATACCTTGTGATCACGAAATTAAAGAGAGGATCTAATTAGAGTCATTTCATCTCCAGCTGTCTGTACTTAATATACCTTTTAATATTGAAAAGCAGAAATTAAGCAAAGATAGGATCTTAATAATCCGGGCTCATTTCATCCCCAAATAGGCTATGACTTAATTACACATGGTCTAATCACAAAATGAAAATTCACCTTGAAATATTAGAAAACATTTATGTAATATATTTCCAGGCCTTTTTGAGCTCAGTTGCATATTTTTTTCTTATTCCCTTAGATAACCAGAGAGATGCAGATGATTTGAATATGAGGCTGAGATATCTCCTGGGCTGATGTGACAGAGTCTGATAACAGCTTTTGTTCAAAACTTCAACTTAATGGTAGGTTCTGGTGCCAAATAGCAAAAGCTTTCTTTTTTTTTTTTTGTAAAAGCACAATTTCATAGTGACATTTAACAACCACAATGTAGACACAGCTCAGAATATGCTACATTTCTCCGGGAATAGTGGCCTCTTGAACCGGAATTCAGTGCAGCTCTTGACTGTTAGCATCTTGACATTTTCTGAAAATTAGATATAAAATAATCTTATAATCAGATTAGAAAAATAATGCAAAGTTTTCACTGTTTTTCTCCCCGTTTTTCTTTTGCAGGAAATCATAAAACCTCTGTGTACAGTGCTCCAATTACTGCAACAATGAAATGGTTGATGTAATAAACCATGCAGTGCTTCTGTATTTCCCAATGTCAGTTCATTTGTCCAGTAAAATTAAAATGAAATTTCTTATACATTCGACGGCTGTCTGCAATCGTGTTAATAAAAGATGTCCATGCGTGAATAGCACATCAACTACAGCTGCACTGAACCTACACCGAGCTATCTTAAAGACCTGCAGACAGCAGTTCTAAAGCTTGTTTTTTTTAATACAAATACACAAACACACATGCATCTTAAATCCACTTGCTGTTTACTTCTTTGAACTAAGTACCTGCAAACTGTACCAATGACCTGCACATCTGTTTAAGGCTTCTTATGTGTTACCTTGTGAGTGAAATTTCAGCCTCACACGTCCCATGAGACAGTTTCTGGCAGTTGCCTTTCCCATACACCTGTTAAATGTGCTGTAATTGTCTGTTAAGTACTAGTGAGCATTTCGGAAAGGCGTAGATGGAGGTAAGGGAACTGAGCCAAGTGGGTTTTTGAGTTTTATTGCAGCTGGTTTGAGGCGAAGCAAGAAATGGAGAGACGGCGCCAGAGGAGGGAGATATGGGGAGGCGATGTTGTTAAGTTTTCATCTGTCATTGTGTCAGGAAATGGAATTCAGAAAGTTAGAGAGCAGTCAATGTGCTTACAGGTACAGAATGTCTGACACTCACATACTCAGTCAAAAACTGCTCACACAAAATCCTGGGAAACTTCTACATCCACTTTCCCAAGCTTACTATTAGTCTCTCCCTACAATTGTGTTTAATTCCGTTTCTTCTCTTTTTATCCAGCCATTTTTGTTGTGCAGAACATAAATAATGATTCATAGAGCAGCCGAGGTAGTGCCACAGGTCTGTATTTGTGCATTTTAAGGAAGATTCAGTGTACACCTCAATATTTTTTTTTAAACAAATCTGAAAAACCTAACAGCAAGACTCCCAATAAGCATTTGTCTACTTTTGGAAGTATAATGTTTCATTTTGCGCAAGGTGAGGAAAACTACAAGCTTGAAAACAACCTTTAGCCAATGCAAATACACACTCTTCTTTTCCGTGCCAGTCCTCAAGAAAAGAAAAGAAAAGAAAAGAGCTGTGGCGAACAGCAGGTGGTAGATGAGCCCTATTAAGTGTAATGGCCCTCTTCTTTTAAGTAGAAGTAGACAGAAAAATATATGTAGAGCCGGTGCATATAGGAGAACAGTCAGAGCTGTTCTCTGTTTCTGTAGTTATATTGGGTTTGCTTAGCCAACAAGTCACAAGGTCAGTGTCTGTACCTCAGAGCATTCTTGCTTCTAGAGGCAAAACCTCTTCACACTCATAGCCTATTTGAGTTTATGTGACCTTGAGGGAGGTTCAGCTCTCTTCCTTTATCTGAGCTTCTGTTGGAAAAATGACTAACTTTCATCCAGTTTGAAATGTCTTTTCAACCAGAACTTTCAAACCTGTGATGTCCAATGCATCCAACACTGAGAATATTAAAGAACAAATGATGATTGGCAGGCAGAGAAAAAGCCTCTCAAAGGAAGTAGACCACAGTCTTAAGTACAATGTAGACTGTACATATTTTCAGACAGCTTTTTCCCCCCTTTTACAGAAAATCCAAGATCTAATTTGCACTCATATTAGCAGAGTTCAACAAGCCGTACCCCTTCGGTTTATATTAGTAGCCCTGCTGAGTTTTCAATTTCATACAGAGGATAAAAACAATAATTGCTTATTTAATGCATGTTTCCTCAGTAATGGACACATCACTCTTACCTTTTATTTAAGTGCATATACATCAGTACACAAAGAATCTAACATATGCATTATCTTCAATAAGATTATGAGTCTAAATCTTCAGTAAATTCTTGGACCAATGGATGTAAGCAGATGCTTTTCATCTTCTCTCCCTGGCACCCATTAAGAAAAGTCTGGTTTTCAGCAAGCACTCACTTCTCCTGAGATTAGGTGATTGACTTGCGCCAGCCTGCCCCCAAAAAAGCTCTTTGGCTGTTATGACCATTTTTTTTTTAGGTTTTGTCATCCAATGACTATTGATGCATTCATCTGAATGTGAGCACACAGACCGTTCTGGGACACCTCTGCATTCATCCTGTTTCTTCTGTCAGCAGTGAAATCATCAATAAATGGCAGTGTGCCAGTTCCATTGGCAGCCACACATACCCAAGCTGTAACAGAAGCACTGCCATGTTTGACAGATAAGGTGTTGCGTTGGCTCATGAGCTGTGTTTGTCCTCCACACTTTTCCTCTTTACAACATTTTGATAGTGGCTCATTTTTGTTTCATCGCTTTGTTCTGCAACTTTACTTCTTGTGTGTGTTTTTGTCGTGTGACCTTTAACCTGGTGTTTCTGTATTTGAGGGAACAATTTACAACTTTGTGAAGTTCTGATCATGACGTCTTCCCTTGATTGTTGACAGGGAAACATGCAAGCCTACATCCTGGACAACATTCTTGAACTGAGCATTCATAAAAGTTTTTCATCCATCCATCCATCCATCCATGCTCTTATCCTGCACAGGTCGCCAGCCTTTCGCAGGGTCAACACAGAGAGACAACCATTCACACCTATGGGCAATTTAGAGTGACCATTTATCCTAACCTGAGTAACTGCATGTCTTTGGACTGCGGAAGGAAACCACAGTAAACACACGCAGACATGGGGAGAACATGCAAACTCCACACAGAGAGGCCCGGGCCAAGGTGGACTCAAACCCAGGCCTTCTTGATGTCATTCTAGCTGTGAGGCAGTAGTGCTGACTACCACATGACCATGCTGCCCTAAAAGTTTTTCTTTTTCATTTTCCACTTATCAACAAGACTTCTTGGTCTGGCAAAAGAATCCACTAGGTAACTTGCCATTTTTAAGGCTTATTTATTTATTTATTGTGGGGTGGGTGGGGGGTCCCGGGTTACTATTTAACCTTTGTAGTTTGAGCACCATGTAAAAACATAAAAAAAAAAAAAGACATTTTGCATTAAAAAAAATGTGATAATCATGTAGTGGTATACATTAATACCAGCATGTAGTGGTTCAGTATTAGTCGATGTAGGGAAATAATATGAAAACTGAAAAATATAAACCTGCCTTAACCCTAAGAGTTGTAAGACTTTTATGTAGCCTTTTTCATTTCTCCAAAGCTTGTGTTCAATAACTATTTCCCCTCTCTCCTGGTGTTGAAACAAAGATCAAAATGCCTTTTGACTTGGATCACAACATTGCTTCCCCTGCGCTCCTTCTTTCCCTTTTCTCCCTCCTGCTTTAAAACAGTTTGGAGGCTTTTTAATAAGTCCCATGAAGACAGTGGTTTCACTGTAGAGGCATGAGGGAACAGGGTGCATTTCATGCTCTGTGGCTGTGGAATGAACAGGAATAAACAGGTTAGTGGAGTGAATTTGTGCATTGCTTTCTCCTTGTGTGGCTGTAACTTTGACCCTGCCATAAGACAATCCCACAGTCAGCTGGGAGGTCTGAGTTTCTGTTTATATTTCTAGAGGCAGTGTGAGGATGTGTGATAATGGAGATATAATTGTGAGCAATACTTTAAATTCTGGACATGATGTTTTCAAGATGCATTAGTCAAAGCTTATGGAAAAATATAGCTGTCTTATCAGGCAAAGTTATAAATTAGATCAGCAGCAGTAGAAAGTCCTACCCTCCACAGGGGATTATATAGATTCATGCCTGATTTCTAAAAAGTAAATGGACTGGTATTTATATAGCATCTTTCTACTCAATTTGAGCACTTAAAGTGCTTTCTACTCATTCACCCAATCACATCCATATAGAGATAAGCACTTTTTAATCTAACATTCACACACAGTCACACTCCGACGGATGCGCTGGGAGCAACTCAGGGTTCAGTATCTTGTCCAAAGATGCTTTGACACATGGACTGGAGGGGCCGGGGATTGATCCACCAACCTTCTGATTGGTAGACAACTCTCTCTACCACCTGAGCCACAGCTGCCAAAATGCACTTTGGTGGAAGATATGTTGCTGCTATTGCACTTTAAATGTCAATCACTAATTGACATTTAAGCATTTGTTTGCAGGGATCTGTCATAGTGATAACAGCAATATCAGCTATAGTTTTCACATTTTAATGCTGGACAATTTGGGGAGAATGAAGTTAGTATTTTTTTTTCCCACAGCTGTCCCTTTTCAACTGGCAGGAAATCGGTTGTTTCAAATACTTTCACACTACTGCAAATACTCTATGTGTTTTAGGAGAGGGATCTCACATGGCACGCATTCACTAGTGTTGAATGCATCACATTATTAGCAGCGGTATTCATTACATCAATCCAACATCACACAAACATTTTACTAATAACAGCCAGTGTATGAGCTGACTGTGATGTTTGCAATCTTAGATTTCCCTAGAAAAGTTCAGAGTTGCAGGCATTTGTGAAAACAACTTATATAAAATCTACTACACATGTAACACAGTCCAAGAGATGTCACAAATATGAGTAAAAGCCTCCTGAGCCTTACCTTAATTATGTACTATTAGAGTTGTGACAGTGAGTGTGCTGTATGAGTTGATTGTTGACTGAGCTAACCACCGTACTTGAGCCAATGAAGTACATGCATGTGTGTATGTTTGCGTGTATCTTCTCCTGATGTCTGACTCCCTCTCAGTAGTGAAAGAACTAACCTTTCTTCAGCAGGTTTCCCATAACAGCTTTGCATAACTACTTATTATGCTAATTAGAAATGATAATGATGCAGTAAAGTACACTTTCCTCCATCATATTATGCTGTATGTGTTATCCAAAACCACCCCCATGGTCCATTTGTTTGTCACTTTTACAGAAAATGCTACACTTTGCATCTGTATCCAGCTCACAAAGAAAAGAGGCGCTTGTAATTCGTAGAGGCACGTGGAGTACTGAAGCAGCTGCTGGTGCTGCTCGTGCAACGTTTCCTGGTTGGACACGGTGTTAGATGAGGAATCATTTGCTTTAACTTGGTACCACATCCCCTGGGGTGTGGGTGCCCATGGGTCCTGGGGTGCGTCGCTGCTCATCGCCTCTGGCTCTCTGGACTCTTGCCCTTTGGCCGTGGGGGCTCTGTCTGTGGTCTCCCTCCTTCCTCCTCTGGGGTGTGCGCACGGTTGCCATCAGGATGTGTGGCCTCAGGTCTTCTGAGCTCATAGGCTGTGGATGGCCTAGGTCCCCTGGGTCCTTCCCTATTTGCCTCTGGATTGCGGGGGGGCATGGTTGCAGTTTCTTCATTATTGAGTACATTGCATGACAGAGGTGCATACAGACACATTACTGCAAACAATAGAATTGTGTGTATGTGTGCATATGTATGTGCATGTGTGTGTGTGTGGATGTGTGAGTGTGTGTGTATATCTACTTTTATTTGATGTTTTTTTTAAATTTATCCCCCCACCCCCTTGTTCTTGCCCCTTCCTTGTTGCCTGTCAGACCTGGCATAAATAACTAAAGAAAAAGATAAATAAATAAAAATACAAATGTTAACAAGAATAGCCGATAGAAAACTTATAGAGCTGTTCTTGTAAAAGCAAATATGTTTGGTTCATCAGTGCATTCGGATCATCATTCTGATTGCGAAAAATGCCAGACAAGACAGGCTTAAAAAATAAATAAATAAACTTGGTACCTCAGAATAGCCTCCTGCAGTGACTTCAGTGCAAGATTCTATTTTAAAGAATGAAGAAGTCATAAGTCCTGTAGAAAGGAGAAAAAAAAAACTGTTATCTCAAGGTCAAGAAAAGTGGTATTTATGGCCCTATTTGGCTTGTTTATCTCCTGTATCAACAATAAATACTAGTCAAAAACAGTTTTGAACTATACTGTTACCAAAGTCTTACTGACTGATTGAAACCAACTCTTTGCAGTATGCTTACAATGACTGACTTATTCACTCCTGAAATGCTAGTTGCATTTATCCATGTTCATTCAGGTGTATAGCTGTTATAACTTGTTACGCATCTGTTACGCTCACTACAACATTTGTGCCATCGCTGCACCTTCTAACACCCCCACTTCCTACACTGCACATGGTGCTATTGGCTTAACCAAGATTTAATGTTTATGTATGCTTTTATTAAGAAGAATTAACTTTCTACACAGTTTTCTTCCATGTAACCTTGCTGCATGAAAAGAAAATGTCAAAGAAAAAGAAAAACAAAACAATGAAATCTGACATTATTGTATT
Organism: Archocentrus centrarchus; assembly: GCF_007364275.1. Taxonomy (NCBI): domain Eukaryota; kingdom Metazoa; phylum Chordata; class Actinopteri; order Cichliformes; family Cichlidae; genus Archocentrus; species Archocentrus centrarchus. Next base: position 2,055,707 of record NW_022060145.1, read on the forward strand.
ATTAATTGTCAGCTTGTACTTTGTTGCTTGTAATTGCCACTTTCCTACTGCTCTGTTTACTGTGTATAGCTACACTCTGCCACTCACCCTCATTGTGGTGCCTCCAAATAAAGAAGCATGACCATGCCACTTGCTCCATCTTCACATTAGAATGAAAAATCACCTGAAGACTGATGGGGCTTTCAAGGCAGCCACTGTAAGTGGAAGAGAGGAGACTACAGAGTGGGTGGGTGATGGTGGTGGTGGGACTCCAAGATTGGTTGCAGAGGCGAGATGAAAGGGATTCTTCACTCTCTCACAATAAGGTACACATACAGGCACACACTTCAGTCTCCAAGAAACACCACTTGCAGCAAAACGCAATATCCCCATGCCAAATGCTGGCCTTAAATAAGTGAAAGTTAGAGCAATAGAAGGGAGGCAGTTTTATGCGTGCCTCTGTATATGTGATCATTTTATTTTGACCAGTGGTGTTAGTCCAGTTCCCTTCTCTGTCTTTGTGAAACTGCTGATGCTCAGCTGTTGTCTTCATGAATAGATACCATTGGCTCACCAGGATGGAAGCTCTCTTTGGAATGGCATTTTCCTGGCTCATCCTGAGGATGATTGAGGATTGGAGGTTGTGTTGCTGAGGCCAGTAAAGACCCTCAGGGCACCTGTTCAAAGCACCAGGGACAGGGACTGTGCTTTTGGCTGCTGTTCCCAGGGCCAGGCACCTTTCCAGGGGATTAGCAAAGGTGCAAGTTAGCTTGTCAGAACCAGAATGAAGGAGAGCCTGTGGAGACAATTAAGTCACATGGGATCTGCTTCCCTTAAGTGGGTCCAGTGGTAACCCCAAGACTGCAGTGCTCTCAGCCAACATGCCAAGGATTAAATACAGGCAGAGACTCTAGTATCAGCCACAGAAGCAGGACAGAGAGAAAAAGGACATGCATACTGCATGCTAACATGCAAATAGCAGGATTACACAGGCAGACTAATCATGCTAATCATACTCTTTCCTCATTATTTCCCCTGGGTAAGAGAATAAGACGTCTTTGGTGAATTTAGGTCACTACAAAGGGATTATATGTGAACCACAATCTCTCCCCTCCTCCTCTCCGCTGCTCTGTCCTATGTGCAATACAAACAACCACATTATTGAAAACAACAAATATTTTTGGCAAAACAATTCCCTCAGCAAGCTGGGAGCCTTATTGCCTTGGATGTCCTCTCTCAGCAGCATGTGGGGTTTAAAAAAAAAAAGATCTGAGATCCGGAGCCTCATTCCTTTTTGTTTCTTTAATTTTCTTCCTCTGAGCTCCTGTGCTGAAAAAGAGCCAGTGAGTATTATTGCCGTGATTATTCTGCCACACGATGTGGCAGAGAGCAACGGCAAAATAAGGTCGCAGTCCCGACCACTTCTACCCTAACTGAGCACAAGCCACCCCTATGGACTAACTGTTAGCTGCTGCTGTATATGAGATTTACTGTATGTTGGCCTCTGGCCTCATAACTGTATGGGCTGGGAGAGGCACAGAAGCCAGACTAGAGCTGAAGTTGCTACTCATCATACAGTCACACCCTAACCAGACACCCATCCCAACTTGAAGTGGGCGTCTGGTCATGGTCAGTGTTTCTAGGGTTATTTGTATGTAGGTTATTTTGTGAAACCAGTGCTAGTCCTTTCTGTGTCACATTACTGAGGGAAAGACAGTAGCTGCAGACCTTCATGGGCTTGATGAATATCACAGAGGATTCAGTTACAGACAAAATCCACTAAAAGGTAATTTGATAGAGATAACCTTTTTGTATTGTGATACTTTGATTAGATAAATAGCTGTTGTGTCACAAAGCACACTTTAGTTATTGTTCTCATGTTGAGATTGTTGGGGCTTGAGCCATTTGACAAAATGGTGGCAAAAAAAAACAAGTTATTTATGTTTGAAATATGAAAATATCTGACTTCTGATGACAGTGTCACTACTATGACCATTAACCAGCTTTTACACCAATTCTTTAATTTAACTATTGTACTACACCTTGTGTGTCCCACTGATCCCAAGGGCTTTGTTGTCTGGGGGCTTTTGCCCCCTGGTAGGGATTCCCAAGGCAAATTGGTCATGGGTGAGGGGCCAGACAAAGAGCAATTGCAACAACCCCTATGAGAGAAGGCGCAAGGGTACAGTTTACCCTGTCTAGGATAGGGTTACCAGTGCCCCCCCCTGGAGCCAGGCCTGGGTAGGGTGCTTGAGGGCGAGTGCCTACTGGCTGGGCCTTAGCCCATGTGGTCCGGCCCAACTCAAAGAGGAGACATGGGTCCACCCTCCTGTAGGCCCACCACCTGCAGGAGGTATTGTAGGGGTCATTTACAATGTGTGTCATACGCTGGCCAAGAGCCTCAGGGGATTGTTCCCCAGCTATAGGTGCTGACTATTGGGATATAGAACCTCATCTCTCTCTCTGGTGAGTAAGGAGCCTGATCTAGTGCGTAAGGTTGAGAGACACCAGCTAGATCAGGGGTCGGCAACCCGCGGCTCCGGAAACGCATGCGGCTTTTTCAGGCTTAAGCTTGCGGAAGTAAATTATAAGCATCCAATTGAAGTGCATTTTATTTTTGTCAGTTCGGTTTTTGCTGTAGTTTTAAATTGGAACATTATTGTGATCTTAAAATATTAAAATAAAATCATTTTATTTATTTATTTATTTTTGTTTCTCAATATATGCGTGACTCATGGTAGCGGCTAGCGGCTTCTGCTAGTATTTGCGGCTTTCAGTGTTTTCTTTTCCGTGGAAACTGGGTTCAAATGGCTCTTTCCGTATTAAAGGTTGCTGACCCCTGAGCTAGATATAGTCGGGCTCATCTAAACGCACAACCTGGTTCTGGAACCAGTGTCCTGAAGAGGGGCTGGACTCTATTCCAACCTGGAGTTGCCCTTGGTAGGAGGTGGCAGGCTGGGGTGGTTATCCTTGTATCCACTCAGCTTATTGCTTGTACATTGGAGTTACCACCCCTGGATGAGAGGGTTGCTTCCCTGCACTTTCAGGCCAGGAAACATGTCCTGACTGTTGTTTGCACCAAAGGATAGTTCAGAGTACCCAGCCTTCTTAGAGTTGCTGCATGGGATTCTCGTGGGTGCTCTATCCAGTGACTATCCATCCTATTGGGAGACACCCAGGTGGGCAGCAACAGTGAGACCAGGAGAGGCATGATAGGGAGGGACGGCCTGCCTGATCTCAACCCAGTGGTGTTCTTTTATTGGACTTCTGTGCAAACCACACTTTGTCCATAACAAAAACCATGTGCCAATGTAAGGATGTCCACAAGTGCATATGGCACCAGGACATCCTAGGACACAGTTCAACGATTGAATTTGTAATCGTATTATCAGATCTGCTGGTGTATGTTCTGAACACTCAGTTGAAGAGAGGAGCTGAGCTGTCAACTAATTACCACCTGGTGGTAAGTTGGATAGGGGGTGTGGGGGTGTGTGGGGGTGCTGGACAGACTGGATATACCTAAATACATAGTGCAGGATCACTGGGAATGCATAGCAGAAGCAGCAGTCAGTGGGCTCTTCAACTTCCACCTCCAACAGAACTTCAACAGTCATTGTAGCAAACCTTCAGGTGACTCAGAAGGGGAAAGCGATGCTCTATTTACATGGGGTATAGTGCTAGTGGGGCAATGCTGACTTCAAATGAAGATGTACTTGGGCGGTGGACGAAATACTTCAAGGATTTCCTCAATCCCACCAACGTGCCTTCTGTAGAGGAAGAAGTGTCTGGAGATGACTAGCCCATCACTGGGGGTGAGGTTACTGGTGACTTCAACTGAGGCTATAGTCAGGTGGTGGAAGGAATACTTTGAGGATCTCCCACTGGCACACCTTCTGTAGTGGAAACAGAGTCTGGGGATGATGTGTGGTGTGGTGGTTTCCATCTTCAGGACGAGGGTTTTTTTGGCAAAATGGATTGGCTTTCCACATCATTTTTTTCACTTTGATTTTAATGGTGTCTTTGAGTTCAGGGCTCTGTAGGTGGATAATTTTCATTTTCATCAAACCATATGGCATCCTTTTGTTTCTAACACATTACCCAGTCCATGTCAGTTTAGATATCCAGTATGATTATTTTTTCCCCTTTGAGATCTGATGTGTTTTCAAAGTGTTCCTTCATTTTTTTCACACTTAACTGTACATAATGGTGTATTTTTTGAAAAAGGTATGAAGCTATGGCTCTGGGGCTGCTATTTAAAGTTAAACTTGAAAAAAACAGAATTTACCATTGAATACAGTTGAAGCGCTGAATGTTTCACATCCCTGCACCACATTTAATTACCTCTTGTTTGCTTGTTTGTTTGTTTATTTCATCTTGGAGGTGTCTAGCACTGATCCATCTCTGGAAACCTAAATATGCCTTACTCTCAGAGGCTCACAAGAAAGTTACAAATAAGAATAATCACAATATACGGTATAGGTAGTTGTTCTAATGATCTATAGTTTTTCAGACAGTTAAAAAGAGAAGTCTGGTGTAATAACAAAAAGAACAAAAGAAAAGAAAAGAGAAAAAGTCCAGTCATTCACACTGCGTCAATAATGACAGTTTTGTCAAATGCACTGGTATCTACAATATATGCCTAAGGTGTCCTTTGGCATGAGTGGAGGGACATATCAGTTTATGGCAGTAGTGGGGTATGGAAACACTCCCCATGGCCATAGTGCATTTAAATGCACTGGTTATCCATAAGGATATGATAATGCTGTGAACAGTAGCTCCTTTTTTTTTTTTACTTTAGTTGTGATTTGATTAAAACACTTTCATTTGTTTGCTGAACTCTTTTCCCCATGTAAAGTCTCATCTGAAAGCCTCGAGCTAAGCATTTTGACAGTTCTTGGCATTCTTAAACCAGACTTAATCAGCTAATCGGTGATCTGACTGAGAGGTTGAGAGGAATACTGCACTCTCAAAAAGTAGCTTGTGATTGACAAGCTGGGCCCACCCTAAAGAATACCCTGATTTATTGGCCTCTTGTGAAATCCAATGGGGACAATAATTTACAAAATGAAATGTTATTTAATAAAGACTTTAAACTAGCAATTGAGATCACAATGTTGTCAGTTTTTACTGTGGTAACAGATAAGTGATTAGGAAGTCATTTTACCATACAACGACATTTTACAACCAGAGGAGTAACACTTTGCTGGACAAAAGAAGATATAGAGGTTTAAGGCACTTAAGGCACCATATTCACTGTCCTAACTGATTGTCAAGTTGGACTCAAAGTACGGACTCACAGAATGAAGTTTAGTGTGTTTATTTACAGTGATAAACAGAACAAGTATTCTCTGTAGGATTTTGCAGTGTAGTTAGGGATGCTCCAATGTAGACTAGTCCACAGATTCCAGACAAACAGTCATTAACAGTTTCAATAAGGGTTGATCCTCCACCTGATCTCTCACCAGGACTTTTCTCTCTCAGGTTTACTCATGAAACACAAGCTCTGGGTCTCCTGAGTAGCTTAACATGTGAAAAATCCTCGCTTCAAGACCAGGAGGAGACACAAATTCCTGGGAGGGCCGCCTCAGGAAGGGCATCCGGTGTAAAAATCTGTGTGAAATCAAATATATGGATCCACTGCCAACTGCAAATAAGAGAGCAGCCAAAAGAAGCTTTTATTTTCATAGTATTTATTTGAACTTTTTTTTTTTAGGAGTAGATAGCTCACGCAAGATATTTATTTTTCAGGCTACAGCTCAGCTTCTGGAGGGTTGTTGGAGGCTAGAGTGCACCTGTCAGTCATCTATAACCACTATAACCAATGGCATCACATCACCAGGTAAAGGAAGCATCACTGGTTGATACATGTAAGTGACATATTTTAACTCAACCCCCCCACCCCCCCACCCCCCACCCCACCCCCACCAAAAACCTAATCAAATAATATAAATAAATACAATTCTGGTGCTCAAGCCTAACAGGTGAGTAAAAGTAGGAGGAAGTAAATATGAAAGGGATCAAAACAAAGTCAATCAAAGTATTGTGTATCTTCCTTTGAAAAGTAAGAGGTTTGTGAAAGATAAAACCGGTCTGTGCATGTCTGTATGATACCAATAGTGAGGACACTGGCATGGCCGAGAAACATGCAGGCACAGTTTCAGAAAACTCAGGCTCAAGCAGAGAAATAACATGCTGGCATATCACAAAGCAACACATACGTGCACACTGTTAAATTAAAGGTAAGAGCTGGATGTAGTCTATACATACGGAGGAGACTGAATTGGGTAGCTGGAACAAATGCAGTGGGCTTGACATGTAAGATAATATGCAGAGAGGAACACTGCCACATTTTGCATGGAGTCTACTAATCCATGTATAATTGGTTTAAAAACTCAAACAAAATAAAAATTCTCCATATAAACTCAATCACAGGGAGATAAAGCTTCCAAGCTGAACTGGTCCAAGGTGTAGAGCTTGTATTAAAACAAATTCTTAAAGAATTAAGAGCAAGACAGTAATGTCAATGCTGTGCAGATAAATATCTGTGCTCAGGTTGCCGATCGAACAAGATAGCAGTTCTGCATCACTTATTAATCTCTTTTACACGTGTCATATTTTTCTGATTAAATGTCTCAGTGCATGTAAACAGCAGATTGTATTAAATCATATCCCATATACCCATTTTTGCTGTCCCATTTTGCTTACCTTTTTTGAAAAGTCAAAACGGAGGGATTACTGTTGGAAAAAAAAAATAACTGTAGCTACCGCTTGTGTGGGGGAACAATTACCTGAATCATACTGTGAACACAAGTATTATGCTAAATAAAGCAATAATGAGCTTAATTATGATGGCATTAGCATAACTTGTGTTAACTACATGTAGCATGTGTGACATATTTGGGTGATTTTGTCAGAATGGGGGGGGGCTTAAGTGTCTCATGCCTGCTCGATCATTGAGAGGTGCAACAGAGCATACGGTTAACTCAGAGTAAACACTGTAATAGTTGTTAACACACATTTTGTCTATACTAAGTTAGCATTAGAGTATGTGTAACTGATGTCTAGTATCCAATTATTAAAATGTATTTGCCATAAATAAGCTTCCATCAAAACAAAACAAGCAAAAAATAACTAAATAAATGTGTCTCAGAATAGTTGAATATAATTAATTAAGTTTGATTGATTCATTTATTGCCAGTTTAATAGAATAATTCCAAATGCACAAAACACCACCCATTTCACTGATGCAGCTCAAAAACTTTACATGTAGTGGAAAATGTCTAATTTTGTTTTCAGAAGAAAACCTTTTGAATGAGATCATTTTTTGGTGTAGTACTTTCAGTCTCCAATTATAGAAAATTTCTAACAAAATTCTCATGTGAACAACTCCCAGCACTCAGCAGATGGGCTGGAGGTAAACCCAGCTTGACTATGCATTACATCTGGAGACAGCTTCACATCAAGATATGCAGCAGGATGCTGCTGATTTCTTTATGGCTTTGCACAAAAACATCTGTGATTCCTCGGATGAGTCACTACTGAGCAATCAGTCGTCTAGAAAGTGAAACTGTTCAATAATAATGACAGACTTCAGAGGTTCAGTATTTCAAATCATAACTGCTGGAGTTTGTGCAATTTTAGCATCTTTACCTTACAATATAAAATCAGGGGCTGTTTGTTGTGATTTGGTACTATATAAATAAAAATGGATTGAATTGTATTGAATTGAATTGAAAGTAGTCCTAAGCCAGAATGTAATCATTGTGTTTTAGTGTTTATTAAGATTAAGATTAAGATAGTGTTTATTTGTCACATGCACAGTTATACACAGTACAATGCACAGTGAAATGTATTATTATTAAGAGAAGCAGCCATATGCAGAAATTAGATTAATTAGGTTCATTTGATTGATTCATCAATTAAGGTTCCGAGTCGTGTTTTTTTTTTTTTTCGAACTTTGGAGTTTCAACTTTGTGTTGGACCATTTTTAGCTCTTATGCTTTAATTTCTTATACTGCTACTTTCACTGGAAATATAATTTTAGGCACTAAAACCACTTGAATTGAGCTAGAAAAGTTGGGTTTGAGTTTTCTTTTCTTTTCTTTTGCTGGTGGCTACAGCTTGCACATGAAATTGTCCCTTTAGATGAAAACACAAGTTTCTAAAAAAAAAAAACATGCAGTCACTGCCACTGGAAATGCCACTTTCAGCATATCAGACCTCTAATGGTCTCCCACCAGCTCAGTTCACCAATGCAGAAGCTTGTGGCATCTAGTTTTTAGCCTTAGCGCTAATAACCCTTTGTAGCGAGCCTTGGGAAATTAGCTGCTCATTGAAGCATGCCGCAAGTAGCCTCATGAACCTTGGTCAGAGGAAGGGCAGCCACACATAGGTTAGGGGAATCAATGTCCTTTAGGGACCCAGAGGCCAAGCTAGAGAGTACTGAACTCTCTCTAACCTCAGCCTGTGGCTGCAGTGTAATTGCACTGATGCAGTGAGTGAAATAGGGTGAAATCTGCCAGGAACTAAAGCTAAAGAAAAGCACACAGAGGTATTGTTTACTTGACAGCAGGATGAGATTTAAAATAAATTAAAACAAAGCCTTGAATCTTCTTTAAAAAAAAAAAAAGAAAGAGAAAGAAAGAAAGAAAAGAAAAAAAACATACTTGCAAACAAGCCCTTTATTTTTTATGATTTAAAATGGTCCTGTCAGTACTTATGAAATTTTCAGCTGAATTTCACGTAATCTCAGTGCAGGTCAGAATCGACAGCCATAAATAACTAAATCGTCAACTTTTATTTCTTCTGAGAATTAAAATGATGGTATTTTGAAAATAAAGGAAAACAACAGAAACAGAACAGAAGCAACAGAAAAAACATCCAATGCATTATTTTTTAAAACACATCATTTCCCCCTTGGGAACAGCATCTGAATTTCAAGTCACTTTTTCCAAACTATAGTTTCTGGAAAGGGTCATTGTTTACTGTCTCATAATGTGGGTGTTATTCATAGCTGAGATCAGCTTCAGGCTACATAACTAGCTCAAGACAACAGCACTAGTCTGAAGTCTTCCATTTGGAATATAAAAAGGTTTGTCATTTTTTTTTTTTTTTAAATCAAGCATGTATATACATTATATTTGTTTGACACTGTGACATAGTTGGCTCATGCTTGAAGTTAGACTTATTCTTGATCAATAGCATTTCTTGACAATAAGCTGCCCACTTCCCACAATCAGCTGATAAATGTGATGAATAAATGCCGCTTCAACTGCCACACTCAGCTCAGATTTCCCACCAGAGTGTTGGTGAATGAGCCATCCCCAAGCAAATGACCTAGGCCTGGTCAGGCTCAGTCACCCAAGGAAGCCATCTGAGACTGCCTCCACTCAGCCAGAAAGCACAAGGGAGGTGACGAGGGCATGGACAGATCAGTAGAACTGTAGCTCCCATAGGCCAACAGGGTTAGAGATCACAGATGCAGACAGGAGGTGAGGGAGTGTTTACAGTTTGGGGAAGAAGCTGATGGAAATTAGAAATGATGGTGGCAAAGGGTAGGAATGCTCTCGTCTCACTGATACAAAGAGAGGAAGTAGGCACTTTACTATATAGCAAAAGCCCCAGTAGATGAAGTTGGACTGATTCTAAGAAAAACAATTCAGTGTATTTACATAGAAGTTCACTCTCAGCACCTCACAGACAAAGCATGCAGTAATGCCAGTTTCAAAATAAAAGTAGTTCAGTTTAGAGGAGACATAAAATGGGAATGAATGTATTATTTTGACATTAAATCTAGAATAGAGGGATAACTAGTGGCCTCCCTACCTTCTTTTAGCTAGACAATATAATTGTAATGAATATGTTGCTTGATGTTAATAGAATACTCAATATTACTGATTAGCATTACACACAAGTATCTGTTGCCAGTCATACTTTTTAGAGTTGGTTCTTACTACAACATTAGGCACTTTCAGACCAGAGGAAATGTTTCATAATTATTAATGTCCATCCATCCATCCATCCATCCATTCGGTTTCTGTTGCCCATGCATCCTGGGTGCCCAGACCTCCTTCCCTCCAACCAGAGTTAATCACCATCATGTTAGAAATAATAAAATAAGTAATTCAATTGAATTGAATTTTTTTCTGTTGGCTGAACTGAAATGACAAAAAAGGAACACAGCATATCATATAACAAGAGTGCAAAGCATGTACGGTATAATCAATTAAACGTGGAATTCTGAACTTATGATTAGCATTATCAGCATTTGGAGGGGGCGTCTTATTCTCTTTGCTGCTGGTGCCAGAAACTTAAGTAATGATTCTGAGAAAAGATAATAAAGGGATATAGTATAAGATACTTATAACAGTAACATATTAACAACTTTAAATGAAAAGGTTTTCACATTATAGAAATCCTTAAATTGAACTTCTGAATGTTCTTCTTGAGCAGAGTGTCCACTTTATAGTGTTTACTATTTGCTTTTCATTTGATAGAGGCAATGTAATAGTTCCAGTGCAGAGAATTAAACTGATGTGCAGGATCATGCACTGGCAGATATGGTAAATACAACGAAATACACGCACAACACTCTGCAGACATAGCACAATAGTTTACACCAATACACATTAGCTTAGTAACTTAGAGTATGCTTGTCCAAAGTTCATTGCATCTAAATTTCAGAACTTGGTATTCACAACTTGACAGTAAACTGTCAGACACAGCTTTCATCAGTTAAAAATATTTTTTTAAAAAAGACTTTGTCCAAGATAGCAGATTTCACCCTCCAAATCACTCCATTACAAGTAAAACATTATATTTAATCATTATTATCTGCTCCATTCACCATTTTCTTACTATTTTTCTCTGCTATCTACCCTGTTTTCTTCTTTCTTGTTTCACTCCCAGAAGGCTGATTTCTCTTCATTTTTCATTGGCATGAGTCATTAGGTTTGTTTAAACAGAATTATAAACACCACTTGCAGTGTGAATGAGTAGAGTCAGGTGAAGCCACCCCTGGGAGATAGGTCGCTCCAACTGTTACTATATTGCCATTGCTACTACTGGCCTAGGGCCCCAAGCCCTCCTTGCCTGGTGGCAAGCAGCACCTCTGGGGACACCAAAACACTCCCAAACAAGCTGAGAGATGTAAGCTCATCTTGGGTCTACCTGGGCCTCCTCCTGGTAGGACATATCCAAAAAAAACTTTGACAAGGATCCTAGTAAGATATCCAAACTACCTCCACTGACTCGGTTCTACTCTGAGCCCCTCCAAGCTCCACACCCCATTTCTAATAATTGAATGCAGCCCCTCTTTGTGTATTCACATTCCAGGATCTGTGAACTATCAAAGTTCTTAAAGCCCTATTTTGTTTTTTGTTTTTTAGCTTACTTTAGGAGAGGTAATCTCCATGTTAACTGGTCCCACACAGCCATAAAAAACAAGCACACCATTAACAGTGTGAATAGTATTTTGTTTTTAAAAACTGAAACAAAATACAGACAACTGGAAAAAACAATATATCTATGAAGGAAGTACAATGTAGGCAGGCAAATACATCATATTAATATTTCTAAGGGTGGAGCTGGTTTGCCACCCTATACCTCAGTGGTTATTAGCCTCAGGGAATCCCCACGGGAACTCCTTGCTCTGAAAACACTTTTTTTATAAGCAGGACAGTATTGATTCATTGGCTCACCCACTGTCCAATAACCGATCCTATCACACATAAGCAACCATTTATGTGATTAGACATGAGCAAATCATAATTAGCAGATCACAGTCCTTTTCCTCTTACACTGAATGTGCTGATTGCATTGGGAGCCGCAGGGTAAATAGGTTGCCTTAAAACATTTGTCCTGTACAATGTATTTTACCACTAACCACTACTCTCTGAAGAAAGGGGGGAGTTTGGTCTCTGTCACCCAATAGAATTACATTGGCTGCGTACTTAGTGAGCTGCCCCTACTGTGCAATAAAACTAAGTGCTTTTGTTGTCCTTTCAAGTTTAACAAAGAAGAGAAAAAGACCCTGTGAGAATGTCAGATTTTCCTGGCATATCAACTTTAACGACTCAATTAACTGTACAGCACTTCACACAGTGGCATGAACAAGTTTCCCTTCATAGTCTTAGCAATCAATTACCGGTGTCCTACAAAACAATAGGTAAAACATTACTGCATGTTTATTACTATCAGCATGTTTATTACTATCACTCCTCATGAAAGAGGCCCCACATATATTTCAGATCTCAGTGGGAACTATTTTCCTGAGACAGAGACCTAGACAGGCTCATTTGCAATGTGAATTATTTCTGGTAGTGTGATTAATAAGCTGGCCTTATAGAGCTGCCACTGCTAACAAGAAGAAAGCAAGAACAGCGAGGAGATTTTAATAACCAAATGGTTAGCATTGCTTTCCAAATCTCAGATACAGAAGTACTTTTATTTTGTAATACAAAATGTGGGTAATTTAAATTGCATGAATTTTAATTGTCTCCAAATTCCTGCTGGCCTGTATTTCCGTAAATATTGAATCACACATTTAAAAAAAAATTAATTTATAAGGTTTTTTTTTTTTTTTATGGCAAATTAATTGGCATGCACTACCACAAATCACGCCAGTAAATTCTACCCTGCCTTTCTTCTTTTGCTATTTTTTTTTTCCTCTTACTCAACTGAGAATTGGCATTAAAAATTCAGATACTCAGGATCAACAAGCTTGAGGGACAGAAAATAGGTCAGGAAGTTGTTAGATCAGATATTTGGGCAGGTAACAAGTATGATGGATGTTCTACTTACCTGAAACTTGGTTTGTTCCGTGCTTTGTGGGCTCAAATTCAAATATAAAATTTAAAATTGGAGGAGAAGTTTAAACTCTGTGATGAATCTCTTCATCTGAGACTTGCACCTACATATGAAGTGTATCTTTAAAGGCAAATTTCCCACATTAGGATTATTACAAATATGTTTCTTTCAATACCTCTAGTTACTGGTAACTGATCTTTTAACACCATATTCTGAGAAAACAAAGATGCCTTGCATTTATTATGATGACACTGTCAGCCACTGGCCTGATGGCATTTATTGAAAATATGCACCAGGAAACTAAACCGCTCTGCTCAGCCAAGTGCATCATGTGGATGTGTTTGTCTGTGGAGGAGGGAGAAATCCTCTTGTTGTGATGACAGGAGTGACATTGCTGTAAGGCTGCCTTTTCTGCCGGTGACTTCTCTTAAGAATGCTGCCTTTGACTGGCTTACAGTGCTGTGCAAAAGTCTTGAGCCACCCTTCATTTCTTTAAATTTTATTTACAAGGAGCCAGACTCGCTTGTTTTGGTTGGTTTTGGTTCAAATCATTGTTAATACGTACGGAGGAGGTCAGGAGAGAGGTACAACAGTGAGTGTCATGGTTTAGGACTACAAACCGGATTCCAAAACAGTTGGGACACTAAACAAATTGTGAATAAAAACTGAATGCAATGATCCGGGTACTGAAATGGCCAGCCTGCAGTCCAGATCTTTCACCTATAGAGAACATTTGGCGCATCATAAAGAGGAAGGTGCGACAAAGAAGGCCCAAGACGACTGAACAGTTAGAGGCCTGTATTAGACATGAATGGGAGAGCATTCCTATTTCTAAACTTGAGAAACTGGTCTCGTCTGTCCCCAGACGTCTGTTGAGTGTTGTAAGAAGAAGAGGGGATGCCACACAGTGGTAAAAATGGCCTTGTCCCAACTTTTTGGGGATTTGTTGATGCCATGTAATTTTGAAACAACATATTTTTCCCTTAAAATGATACATTCTCTCAGTTTAAACTTTTGATCTGTGATTTGTGTTCTATTCTGAATAAAATATTAGGTGTTGGCACCTCCATTCAGTTTTTATTCACAATTTGTTCAGCTTTTTTGGAATCCAGTTTGTAGATTTCAGCCAGTGGTGGAATTATAAACACAGAAAAGCATGGACTCAATCACACCGCCAATGCAGTAAAAGCATACCTGAATAGAAAAATACACAGTAGAACACTATCAGTCGTGGACTGGTCTTCCAAGACCCCGAAACTCAGCTTTATTGAAACAATGTGGGATCATCTTGGCAGAGAACGGAAAAGTAGACAACATTTGAAGAAAAAAGTAGCCAACATTCAATGAAGAGCTTTGAATGTCCTGGAAGCCTGGAGAACTATTCCTGAAGACTACTTTTAAAAAAATTACAAGAAAGCTTGCTTGAGAGAGTTCAGGCTATTTTGAAGAATAAAGGATTTTAAACCAAATATTGACTTTCAAGCTCATTAAAATTCTGCAAACTGTTTCTGCCTTATATACTGCATGTCCATGTATGTTCGCACATTTCACTCAATCGCCAAACCTATTTCCCAGTTTCCTAGCAAAATATACAGTAAAGAAATGACAGGTGGCTCAAGACTTTTACACAGTACTATTTGTAAATCTGAACTCATCTGTTCAATTTTCTGTGTCTCATAAAGCGCAACATTAGCAGTGTCCATTCATTTACCAGTTGGTGTGAAACAGTGGCAGCCTGAGTGTGACTGTGTGTCTTTGTGGACTTTTCACTCCCATTTGGCCTTTATATGATGAAACTGCTTCTCCTGTGTTCTGACACGGCCTGTCCCCTCACATCAGGCTTCTGTGATGGAGACTGTCAGTGTGGCGTGCTCGCATTTGTCCCTGACTCATAACTCCCTCTTACACATGTGTGCACTTAATCTCACACACACACACACACACACACACACACACACACACACAAGCAAAAATCACCTTTGGCTCACCAACAACCCCTTGTCTCTTTGTTTCCCCACCTGACTGTCAATCACAGCTCTTAAAATGAACAGAACTGAGATGAGACTGTAGATACTTGATGCCTTGGACAGACCTAAAAATGGACAGACACACACACACACACACACACACACACACACACACACACACACACACACACACACACACGCGTGCGTGCGTGCACACGCTCAGACATGTATGTACTCATCTCCCATGTTTACGGCTGGCTTTGAAATCCAGACATCACATTAGCGATCACAGAGTCAGGCCATTGGACACAAATATTTTAGGCATGCCTGCATGCAGTCAATCCCACATCTGGATGTTCTTCTTTTGAAATAATACATGGCTCGGTTGTGAGTGCTGCTTGATTGAAGCTGTGCCTGCTCTTCAGCTAATGACCGTTAAAAGTACCTTTCATCTCCCGGCAGCTTGCTGCCCAAATGTTTTCCCTTTTTCGCAGCAGCACTGTCTAACAGGAAGAGTAGCAATAGCATGAAGCAGGAGGAGAAGAAGGGCAGGAAGAAGATATGTAAAAGCAGAAGCAAACCTAATACTGGCACAGCTGAAGTAACAGGTTTGATCCTAAAGGGAGGCAGACTTGAATTTAAATGATTATTGCTTCCTGTAAAGGCTCAATGGTTTCTGATGTCAATGTAGAGATTTCTGTCTGGATCACTAAAGTTGCACTTGTGTGAGCCAGAGTCTGTAATTGTGGAAATAAAGCAAAACTGATCTCAGGCTGCTCATGTTTAAGCCATAAATGTTTTTACGTACTTGGCTCCACTAACGATTGGGGCATGTTCTGATGTTGCCACAGCATGAGCACTAAGTTGAATGGTTTGTTTTCATGCATATATTTTCTTTATTCAAGCCGCAGAAGCTCATTAATGATATATTGTAGCGAACTGAGAGTCAATCACTATTGTTTGCCACAATGTGAGTGTCGAACAGTTTGTTACACAGTGTGAACAGTGTGAATTCAGTTTAAGTGGGGTTGAGAGTTAAACTCGTAGTAGTCAGCAGTATCTGTACACTTCATTCTCCCTTTATATGCAGTGAGTTGTATAAAACACTCTGCAGAGATTAAGCAAAACCTAGCTGACTGACTGAAGTAGTTAGGGATAGTTTATATAGGTTAGTACAAACCCTGCTAATACAGGTGAGACAGGTTAATAAGGAGCAAAGAGCAACATTTGATATAACATGCAACATGTAAGCAGTTTTGGCAGTTAAATGCTGATGAGAAGTAACATTGGAGAGTAGAATCCCAAGTAAAGGTAGGAGAAAGTGACTGGCACACCCAGAGTCTTGACCCCGGTGGTGGTTGGTAGATGGCTGATATAGATTTTGGATGAGACTGCCAGGATAACCTGGATAAGATTGGAATGGGAAGGAGGAGGAGGAGTGATGCATGATAGACAGCTTCAAAATCTGTGACAGATCACAGTAAATTAAAAAAAAAAAAAAACAGGTAGTGGAGGGTGTTAGATCACTGGACAAGAGAGGTGATGTGAAAAATTTGAATTAAGAATGGTAAATGGAAGTGACAAAGAAAAAAGAATAGCAAGAACAGCCCATATAACTAAAGAGAATGGAGTCTGAACAAGAGAAAACAGATCTTATTAAATTTAATATAACAACTTAAACTTAACAATTATAATTTTCTAGAAAACTAGAAGGGAATGTAATATAGTTTCTGCCTTAGACACTTTATTAAAGATAGGTTTGTTATTTCAACTGTAACAATTTCTTCTTGTCAGTTTGCCTATGACGTCCTTGCTCTCTACGCACGAATGTGAAAAGCCAAAGGTAGAGAGAGCACACATCACTGCCCTTCCATGGGCATACCTTGACAAGCACCTGGGGCAGCTGTTGATGTGAATTGGCTCTATTTAAATTAAACTGAATTGCAATGAATTGAGTCAAATACCTGGAACACGAAAAGGCAGGGCTAGCAGCAGAATAAAGACAATGGAAGGCATGGCAATGCATGACGTGACATCAACTAAGTCAGAAATAGCATAAAAGGAATGAAATGGAGGGACCGTGGTGGAGGTGGGTTTGAGAGGCAGTATCAACTGTATTCAGCCTATGATGCACAGGAGGGTATCAGCTAATGTAGGCTGGAAATGAGATCACCTTATCTCCCTGATCGCTGCATGACTTTGTGGCCTGCCAGAAATAACGCGTTGCTAAATTCTTTGCATTTCATAAACAGCTCTCAGTAACCTTAAAACACTTTTGTAAAAGATTCAGATCAGTAGTAAATTAAGCAGGCTCACAAATGCTTTATGAAAAAAAAGGCTTCACGACAATAATAAAGTGCAGAACAAAAGCAATTCAAGCAATTTAAGGTTTACAGGTTTAGAGTGTTGTAAAACAGTCAAATCCAGAAACATGATTAGAATGTGTAGATCTAAAAGGGTTAATGTTAAGTTAAAGAGAAAGAGGATGAGCCGAGATCTCTTTCAGCATGCCTTGGTTTCTGTCCTGGCAGGCATCAGATGTCGCCTCTTTGCTGATCAGGTTTTTCTAATGTTTGGATGGAAAAGACGCTGAGTTCAGGGTTCAGAATCTAAATTACGCAAGGTTCCTCCTGTCCTTAATATCTCACCCTTACCTTCTGGTGACAGCTACAGCGTGAATAACGTATTCCTTTTTTTATCCAGGTTTTGTCAGCCATTTGATGTGCTGCCTTGCTTGGCATTGGAAGACAAAGCAGCGAGTAAGCACCGGCTTTGAGGGTTTTGATAGCTCATGTACAAACCCTTATGGATCATTCCTTGCAGAGCCAAAAGCTTTAATCAGTGCTCCTCCAATATGTTGGAACGGGGCGGATTTGGAAAGAGCTTGAAATAGTTATTGAGCAAACAAGCATGCTTGTTTATGTCCGCGGCGTAGGCTTGCCTCCCAGGGCTGAATTACACGGATGCCTGCAAGATGGCTGCCATCTCGATAACATCCAAGTGTGGAAAAATGTGATGGACAGATTGTGTCACGTGAACACACTGCTCACCTCTCTCACTGACAGTCTGAAAGGTGTCACAGTCTAAAGGATGCAACAAGGGGGCAGGAGAAAGCAGGTTTCTGTGCAGTTCCCTGACATGCAACATTTAATGAGAGATGTATATTTAATGAGAGATGTATATTTGGCACCCTTTTCTGTCTGTACATTCTTTTTCATCTTGGGTACTGAGGTACTACGAGCCTGGTTTGCTGAGTGAACGTTGTCAAAGCTTTAAAAATATATATCAAAAGGAAGTGGCAGTTGCAGTGTTTGTTGATTGATGGTGTCTATCCACTTGAAGTTTGGAGTTAAGCCTACATTTTAGTCTGATATGGACTCTCTCTGATATCTCCTTTTAGTCAGACCCTCAGAGACCTGGTGGAAGCTGTGATCATCCTGGAACCCCAGCGTGTCTGAGCAGTGTGCTTCACATCTCTGATCTACTTCACTCTTTTTCTGTGTGTGTAATTGCTGTGATCCCCTGTAGTGAGATGATGTGTTTATACCTATGATATTCAAAGATACTGTTAATGATAAAAAAAAAAAAAAAAAAAAAAAAAAGATGCTCAATTTGAGAGCACCTCAAAAAGCTCGCGTTAAGTATTCAGATTTAGGCCATTTATTGCTGCATGTAGTTCGCCGATGATCACACCCGTGTCACTCACTGCTTATGTTATTGATTGATAGCCACTGTTTCTTTCACATTCAAACATCTTGTTATATCAAACATAATATCCAAGTAGTCCTTAAACTAATGGATCAGCGCAGACATTATTGTGTGGCAACCCAAAAGCTGGGAAAGCCTCAAGATGAGTGAGTGTAATCAGAAAAATCTAAGCTCTTGTCATATGAGGCTACCTTTTGGAGAAACAATATTGATCATCAGTGGAGCTATAAGATGATGAAGGCACTGGCAGAGGCATGCATCTTCATTCGTCATTGAAAGGACACTTATTCCCTCACTTAATCTGCAGCATGAGACTATTTATAAGTGCGGATTTATATGCGATGAAGCAGGATTTTATTTTGTAGATTAAAGAATCTCTGTGTTATACATCTTGGCAAATGAATGTGATTTTTCTCTATCATGTTGTATATGAATGTGTTGAACACAAAATTCCTTTCACAGTGTCAACAACACAGTAACCCAATAAAACGATGTGGGGTTAAAAAAAAAAAAAAAAAAAACATGTTCAAAGCAGCTAT
The DNA here is from genome assembly GCF_007364275.1 of Archocentrus centrarchus. Lineage (NCBI taxonomy): Eukaryota > Metazoa > Chordata > Actinopteri > Cichliformes > Cichlidae > Archocentrus > Archocentrus centrarchus. The sequence goes on from NW_022060145.1 coordinate 2,074,707, forward strand.
CTAATTTTGCATGAGCACATATCAGCCCTCCAGGCAGATCAATTTTCTGCCCGACCTCATCAGGTTTAAAGAGGTGAGACTCTGCTCGCAGTCCATTAAGCTCATTAGGAAATGAGTGAGAAATGCTATGTGAGAAGAGAGTAATCTGAGCGAGTATACAGCGTGGTATCTGAGCTCCAAAGCCTCCCTCTCCCTCTCTCCGGCTTGATCCTGTCAGTCCACATAAACCTGTGTCATATAAATCCATTAGATTACTTCAAGCATGTACAATATTCTTTTCATCTGGGATGATGGAGGTTTCTGTCACAACACAGATGCACAACACCCCTAAAAGGGAGTCATTTAGATATCCTTTAACATTTTTGTAATTTAACAGCAGAGGCCTATTCAATTTCCCTAAACAGCTGCATCCTACAGTGGGCGAACTATGTAATACAAAGACTTGATAAAAATGAGGTAAAGGAGCTTCATACTGCTGATTGGTCAAATGCCAGTTAGCCTGTCAGTCTGATTTTCTTTTAATTTGTGACTTTTAAAAGCAATGTGAAACAGCCACCAGCTCCAACATATCAAATCATTAGTCTGAGTTGTGTTGAAGCCTGCCTCCCTGAAGCAGCATATTTCTTTAGCTCCTTTGAGCAATATTCTAAGAATGCGCTTAGTTGTTATTTATCACATTTTAGAGCTGTCATCCTGGCACGATCTATCTAAATTATTGTTATTCACGTCCATCTTTTCACACGGATTCGGTGATAGTCTAAGACTTCTAGTAATTTCACTTGGGAAGAACCGGTTTCCATAAACTTGTTCCAGTTATGATTGTCATTTTTTATGAGCCGGTGGTGTGCAAGATTAATATATAATTCAAAAGAAAATGAACAAACAGTTTTTCCCTCCATTTTTGCTTAAAGGTCATCAACCGTGAAGAGGGAATGAAGACGGGAAATGCAGACATAAAGAGGCTGCAGTATTCCAGCTACATTTGATTTCAGCAAACATATTTGTGTGTTATCTAATTATGATTTAAGGTCATGCTGTATATATTGCAACAACAAAAGACATATTTACCAACTCTGGACACGTGTAACAGTCACAGCTGTAATTAATCACTGTGTGGTACGCTGGAGCCACCACTAGGGACAAACAGAGACTACAGCGCGTTGTGCACTCTGCTGAGAAGGTGATTGGCTGTAACCTCCCATCTCTCCAGGACCTGTACACCTCCAGGACACTGGGGTTTGCAGGTCGGATCACAGCCGACCACTCTCACCCTGGGCACAGACTTTTTGACCCTCTCCCCTCAGGCAGGAGGCTACGGTCCATACGGACCAGAACCTCCCGCCATAAGAACAGTTTCTTCCCCTCTGCTGTTGGACTCATGAACAATTACCCTAAGACTGTTACCACCACCCTCCACAAACGCTGATGACCCTATGTCTATGCACCTGTCTGACTGCACTGATGTACATATTAGTGGAATATAGTCTACATTCTTCTATCTTTTAATTAGTCTCTGCACTGTATATTTTGTAATTTTGTAATATTGTGCTATAGTTATAGCTCTAATATCTCTGTATATTTGCAATTTGTATACTTGTATATTGTCTTATAGTTTTTATACTTATTTGTTTCTTTCTGTAAGCACGAAGTACCGCAGCAATTTCCTAATGCTGTGAACCTGTTCACCCATATGGCAATAAAAACCTTCTGATTCTGATTCTGATTCTGATTCTAAATATAATGTATTTTATTACAGGAGCTATAATCTTTCATCCATACACATACAAACATAATAAGTGAACTACACTCGGATTCTGTGGGCCCAACTCATATGCTAAACATGGAAGTGATGGTAAAGAAGAGGTAATTAGGTAAGGAGGAGAGAAGGGGGAACATTAGAAAAGTAGAAAGACTGAGGCATTTTAAAAAGAGACAAATGCACCCACCCACCCACCCACACACACACACACACACACACACACACACGCATCTCCAGGGTTGAGTCCCAGACAGATGTTCTTCTGCAAAGCAAATGCCAGCACGCTGTGTAAAATTATTAATGAGGAGTCAAATGGCATTTAAAAAAATAACATTACAACACCCAAACTGACACCTTCACATTCACCTAGATTACCATAAAATGAGCATTTACACACACACACACACACACACACACACACACACAGTACATGCATGCTCCTACCAGCACTCCCTGATGGAAATGCCAGTCTTGATCTGGCAATCTGGTGAAAATAAATTACAAAAAACATCAGTCATCTCTTGAAGTTCTGATAAGGCTGCCATCTCTCACAACACAGCACAGGCCTGTTGCCTGTTGGCGTTCTCTAGCTGCATAGAGCATCAGCACAGATAACAATATCGTCTCATGTTCCTCTACACATCAGGTGAGCCTGTCCATCTGCAATCAATTTGCCTCAGCTTGCCTCGCCTACTTGCATGTTATCTTACTTGTTAAAAGTCTGGAGATTATTTATGTCTGTTTTTTGCAGAGAAAAAAAAAAAAAGCTTCTTGCGTGTTAGGCATAAAGTTTATCCAACCTGTTGCTAATGGAAACAAATGATAATACAGCTTCTCTCTTATATTCCTGTTTAACATGATGTTTCAGACGTCTTTTATCAAACATCCACAATGTCTAACAGATGTCTGAAGAACATATGAGCAACCGCAAAGATTCTTGATTTGTCACGAGAGCAAGTCAGAACTTTTATTTAACAGAAAGATCGTACTCCTTTTCCCACATAGGAATACTCTGCTGCACGCTAAGTGAAAAAAACTGTGTCTTTGGTAGCAGCAGCTATTTCTTTAAGCCCATATAAAGCTGCTGTGGCTTAACAAAGAAAACTTCACTTCACAGTCACAAAAAGAGGATCTATTAAGATTGAGTCTCACTGTTAAATCTTTTCAGTGTGTTATTGCCAATCTAAGTTTTAAAACGAAAATGATCTTTTTAATTATCTTTCATGGTTTATATACCCCAAGTAACCATGTCCTTATTGACATATTGTACTAAATTAACACAAATAATATAAACTGTAGCCTATGCAAGAATAGCAGCTGTGTGGCATTTGCATCCTCAGTTCCTTTTATTTCTTTTATCCATCAGATTTCAGCATTATTGTGCAGTGAATTCTCCAAAGGAAATTGGATGACATCTTTGAACCTCTTTTAGAGCTAATTATTTTAACGCCATTAGTTGTGCAGGAAGCCAGCCTCCATGATGTAGCACCTGGAGCTGGTCCCAAGCCTGGACAAATGGGGAGGGTTGTGACAGGAAGGGCATCCGGCATAAAATGTGAGCATAGTTGACACACATCCCAGCATGGCTAGGGCGTACTCCTCGGGGGACACACGAGTACATCACCGTACACTTGTAAAAAAAAAAATGAACGGCTAATGCATCACAAGCAAATACGGCTAAAGAAACCAGCTCAGAGAAGGAAGAGGAGAGAGAAGAGGGAGGCAAAGACCCTTAGACTTGGCGCAATGAATGCTGGGAGCATGACAGGCAAGTCATTTTCAATTTTTTTTTGTAAAAGCTTTATCTCTCATAGTGGGAAAATACACGATTTGACGACTAGGCATTAATACGGGAATTGAGTGAGCAGATTGATAAGGAGTCAAAAGTTGTATTCAAGTCACATCCTGGTCAAAAGTTACATGTCCATGGACAATATTGATATGCTTCTTACTGCAACAGATGAGGATGATTCTTTTTTCCAGCTGAGATATGGCCAAAAATATGTGTTAAATGGAGTTTCCAACTGTTAAATTCAAGTAACCTGCAGATCCACAATCTCGATCAGATCCAGATGCCGTTCAGTTTGGCTCTGGTTATTTGCCCTCAACAACTGTGTACTAATTATAAGATAGATTTTTTATTTTTTTTTACCTTGACCATGGCCCAATTATGGAAAAACTTTAATCATGTGATGTAGGGGTCACTGGCCATCTTTCGTGCAAATTTGATATAAATCAGACTGATAGTTTTGCTGTACTATTTTTAGCAAAAAAACAAACAGAAATATACAACAAACAATGCCTCGTTCCCCCCCCTGCGGACGTAGGGTAATGACGGAGAAGTGAACAGAAGGATTCAGTGCAGGTGGAGCAACTGGAGAAAGCTATCCGGAGTACTCTGTGACAGGAAAATACCACCAGCTGTACACTGAAAATCCACAACACGGTTGTGCAAAATGCCACATTATACGCAATGGAAACCCCACCACTGTCAAACCAGAATACAAAGAGATTGGAAGTCACAATAATGAAGATGTCTAGATGTGCATGTGGACACACACTAGAAGAAACAAAGTCATTAGAGAGAGAGTGGAGGTAGAGAACACCACTAATAGAGGCTGACAAGCAAAACTAAGGTGGTATGGCCATGTTAAGAGGAGAGAAGAGAGTTAAGTTGGAAGAAGAACCTTAGAGATGGCCCTGCCAGGAAGACCTAAACTTAGATGAACAGACTGTGTGAAAGCAGACCTGGAAGCAGCTGAAGCTACGAAAATTAAGTCCATGATAGAGTTGTGGCTACCACAGCGACCCAATGAGGAAGTGGGACAAGCTAGAAGAAAACAATGTAAAAATAGTTGTGCAGTGAGCCTCAACTGTATAGCAGGTTAGCTGATTTATTCAGTCCTCAAGCTGCCCACTGCTTACAGAACAGGTGCTGCAAATGCTAACTTTCTGTTTTTTGTCAATTACACAAGTGGCTTAGTAGTAGCTTGTCTTGGGTGGGGAAAACTTCGACACACTCACACACATACACACACATACACACACATTGCCAAAAAACATCCCATTCTTGATCCACAGGGTTTAGTATGATATCAGCCCTCCCTTTGCAGCTATAACAGCTTCAGCTCTTCTGGAAAGGCAGTACAAAAGTGACCCTCTTGGACTGCTTTTTAGTTTTAGTTTCTTTGCTTTCTGCAGAATTATCAGTTTTCTGATGAGTTAGCTAACATAAACTACTAGCGGCAATCAACCAATCAAGTGACATCACGTTCTGTACTGGCACAAGATGGCGCTGCACATGCTTCAACAGTGTTAAATCTGACTTTTTTTGGAGCGGGGCTCCATGGTGTAAATTAGGCTTTATACATAGTGTTTCATGTCCACTTTAAGATTTCCTTTCAATGGACCTAACAGGTCAAGCCCAACTCCTGAAAAACAACACCACACCATACTGTATTCCCCCTTCCATAAAACTTTACACTTGGCACAATGCAGTCAGATAAGTACTCTGGCAACCTCCAAACCCAGAGTTGTCCATTCGATTGTCAGACAGAGAAATGTGATTCGTCACCCAAGAAAACACCCAAGAATCCAGTGTCAGCGCACACATCCAACACTTTTCCTTGCGCTTGGTAATGGAAGGTCTGGATGCAGCTGCTCGGCCATGGAAACCAATTTCATGAAGCTCTCTACACACTGTTCTTGAGCTAATCTGAAGGCCACATGAAGTTTATAGGTCTGTGATAATTGACCCTGCAGGAAGCTGGTGACCTCTGCACACTATACACCTCAGCATCTGCCCACCACACTCTGATATTACGTGGCTTAGCACCTTTTTTTATAATACCAGTTTAGAATAACAGTTGACTGTGGAAAATTTAGTTGTGAGAATTTTCACTACTGGACGTCTTGCACAGGTGGCATCCTATCACGGTACCACGCTGGAATTCACCGAACTCCTGAGAGCAACCCATTTTTTCGCAAATGTTTGTAGCAGCAGTCTGCATGCCTAGGTGCTTGATTTTATACACCTGTGGCCATGGAAGTGATTGGAACACCTGAATTCAATGATTTGGATGGCTGCGTGAATACTTTTGGCTACATAATTTTTATTTATTTTACATTTAGGGCTTTCTTACATGTGTAGCAGTTTTAATGATAGCATAAGTCATAAACCCCTGTTGCTGCTCTGCAAGACTCTTGGAGCTGACATTTTATTAAAGCCCTAAGGATGTCTTTCTTGTCATCCTTTAGGATAGCTTTAGTTTCCTGCTTGAACACTGCATTCCCAGCAAGCAGCAAGCATTCTGACAGGTATAGATAAACTTGAATCTAATCCACAATGACAGTTGTTAACGTGGTTTAAAATAAAATAAAATAAAATAAAAACAGCTGAGTAGATGCTCTGTGAGTAGGTTCATGAATTTCAATGTTTGGAAATATTGTGATACAACCAGTATGAACATCCTCTAAAGTGCCCTGGTGATGTACAGTATCAGGGCAAAGTCCAGCCCTCTTAAAAGGAACCTGTGACAATGAACACAATGCCAAACAATCAGTGATGTTAAAATTAAATCACAAGTTAGTTTAATTATCTATCACACTTTTGTCACTTTATAATTGGTCTCTCCAGTACATTTTAATAAAGCCAGTGTAGAAAAAAAACTGCTTTAGCTGCCTTTCCCTATCAACAAACCACTTTGATGCCATAATGATTACCTCCATTGTCATTGTGAATGCTACATGGGAGACTGTGCACCCTGCCAAGATAGCAATTGTCAGGCACTGTCATGCTTTGGTAAGTACCAATCCACTGTTGTGAGGCACATTAAATTTTGCACATTTTCTCTTGACAACTGGCTTTAACATGTTTTTGGTGGCATTTGGTACATAAATGAAATAAAAAATCTACTCTCAAAAGACTGTAAGGTGCTGAACCGCATGGTTTCCAGGTCTATTTCACAGCGTGGTATTTTAACTGGATAAGCCAAATACCCTAAAAATGTAGTTTTGTTTTGATGTGTCAAGAAGATGTGTTTTCCAGTTAAAATGATTTTTCACTTCACATTTTGGGCACTTACACCTACAATGGTATAACATAGCTGACTCAATAGATTAGCAGTTGCCAAATACTTTCTACATTTTTCATGAACTTCACAAATTTCATAAACACCATAAGCAGACATTAATGTACGTAAAACATTTACTGCATTTGCACCTTTTGTTACATCTTGGTATGCTGAAATCCTTTTTATGTATTGAACCATCCAAAAATGCCCAGACTTTTAATGACTTAAGTGGGACTGTTTCATGAAGTGATTTTTATATTCTCCAAAGTTGTTCTTAAATAAACACAAATTTTTTGACAAATTTAGCAGGATCCTTGCTGGGCTCTTTCACAGCTCACTCTCTTTCTCATCTCCTTCAGGGATTTTCAGAGCATATAGAGCATTTTCTCATCTTCTGATGATATTTTCTATTACTTTTTGAATTTCATTCTCTAGTGCACAAGGGCTCTCTCTGTGTCTGTTATGACTAGACCTCCCCCATCTCAGATTGCTCACTTTCTTAATAGACTACAACCCCTTTCTTTACAATAGTTTGTTTTTCTCTCTCTTAAGTATTCACAACTTTTTCTCAAAGGCGGAAGAGGAATAAGTAGCAATGGTAAATGGACTAGTTCTTATATAGCACTTATTGTCTGCATTCACCCATTCATACAAGCACTTCCATGTGAAACTAAGCTAAGTGCTTTTACTGTCTAATATTCACACACATTCATACTCCAACGCTTGCCTTGGAGAGCAACTTGGGGTTCAGTATCTCGCCCAAGGATACTTTGGCATACAGCCTGGAATTGAACCACCAACCTTCCGATTAGTAGGTGATCTGCTCTACCTCCTAAGCCACAGCCACCCCAGCAAATCTGAAGGCAAACTATGTTGAGCATTTTTACCGAAACTTGTCCACCATCTTAAGCTAGTGTACAGCATGCTAGCATTTGTTTTGTTTATGTTGTTTGGTTTTTTGTCACTACACACAAAGTCAAGTGTGATGGGACTGTTACTGCAAAGATTTATGAGGAATGCACCATTCTAAATTTCTTTGGAACGGCAGCTGTCATTTCAGCTTTGAGTGCTCTCTGATACTGAGTACCAGTACCAGTACTATACCAGTGCTATGTTACTAAGCTGTATTCCTCATTCCTCATTTTTTGTGCATCTCTGGACTTCTTTAAATTTCTTGACGATGGTTCACCTCTCATCCAGAAGGCTTCTTCAGTTCTAAAACTTCATGTCACAGCCTTGTCAGACAAACTCAGGAGAATTTTCTCCAAGCATGACGTCCCAGTATATTTCAGACCTAGTCACACTCTAAGACAAAAACTGGTTCATCCTTAGGACAAAACTCCCGAACAAAAGCTGAGCAACATAGTGTATGCTGTGCAGTGCAGTGAGGAGTGCTTGGACCTCTACTTTGGAGAAACCAAACAGCCACTTCACAAACGCATGGCACAACATAGAAGAGCCACCTCGACACAGTGAGACTCAGCTGTACTTAAAGGATAAAGGGCAGTCTTATTAGGATGCCAATGTTCTAATTGGGAAGGCAGATGGTTTGAAAGAGGAGTTGACTCTCCAATCTGCAATGCAGGCCTGAGCTCCCTTCCCAGGGGCCTCAACCCCCACTAACATCTTTCTTCAGGTGACCTCATTGCAGTGGCTCTGAAGCTTCCCAGGAGGGCAGGCAGGTTGGGGAGGAATATGGATGTCCGTGGTGAGAGAAACAATTGCTAGTTCCAGAGGTGCAGGTAAGTGGACAGAAGATTGGTCTCCCAAACAGGACTCTAAACACAAGTCAGTAATAAGGTCTGGTTTTACAGAACCCGAGCAGGCTGGTGGTCGTTACCGCAAAGGTTAGCTGACTTGAGTAAGTCCTTGAATGCAGGAGTGATTGCCGCGAAACAAGCAGCAGGTGTGCAGGCCCACAGTGACTCCGCCCTGCAGGGAAAAAGAACCAGCCTGCCAGCCTCCTGGTACAAATAGTGAAAGAGGAAGCCCCGACCACAACAGCAACAACAACAACAACAAAAACAGATCTATGTCACAATATACAAATAGCTAATACTTCACAGACAGCTCTTTAGTTCTGTAACATCCTTTTACAGCAAGCCTCTCTCACACGGGTTTCCTCAAAGCAATAACAATCCACAAGGTTTCCTCCACCAGGTCTGAAGTGTCTTTCTGTCAAATACTGTACATTGGCTGGTTGTCAACAGAATGTTCACAACTATCACATTCATGGGAACGTCATTTTCACAGGAGCTTCATTTTTGTCTCGCAAGTATCTCATTTTTATTGTCACAGAGTCTACCCTTTAAACATATGACGTACATTAAACATATGACTGTTCTATTACAATTCAGTTGAAATTACAGATAGGACTTGGAACTGGCCATATGGTTTTAACAACAAAGCTGGCCAATTAGCACTTGCTTTAAAACTCATCCTTCAGTGTGCCCTCCAAAATTGCATGTGAGTAATACGTTTGAAGCACCAGCCTTAGATTTACCTTTATCTCCATAGACAAGGGTAAGATAAGGGCAGAAAGATTAAGCAAAACTGTCCATCTGTCATCATGTTTTATTGTATTGTTTTGCTGATCTTTGCTTTATATAAGCGCTCCTCTCTGTGTGCCCCTTTCACTTTCTATCTATCTCCTGTCTGTACTCTGCGTACCCTAGGTAGTGGATCCTTGTGAAATGCCAGCTGTCAGAGTGACAGACGCAGTGTCACCTCTGTGCAGTCATGTCACAGAGGCGACAAGCCGTCAACATGTGCATGGTTGAAGCATGAAAGAGAGAGAGAAATAAAGTTTGATGGAGTGTGTGGGCGTTTGTTTGTATTGCTACATTGGAGAGGATGAGTTAGTGTTTGTGGTGTCAGGATTTTAAAAACAAACAAACAAAAAAACAGGTCAGGGTGAGATTAAACGTTAGGGCAAAGATGAGAAGAAGTGCTATGTACAGTATGCACAGTATACACAGTATGCATATAAAGGATGATAAGAGTAAAATCCTGGAGTGAAACAAGCTAAAGAGGTGTTGGATAAAGGGAGGAAAAGTGTCTGGTTGTACGTGGCAGCAGTGTAGGAGTAATACATAATTTAACAAGGTAAAAGAGTGATAAGGAGATTAAACAAATTGCATTTTTAAAAAGCACAACTGAAAGAAAGAATGAGGGTAAGAAAGAAGTAATAGAAAGAAAGAAATACAGTACACATGAGGTCAAAAGACTAAACACCAAGAACTGAATAAAAAGAGAGAAAAATGGAGTGTACAACTAGTGTACAGCTAAAGGAACAGGCAGGGTGAAGGGATTTGAGACTAAGTGAGTATAGGAGATAGGGATGTCGGTGAGGTAGTTGGATTAAAAAAAAAAAAAAAAAAAGAGAGGACAAAGGGATGGGATTTGTTATGCTTGAAGAACAAACATGAACAAGTGACCAGCAGCAGAATTTGAAGTAGCTTGCTTACCAAGCCTGTAAATATTACCATTCACACATGATAGATAACAGACACATGTTCTTCCTGTGTTTTACTATCACTGCTGTTTCCTGGGTCATCAGTTTATTTAGCTATTACTATAGCTTACTATAGCTACCCAGTTGTGGGTTCTAATAAAATATGATCTACTGTAATTCTATACTTATTTCCAACATACAGGCAGTTTTCAAATACAGTGATTGCTGAGGAGACATTTTTCCACACTTTCATATCTTATTGACATTTCACTGAGGTATATTGTTGAAATAAGCTTCCAGTGAAGAGTGCCTGGGCCAACCCTTAGAGACAGGGTAAGAAGCGCCATTTGGAAAGCACCAGAGGAGAGCTATTGCTCCTCCATGTAAACAAAACCAGCTGAAGTGATTCCGGCTGTAGAGAAAGTTCAGCCAATAGGAAACTCTTGGTGAGACCTGCTGTAGGACAGGCTGCAGAGTTTCTGCCTCTCAGATGGCTTAGGAATGCTTCAATTTTCCCCCAGAGGAACTCTTTTTAGAGGCAGATAACCAATAGGAAAATGGATGGATAGATGAATGGATGGATGGATGGATGGATGGATGGACAGATGGATCCTAGACTGACTTCAGGATGTTGAGGTCAAGACCAATTGGCTGTTTGTGTTTTATGTTTCTTTTTTCTTTTCTTTTTTTCTTATATATCCAGAATAATGAATAATGAAAAAACACTCTCCCCTCCAAAAGTATTGGAATACCGAGGCCAGTCCCTTTATTTTTGCTGTTGACTGAAAAAAATTATTTTGAGTGGGTTCAGACAAAAAATGCTATCTTGTAAACTGTGTATCAGATCCAGGTGTAAATAGCTGGAAATAACTGCTGAGATGTTGACGTTTGTCTCATATTGATTTTTTTTTTTTTTAATTTCAAACCCAAACGTTTTCAGTCAACAGCAAAAATAAAGGGCTTTGTCTCACTGTTCTAATACTTTTAGAGGGAAGTGTAGATATTAGACAGAAAAGATATTAGACAAAATACATTCTGGAATTTCTTCACTGCATGCATAAAAATGCAAGTGAAAACTATTCACACTGACTTGCTTTATTATCTTATTTATATAAGAAAACTTGCCTCGTGACAGCATGATGAAGCAGTCATAAAGACCAAATCATAAAAAATGATTCCCTCCTTTTGTCCAGCTCTCATCTACCAGGACAATATTTGCGAGCCAATTTATCAAGCAAGCATTTCAAAATAGAAATCTTTTGGTGTATGTTAAGTGTTAATCTAATATTTTTGGATGACATTATGCTCCAACTGGGAAATTATTTCTGGGGGGCAACATGATGAAAATGGAGTCAAATCAATTTTGGTCGGGAGGAAATGAATGTGTATAAATAATGACAAAGCTCTCACTAGTAATGTTTGGTCCTGCAGTGAAAATCTGCCAATTGATTATATAAAACAATATAGAATCAATAAATAATCTGTGTAACCTTTTAAATAACTTCTGAGTATTACAAGCCATACGCCACAGGGAAGGTTCACTTGAGATTGAAATCTTAAGAATAAAAAAATGGAGTGACAATTTTTATGCCAAGTCTCTTGTGGCATTTAACTTATTCATAAGCACCAATCACTCCTGGGTTACCTGACCTGGCCCTCCATGAATACTAATGACCACAAAATAATAGTGCAGCAATTCACTTTCTTAGCAACCAAACAGAAGGGTAGAGTAGATATGAAAATAAGGCAACTGGCAAGTCAACAAAATGCCCCAACACCTCTCTGTGGTGTCAGACGACAACACTTTCCCCCAGGGTCTGGGAGGAAACCAACTGGCTTTTATTTACCTTGGAAATGCCGAAGTGCAGATAAGTGCAAAATGAGAAGGAGAGGGTGGGTGAGGAGAAAGACAGAGAATTAGAGAGAGTGGAAGATAATGATGAGAGGGCTCTTTTAGCCCCAAGAAGGCAATGAGTCATCCAATCATGCATCCTGACTCAGTGTGGCCTGGATACAACCCAAGCCTCAGGACATCTTTGGTCACCGTGGTTACAGGGCACACGGGTTACTACATGCTGGAGGAGGAAGTAGGGTGGAAACTCATATGTCTATATTTACATGTATTTTTACGATAAAAACATCCAGAAAACCTTGACTCTCAGACATAGTAAGAAATATGTAGGTTATGTAGGGTGCCTAAAAGCAGTTGGCAGCATTTATAATTGCTCTGTGGTTGGCTGTTATTTCAGTATCTGGCCAACAGGGAGATGCATTGTCAGTATTGACAGGCAGACCCTGAGTGACAGCTCTGCCTTCCTCTCTCTGTGTCTTTCTCTTCTCCCTCCTCTCTCTCTCTCTCTCTCTCTCCCCTGACATTGCGCAGAATCTCCATCTCCCTCTTGGTGTTCCCGGGCCTTATAATGAAATTCATTACTGTTACAGATAGGAGAGTAACACCCATTTAGAGATCTGTGTAGAAAATCAATCACTGGCTGGTTCAGTGTGGGGAAAGTTCACTAAGGTTTCTCTCTCTCTGTAGTTGTGGTTAATGCTTGTGGCCTCTCCAGCTTTGGTATTTGCTATTATCAGAAGGGGGATTTCTTGCATCAGCAAAAAGATACCTTCTTTGACCTTGGCACAAATAAATATAGAGTGTAAGGGGAACTATTTGATTCAGGCGAATGAGGAATGGCAGTCAGGTTTGGTGCCACCACCAACATTGATTCCCTATATAAAAGAAAGGGGGGGGGGGGGGGGGGGGGGGGGGGGGGGATCATGATCATGGTTTGACTCCTCGAAATAAAGTAGAGAATGGGATTTTAAATTTAAAGGTTTATATTAAATCTTTAATTAGCCAAAGAGAACTGACAATGGCACACTGCTGTATGTGATGAGTAAGTTGTACTGTATTAAATTGTAGGCAGTAACATCAGTAAAACACATATTGGTTTTTCCTTGTATGTTTTTTCTTGAATCTCATAAACTTGTGATTCATCTTGTAGCTAGTTGGTTGAGTTCATGGCTCAAATGGAGAAAATGATTATGTTCTCTCTGGGCCTGTGAAAGATGTGGTAGCCACTATTCAGCTCTACATAGATGGCTTCACACCTTAAGAATAATATTAACAGCCACATATGACCACAGGACAATTTATTATTACTTCTTGGCGTGGTCTAACAGTATACAGCATCAACATGACCTAAAGAAAAATAAATAAAAGTTTCATTTTAAAACTTTAAAATATTAAATAATTGAATGAATGAATACTCAAGCGGTCCTAGCAGAGGCACAGATACATGGAATAAACTAGCAAGATACTAACAGGTTGAACTACTGTAGAAATACGTAATTCAGTGGGTTTGCTTCTACACTGACAATCAGATATGAATATATATTTTAACCCTCTGAGGTCTGTGTCATTATTTATTATTTATTATTATTTATTATTATACTTTACTGTTTTTTCTTCTACAAACAAACAAAACAGAAATGTTCTCCAAAGTTTTGACAGTCAGAGGACAGAAAAAAAAAATAAAAAAATTTCTCCACAAACATACTTTTTGCTTGTTTTCACTTTCTTTGCTATTGCCACAATTTAAGTATGGCCCTCTGACCCAAAAATGTGCAACTGCACCTGTGTTAATGCTGAGATGTTAGCCCCATCGCCATACACTGTGCTGAACATTTGGTCCTAGTTTTGGTCCTAACATGATGAGCAAAGGCTGGCTCATGTAGTCAAAACTTGTCAGTTACAACAGAGGGGCTGATACCTATGGAAGCTTGTTTCCTGATATCCATAACTTGAAATTTCGAGTTAGATATCTCAAAATTTTGAGTTAAAATGTCACAATTTCGAGTTAGATCTGCCAAACAGGGAGCTCTGTGAAGGTACGTCATTTCCTTGTTCACCAGAAGGCATTCAAAGCTGAAGAACTCTGCGCCAATAATTAGAGAAAACTTTAAACTAGTGACTGAGACCCTGAACTCATCATCTAAGCGCTGATGTCATAGATCAAGTAAGCTGTGAGTAATTGTATCAATAAAATGGGACACACACTGGCCACTTCATTAGTTACGCCTTGGTAGTACACTTGCTGGACCCCTTTTTTACCTTTGCCAAAATTCTTTATAATTTTTTTTATTCTAAATCCCCTGTTCCACCACATCCCAAAGGTGTTCTATTGGATTGAGATCTGGTTAATGTGGAGACCGTTTGGGTACAGCGAACTCATTGTTTTGTTCAAGAAACCACTTTGATGATATGAGCTTTGTGTCATGTGGCAAGTAGCCATCACAGTGCAGCCATCAGTGGGTACACTGTGGTCACTAAGGGATGGGCATGATCAACAGACATACTCAGGTAGGCTGTGGCTTTTAAACAATGCTCAGTTGGAACTAAGTGGTCTAAAGTGTGCCAAGAAAATCCCCCAAACCAGAACACCATCGCCAGGACCCTGATCTGCAGGATGGATCTGTACTTTCATGTTGTTTACACATAATTTTGTCCCTACTGAATGTTGGAGCAAAAATTGAGGTTCAACAGACCTAGCAATCTGCTTTTCTTCTTTTCCAATCTTCTATTGTCCAGTTTTGGTGAGCCTGTGCAAATTGAAACCTCAGGTTCCTGTTTGTCGCTGTCAGGAGTGGCACTCAGTGACATCTTCTGCTGCTGTTGTCCATCTGAATCAAGGTTCAACACGCTGTGAGTTCAGAAATGCTCTTCTGCACCTTGTGTTCAACGAGTGTTTATTTGATTTGCAATCTGGCCACTCTCCTCTGACCTCGAGGCATTTTGCCCAGAGAACTGCCGCACACTGGATATTTTCTCTTTTTCAGACCATTCTCTGTAAATCCTAGAGATGATTGTGTGGGAAAAGCCCAATAGACTATCAGTTTCTGAAATACTTAGACCAGCCTTTCTGGCCACGTTCAAAGACGCTTAAATCACTTCTTTTTTCTGAGGCTCGGTTTCAAGTTCAGCAGATCGTTTTGATCATGTCTACATGCCAAATGCCTTAGATTCCTGGCATGCATGCAGTTGCACAGGTGTGCATAATGAACTGGCTGTTCTTGGACCAGAGGAGTCATCACCTTCTGAGCCACAGAAAGAATGCAGGTTTAAGGCAACTTCCCATTCTACTTACAGAGCTGGAAGCTGTGTCCATCTTATAAACAGTCTGTGCTTGGAGTGAATGAGCCAGTGCAATCCACAGGAGATTAAGTCAACTCTCTGAGCTCTTTCTCGCAGGCTTTTTCTGAGAAACGATAAAGCCACAAAATATCATATGAGACAATGACCTATTGATTTAAATAAATTTAATTTCTGTTTCCAGTCAGAAATTATTACCATATCATGCTGGGGTGCACAAAAGTCCAGATTTCCTGCATCAGAATAATTTAGATGCAGAGACTCTAAGTGGTCTTTGTAGAGAGAGAAAAAAGCATTAATTAGTGTGGAACATTTCTTGTTAAAATGAGCTCAGTTATTATTTAGAATGTCAAGAGTTGGAGGAAACAGAAACAAATGGACTCGAGTGTTTTGGGATCAGAATATGTAATTCTTCCAAATTAGGCATTAAAAAATAAAACAGAGAAGGACAGCACACCAACCATTTTTCTTTTACATTGCTGTTTGACTTTTGCAGTTATGTACCAGCGCAAGCTTCCTATCCTTGTGGAAATTATATTGAAAACTGTTACTTTACAACAAGCATATTTTACAGAGCTGAAAGAAAAAAAATGAGCAGAATTGCTACCGTAAATAAAGACATTCAGACTCCTTCAGATGTTAAATAAGCATTGTAAGTTCAAAACTGCATGACAGATTTTATTGAGAATGCATTTCTCAAATAGGTTTAGCTGTAAAAGTCCTTGAAATTCCAGTCCGGCAGAGACAAAGGTGACCATTGTTAATTCATTTCTTTTCTTAAGCTCCCAATCTTAATCTGAGGAGCTTGTCTGAGTCAAGTGACTCTGCTTTTTAATAACTGTGTGTAAATGTGTGATTCAGACCCTCAGCCTTATCAGCTCCTAGAGACTAAAATAGGGGCCATCACTCTGCCTGCTTAATACTCACCCTAGCACCTACAGGGACAGTTCAGGACGTTTGTCACTGCTTGTCAGCTCTTCCATCAAATCCCCAGAGGGCTCCACAGTCACAAAACTAAAACTATATTTCTTTTCCTTTTTAAACCCTATTGTAAGTCTGTGATGATAAGAGAGCATGACAGGTCAGGACGCTTTTTTATCAACTGTACTTTCTTGTTGAAGAGGGAGGAATATAGATTTATTTTAGAAGTGATGATCCAATGACACTTTGTGATTGATGGAATTAAAACAAACATTTTTTTTCTGTGTGTGCCATGCCAGAAAAGTATCAATAGTTTGTAACGAGTGTATGATAAAAGTAAAGGTGACAGATATAGACTGAGCTGTTTTAAGTTTTCACTGTGACCCTTATAATATTTTCTCCTTGCCGCCCATTTTGCAAGTTTCTAATGGTGTAAGAAAGGTTAGGGTAGTGGACAGAAAAAAAAAGAAAACAAACACAGTCACAGGGGCCCTATTACCTGCATTACATTCTATCCATGATTAAGGATGAAATGCAGTTCAGTGGAAAAAAATTAATCTGGCCTTCATTTGAATGGTTTGTTTATGCAGCTTGATTTACCAATCTCACTGAAGCTGTTTCCTCAATTCCTCGAGTGTTTTTCAGCCTCCACAGGTGGTAAGCCGGTGTAAATTAATGACAAATATCCCGCTGGCACATGTGTCAGCACAAATTTTAAAATATGCCACAAGACGTGTGATATACAGTACCAGTCAAAGGTTGATGTAGAAAGTGCGTGTATAAATGTGTGTGCTGTATAAAGTGCTCTGAGTGCTCGTGTAGAGTAGAAAAGCATTATAAAAGAACCAGTCCATTTAACATGTACTCACAATGCGGGAATGTAATTATGTTATAGTTACAATTATATACTTGCATTACAAGGGTTCTTTGGTTATCTGGATTTTATCCACTGTGAATAGAAAGAACTAAAGATCAAACAAACCTGCATGCTTGCACTACTATCTGATTTCAGTTTGTGCGCTGGGAGGAGGAAAATGGTGATCCACAGCTTTGAGGAATGGAGGGAGATATGGACATTATTCTTACTTTTAATGCACAAAAAGACAAGAGTGTGATGGTGAAATGCAAACTGTGTCCAGGACAGAAACAACTGCGTAATACCGCTAACCCAACTTCAGCTCTGGGCAAGCATCTGCACAGACAGCATGCGAACACAAAGCTAGCCAAGAACCCAGGATGATGTTAAAACTGAGAGCACGCCAACCCCAGAGCATGCCAAGCTGAGCCCAGCAGCCAGACCCTGAACTTCAACCGATAACAAAGGGAGGCTTGCAGCATTGTAGCCTCCACCTGTACATGTTTCTACAGTAGAATCACTGTGGCTTTAAAGTCTCTTTAGGCTGGTTTTCATCTTTGCTTTGTGTTGTTGGTTTTATGTTCATATGTAAAAACTAAAAAAAATAAAATATGTGTGTTGTCATTAGGATAAGGATTTGTGTTTCTGTGCTGAACTGCAGCCTAAGGCTTATATTATTAACTGGTAATAATTAATGCCTTTCAGGTCAAAACTGTCCTTATGGAGTAATACAATAGGTAGTGTAACAAGTTACTTTTTCCAGCTAGTAATTAAGTAACATACTGCATTAATTTTATGAGAAAAACAGGTAATGTCTAATACAGAACTTTTTGGGGGTAATGACCTCAACGCTGGTCAACACAATCTGCTGAACTTTAAACCAAGCATCAATTCAATTCAATTCAATTCAATTCAATTTTATTTATATAGCGCCAAATCACAACAAACTGTCGCCTCAAGGCGCTTTGTATTGTGGGTAAAGACCATACAATCAGAATGGGGAGAGATGATTTAAGTGACCTTGAAAGTGGTATGGTTGTTAGTGGCAGATGGGCTGTCTGAGGATTTCAGAAACTGTTGATCTATTAGGATTTTCCCACACAATCATCTCTTGGTTTACAGAGAATGGTCTGACAAAGAGAAAATATCCAGTGAGCAGCAGTTCTCTGGGCAAAAATGCCTCGCTGATGCCAGAGGTCAAAGGAGACTGGCCAGCTTGTTATAAGATGATAGGAAGTCAACAGTAGCTTAAATATAAACACTTACAAACGAGGTATGCACTCACAACATGTTAAATCTTGAAGCAGGTGGGCAGAAGACCACACCTGTGCCAACAAAGAAGTCCTGGCAAAGACTGGGGGCAATATACAGAGTTGCATAAAACAAAAAGATAAAAACAGACGTATACAACAACAGCTAACATAGAAGTAAATTAAAATTGTTAAATTTGAAAATTAAAACGCATCTGTAATTCACCAGAAATGTCATACCTATCAGTTATGACACTGGCAACCAGACATTTGTACCTCAAAGTCATTTAAAATGGTCTTAAAAGCATTTAATGAGACCAGCTCCTTCAGATTTGCATGGTTGCACAGGCTGTCCAATTCAACCAGGACAGCACATCCTTGATGTGCTTGGAGACACATCAAGAAGGTTTGCTGTGTCTCCATGCACAGTCTCAAATGTGTAGTAGAAATACCAGGACATTGCCTGCTTAGAAGAGGAGAGCAGGACAGGGCTGTAGAAGCCACAGTGTCTGCTTCTTTGTCCAGAATAAAGACTGCCAGTCATTTAGCAGGACTTGTGCTTACTGCTGAGCACCATGCAGATCGATTGGCATTCCACAGAGAATACCACAATTGGCTAGTCTGCCGCTGGCACCCCGTTCTCTTCACAGATAAGAGCAGGTTCACACAATTTTTGTTACCAGGAGAAGACTGTCCACCAGTCCTTTGCTGGATATAGTGTGCTTTAGCTGGGATTTATCTTGAAGAGGCATCTGATGAATTAAAAAAAACAAACAATTAGTATATCATATATACCCATTAAAGGCATAAGAATTTGCCACAAGCATGCTTGTGGTGGGAGTCTACATGTTATTCCTGCACCAGAATAGTGTGTATGTCCAAAGAGGTTAGGTTGAGTAGTAACTCTAAACTATTATATTTTTAAGAATTAAAAATTAACAATTTATGTATTGATTGTGCATTTTATTGTGTAACAACTTTTGCTTATGCATTTGCGATCTGTTGTGAAGTGTGGAATGAGAGGAATGCAAAGTATTCTGAAACCAGGGGGTTAAACGGAAAACCTTTATGCAGAAGTCCACAGAGGGGAAAAATAAATGGTGATATCCAAGAAAAGGGAGCACATGATTGGAGGGTAACAAACAATCTGAAAAAGAACAAAGGATATGTGCTACAAATACACACAAAGGGGAATTAGGGGAAGTGTACATAACTAGGGAACAACGCACAGCTGAAACTATACAATGACACAAAAGAAGCAAACCTAATTCCAAGACACAGGTGACAAATGACTACCAAAATAAAACAGGAAGTCAGAAACAATCATTTGAAACGGAGATGTAGAGACGAAGAATTTTACAGAATGAATAAGACTAAAAGATCACAAAGAGGGAACACTCAACTTAAACTCTATAATCACAACTCCATTAACTTTGCACTTTCCCTTTGGCTCTATAAAGGGTCGCCGCAAAGTCTCACACTGTGACACAAAAGATGAAAGCTGACAAAACACTTGAAAGATGCCCCACAGAAGATGGATGGATGGAAGGATAGAAGTTAACTGCTGTTGAGGTTACACTGCCCTTGTTTCTTTTCAAAATCAAAATGTGAAATCTGGTTGGTTGCAGAATGGTTCCTGATTTAACCCTTTTTTGCATTACAAAAAATACTAAAGGGTGGTTTGTTGGTTAGCACCGCTGCCTCACAGCAGCAAAGGTTCTGGGTTCAAATCCACCATCTGGCTGAAGGCATTCTGTGCAGATTTTACATGTACTCTTCTTGTCTGTGTGGGTTCTCACTTGGTACTTCAGCTTCCCCCCACAGTCCAAAGACATGCAGTTAGTGGTGGTCAGGTTAATATATGTGATTCTAAATTGCCTGTTGGTGTGAATGTGAGTCCCACGGAAGCTGAAAAGATTGTTTAGCTGCTCTTCATCATTTGGCAGCATAAATACAAAGTATATAAAACAATAACAATGTATATTAAAAAATGATGTCAGTGGTAATGCAGTTAAAAGTGGGGAAATTGATCATCAGTTCTTCACTCAGAAGGTAAAGGGAAGACACCTTTGACAGCCTGTGGATAGAAGCTTTCATTGAGTGCTTGTTTTCGACATGAGTGACCTGTAGCATTTTCCTTTTGGAAGCATCCCCTCCCTGTAGCATGGAAAATCCTACAGGGAGGGATGGAGATTTAATATAAAATACACCATCTGTATATTTACCATAAATATACCTTTTAACACCTTTGTACTACTTTACTTTACTCGCAGATGTTATATACCCATAGAAATATTTATACAATTTTTTTTTCATGATTTTTGTGGTGAAAAGTTCCATAATTACACAACATATCAGTTAATCAACAAACAAAAATTAGAAATGACAAAATTACAGAAACTGTACTTTTACTGTTATTTTTGTGCCGTTTTCATTCAATGCATCAAATTTTAGAAATATGTTTACAAAATGGGACTTAACAGTTATCTTTTAAATAAACATTGTATATTTGTGAAATTACATTAAATTTTTCACTGTGCTTTTACAATCTTTTTATGTGAAAAAATTCTAAGATTGCGTTTATTTACAGTTACAGGTTTTTTAAGTTATGCAACATAGATTTATAGCAGATTTTTCCAGGCCTGTCTGTGACTTGTTAAGTGTTAAGTACTGTATTGGTCAACTCAGTTGATGATAGCTGATATACTCTGCTAAGAACATTTTTTGCTCTCTCTCTCTCGCTCTCTCTGTCAGTCATTTTGTTATTAGATTTATTTAGGTTAACCACTTGCTGGGATGCTGTGATTGCACTTACAGCAAAATAATGAGTTTTTTTTTTTTTTACTTGATTAGCGTTATTGTCACTTTACCTGTGTCTTGTCTGCTTCACTCCATGTTTGAAGAGATGCACATGATTTACCACAACTATAAATAACAGCAAAACACAAGAAACTTTCAGGTTCAGCTAAATTAGGTGAATAATATAGCTCTTTATTTTTTTGCAGTATTTTTGTTATGTATGTGTTAGTGATACATACCTGTTCAGTAAATGTATGTTGTACGTATTACAGGTTTGTTTAAACAGACATTAGTTTGTGAAGTGCCAGTTTTCCTAGCTGCTGCTATGTTGCATATGCTAAATTATCAGATAATGCTTACAACTCACACCCATAATTTTAAGCCTTGATATAGTTATGCAGTGGCAAGTTATCTACAGAGACACAGGACATGCTTTTTTTCTGCAATAAAACTGGACATTTCACATGGCGGCTCACTTTTGGAGTCAGCCTCAAGTAGCCACTCGAGGAGGAGAACTACTTTTTGGTAATGGCAGTGGCTAAATTTTGGGTCCTGGGGGTTGCCGCTTGGGGGCACCCACTCAGAATGAGGAAAGAAAGAAACATTTTTGCTTGTATTTGAATTCAGCTGCTGCTGTTGAAAGCAGATGTGTATTCATCACAGTATTTAATATTTAACGAGCTGCTTCTTTTGGTATCATTAGTGTAGTCTATGTGGTGTAAAAAATATAATAGTATTTTGCCCATTTCATTCAAGAGTCATTCCCTTCTTAATATATGCTAATAGACCCTAGAAATGCACAGGAACATGCATCAATGAAAGCTTGTTGAGCTAACATACTCTATCTGCAGCTAAAAGTGCCCTTTGAAACTATCAGTCACTGTTCACATTTGCATTCATGCACTAAGGTCATCTCACATTTCTTGGGAAAGGTCATCTGTGCTTTGTCGTTTGCCTCCGATTTACATCTTCTCATATTATCACATATGTCGCACTGGAATTTTCTTACAAGCAAAAATGTAGAACACACTAAGGTGTTTGTGCTGAATATGCATGAAGATCACACATCGTGTTCCGGATGCCTAGGTGTCAATGATTTCTTCCTGAGCCATTATCATAAACTGTGATTTATTGCAGTAGTAGCACGACTGCACCACTACATGATTACCCAAAGCAGTGGCATATAATATTCTAACCTGCATAATCAGAATCTCTCCCAAGAAGCAATATTACTTGAGAGGTTCTGACGCTTAGTGTTGTTTCAATTCCTCACTCTACCTGAAGTCTGCAGGGGAAGAAACGCCTGTCAATTTTCATATCGCCTCTTGATTTATTTTGAGCAGTTATTAAAGTTCACCTCCCTCTGAGAATTTCCATAATGATCTCTCTTACACTGGTATATATGAAGCACAAAGACTGCCTGGGCATACCAGCACATCTCTTATTAAATCTGTTGAGCTGTGAATTTACTCAAAGGCATGTATGATTAATGAAGGTAAGGATTCAATACAATATTGGAGTCTGTTTCACAACTTTGTTATGGTAGGGAGAAATGTGTAAGGGCGAACCGACACTTCTCTCTTTTTCCCAAAAGCATTTCAAGGTACAGTTACTGCCTTTGTTCGGCGGTGTCACTGGAACTTTCAATACCAGAACGTTATTACTGTATCAATAATTATGCTTCTTGTTTTCAGGTGGGTAAATATGCAGACCCATGATACACTTCCACCTGGCTCTGTGGCTGTCAACAAGGGAGATGTGTTGCGCATTTGGCTGCAACTACAATCACATGCTCTTTTTCACCTGTACATTCAATGCTGACACGCCTGAGAGTTAACAATAAACAGCTTCAGCATTCAGACAACATCCAGAGCACCAAATACAGTGATTGATTTCCCTGCATGTATCCAAAGCAGAAGTGTCTCTGCTAGCAGGGGGATTGCCACTGCACTACATGTAAAGTGCTGAAAACTGCCTTTTTTTTTCCTGCTTCCTTCTTGTCTGCCAGTCATCTCTCAGTAAGAGTTCAATTCCATGCAGAGGACAGAAACACATTAAGCAATACATAAATGCTCAGGAACACATATCTGTCACGGTGGGCTCAAATTTGTCAGTGCTCCCCGGGAGGCGACTGGAACGTAAACAGATGAAAACATCTAGACATCCAGATGCGCTTGCCTCAAGATCCCATATCCCTCCCCAGCCCCCATTTGATGCAGGAAGCAAGTCGTAGCAACTGATGCTTGCCACTGCTTAGTCAATAAAACTAGAAGCCCTGTGGCATCCCACTCGTCACCTTTTAATTACAACCCTTTAATTTTTAAACAGAATTGAGGGAAAAAGTTCAAGTCCAGGCAGAAGGAAACACAAACTTTTTAATGCACACTCTTTATCTGTCTGACTTTCTCAGGACATGTCACGCTACTCCATCTCCTCTCCTTTTACCATTTGTCTGCGAGACTTTTATTCCTCACTCCACTCTCACCTTAATTCTTCTTTTCATCATCCTCACTCACCCTGCTCTCCTGATTTCCCATCTTATGCTGTCTCCAACTTCAGCTATGGGTTTATAAAGAAACAACAACATGTCTTCACAGATGAGTATTTTGAGAGAAAGTCGGTGTGCTCACCTGCATCCATCAATGTCACCGTTCACAGTTGGCGAGCCCCCGCCAGCATCCTGACATCACAGCAGGAGTTACAAATAGATGTGACACTCTTGTTCCTTTTCTTACAGCCCTCTCTCTTTGCTTGCATGCATTCCTAGCCACAGCTTTCTCTGAAATACAGTGGGTATTTCTCACAGCCACTGCTGTGAACATCTATTTTCAATCTTTAACCTAGAGCATTTTAGAGATTTGAGGTTTTACCTTTGTCCTGGGTATCTGCCGGGTTCCCAGCATTTGTGGTTTTATCATCAGCAAAGATGACATCACTCTCTCCCTGGCTATTACAGTGCTGAAAATTTGGAATCTGTATTCGTGGGATAATGGTGTGACCTTCAGGTATAATAAGGTTTGATTCTCATAAGAGCAAATTAATATGTAGAAATGAGGATGGGAGAGAGAACTTTGTGGAAAGAAGCAGAGCTGCAGAATCCAAAAGAAGGTCGTGATTACAGTCATTAAGAAAACAAAGAAGAAATAGATTTACTGGCTTACTGCTGTCAAATATGTTTCTAAGAGGAAATAAACAGGTCACACTGCTGTTGTTAATGCTGGTTTTTGTATTGTTATATCACATTATCTGTTTTTTTGTTTATTTATTGGGGGGTGTTGTTGGGTTGACAGCAGTGATTATGGTGTTAGTATAGGGAAGGTTTCCTGTTTCCTTTTAGAGAGGAAGATGCATGAAGATGTTGTAACATTGTAAGTGTAGCTCTGGTATTAAAGGTTTCATAATTGGTCAGATAATGATGTTTGGTAAGGACTTAGCGCCCATTTTTCCACGTGCAAGGTAGTCAAAGAGACTTTAACAGTAATCCGTCTCTGGAAAACAGGCCACAAGACCACAACCAAAGGTTCTCTAGAACTCACCCTTTAAAATGAAGCAAATCAAGCAGAAGCCTGGATAGGAAGAATGATTAACACTGGGCCCGGGTGCATTTTAACCAAAACCACGATTATTTTCAAAACCTAAGAGAGCAGTTTTGATTCCTAAATCTGACCAAACAGCCACTAAAAACAAAAAGTCAAAAATGACAGTCACAAACTCCCAAAGAGAAGTCCTGTGGTTTACTCATCCCAAATATGGATTTTCTTATTTCCTTATCTAACCATATAAACAATATAATCATATCTCTGCACTTGGCACAGAAGTGTAGCACATGACACCCTGCAGAAATCAAACAGGGAAAACCTGAAGCTGGTAATAGGAGAGCACATCCTCCAGCAAGGCTGTTTTTGGAAAATTCACCTGATTCTTTCTTTGCCCATGATCTACATTTACACTAAGTATCATCAAACCTTGGCCGGTAATTTTTGCTGGGAGACAGACAAACAAAACATTGTTTTGGCTCCTTGGTTGGGGTTTTAGGTATAGTGGGGAGCAATGACTTATCCATCTAACTATTTACTTAACCGTTTATCCAGTTCATGGTGGCATGGGGAATGGAGCTTATCTCAGCTGGCATATAGGTCAAGAAGGAAGGTACACCTTGGCCAGGTCGCCAGTCCATCACAGGGGTAACACATTGAGAAAGAGAACCACTGATGCTGACAATCACACCTAGAATAACCAATTAACCTGACATGCATGTCTTCGGGAGAACCCACAGCACAAAGAGAACATGCAATCTCCACCGTGCTCCCTGGAATTTGGCCTTGCGAAACAAGATTAATTATGTAATCTGTGGCAATAAAATTACAGAATGACCAAAGAATGACGTAATCTTTAATATTATTACTGAGAGTATATGCTTTTAGTTTTGAAAACATTTTTAAACCATCCATACATTGGTGGAAAGGCAACAATTACTGTTGTTGAATTACTGAATGGCAGCAGCGTATTTAACATTTGTCAGTGGTGATGTAGAAATCTTGTGAGACAGCCAGGTGCTTCTTTGTAAAAACATTGTGGCATAAACAAATAAAATATACAAAATATTAATAATGGTGAAGATGAGTCTTGTCTAGGTTATTTCAAGGAATTCTTCAGTAAATCTTCTCAATCAAAAAACTGATGAAATGTGACTGTGAGCCTTCAGTCACCCACAGTAAGCATTACCACATCATTGCCATCAGATAGCAGTGACCTTGAATTACCTTTATAAGTTTACCACAGCCCTGTTCAACTCAAGGCTCTTTAATAGTTGCCATCATACCGCAATGTGTGTGTGTGTGTGTGTGTGTGTGTGTGTGTGTGTGTGTGTGTGTGTGTGTGTGTGTGTGTGTGTGTGAGAGAGAGAAGTGTGGGGGAGAGTCCATGCTGGGAAAACAAAACACTGACAGTGATGGCTTCACTAGTGATGTTAGCCAGAGCAGCAGTGATAAAATGACAACAAATTCCCACAGGCAAATCGTATACATTTAATTGCAAAGGACACTATAGCACTCTTAAAATTCTGAGATTTTGAGTGCTGCGATGAGGCGCCAGATGTTTACACATAGTACAGCACTTATGATATGAAGTTATGAGTTCATGGTTGTCTGTTTAATGTCTCAGTAGCTGATATACCACACACCCTGCTGTTCCAGATGCGATCTGAAGTAGCTCACCGACTCCCTCTAGAATTAAACCTAATTCTCAGAACATTCTCAAACCTTTAAGATTATGTGCTATATCCTAATTTGTGCTTCAACTTTTCCTTGGAGTTCCACTGCCCATAATGAATGCTATAGGGAGATACCTGGATCCCCAGTGTTGCCAGATGGTTGCCATTTTCCTGGTTGCTGTCTAGTCAGCTTTTCACAGAGCAGCCAATCACACCTGTTTGGAGAATGAGCTAATACCTGAGGCCTTTCAAATACTGACACATCCAGTTGAGCACAGTCCATACAAGTGCATGTCATCAATGACTCTTTGTTTGATATGCCTAACTATTATCTCCTGAAATAAATAAATACACTAGAGCAACTGAGGATGTCTTAGTGTATTTTGGAAATTGGTTGCCTGAATCCCCGAGTTGGGGGCCCTTTAATCATCATAGCGATACCAAGTTATCCTCATATTTTTATTTAGCTTCTTAAAATGTTATTCTAATATGAGCTGAATATTTTTTTTCCAGTCTTATGATAATGGTGCAACCTCCTCTGCAAGTAAAGCATCTCCAGTTCATATTTAGAAGCAGTGCAAGTAATTAAAGGCATTAGACCAGCTTTCTGCAGCAAGTGGACACTGCAAACTAATAGATCTGAGTTAAATTGTGTTATGTTGGTCCTTTGTTTTTATATATAAACAAGGTCCTGCAGCAAAAGAGAACTTTGTGAGTTCTTGGTATGCTGAGGAATCTTTGAAGGGAACCTATTGTGCTTTTTCTAATTTTCTGGGATGTGCATATATGCACTCACTAGAGACTTTATTAGGTACATGTTCTAAGTATTGGATTGGACCTCCTTTTGCCTTGATAACTGCCTTGTTTGTGGCATAGATTGGTCCATATTGACACGATGGCATCACAAAGTTGCTGCAGATTTTGTTGGGTCCACATCCATGACACCAATCATTAAGACAATGCTCAGTTGGTACTAAGGGGTCTAAAGTGTGGCAAGAAATTACCCAAGCAAGCATTTTCACCCAGAGAACTTCCATTTACTAGATATTTTCTGTTTTTCAGACCAATCTCTCTCACTCTCCCATTCTCTCAGATGGCTGTGTGGGAAAATCCCTGAAATACTCAGACCAGCCCGATTTAGCATGATCAACCATTCCATGTTTAAAGTCACTTACATCATCTTTCTGATGTTAGGCTTAAACACTTGACTGTGCCTACTTGGCTAAATACATTGATTTGCTGCCATGTGACTGGCTGAATAGATATTTGTGTTGATAACTAATCGCAAACTATACCTAAAAAAGTGATTAGTGTGGCTATATATAGACATTTAGGATGAGGGAACCGGCATCAACTGGCCATGAAACTGCTTGTCAGTGAATGTGCAGTCACCTCTGAGCCTCTGAAAAAGGGGCACTAGGGATAAAAGGACTCTACTTGCGAAACAGTAGAGTCCTTATATCATAACACCCCCCGTTTTCAGAGACTGAAAGGTTGTATTGCAGTCATATCTCGAATATTTATTTTAAATTCCTGTGTGGTGTATATTTGGTGTATATGTATAGCTTGATGCTCATCTTACACATGTCTAAATATGAGGCGTATGCCAAAGTAATCCCTGTGAGCCAAAGCTCAGGTTTACAGACTGGTTTAAATGTTTTTTTCAACTCTATGATATCAAGTAGAGTGGATGTCCCTAATATGGTCATCACAATCAAGAGGCAGCCAATCAGAAGAAAGTTGTCTTAAACAGAAGGAAGTCAACTTAAACACTTTGTTTGAGACTGTGGGGCTGCACCAAAACTAGGTATAAGATAAATAAGGATTATTTAAGGGTCCAAGCATAAAAACACTGAGCTGGAAACGAGCATTATATGTGCCCACTGTGGTGTTATATACTGTATGTGCAAAATTGCCTTCATGTATATGTGCAGACTTGGAAACTTACAGGCATATACTGAAAAAGGCTCAACATCTAAAACCTTCCAGATTTGGGGCTCCTCTCAGGAGAGACAAACCAATTAAAAACGACAGCAGAGTCTTATCCGATTTTTGTCTTTGTGTTGCTCAAAAATCTCCCTGCCTCATTTCCTTCTCTTCACCCCTTTCTCCTTTCTGTCATTTGTGGGAGATGGTCTAGTTTTAAGGCCACACTAAGGCGGGGGTGGAAGTAGGTGGGGGTGGGATGGGGTGGGGGGCATCTTTTGTGTCTTTGTTGCTCAGGATATTTCAGTGTAATTGCTGCACTTGCTACTAATTAACAGTCTAACAGAGATAAGCTGGCAAGAGGCTCAGAACAGTATCTGTGTGGATTCACTGATAAAGGGACACTTTCAAGAGGAAGCAGAAACCCACATGACAACCTATCAGACATGGACTAACTGAGAAGGAACACTACTTTCATTATAATTAGTTGGAATGCATAGATTTTAAGAGAGCAGCACTAAAAAAGTTTTGGTTTATGCACTATTTGTTTAGAAGTACTTTAAAAGACCATAAACAGTTGGTGGACTCAAACTTCTAATTAGTTTTGGTTGTCACAGCACGTGAAGGAGAACATACGTTTTAGCTCAACACACTGACGTACTGGGTTGAATAGGTCAAAAAGTCAATCTGAAGCAATGCGCTTTTGTTGCTGTTGTTACTTAAATGTGTTTTAAATTCCCACTCAAAGCTTCTACTTCATCTACGTTTGAAAGCATGCATGCACAAAAACACAGACACACAGAAAAACACACAAACACTCCAGAGAGACATTATAGTGGATACGACAGTGAGGCATAGCTCACAGTATGTTTTAGCTCTGCATCATCCCTGAGAAGTTCAGAGGAATTAATCCATCAATGATGGCAAAGCCCTAATATAGAGGCCAAGGAGGAGAGGGAATGTGTGTTGAGGGATTATGGGTAAGTAGATGAGCAAACATTAAACAGAGCAAACATTAAACATTATAACAGTAAACAGTGAGGTTTTGCTTGTTCATGGAAAAAAAAGGTGGAGTTTAAAAATAATAATAAGAAGAAGAATAACTAAGGGAACAAAATAGGAGCTTCATCTGAAACTTGGGGAAAAAAAGGAGGAGATTGGTTTGATAAAGTGGTTCCCCTTGCTGTTTGCAAATGTGAAAACATTGTTTTTCACAGCTACAATTTTTGATACCACAGCAATCTGGTAGGACTCATCCCCAGCTATTTCCAGTCATTACAAAGCAAATTATAGCTGAATGTCAAGGCAATTTCCAGATAATCACTGGTATTGCAGAGATAGACACTGGTCTCCACTCCTGTCCTTTTTTTTTTTTTTCTGCTGATGGCAGTACATTTCACTCTCCAGTTGAAACTCAAAGTATAGCTCCATTCTCTCAGCTGGGGCCTATTATTCCGTGCCTCGGTTTTGTAGAGATTCAATTCCACCATCAGTCTCCTGAACTTGGCATCAACAAAGAGCGGCCCAATCCCAGTGGACTGCTGCTTTCTCCTACCTATCTTCTGTCTTTCATTCATGGCTTTCCTCTCAACAGAGCCTCTTTCCTTCTCTCCACGATCAGACGCGATAATGGAAATGAGCTGCAGCACACTGATTATTTTTGTCACATTTTACCTCCACAGGGGGTTCAATTTTAGAGCTGCGATCATTATCTAGGAATGGAAGGTCCTATGGGCGACGCAACATGACAACGACTGCTTAATTTGACACTCACTTGCTTCATATCAGATAAAACACAGGTTCTAGCATTTGCACTGATGAGGGAGATCGAAATTAAACATTTACGTGGACTCTATCAGCTTGCAAATTCTTTTGGATGTAGAGTTGAGGCAGTGGAGGTGAGTTTGGAAGACCAATTATGAGGTATAACAACATGATGTGACAAGACAGGGTGGAGGCCTATTACCAGCTACAGATGGGTGAATTATTCCTGAACCTGGGGGTGGGTAATACTTGTCCCCACAGCTCACTGACTGGGTTAGGAAACAAATATCATTATGGCACAGAGCAGTCAGACAGCTGTTGGACACTGGCAAGCTGTGTCAATAAAAGGGGTGGTTAAAGAGACAGAGCAAAGTGTTTGTGCACCTGTTTGCAGGTATGTTAGCTCATGTGATCACTGTTTTGATACACAGGCAGTCATATTGTATCACACTTAAAATCCAAAGACTGAGGGAAAAAACTGCCCTTGCCATCTGTTTCTTCTATACCTGCAGTGCCCCCTCCTTCCCCTCCACCTAGCTACTCGTTTCACATCTGCTTTCCCTGCAGTGTTTGTGTTTACTCGTTCTGCAGCAACAGTTTCCCTTTCCTTCCTCTCTCCTCTTTCCACTTCCATTCTTTCCAAGCCACTGGCTGGGGCCTTTAATCGTCAGTGGCACCTGTCCCCAAGAGCCGTAATGTCCCCCATCCATCAGTAGTGGATGACGGGCTGTATGCCCCCCCCCCAAACTCGCATACACGCACACACACATACACACCATCCCTGCCTCTGACCAAGCCAGGTGGGGAGGGTTCACACTCTACCAGACCAGAGCCGCTGTAAGGTGTTTGTGTAGTAGAAGAGGACACTCATGGTCATTGGACCCGGACTCTTAATCATTGAGGCCTGATGTGTCTGTCTCACCCCTCCCACTTCAACCCCTACAGCACTTCCTCCACATCCTCAGGGGATGAGGATGGAAAACGGAGGTGGACGGAGGGTAGAGGACACACCAGACTATCCTTCTGAGGAATGATACCTATAACAGCTTTGTGGGGTACACTAATGCAGTGGGTGACGCTGCCTAACAACAGGAAGTGTTGGGATTAAGGATTTATGAATAGCATATTGCTTCCTCAGATAAAGCAAAAAATCATTTTGATACATACTGATCCTAAAATATGCTCAAATAATTGTTTAACCAGATTCCACATGTGTAAACACGATTACCTTGAATTGAAACGCCATTTTGACACCAAAGACAATGCGATTCCAGCCTTTAAAAAGAAAGTATTGTCAGTTTTGTCATGGATATTATAAAGGAGAGACATGGTACTCAAAAAAATCCTGAACTGAAATCTACGGGACAATTCAAAAACAGCAAACATGGTTTTGGAACTATAACTTAACTTCCAGAGGGGTAAAAATGACTCATCATTGTATATAAGTTTTTATATCCTGGTGACCAATGAAATTGAAGTTAAGTTCACTTTGAGATTACTGCCTAAATGAGTATCTAGAGATGTTTCAAACAGGCTGGCAGGTTTCCAGACTTGCTTCTAGAAGGATTTCTCTGTTCTTTTAAAAGTTTTGGCCTTAATGAAAAGTTGCATTCAAACAGGTAAAGACAGAAACAAAGCACATGCATTAAGACAGGATTCACAAGTAGATGTTGCTTCAGTGCTTGAAGGTGGGCGTGCCTAACATTTCGGGGTGCATCTTCGCTGGTACAATTGTCATAACGACAATAACCAATTACTCACAAGGCTGGCTAATGAGCTTCGAGCACTTAACTATCATTTAGGGGGATTATTCCTGCACTGATAAACTTTTTCTTCAATTGGATGCCAGACTGCATAAGCAACTACATCACTCTCTCAGGATTTCTTCATAAGGTGATTTAATTGGCTGATGTCTGTGCTTGCACTTAAAAACAGGTGCTACAAGGCAATTAGCTGCCCAAGTTTGGAAGTGAATAATTTGCTTTAAGTTCATTTCCATAATCCACTAAAAAAAAAAAAAATTATGTGGTGTAGTTTTTTTTTTTGTTTTTTTTTTAATCAGCATTTTTTCAGTGGGAATATTATCAGGTAAAATGACCATCAGGTAGATCAATACAAACATAATCAATAATCCCCCTAGATGTCAGTATGACTATGACTTTAATTCAATGACATTTAAATATGCAGTATAGAACCTGTAGGGATCAAATATGATGTTAAAGAATAATGAAAATGTCATTAAAGGACCGTTGATATGTAATCTCCATAAAACCAATATGAGCGGGTCAGCGCTGCTTATTTCTTTAATTAGTATGGATCTTAAGTATGTGTACTCAGGTCACAGAATGGTTTAGAATTTCTTGTTAGAAATGTGATTAATGGGTCACTACTGTTTTGATTCAATTGAAAGTAGTAGATGCAGCATATCATTTATACAATTATGGCAGCACAAACTATCAGATTTAACAAGGGAGATTTTAAAGTGACAGAATGCAGACATTTAGTGTTTCTAAAAATTACCAAAAAGTAGAAAGACAATGTGATAAAAGCTGAGCAGTTCTTTGAAAAATTGTATTTTATTTCATCACAATTAGAGGTGTCTGGGAAGCACTTTCTCAGAGATATCTTCACTTTCATCTGCTCTCTCACAGAACTCACATAAATAGATGATAAAAAGCTCATTAACTGCTGTCTGC
Organism: Archocentrus centrarchus; assembly: GCF_007364275.1. Lineage (NCBI taxonomy): Eukaryota > Metazoa > Chordata > Actinopteri > Cichliformes > Cichlidae > Archocentrus > Archocentrus centrarchus. The sequence goes on from NW_022060145.1 coordinate 2,107,565, forward strand.
AGTGAAAACGGGTGCCAACAACCTCACCATTTGCTACACTACATGTCACTCAGCCATAATTGGAAAAATCAGCACAAAAAGGATGATCTGACAAAATGCCAGTGTGAGATGTTTCTCTTTCTCACTTACTCTTTTCCTCTATCCCTATATTTAGACCCAGGAGATGAACAGGAAAAGATTTGCAGTTGGAAACTTGTTTGCTAGAAATATAGTTGAAATAACAGGGAACTCTCAGCTTGGCTGAATATACACAGCAAGAGAAACATTTTTATGTCTTTTTTTTCCCACTTCAATCCTTCCTGTTACCATAGGGGCCCTTTAAGGGCTTTGTCTGCAAATTGCAAGCCATTTTTGCTATGTGCACGTAGTGTAGCACATACTGTGAACATCCAAGCTGCTGTCTGATCCAACAGAGATTATGTGACGAAAAAAATACATAGCATGAATAGTGCATGAGAGCTTGAAACCTGCACAAACTTTCAAGCCATACAGTTCATGGTAAAGTCTGTCTATCAACATCAAGTGTTGTTGTATTTTTCTGTTGTGAAAGGAGTAAGTGGAGATTATTTTTACAGCACACAACCTATGGAAACAAAACCAGAATAGTGTTTTATGGTATTTTCTCTACATACATTATATTTGTATTATCTAGTAGATGTGGGAGACACTCAAAGCCCTGCACACACAGCAGCAGTTAGTTGAAAGCAACTGCATCCTGGGAGCACCTCAGGATCACTAAACTCAATATGAAAATAATTATAAAGGTGTAAGTTATGCCACTATAAAGAATGAAAGAGATAAGATGAGGGACATTTTGATCATTCATGGTGTATGTGTGTTTTAACCAAGAGTACAAGAGCATAACTTAACTGACCAGGCAACAGTTTTAGTTTCAGAGAATCCAGTGGAATGCCTTCCTCTTTGAAATTCATTGTGCACATTTAATATGTTTTTATTACTATCCTCCTGTCTGATATAAAGTGGGAGGAAACTGTCATACCATCCATCTGCCAATCAGTCCATCCGGGTGTCTGTGGGAGGTTTTACCTTTCCAGTCTGTAGACTCCAAAACTACAAGGAGTTGAGCCATGAAATTTGGCATGTGTGCTCTTTACTCTTCAAAGATGTGAAACACTATATTCATATTCCTGGATGTTTAGTACCATTTATCCACTTTAGCAATATTTATCTGAAGTGCAGTGTAAACAGCATGGACAATTTCAGGCTGCTTATACTATGATAGTATATGCTAATGAAATGCAGTCCTTCGCTCTCATGCCTGATTGGCTTAGCCTAATCACGTGATCATACTTTGCTGTGTGACTGGCTATACCTACTTGACCATTATTGACTGCAATGGAGAACGTGGGGATTCCCATGTAGTAATATTGTATGTAGTAATATTCCTATATACACATAAGTATAATATGTGTGTGAATACCTAGCAAGTATACATTATATCTGGCTTACTGTTACAGATTATATAAAGAGAAAGACATTATGTAGTATACACCCTTGTATAAGAGTGCAGTATATGCTTTCTCTAATTTGTGTACCATGGACATTTTTTGTCTGCTCTAGGATGCGGATTCCAAAAATTATTTGTAGAAATGTTAAAGATAATAATAGAATATCAATCTCTTACAGCATGCTTAAAAATGTTTTTTTGATGTGTTTTTGAGAATGAGAATTGTTAATATTGAAAACATATTTTTGCTGGAATCTGTATTATATCTATACTGACCCAGGGGTTACTAAAAGTATTTAGATAAAAGTTTAGGGCAAGGCCTCCAAAATAGTTTTGCAGAAGGTAATAGGATGTCTGCTGGGGTTGTAATTTTATCCAGACTTCTAAATTTATTTTATGTTTTCATTAATGGCAGGAGGATATACCCATCGGTGATGGATCTTGTTGGTTTGGTCTTAATGAAAAAACAACTGGGCAGCATGCTGAGCTGTTGAAAAGTGCTGCAGAGTCCAAATTTGGGCAGTTCTCATAGAAAAAGTGGTCATTTGTGCACCCAATTAAGATTATACACATGCGCCACATTCAAAATGTGTGATCACTTTTGTATATTTTTAATCTTTATATATTATAAAGTCTGTCCTTTATTGAATACTCTGTTTTTGCTGGTTGTAACAAGTACATTTTTCAGTATTGAGACTGGTAGCCACAGTGGGAGAATGGGAGAATAAAAGCAGAACCAATGAGCTTGGTGGTTTACACCCAGGTTTACTGGAGAATTCACATAATATTTCTTACCGAGGAAAATTTGAGAAGAGTAAGGCATCCCTCTGTTCACCATTGGGTTTTATTTTCTCAGTTTGGTGCACTGAGTACCGCAAAAAAAAAGAAAAAAAGTTACTCAAACAAAACTTTATGTAGCATCAATTTTCTATTTTCTATAGACTCAACAATGCATTTCAAGTTTAAAAGCATGTGTTATTTGGGTATCCTTATAGAAAGGCTGGGGGTACAATCTACAGATTTACATTTCAGTGAGTTTCTAGGATGCCTTGTTAGTGTGATTTAAACAACATTTTTAATAATGGGGACTCACTTATTTCCATATATTTGGAGATCATAAGCTGATATGTTAAATGTTTTTAAAAGTAGAACAGTCTTTAACTTTCAAGAACTGCTTAAACTGAACATATGTTGGACTATGCTGCTAAGTGAATTAACTGAAAGTTCAAATTGATTGAAATGTGCTATATAAAGGTACTCACAAAAACTGTGACGGTAGGCAAATATTTTTAAAAGTGTTCCTTACGTAAATTCTCATAAAAAGCGTAAGAATTTTTGTGTTGAATTATTACACATAGAACAAGTAGTAACTGCTTAGTGGCATTCGATAGCAGTTTTAAATTCCAATAAAGGCTATGTTAAACTGTTATGCGAAAACTATGTTAAAATTAACCTTAACAACTGCGTTGGACAGTGCACAGGAGCATTCTGATGTATTTATCCTATTCTAACCTATATGATAATATGTGCAAACTTACACCATTGCCCTTTCAGAATAGCATTTTCTGTAATACAAATGTAGCCTTGCGACAATGGCCCCTACCAAGCTGATCAACTAGTCCAGTCAAATCATTCGCCGTTATAACTATTTTTTTCCTTGTCAGAGATAAGACCCTCTGGCAAGGAAGAGTCTAACTGTGTATGTGTGTCTCCATAGTCTTCCGTTATCTTTGAATACAGGAACCATGCAAGCCATTCACAAAATTGCTCAGCACTTATCTCAAAGTGTGGGCTTTAAAAACAAGCAGCAGTCATCAAACAGTCTGGCTTTTATAAAGCTGAATAGGAAAATGCATTGGCAATGTTGTTTGTGATACACACCCACATTCATTTGAATAATTGACTTTTACAATCTATCAAAGACACATTTTGTTGTCTTATTTTCTAGAAGAACCAAGTTCTGAAAGAAGGAGATGAAGGAAGTACAATTTGAATTTTGATCAAATTGTACAAGAATATGTTATTGATATATAACATAGTACCCCTATGATGTAAATGTCTTAACCCCCCGAGCCATCATCAGTGATGACCATGACCCTATGCTGACAGAATATGTCATTTGTGTTATTATTTTTTCTCCCAAGTCTTGGCAATCAAAGGAAAGTCATTCTGATATGCATAAAACTATTTACAAGTTAAGCAAGGATTAGGGTCATCACCAATGATGACTAAGACCTCAAAGTGTTAAAAAGATCCAAAAGATTCTTGATCTTCTGAGTGCAAGCTTTACCTGCTGAAAGTGTTGATTCTATATTTATTCCCCAGAGGGGGTACACGGATCATGTATGCAATTTGATAGGATTTCCCACAAATCACATTGCATGTTTAATGGTGAAACAGGATCCCCTGTGTGCCTCCGTGTGGAGCCGTGTGTGCATGTGTGTGTATATATGTGTGTCTTAACTGCTGCTCCCTGGATGCCAGCTAATGTGTTGTCATCAGGGTTTTTAAAGGCAGGATCACTTTCCCATGTCCTTCACGAACCACTCAGACGTGTGACCTTCACCACCATAGGTGCCTTGGGTGCCGGCTAACCTTTCAGATTCATTCACTGCTAGGGAGGATGACATATGTGTCTGTGTACTATTGCAGTATTCAGCACAGAATAAATGCAACATGGAAAATCCTCATACACCTTTGTCTTAAAACAGTGTAATTTAACATCATAGATAGCATTCAAATACAGGTCAGGTACAATGTTTTGATTAAACTGAAACGTGGTTTCCTGATTATCTAAAGTAGCAAGAAAGAATATTAGGCTGCAAAATCCACTTATCACAACTTGTTTGCTCTTAAATTGCATGTACAAACAATTTAAGAGGACTCCAGTTAGAAAATACAAGAGGTAAATGAGAAAACAGATTAAGAAGTATGTGTTAGAATGTAAAGTTCACATGTGTGCATTCTCATGTATAGTTGTCTCCTACTAACTGTGGCCTTAGGGACAGGGTACGGGAATGTGTCCGCCTGGTGCTCACCGAGCAGTCAGAGTCAGTCAAAGGCAGCCACATCTCAAGGTCAACCTCCATCAGAAAACTAAAGCCAATCAGGCTTGACGTGACCCTTCCACCACCACACGGGTGGGCATCGGTACCACAGCCAAATTCTCTCTTTCTCCTCCTACTCTTCGTTCCCCTCCTCATTACCTCCGCCCACGAAAGCGCTGCTTCTGCCAAAAACCTGCTGCCCTCAGCACTGGTAGAGACATGTCTCTCACTCTGTCTCTCACACTAACATACAGATTTGCTTACTCACTGGTTTGCTCATGCACAATCATGCACTCTCATACACACCCACAAAAGCCACAGATAATTTTTTTTTCTATTCTTTGGTTATCCCTCCCGTATCCTCCATTGCATTTCCTTCCCCTGCCTGCCTTACTCTGTTTATGTCTCTGTGACCTCTACACCATCGTCACTGCCACCATGACTGCCCACCATGTTGTCCATGAGCTTATTGTTTCTGACAGCAAGTATAAACACAGAAGCTTTGCTTAAGTAATTCAGTGCATACTGTGCAAGGACTGCAGTTGAAAGTCTTTATTTTGAAATAGAGTCCTCTGCGTGACATGAATCCGAGTTCCTGCTTTTCTAGTCTTGGTTATGGGGAGTACACCTTAGTATGTGTCCCTTTTCATTAGCCACTTGGAATTATAGATATAGTTAGTATATACTATTAGGATTCCTTGATTCTTGATAGGATTCCTTTCTGTGGTTATGATAAAGAATTGCAAAAATATACCTCACCTGAGTTATGCCACTTACTCACTTTAATGCATTTAATTAGCAAGGTCTCTTAACAGCTGTTGGATATTTCAGGTCTGTGTGTTTCCTATGGAGGGTGGAGTTTGATGATTCAGTAAATAAACCCCAATAGAGAAGCAAAAAATGACACCAAATGCTCTGGCTGTGCTAAAAGTTACAGCCATATAAATAATACACCCACCTGAAAATGATTTCAAACTGGTGTTTGGATAATTTGAGCTTGTCTCTCAGGAGGCGATACCAGTGGAATAAAAGTGTCAAAAAGAAATGAAGGTCTTTTGTTAGGCAGGAAAAATCCACTGTTGCTAAACTGCCCTTACAGTTTTTAATAATAATAATAAAACAGTAAAATAAATGTGTGTTTGTTCCCTGAATCAAACAAGGATGTGGAATTGAGGGATCAGTGTTTTCAAGCATTAGATAAAAAGGGTATGAGATAAACATATGCAGCTTATTTAAATGTTCCCCAGAATTCACTAAAAAAATTATGTATAAAAGCAACCTGTCACTTGAAATAAATCAACAAAACAAAATGATTAAGCTGCTGCAGAGAAATTAAATACATTGTACAATGCAGTGTAAAAGTATTAGTTTGTCCCAAATTCACTCTGCAGCATGACAACTCTAGCCAAACTGCTCATTAAAACATGAGTTTTGGTCTAGAATCTCACAATTTGTGAGCACTTTCTGAGTATATATATATATATATATATATATGTATACACACACACACAGTACTGTGCAAAAAAACTAGGCTGTTTCCTCTCCTGCCAATAAAACCAATTAGGGATTAATTGCTCCATGTGCTGGGTGGAGCCTATTTAAGCTAAGTACAGGGACACAGGGACAATACAGCCTCACTGTACATCATGGCGTGACTCAGCACGCTTCGACACGAGATAATTGTTCTCCATCAACTCGGCCTGTCCCAAAGGCACATTTCTCATCAGACCGGGGCGTGCAATCCAGGCTCTGATAAAGAAGCACCAGGAGAGGGGCTCCGTGGAGGACCGCGACCACACCGGGCATGGAAGCTAAATGCTTCCAACGGCGAACACATCAAGATAATGTCCCTCCAGGACAGAAAGCTAACCAGCAGCGCCATTGCAGGGATTCTGCACCAAACCCACGACCTGCAGGCACACCCGTCCACTGAGCGGAGGTCCCTGGCCAGAAACAAGCTTCATGGGCGAGTGGCTGCCCAAAAGCCGTTCCTCAGGCCCCTGAACCAGACCAAGAGGTGTCAGTTCTCGGAAAGGCACAGCAAATGGAGCCCAGAACAGTGGCAACGGGTTGTGCATACGGATGAGTCCCAGTTTGAGATTTTCGGCACACGGAGACGACAATTTGTGTGCAGGAGGGTCGGCGAGCGTTACTGTGACCAGTGCCTGCACCCAACTGTTAAGCGTGGGAGTGGTTCTATTCTGGTCTGGGGGTGCATCTCCGCACATGGCCCTGGGGACCTTGTGAGGATTGACATGGTTTTGAATGCCAAGAAGTACCACCAGATCCTGATTCACCATGCAATGCCATCCGGAGACGTATTCGTTCTGCAGCAGGACAATGACCCAAAGCACACAGCAACCACGGTCCAAAGGTTTCTCCAGAGGATAGAAGAAGATGGCACCCTGAAGCTGATGCCATGGCCCCCCCAGAGCCCGGTCCTGAACATCATTGAATCGATCTGGGACAACATGAAATGCAAGAAGGAGAAGAGGAGGCCGACATCGCGAGAGGCATTGTGGGCCACACTCCAAGACACCTGGAGGACAATACCGAGTGACTTGATCACCAGAGTTGTGGAGGGGATACCAAGATGGCTACATGCAACCATCAAAGTAAAAGCTGGTCACACCAAATATTGAATGTCATTTCGTTTGTTTAAAAATTGTGTTAATAAACGGTCAAAACTACCATGTTGTGTGTTCATTGTGGGTAGCATAGATTCAGTTTGATGGCCACGCATTGTGCCTGGATATGTATGGATAGATGATTTCACAAAACTAATGTGGTGACAGTAAAACTGCTCAGCTTGTGGCTTCACAGTGGAAGTTAATTGGTAATGTCACTTTTCCCCAAGTTTAGTTTCAGTTTGTTCGCAAATCAATTAAAATACATATTCAAACATAACGACATATATAGTTATTTGTGAAAAGCTATCCAGAGCTTAAAAATGGGGGTCCAAACATCAGATGATATACACAAAATATGCTGCAAACATGACTTTATAAAAAATACTAGAGGAATCAGCAAAATCACTGACATATAAAAGGCAGAAAAGTGGTCCTAATATTAATCCTTGTGGGACCCCACATTTAATAATTTTACTTTGAGATTTTGTAGCATTTATATATACCTATTGCTCCCTTTCATACATATAACTTCTAAACCAGCTGCTGTGGCCTTAACACCATAATTATGTAACTTGCCTGAAATATTTTAAAACCAATAGTATCAAATGCTTTCAATAGATCGAGGAAGATTCCTCTGCCATGTATTCTATGCTACATTCACCTTTATCAATAGCATCATTAATTTTTTCACAGCGATCAAGAGATGCCATGTAATTGGTTCCAGACACCCTTCAGAGGAAGCTCATATCCACCACTTGTACCTGCAATCTCATTCTTACATTCACTAGCCAAAGCTTGTGACCATAGGTGAAGGACGTAGATCAACCAGTAAATTGAAAGTTGTGCTTTTATGCTCAGCTCCCTCCTTACCACAGCTGAACAATGCAGCAGCCGCACCTGCTTCCATCTCCCATCGCTCGTGAACAAGCCCCTGAGGTACTTAAACTCCTCTACTTGGGGCAGCAGCTTGTCCCTGCCTGGACACTCCACCCTTTTCCAGCTGAGGAGCATGGCCTCAGTCTTAGAGGTGTTAATTCTCATGCCTACCACGCTGTGAGCCAATCCAGTGCAAGCCAGAGGCCACCACCCAATGAAGCCAACAGGACCACATCATCAGCCACTAACATGGCGGCTGAGGAGTGTGATACCCAGTTTGGATTTGAGAGACAGACACCCTCCCTACTTTTAAGATTAGGCGTTTTTTATGTTTTGTTTTTTTTTTCTTTTTGACAAAGACTTTTTTTTTTTCAATAAAGCTTGGGCTGCTGGGGGCTTCGCATGATGCACTGAGTGTTTCTTCTTCACTCGTCTCTTTTCACAGTCTGTGTTTATAGACAACTCCGCATTTAATCATTAGTTACTATTAATCTCTGGCTTTCTTCCACAATGTGTCTTTTGTCCTGTCTCTCTCCCCTGACCCCCAACTGGTCACGGCAGATGGCTGCCTCTCCCTGAGCCTGGTTCTGCTGGAGGTTTCTTCCTGTTAAAAGGGAGTTTTTCATTCCCACTGTCACCAAGGTTGTCTGATTGCTGGTGTTTTCTTGGTATAAATAAAACTGAATGGAATTGAGCATGTGTATCTTTCAAACTAAAGACTGTATCCCATGTTTTAGCTTGAGAATTTCCAGATAGTTTTTCTAAATTCAGTATTTCCACTGTTTTTCACTTAAGCAAGCTATGCTTTCCAGTAGATAACAAGACTTCACGCAAGAATTACCTCTACAGAGCTTTGATTTTTCCCAGCTTTGAACTTTAAGTCAGTCAACTAACTACTTGCACTGTTCAAGCTGAAATATCTATATTTATCAATCTAAAAATATCCAATTTTGAATGTGAAATGTCTTACAGATATTTATGATCCCTATATAATCCTTCTATTTATAGCTTAGATGCCTATTCCCCTGGCACTTTCAAGCGATTTAAGAGGGTTTGAGTTACAACTATATGTTAATTTGCCATGAAATTTGGAATAGATATTCATGTCTTACATGAGTCCAAATGACTGTGGCAGTCCCCTGACTTACTGCCTAGTGCCACCAGCTGGCCAAAAACTTTACTTGTCTAGTGAAATATGTCAACAGCAACTAGATGATAGAGACAAAAATAATCTGGAAATAGTTATGATTCCAAGAGGACACAGACATGACAGATATGTAAATATTAAGTTGAGGACTTTATGTGATGCACTTGGAGAGCTTGGATATAAGCAGACTTATGCTGAAAATTAAGAAATTAAAATAAATGTCATATTATATTTGGTTAACATTGTCTAACTTAGAAAATTAGGCTTTTGCTGTGTATTAGCAGCTTGTGGACACTGCAACAATTGGAGCCAAACGCAAGCCATATTTGGGGATGCATATTCATTTTATTGCCTATGAGAATACACTGATTTTCATTTCATTTGTAGTATAATGCTGGCTTAATGGTACTTATGACTTAAGGTTTAAAACCAATTTCAGGGCAGACTATTATTTAGAAACTCCCACCATCTCTTAGAAAAGCAGACTTATCTAAGTGTTAGATTCATGTGTTAAATCTTCGGCCTGATGTGGTTAGACAAGAACAGCTGCTTAGCACTCCCTAATGAATTGAATACTGGCTTGTGATTCAGGAGATTCACTTAACCATGCTGCGTGTGTGAGTCTGTGTCTTGCTCACTTTCTTCTTTCTACATGCATCTTTGTCTGCTTGCATACCACTGAGTGTGTTCTTCCATGTGTGTCAGTCAGTACCTGTGTGTGTTTAATGGTTTTGTCATTGTGTGTCTATGTGCTTGCTGAGGATAAAGGATAAACAAAGTGGGAGAATAATGACCCTTCCTCTCTCTCTTCCTCTCTCTCTCACCCTCCCACTTTGTCTCAGCCCCTCTGTGATGACAGTGCTGTCTGCTGGAGTGTGCTGCTTCTTGTCTCTCGGCACATTGTGTACCCATTAACAAGGCCTGTGTACACCCACAACCACCACCACCACCACACACACACCCCACCCCAACCTCCAGTCCCCTCCTCCTCATCTTCCTTTCCTCTCAGTCGTCACATCCACTGAGGGCTGACATGTCTTGGGTAAAGCTAAGTGCTCTGCCGCAGCATATGTGCATGAAGGAGCATCAGCCAGGACCAGATGAGAAACTGGTAAAGGGTGGAGCAGTGGAAGCAGTGGGTCTGTCTTTAGTGTTAAACCATATTAAAAGATTAAACTTGACAGAGTTTATCCTTGGTCCCTCCCAGGCCAGACAGCAAGACCATTAGCATAGGGAAACATTGCATTGAGTGCTACTCGTCTCCATTAGACAGATGAGCTATAGTGAGAAGAGGGTGATTTTAGTTTGGCAAGGGGTGGTGACCTGACATATAGTTATATCCTTATCTTTGTGATGTGTATTGTCAAGGGTGTAATTTGCTTACTAATAGCATATGGAATAAGAATACCTAATACACAAATACCCAGTACACCTTCTAAAGTTTCTGAGACACCCCAGATTTTTTTACATTTTAAATTCATCTCTAGTAGCATGAGTTAGCACTGCAAAACAAATAACAACTGGAACTGAAAAACTAATAAGGTGCCTATGACCGTGAAAACAAATAAAGCAATGACAACTTTAGAAAACTGTAGCGAAAGAAAAACAGTTATGTTGGTATTTTGCTTTGCACCTCCGCTGGTATTATGAAGCATGTTTAGTAACAGATCAGGGACTATGTAGCTGGTTGTCTCACTGTCCTGAACAAAGAAACGGCACTGATGCAGTTCTGGGCCATACCAACAACAAAGTCACGCCCATTAAATCATTAAACTTGATTTCATGGTCAGATGTATTAACAGTAAATAGCTAAGGGCACAATCTTTATTCAGGTGTTGCCATTAGACACACTTAAGTTATTAAGTTATTCATATTCAGGTAAGGCACACAAATGATGTACTTAACTGCTACATTGTGGTGTTAGCATGTCTGAGCATAGTCTCACTATCATTCAGTTTTAATAATGTATCACTTTGACTGGGTTTGATACCCCCTCACTCTCTGTCTGCCTTCCTGTCATCTCTTCAACTGCCACTATCTATTAATAGCAGAATTGCCCAAAAAATGAATCTTTACATAGATAATGTGTCCATTTGTTTAATTAGCTCTCTAATTTGCTTTCACCCAATGAGTTTTTTCTTCTGAGTAGTCATAGAAACTGTTAAGATTCTGTAGATAGATTCTGTTAAGTCGAATTGGTATGGAAATCAATTTAGAGCACCAGCATGTTTTAAAGAAAATATAGATTTCTGGCAAGCCCTAGAGACATACACATTAGGAGACTCAGTATTATCACAGCAGCGCTGACTCATGAGATTCAGCTCTAACGTATTGGATTGAATACAATAGAACAAAACATTTGAGGAGAGGGAGCGCTACACTATTTGAGTACAGTTTACAGAATTGCTTTTGGCAAATATCATCAAACTTGTGTAGTTATATCTCTAATTACTTTTTGAGCAGGAAAACTCTCACCACAAAAGTTTGGTAACATAGTAAATACTATAAATTCTGAAGGGTTCAGGGAAAAACAAACAAACAAAAAAGGTACCCTAAAAATACTGCTTAAAAGTTTGGGTGTCAGATAAGGGCTGTTCAAAATTGATTTCATACACCATCCTCCTTATGTCAATGAGGCCTCTCAAAAAAAAAAAAAAAAGAAAAAGACAAAAATCACTGTTGCAGCACCTTTGCTAAGTTAAAGTAAAGTAAAGCACATTTTTATGTCTTGCACTTTTTGTCAGATAAGAAATTCTTGCCTGAGTACTTCAGGTCAGTGTAACCTGAATTTGAGAAACCTGGACTAGTGTGATGGTGTTGTATGCTGTCTGTCTATCCTTAACAACATTATGTACAAAGGCTCCCTTCAGCTGTTCACCAACAGAAACAACAAAGTCAGATGGGAGACTTGATAGCATCACTCTCTACTGAAAATGTGTAAGCAGTCAGATTGAGAGATTTGCGATTTTGGAGTACAGTCAACTTGAAAGTGACTCAGGAGAAGCATATAATCTGCAGTGTTATCTGTGACAGGATTCAAAGGCAGCAATGAGAAGGGAACCCAGGACATTATGGGGACTAAATAGCTATAACAGGCCCAGGCTAGATCAGCACATGGTGAGGTACAGCTGCTTTGATCGTACACATGAACACTGATCCACGCACACACACACACTGATCCACGCACATATAAACTGTTGAGGGAAAAAACTCTCAACAGTTGTTCAGTTGAATGTTCATGCCATGTCTTGAAAACAAGTTAAGAAACCCATGTTGAGAAACATTTGTGATTTATGTGTTATTTTGGATTGCAATTTAACAGCTCTGACGTGGGAACAATAGCATATCCACTTTCAAGCAAAATAAAGAAGCGAGATACTAAAGAAGAACAAAAGCTAAAGCGACACCACTGTATTGCTTTTTGTTTAGATGTTTGCTTTCTATTCTCTGAACATTCTCATCCTTCCAAAACAAAAACAATTGTTTTTGTCTTTGATCCACTGTTTTGTGTACACTGAAAAGCACTTTGGTGCCAGGTTCCCTCACAGTGGGGGAAACTCGACTCCTATCTTATGCAGGAAAAGTCACAACATGTGTTCATAAGTTACACACCCAATGAGCAGAAGAGTCTTTTCTTATAAAGTTACAAGTCATTTCTGGTGCTTGTCATGTTATCCAGAAGAAATAAAGAGAGAAGATGAGAAAGAAATAAGTGATGGGATTAGACAGGGGTTCAGAAATCAACTCAAACTCATAATGACATAAGGACATGGTATGTGCCTTGGCCTGAGGCACCACAGAGGCTCAATTTCAATTCAGTCCAGGTTTATTTATATAGCACCAAATCACAACAGTGGCCTCAATTTGCTTTATTCTATAGGATAAAGACCCAACAATATTCTGGAGAAAACCCCAGCAATCAAGCAACAGTGGGAAGGAAAAACTCCCTTTTAACAGGAAGAAACCTCTGGCAGAACAAGGCCCAGGGAAAGGCAGCCATCTGCCATGAAGAAAAGAAAAGAAAAGAAAAGAAAAGAAAAGAGAAGAAAAGAAAAGAAAAGAAAAGAAAAGAAAAGAAAAGAAAAGAAAAGAAAAGAAAAGAAAAGAAAAGAAAAGAAAAGAAAAGAAAGAAAAGAAAAGAAAAGAACACAGACTGTATGCAGCAAGAATTAGATCAGATTTAGAGCGGTGATTCCCAAAGTGTGGGCCTGGGCCCCTTGGTGGACCGCGAAGGTGGGTTGCAGTAATAGAAATTGAGTTTGAAATTCCTCACAAGTATATAGAGTCACATATTTATATAAATACTGGTAATAGGAGGTGGTTAGTTATTGTTCATTACTCTGACATTAATTTACTGCTCTTGTATTGAAGTTTGTGTCCCAGTGGTAAGTAGGTCACATATTTGCATTAGCACTTTAATTCAATTCAATTCAATTTTATTTATATAGCGCCAAATCACAACAAACAGTCACATCAAGGCACATTATATTGTAAGGTAACAACCCTACAATAATTACAGAGGAAGCCCAACAGTCAACATGACCCCCTATGAGCAAGCACTTAGTGACAGTGGGAAGGAAAATATCCCCTTTAAAAGGAAGAAAACCTCCAGTAGAACCAGGCTCAGGGAGGGGCAGTCATCTGTCGTGACCGGTTGGGGCTGAGGGGAGAGACACAGGACAAATGTCATGCTATGGAAGAGAGCCAGATTAATAATAACTAATGATTAAATGCAGAGTGGGGTATAAACAGACAAAAATATCATGTCATAATTATGTCACAATGATTATTGACAAGACAGGAAATAAAAAAACACATGGACTAACACTAAATATGCCAGATAAAAGGAAGTATATGAGGGCAAAGACATTAACAGAAAAATGAGACAGAGGGATGCACAGATAGGGAAACAGTGAGGGAACTAAACACCTAAAAAATAAACTCAAATTAGGAACTGAACCCCACTCAAATTACCCCACCTAAATTTAAAAAAGACGTCATCCCTAAAGCTGATTGTAAAATTAAAATGTCCAATACTGGAACCACCAAAAACAAGAACACAGAAACCCAACTTTGAATATTTTACCAAAAAATTCAGAACCCCAAAGCAACACAAAACCCTAAACAAAAACAACCATAAAGAAAGCCCCATTCTGTATTGGTATTTGGAAAAAAAAATACCTAGTAAAATAAAAAAATGTAATTAATACATAAAATTAAGAAAATAAAATTACATATAAAATAAACTCTGATGCAATGTGCATTTAGCACAGGCTATAATTTACAACAACGTCGAAGGACTTGCTATGAATTTTGAGGAGGCAGGGAAAGTACACTTGTTCCCTCAAGGCAAAACCCTGATACTACTAAGACTCAATGGACTTAAGGTATTGAAACTCATCTGTTCTCAGCTGTTTCACAAACAGATAGCTCTGTGTTATTATTTTGACAGCTAAAAGAATAGAAGTTATCTTTCAACAGTCTGAATGCAAACCAGTTGCTACAAAATGGAAAATTTTATGGAGTGCCATTCAGTCAAGGCAGCTGTATGACGGAACCTTGCTCAGATTAATTTAAAATTACTCCCATTTTGGCTATTTCCATAATACTGACAATACCTTTACTCGTATTAAAATAGTATTTCTATGCACAACACATCAGCTACAAAAGAAGTATTACCCTGACATACACTGAAAAAGAGTCAGCATGATTCTCTGCTGTGCCATGATGGGTTCTCTAGCTCTACACCTCTTCAGGCCTCTTGGAGGTGAAAGATGGTGGGTGTCTCACAGAGAGCCATCTGTTATGATTATGGAGACCCTGAAGGGGTAAACGGTGACTAAAGTGGGCTTCTAATTGAATTGGGTGTAGAGGTAATCTTGTCAGTGTGCCTGGGTGGCTGGCACTACTGCCAACTACTCCTCCACAGCCTTCTCTTTACCCCACTGCTGGTACAATGCATGACAGAACAGTTATGGTTGATCTACGCCATACGTGTATGAGTGACTATGGGTAGAGAGATGCGTGTGTGGTAGAGTACTGAAATAAGCCAAAAATCCTCTGATTCTTTATGTCAGCCAAAAGACACATTTGAATTTAGTGAAGAAAATTCTCTTTTTTTGAGCTAAGCTACTTAGCAGTAGCAAATGATAATTGGGATGACGTATTAGTTTATAGTGCATTTACTGTATGCAGATTCTGTGAACTGGTTCCTCTCAGATGATTGAGATGCTCTGCACTGAGTTCTGAGAGGTACAACTTGAGCACCAGAAGTATATGAACATGAAATAATTTTTTTTGTAACACACACAGCCTTGAGCTTTGCTATTTTATCTGTTAGGTAAGAAACATTTCACCTCATATTCCCTGAGGTCGGCACGGTGGCGTAGTAGCTAGCACTGTTGCCTCACAGCTGGAAGGTCTGGGTTCTAATCCACCTTGGCCCAGGCCTGTGGAGTTCGCATGTTCTCCCTGTGTCTGTGTGGTTCTCTCCTGGTACTCTTCCCACAGTCCAAAGACATACAGTTAGTGGGGTTAATTGGTGATTCTAATTTGCCCATATATGTGAATGGTTGTCTGTTTCTCTGTGTTAGCCCTGCAACAGGCTGGTGACCTGTACAGGGTGCACCCTGCCTCTTGCCCTATGACAGCTGGGATAGGCTCCACAGGATAAGCGGAAAAGAATCAATGGATGGATTTGAAATTTTTGATTTGATGGGCACTTCCTATGTACCATATGGTCAACCTGTTTCCACAATAATGCAGTCAGATTGAAATCATAATTTGCTGGCTGTTACATTGCATCAGTCTTGTTTGTGTTTTTTCATCTTAGTCTTCTTTTTACAGGTCAGTCTTTTTTGCAACTCTGTCTACATGGCCAGCATCCTGAAGTTCCACCCTGAATGTTGATGTTGAGGCTGTTTATTTGTGAGTATTATTTCATGAAGCTGCCATTTAAGGACCTGTGAGGCATCTGTTTCTCAAACTAGAGACTCTGATGTACTTATCCTCTCACTCAGCTGTGTACAAGGGCCTCCCACTTATCTTTTTTGTCTGGTTAGAGCCAGATTGCACTGTTCTGTGAGGGGAATAGTATGCACTGTTGTATTATTATTTAAAAAAAAAAAGGGGGGGGGGGGGGGGGGTGTTGGCAACTTCCATTTTCTATACAACAGAATGTGCAATGGTTGATCTTCCAAATAATCATCTAGCAAAATTCTTCTAATGATCAAATAGCCTTTTAACATGATAAACTTGTATGTTTAACACACTTGCATTGGGTAACACTGTGTCACATATAATAAAATGTGCTTACTTTACTGCTTCAGAAGAATGGTAATTAAAGTTGGAGTTCAGTGTCTGAAGTCTTAATAGCAAAGAGAGACAAGAATGCTAGTAAATATTAATTGCATAGAAGAAGGTGAATGCCACTACTGCTCCACATTAGTAATTTAAATGAGTATTTTTGTTGCATTTTCTGCTTACAAATTATTCATAATTTAACTAATTCTTAGTTGAATGGAAGACTTATTCTCTATAATCTAGCCTTTTATCCACTAGCTTATTATTTATTGTGAAGACCTTTGTATACAGAAAGATGCTATTTATATTATTTTAGTTTAACTGACACACATATGAAATATTTGGGCTGACCTCAGCTGATCTGGTGTACGGGCACACACATCCAAAAGCTTGTGAGGAGGGATCTTATGACAGGGCTGTACTGACAGATACAAGACAGAGAGAAACCTTAATACGGTATTTAATTATTTTCATTGGCCACTTGGAGAAGTTTCTTTTGATTAATGTGCATAGCTCTCCTGCACCACTGTCCATGCTTGACCTTAATGTCAGCTCATTACCAGCTTAATTGAAAGCAGGAAGTCAGAGTTGAATCCCTTGACCATTGCACAACTTTTATGATACGCGAGCAAGGATTTCTGCAATGCACAAACACATATACACTCTTTCACACAGTTATTACTCTGCATCACACAGTTCGAGGGATGAAGAAGTGTCCTCATTAGCATCCCATGAGTATGTGTGGAACTTGAAAATTGCTGATAATGATTGTAAGCCATAAGCTTGTTACTACAGCTAAAGTGCATACAGTTATGCAGTAAAGCAGATATAGATATAGAACAATCATATAATGGTGTAAATGGTTTATATGGTATATATTTTTATTCTGCTTGTCATTGGGGCTTGGCTGAATGCAGAGGGACAAAAGCACTTGTTTCAGAACGCAAGTAAGCGTTTTGAGTGCTACAAATAATTTAGTGCAGGTGACATAAACAGTTTCCTGTTATTTTGGAAAAAAGATTCAGTAACACCACTGCATGCACACATCTCATACCTCATCCACGCTTGAAACTGACCTTCCTCTAAGTATATATCCTCCCAGGAGACTGTCATCCAACTTTTGACAAAGTGCCGATGGCCTGGCTCCAGGTCTCCTCATTCATGCTGTCTAGGTAGGGGCTGAAGAGGCCACACTGTATTGTACTAAGTGAATAGTGTAAGTCATCCATGGGAGCATAATGCAGCAGTGGCTGAATGAAGTAGAGGTGATCACCCTGAACTTTCTCCAGTGAAACCCTTTTCATTTCTTTTCTCTGAAATGACCTTCATGACAATGGCTTCTGTGGAGATGTCAAGCTGGGCATGAAGAACAATACCCAGTGGGTTGGTCAGATAAATGCCCTGTTGATAAACCTCCCAGGTTGGAATCATGACCAGTTTTATCCTATTCATTTTATTCATCATTATTTTCCTCAAGATCACACCTCTTGAATGTCATTTGCGCTGCCAGTCTGCACTGAAATGGGACAAAAGCTCTGTTCTCTGCTTTGAGCCCCATGACTTTTTGTTTCAACTATGTTGTGAATAATTGTTCTTCATTTAGTCCTATTTATTTGTTCTCATTTGGAAAATCAATAATTATCAGAGGTACAATTTTCCTGTTCCTCCTTTAGCTGATCTCACAATTCTTTAAATTACAGTTTCTTTGTGATTATTCCACCTGTAATTAGTGAGCAGAACTGTAGAATCCACAGTTAACACAAAGCTTTTGCTCCACTGAAAAGGCTGGGCTAATTTGGAGTGTTTTAATACCAGAGTTATAATGAAAAGTTCAGGTTTTAATAGCACCGAGGCTCATTAAATGCTGCACTGGCTGCTTTTCAATTCTGAGCAAAATAGAATCAATGTCAGTTTGTGTAACTGGTCCTGGTAAAAACTCCACAGTGTGTTTGCGTACTCAGAAAAAGCAGTTTCATAATCAATATAAACGAAGCACGTGCAATAATACTGACCTTGTTATTTAGCCAAGCCTCATATTTTCATACTCCATTGCTCATTATTCCCCTATTTTATTGGAACACTTCTGGAAAATGGATTCCACAGCTGACCACTCAGCACGCTGCTCCCTGAGGGCAGATGTGCCTTAGACCCACCAACATCTATAAAATATGACAGGTTGGATCGCTAAGGTGGAGTTCTGCTGCCCTAAGCAATGTTTAGGCCGCCACTAATTGATAGGAGCGTTGAAAGCTGAGAATGTAATCTGATGGAGGGGAGCTATCACTGGGGGTCCATGCCAATTATAAATGAATGTATGAAGTAGAATATTCTGATTCGGAGTTTGGAAGCCCTGCAGGACCATAGATCTCCACCGCACACCCCACTTCATCCATTTTCTTTTCTTTTTTTTTAAATAATGCTTGGTGTTATTACATGATGAAGGGCACCTATTTTCCTCATATGGGTAGTTTGACATGGACAAATAGGAAGAGATAAAAATAAAAACAGGGTGAGCTTAAAAAGCAGGAGTGAAACGACACTGGGAAATGATTATGATGATTTAGACCTCTCCTACCTACATGTCTCCTCCCAGTGGTTTTAAAGGAAGAACTGGAATGTAATGAAGACAGTCCATCAGTCCATTCAGCTTTTTAAGCTCTCCATTTCCCACAGTAGCTGCGATAAGGCTCCTATGGGTGCATGTAAAGTATATACACATGAGCGAATGGAAGGGATCAATTTCTTTGTTATTGTGTTGGTGTGTAGTTGTATTTGTGTGTGCCCGCAACCTCTTGTATGTTCCGCTTTGTATGTATTCATGCCTGTCTACATAAATCTGCGTTTCATCTCTCCTCCTTGCCGCTTTCCCTCCCTCCATCTTGCCTCTTGTCTTAATGGCCACGAGCAATCGACTGAAACGACAGGCTTCAGGAGGAGCAGGAACAGAAGAAGCAAGCAAATTAATGATCCCACATCACCACTCAGATAAGAGCTGAGACGTATTTCCTCCTAAAAACTGGAAAAAAGACAGAAAAAAGCCACCTGCTTTAGACTGTCTACTCACTTTTTCACTAAAATCTTATCTGTTGTCCTTCTCTCCCTTGATCATGTGTTCTCAAAGCACTGCTGCAGAAAAAAAGGCAAAGGAGAGGAAAGCCTCACAAGGAACTGTTCACTCCATTGGTCCTGAAACACTGGAGTTACAGGTATGCTGCAGGGAAATATAGTTTTACAGTGAGAACTATAACAATATTACACTGGATTGATCCTTTATTACTTTTTGTCTGTCTGTCTGTCACTGCCATTTTCATATGTGAAAAACAAAGTCTTTACTTTTCCTCACAATACACAAACATCTGCTTCAATAACTCCTCACCATATAAGTGACAACTGTTGAACCTCCTTGCTTATTGTCATTTGCAAGTACACCCGTAGAAAAAACAAACTCAAACTCACACAATGTAATGAAATACTTATTTTTACACTACCTCTGCCTGCCTGCATGCCTGCCTACATGATGTGAGCAGAGCCAAGCCAGTCTGCATGCAGCCATCTATGGCAGTGTATTGAGCACAGGGAGCCAAGTGGGGGTAGCCCCATGGCATAAATTGATTGCTAGAGACATATGTTGGCAACGTTGTATTTCACTCTGTGTGAAATCTCCCCTATGGGGCAGACAAGCTAAAACGGGGAGGGTGCGAGAGAAGGGAAGGATGTAGTGGTTGCTGAAGAAGCTAGAAATGAACATGAGGAATGAGTCTCAGAACAGGCAGGTGTGCAGAGTGTACATGCATTTGTCTGTGTGCAAAAAAAAAAAAAAATAATGCATGCAGGGCCAAAAGTTTCTGAATGTGTATGTGTGTATGAGAGTATGTAAATTTATAGTCTTGCATATATCCACAGCTGTGTTCTTGTGTTTTTGTGCGCAAGTGTGATGTCTATGCAGAGAGCAGACCTTGATGATAAGCGAGTCATCTTGCCGTGCTGAGTGGGCCATTTAAAAGACAGCCATTTTTCTGGCAGCTCCGTGGAGAGAAGTGTGATGGAGGGGGAAGGATGGACAGGGAGACTGCTCTAAAGTGTATGTGTGTGAGTATGAGTGTGTGTGCGAAACAGTAAGAGAAAGAGAAAACATAACAGCCTGTGGGGACAGACCAACAAAAAACACAGTTTTCATTTGCGTCAGACGTGAGCATACATTTAGACCACACACATATTCATGTGCTCATACAGAAAATCACATACATGCAAATTATGTGTCTCCACCCACAGACATGAAGACAAGAAGAGGCAAATTATGTATCCCTTCGGGCCACAGCGCCACCTTACCTAAGCTGCACAGGCACTCACAAACCACATACTGTGCTTTCATTAGCTACCTTTTTAAGTCAGCCATCATTATAAACATCTTAGACAAGTCAGCATATTGGATATACCAAGAATGCTGGTGACTTACCTGAAATATTCAAGGCAATTACATGAATATTTGAAAATTAAAAAAAAGATTTTTGGCACACCAAACAGCTCCTATATTTGGATTTTATTTGCTATGTAATGAATTGAGCTCAAAACTCTTCTTTATATTCCTTATATGGTAACCGTTTGATGTTCAGATCACTGTGTTTTTCAAAGATATAGGATTTATTTTTAACCCAACCACCCTCCTATTATAGACTAGGATCTGACTGTCTTTTTGATCAGTATGGCAAAGTACCAAACAATATATCTGTTAAATAGGGGAGGCTGGCTAAAAGAGGCACAAAATCCATTTAAGCTTCTTAAATTACTGTTTTAATAACAAAACTGTTTCAATTTTTTTGTGTCTTTATATTCAGGTACTACTAGAATACTCACCAAATTGATGTTTGAGGAAGGAAATGCACACTTGTTATTAACAGCTTGGAATCATTTTGGTTGTTTGACTCTTTCAGTGAAAACTTTCTGTAGTGCATAGATATTCTAGTATGAGTTCCTATGGAGAAAGGAAAGTGTGCCCTCTCCTATCACAACACAAGGAGCTAATGTCAGCTGCTGCTGCTTGCAGAATTGATATCTTGAAATGGTTTACAACATTTAAATCATGTAGCTTTGTGCTTTCAAACAAGGTATAATTGAACTGCCTGACGTTGTACAACAAATACAGCAGCAGACATTTCACACAGTTTATATTTGGGCTACTTAGTGTCAAAGACTTAATGTATAGAAATAGAACATGACCAAAAATATATTTTTGTTATTCAAAAAAATGGCAACAGCTGGAATACTAAACACGTATCCACTAGTGGGCAATATTAGAGGCCAACCAATTTATTGGCGGGCTGATATTATCAGTTGATAGATGTTATTTGCTGATCTGGTGTCTGCCAAGGTATCTGCTGAGTTGCTATCGGCAAATAAAAAAAAAATTAAAGAAGAGACAGGAGAAACACCCTTCAACTATGCTTTGATTGCCTGCCAGTGGCATGATTTAGCCACCAGAGGGCACTCTGAAACATCCCTGTTGGCAGCACACTTTTGAACACCACAAACAAAACAACCAGCTGATCATATCAGAGTCAGGCAAAGCATAAATGGGTAAATAAATAACTACACATAATAAAAGCAAAAAATAAAATAAAATACTGGCCAATATATGAGAACAGAGTTTTAAATCAGCAAATATTGGTATTGTATTGATCTAAAAGAATAAATAAATCCTATATCTGTCGGACTGTAGGCAGCATCAAGTGGGCTACAGCTGTCCTCTATCAGTCATTTATAGTGAACAACTGAACTTGTTTTTATCTCTACTGTAGTGGCTAAGAAAAATGAGATCTGAAACTAAAATTGCCAACCAAAATTACTGTCCACAAATAAATAAATACAATTAAAAAAAAGCCAAGATCCTTTGAACTTGCCAGAGACATAGGTATAGTTTAAGATCAGAATAATTATTTCTGTAAACAGCAAATAAAAAATCAAGAAGACGTGAAGAGTTTCTGCCAAGTGGCGAAATCCTTGAAACAACAGATGTTAGGTTTGCTGCAAGAGAAATGATCCAATTACAAGAATAAGTTGGGGCACAGTGGAGTGTAAAAATGACATATGGAATGGTGAGTTGTCTTTTTTTGTTGGTCAAAATACTTTCCTCTGGAGTATGAATCTGGGGATGGTGTGTATGAAGCAGAGATGAAGCAACTGGTATAAAGATGTGGAGGAGCAATACAATACAATACTGTCAGGAAAATACATGGGGGTGGTGGGGGGAGTGGGTCTGTGATGAGGAAGGAGAAAGGCTTTGAGTTTGTTTTCTAGATCCAGTGACGGTAAGAAAAAAAGCACTAACATGAGCAACAGGTGGAAGTAAAGTGATGTTGAGAAATGCACCAGTGCACTCAGAGGAGTGAGAGAATTTCACACCCTTTTTCTTTTATTATTTTTAAAACTAAAAGCTTTTAGTCATTGCTATCATGAGTCGTCACTCAGAGCAATATAAAGGGAGGCAAGTGAGAGCTACAAAGTTAGGCCATGCAGAGAAACATTTTGATTAGGTGTCTTTAACTAAGTAAGTCTTTAGGATGGAAGTCAAGCACTCCACGTATTGTTTGGAAACTGTTTACAGGTGAATAACCTCAGATAGGCAGCTGTCCATGAATGCTGATGTGCTTTCCAGCTGATGCTAATGCAGTGAATGTATCCCAAGATATAGTTGGATTGGCTTCGACAATGACAGATGGAAGGTTTTTTTCTCCCACGGTTATAATTTCCATTTCATAAAAGAACACGGGCGATAAAGAGTGCTTTGTGAAATACCCCCCAATGCCTGCACCAGCATAATGAAAAGCAGAAATCAATGGGAAAGGACTTACTCTGTTCATTCCTCATTGGCCATGTCAGTGAAACTGCGCGCTGTCTGTGTATGTTCATCTGAAAGCATAGAGTGTGAGCATTTGAATGTGGAAAAAACCCAATTAAAAGGAGAGCCAAAAGTGGGAATACATAAATGACTGCTATTTCAGTCATACTGCCTTTGTCCTATTGAAGGCAGCAGCATGTGGTGTGAGTCACTAAAAACCGGTTGCGATAATGCTCAATCTGTGCACTCAGAGCTGACAGACAACACAGGTTAATTTTGATCCTACCTCACTGCATTCTTCTAGCTTGAGGGAATAGAAGAAGAGATAAGGACATTTTTGAAATGAACAGAACATGAAAACACCATCTTTCTAGTGATATGACAGGGAAATGTTCCAATTGTTTTCCATAATACCAAACCCTTGTAATTGCTCCTACCATTTTCTTTGTGATGGACCTACTTCTTTATCATTTAATGGAAACTATACTGCTCGAAAAAAAATTAAAGGAACGTTTTTTTTTTTAATCACAGTATAGCGTCAAGTCATTAAATGGCTGGGATATTGATCTGGTGAGTTAAGTAGCAGAGGGGGTTGTTAATCAGTTTCAGCTGCTTTAATGTAGGTGCACTAGAGGGGCGACAGTGACACAGCCTCCAAAACAGGAATGGGTTTGCAGGTGGAGGACACTGACATTTTTCCCTTCCTCATCTTTTCTGACTATTTTTTCACTAGTTTTACATTTAAATAGGTTCAATGTTATTGCTGGTAGCATGAGGTCATACCTGGACTCTACACAGGTTGCACCTGTAGTCCAACTCCTCCAGGATAGCACATCAATATATGCCATTGCCACAAGGTTTACTGTGTCTCCCACAACAGTCATAAGAGTATGAAGGAGATTCCAGGAGACACGCAGTTACTCTAGGAGAGCTGTAGAAGGTCCTTAACCCACCAGCAGGACTGGTATCTGCTCAGGATGAGCACTGCCAGAGCCCTACAAAATGACCTCCAGTAGGCCACTGGTGCAAATGTCTTTGACCAACCAGTCAAAAACAGATTTTATGAGGGTGGCCTTAGGGCCTGATATCCTCTAGTGGGTGCTGTGTTCACTGTTTGACACTGTGGAGCCTGACTAGTATTTGCCATCGATTACCAGAATTGGCAGGTGCCCTGTGCTGTTCACAGATGAGAGCAGGTTCACCCTGAGCACATGTAACAGGTGTGAAAGAGTCTGGAGAAGCCATGGAAAACAATATGCTGCCTTTGGTATCAGGATGAAATCCTTGGATCCATGGACCCTACACTGGTGGTTCCTGGAGGATGAAGGAATTGATACCATTGACTGACCCCCCACGCTCACCTGACCTAAATCCAAATCAACACCTCTGGAACATTATGTTTCGCTCCATCCAAGCCAGGTTGCACATTAGACTGCTCGAGAGCTCAGTGATGCCCTGGTCCAGATCAGGGATGAGATCCCATAGGACACCATCTGTCGTCTCGTTGGGAGAATGCCCCGACATTGTCAGGCATGCATACAAGCCTGTAGGGGCCATACAAACTACTGAGTAACATTTTGAGTTGCAGTTAATTTTCAGCTAAATGGACCAGGGTTTTGCATCATTTTTTCAATTTGATTTTTGGGGTGTCTTTGAATTCAGCCCTCTGTAGGTTGCCTTTCCATTGCCTTTTGCCTTTCCATTAAATGATGTGGCAATCTTTTGTTCCTAACACATTATCCAGTCCATATCGTTATAAATATCCAGCATGAGTTTTTTTTTGTTTTTTTCCCATTGAGATCTGATGTGTTTTCAAAGTGTTTCATTTATTTATTTATTTATTTTTGAGCAGCATATTGTCATGGTCATAGGTCTGAAGTTTAGTGTCTTGAGTTTAATGGACTTTTGAAAAGTAACTGTTTTCATTTGTGATCCCTGGTTTTGGTTTTTGTCCCATTTCCATTTAAGTATACTCAATTGTGTTTTCGGTTTCTGGTTCTTAGTTTAGTTTCTCCCTCTGTGTGTCTTGGTTCTTTATGTTGTCCGTCTGCCTTCCTGTGTCAAGTCTGCATTTCTGGCTCTATGTTCAGAAGTTTCCTGTTTTACTTGATCAGTCTTTGTCTCTTTGTCTCTCTTTGTCTCTCGTGTTTAGTTTTACTTCCCTGTCTCGTCTGCCGTGATTACGTTCACCTGTGCTCCTCACCTGCTGTCTGTTCCCTGATTATCCCTCTGTGTACAGTATATATTGTCTCTGTCTTCCCTTCGTCTCTCGTCAGTGTCTTGTTGTCGTCGTGGCTGTGTCTTGTTCCTGCATTCCAGTGCTCCTAGTTAGTTTTCCCAGTTTAGTTTTCCTTAGTGTTGTAACCTGCCTTGTTTGCTTGGCTTGTTTCAATCACAATAAAGGCTCTCTTTTGTGCCTATGCGTGCTGCATTTGGATGCTCTCTCACCTCCACACACGCCACATGGTCTGCTCCCATGCACTGTGACACATATAACATCTGTAAAACTTAAATTTCTATTTTAAAGTGATGGGAATTTACAGTATTTTATCAGGCGATGCAGTGTGGTTCATGACAATAAAGCTGTGGATTTTCCCTTCTCCAGCCAGTAGCTGTTAGCTGTGCTGTAAAACATGGTGGTGTTTTTATTGTCTTTGCAAGTTTATTTGTGCTATAGCTTTTGAGTGTTTCATAATCTTGCACTCTATTTGTTCACTGTTCCACTCTACAAACTAGATATGATGGCAATATGCATCGTTGTACTGCAAAGCCTCCCTGTTCTATGTGGTGATGACCTTCATAACATCAACAGCACTGGTGAGGTTTTGCAGCTGTATCTTAAAAGAGCACACAGAGCTGTAGCGAAAGCTCCTTTTACACCCCTTTTATTTTTTTATTCATTTATTTTTTTATAAAGCTCTTTAGGGTTTCCACCAGGAGAGACATCGCGGAGGATTTTCACCAAAGAGGAATTGCCAGATTACAGTTGGCTTCATTTATACACAACCATGATGCCTGCCTCAGTTCCTGGACTCAAGTAGATGGATAACAACCGAAGAGGTAATGCAGTATAACATCATAACATTTATCTGGTGCGCTTATTTTTTTGAAACTTTTTTCAAGATGTTTTTATACTGTATGTATAAACAAGGTTACTGTGACCAGTTGGCTAATAATTGATCAACTGTTCTAATGTTGCTTTCCTTTGCTTGTTTTTTTTTGTTCAAAGTTTCTTTGTTTGTTTTTGTTTTTTTAAACGCACATGAAATTACTTTGAGATACAAAGTGTAACTTTCCCAAATCCCACCCCAAACATAGCCCTGCCCTCTTACACCAAGATTATAATAAACATACAATACTCAATCAGAGAGAGAAGATTACATTATGTGCACAAGCTTTCCTTTAAAGAGAAACAAAGCAACAACAACAGAAAAATGATGCATTTGCATATGTTATTTATGAAAAACAAATACATGAGGTTAAAAAAAGGGAGAAAGGAAAAAAAAAAAGAAAAAAAAGGGAGAGAGAGAGAGAGGTAAAAAAAAAAAAGGGGGGAAGGGTTCTATGAATCGGAGATGTCTAGAGGTGCCATTTCTTTGACTCGGTTCAAAATTGGTTGCCAGGTGATGTAAAAGTTGTGTGCACAACCTCTTACAGTATAGCGAATTTTTTCCAGAGTTAAATGATGCATAAGATCTCTAACCCATGAGGCAAAAGTTGGAGGAAATTTATCTTTCCATTTAAATAGTAGAGTCTCCTTGCTAATAAGGTGGCAAATGCTATCATTTTTTTTTTCTGTGCAAACTAAGATTAAGTTCTAATGGTACCACTCCAAATATTCCAATAACAGCAAGAGGTTCTATAGTTATTCCTAATGCATCTGAAAAGAAATTGAAGATTGATAGCCAGAAGTTTCTTAGTCTTGGACAAAGCCAAAACATATGAGATAGAGTTGCTGGTGATGATCCACAACGATCACAGTTGGGGTTTATATTTGGTGCAAATTTAGCCAATCTTGCTTTGGACCAGTGTAACCTGTGGGTAATCTTAAATTGTATAACTTTGTGTTTTAAACAAATTGAAGAAGAGTGTATTTTTTCTATTGCGGAGTCCCATATGTTCTCAGGAAGTTTTATATTTAAGTCCTCTTCCCATTGTTTTTTTAACTGCAGCAGGGGTTTGTCATTATAGGAAATAAGCAAAGTATAGAGTTTGCCAACTGATCCTTTACAAAGGGGGTTAAGCTCTAAAACAGTGTCCAGGTGCGAGCTAGGTGGTAAGGACGGGAAGTGAGCTGAATGAGACAAAACAAAACTACGAAGTTGCAGATACTTAAAAAAGTGTGAATTAGGGATTTTGTATTTTAATCTCAACTGTTCAAAAGATGCAAATTTTTCATTGATATACAGATGTTTATCAAGATTAACCCAGTCTTGGCCCAGGAGTTAAAAGAGGCATCTACAAGGGAGGGCTTAAACCTGTTATTTTTTGCTATGGGGGCAGTCAATGATAGATCGTTTAATGAAAAGGTTCTTCTGTATTGTGACCACACTTTGAGGGCATGTTTAACCACAGGGTTTGTAATTTGTTTGGTTAAAGGTTCAGGTGGTGGAAATACAGAGCTAAGTAGGGCATGCAATGAAACAGGTTCACACGATGACATTTCTAATTGCAACCATTTTGGAATATTATCATTTGGCTTCATTACCCAGTATAACATAGTCCGTATGTTGGCTGCCCAGTAATAGTATTGGAAATTTGGTAGTGATAGACCTCCATGTTTACGATGTCTCTGTAATATATTCTTACTGACTCGTGGATTCTTTTTGTTCCAAATGAATGAGGCTATTAATTTGTCAATATTTTTGAAAAATGATTTTGTCAAAAAAATAGGTATACACTGGAATAAATATAAAAATTTAGGTAATATATTCATTTTAATCGTATTGATCCTACCTCCTAAAGACAAGGGTAGCACGCTCCAGCGCTCAAAGTCTTGTTTCACAGACCCTATTAATGGGGGGAAATTAGCTTGGTGTTTAATGTCATGTGTGATCAGCACTCCCAGATATTTAAATTTATCCTTTATGACTTTAAAGGGGAATAGATTCAATGTGATCTGATTAGCTGCTGGATTGATAGGCATGAGTTCACTTTTTTGTGCATTAATTTTATAACCTGATATTTTACCGAATTTATTTAATAATCTTAGTACTTGTGGCAGGCTGCTTAATGGTTCGGACAGATATAAAAGCATATCGTCCGCATAGAGAGATACTTTATGCTCTACGTTTTTTCTTAAGACACCTTTAACTAAAGTATCTGTGCGCAGAGCAATTGCCAGTGGTTCAATTGCCAGGGCAAACAAGAGGGGGGATAGAGGGCAGCCCTGCCTTGTCCCTCGACCAAGCAGAAAAAAGGCTGACAGGCTGTTATTTGTACGGATTGCTGCTAGGGGAGAAGAGTAAAGAATACGAATTTGTGATATAAACTTTGCACCAAATCCAAATCTTTTCAGGGTAAGGAAAAGATAATCCCACTCCACCTGATCAAATGCTTTCTCAGCATCTAATGATAAAATAATTTCGGGAGTGTCGAGTGGGGTGGGATCATAAAGGATGTTCATTAATCTACGTATATTAAAAAAGGTGTGCCGATTTTTAATAAAACCCGTCTGATTATCCAAAACTATAGAAGGCAGGACCACTTCCAAGCGACAAGCTAACATTTTTGCAAGCAATTTATAGTCAACATTTAATAAAGAGATGGGACGGTATGAGCTGCACTCTAAGGGGTTTTTATCCTTTTTAGGGATCAGTGAGAGGACTGCTTGTCTCATGGTTTCAGGTAGTGATCCAGACACCAAAGATGCCTCGTACACTGAAAGTAAAATAGGGGCAAGTTCAGAAGCAAAAGTTTTAAAAAATTCACTTGGAAACCCATCTGGACCGGGTGACTTCCCATTTTGCATGGATCTGGTTGCATTAATAAATTCCTCTTTGGAGAATGGTTTTTCTAACTCTGCAGCGATATCCTGATCTACAGCGGGAATGTTAAGATTATTTAAAAAAGAGCTAATTAGATATTCACTTCACTGTGTGACTGGATTCAGAGGTATATAACGGAGTAATATGCTTGAAAACATTGATTGATCTCCAAGGGATCAGTTACCTTTATTCCCTTCTCATTTATTATTCCTGAAATAGACTGGTCTGCAATCCTTTGGCGCAACTGGTGAGCCAGGATTTTCCCTGTCTTCTCGCCATACTCATATATCTTATGTCTTGATTTATTGAGAAGGTTTTCAACATGTTTAGTGGCCAGGAGATTAAATTCGGTTTGAAGGAGTAGACGTCGCTTAAGTAGATCAGGTGATGATGCATGAGCTAGCATTTTATCAAGCTGTAAAATATCTTGGGTCAATTTTTTGAGGCATTCATTTTGGGTTTTTTTAATCTGTGCATTATATGATATAATCTGACCCCTTAGGTATGCTTTCATAGACTCCCAGACTATGGAGGAGGACATCCCCGCAGTTTGATTACGTGCTAAGTACTCAGTTATTTCAGATGACAAAAACTTTACAAATTTTATATCTGAGAGTAGCAGTGTATTAAAACGCCAAGGGCGGTAGCTGGCTTGTGTAGTTGGTAAACACAAAGTGGTCACTAATGGGGCATGATCGGAGATGACTATGGCTCCATAATCACACTCTGTGACCAGTGGCAGCATCTCACTGTCTAGGAAAAAGTAATCTATACGTGAGTATGTTTTGTGAACTGGGGAGTAGAATAAATAGTTTCTGCTGCTAGGATTTCGAAAACGCCAGGTATCGGTCATCCCATAAGTTTCGAGGAGCGTTTTAAATGTCTTTGCTGCTTTTGATAGTGTCATTTTTTGGCATGAACTGCGGTCCATAGTTGGTGAGAGTACAAAATTCATATCTCCTGCTAATATAAGATGGTGTGTATCTACATTAGGTATATGAGTAAAGAGATTCGTGAAAAATGTACTGTCATCCCAATTCGGTGCATATGCATTTGCCAGAATAACAGGGGTGTTGTTCAACCTATCCACTACTATGATGTATCGACCAGCTAGATCTGCCTCTACCCTTGTCATTATAAATGGAATGTGCTTCTTGATGAGAATTGCAACTCCCCTAGATTTAGAATGAAAGTTTGAGTGATAACACTGCCCCGGCCATCTCCCCTGAAGTTTAGAATGCCCAAATGTATTTAAGTGGGTCTCTTGGAGAAAAGCAATGTCTGCATGGAGTTGGTTCAGATGCGAGAGTACCTTTTTACACTTCACCACATGGTTCAGGGATTTGACATTCCAGCTCACAAACGTGATCTGGCAACCACCTATTTTGCTATTTGTACTTAGATGTTGCCTTGCCATGGTCCGTATTAAAGATCGTAGAGACAAAGCACCCCCCAGTGGGTTCAGCCCGGGTCAGAAGAGGAACCTTCCCAGGTAGATAAAACAGAACAGTAAAAAAAACAGAAAGAATAAGCACAAGATTACAGCTTGGTGTAATAATTCCCCACCCCCAGTCACCAACCAAAACACGGTGACAAAAAACCCCTTTGCAAAAACATCCACACAATATGTGCTTATAGGGGGACATACCAAACTCAGAGACCGCTCTATTCTTAGGATTCAACTAATTGTCTTAATTTTAACCTTTTTAACTCAAAAAAATCATTTAAAAATTGTAATAATTAAAATATATTCAAAAACAAAACGAAACGAAAAACGGTGCACCCTTTGTACAGCAAATTAGGACTCATAGCTTCCACATAATGTTACTATCAAGTGGGTACATATATTTGGCAGTTGTATAGCTTTATCAAAAGAGAATGTAGGACTTCTGCCATTAAATATAAATGCTTTAACCCCTGCGAATAGAAATACCTTCTGCTATACCACCGTTAACAGTAACTGTGTTAATATAACCATTTTCAGTTACTCACCAAATAGTGATTACAGAAGTGGAAGGAAAAAAAAGGGAAGACGAGCAGGGGTCAGGACCCGCAAAATGCTTACAGGAGCCTTTAAGTCCACTTTGGGACGAGGTGGGGTCCTCGTCTTACATGATGTTTGCCTTCACATATGCCATAGCCTCAGTCGCATCCTGAAACTGTCTCTCAGTTCCGTTGTATGTGATACGAAAACGGGCAGAGTGGAGAATCCCGTAACAGACTCCGTCCCGTCCTCTCAGCAGCTTTCTGACGTCGTTAAACGCCGATCTTGCACGTGCAACACTCGGTGGGTAGTCCGGGAAGATGAGAATGGTGGAGCCTCTGAACTGCAGCGAGCCTGCCTCTCTGGCTCGGCGGAGTACTTCTACACAGTCCTGATGGTAGTGTAGCTTTGCGATAATGGCCCGGGGTTTACCATCCGCTCTCTTGGGTTGTAAGGTCCGGTGGGATCGATCGATCGGGACATCCTTGTCCATTTTCAGTGTCTCTTTGATTATCTTTGAGATGAATTCTGGCGAGCTTGATCCAGATTCTTCTGCTACGTTCAAAATACGAATGTTTGACCTCCTCATTCTCCCCTCCAGGTCCAAACACTTCTCCTGCAGGCTCTCCATGTTTTTTTCCAGCTTTTGTACGGTGCTTTGAAGAGCTGTTATATCGTCCGAGCATGCCGAGAGGCCCCGTTCCATATCGGACACCGATGCTTTAATTTTGTCCAAGTCAGAACATAGCACTGCGGTGTTGTTGGCCATTTCCATCTTGACGCCTTGTAGTTCCGATTTAATCTCACCAAATTCCTCGGCCAATGCGTTCTTTACCTCTGTCCGTAGAAGACCGATTATTTCCATTTTGAGTGAGGACAGTAACTCTGCTTTCATGTCCATTATGGTGGCTTCTTCATGCTGGTCGGACATGTTGCTAGTGCTGGGTAGCGCAGCCTCCATCTTGCTAGCAGAAGTCTTACCGGTATACTTGTATTTTCGGAGGTTGCTTGCCATTTAGGATGAGCGATAGGGACTAAAAATATCAATAGTCCTTAGCTTAGCTATTTTGTATGTCAGTGATGATGCAGGGTGCAGAAAAGAAAAGGTTAAATCAGATTGTCAACAGAGCTCTCTTTACACACGACTTACTCCATTGCCTGCTCATTAGCGCCCCCTTTCTTTGCTTTTTAACAGGTGTCTGAGAGTGAGGAAGCCTGGGGTCTGTTGGGGCAGGGGGGGTGCTGACTGTCCTAAAAGAAGCTGTGTCCATATCTCCAAATCGTCTCCCTGATTTAGAGTCTACTTGTGTGGAAGGTATTTTAATGGATGTTCTCAAGGCCCTACCTCAAGTACTTTGCCTCGTGTTTGGGCTGTTAATGCTTTAAACTTGGACTAGCCTAAAGCTGTGAAACACATTCTCATTTATTCAAAGACTGATGCTTGACTTGAGACAGAAAAGGAGAGAATTCGAGCAAAACCGCAAAGTTTTAGTTTTTTGAGTTTGAATGTGAACCAAATAAATGTCGGCGCACAGTCTCCTGAAGTGGTTTTAAACCATCACAGGTGAAATGAAATTATGTTTTTTGATGCTTTATATGGAAACAACACCAGCTTGTGTAGACTAAAGCTGTTCTGTGAATAACACAAGAAACACTTTAAGGCAACTGGTTGGCATGATTTTAAGTAAATGAGACTCCAGTTCAAGTAAATACAGCTAAGAAATCACATGTTGCAGCAACTGTCACATTAGTTGTTTAAAATAGTAACTCTGAGAAGTCTTTACTAAGACAAGAGTAAGTCTGACCTAAAATATTAAGTATTCCATATACTGTAGTTTTTATTTGGTTAATTTAACTTGAGTAGTACACTTAAAATTCACTAAAAAACTTACAATCCCTATGTTAACTACAAAAAAGTGACTAGTTTTTAAAACCAAAACCCCTCCTAAAGAAGAAGAAAGCAAACATTATCAGGTTACTGATAGGTGGCGTTTTAAACTTTGAGACAACTGAGAAATTGTGGATTTGTGTACATGTGGGAAAACTGAGCGCAGTTCTCCAACAGATGTTATTTTAAAGGAAGGCAATGGAAATACAATCTGACATTTTGCATGTATGCAAAATGTCAACAATTGTGCACATATACAAAACATACAGTACAGTCCCAACAGCCTCTTTCCCATAGCACCGTATACCTCTGCATATGCGCAACATCAATCGATTTAATGTACCTTCATGTCTGAGTGCTACCACAGCAACACCAGCACTCAGGAACTGGGCAAGTAGACAAACATATCAGCCACAGAGATCCAACAGCACATGCCTTTTATGAGTCTCTTTACATCTACTTCCTACAAAATACACAGATATAAGCACTATTGCAGGAAACATAAGAGTGCAGATATATTCTTTCCTCACCTATGTCTCACATGAGTTGGTTGGAGGCCATTTGTCACTGATGAACCCCTCAGGCAAACACTAGGGAGTGATTCATTTGATGTACCTCTATCAGGGTTTCTTCATTGCTGGAATGCTGGGCATCTTCAAAAGCATGACTGTATCTCTTTCAGCAGAGATAGAAAAGAAAGCCGCATCTGGTCCATTTTCACTCATTCAGCTCATTTTCCTCTTCCCAGTATCTTGTAAAAATCTCCCTACTGTATTATTCAGTCTAAAAGCTTCACTGCTTAGCAATTTTTGTGGAATCCAAGGCAGCCTCAAGAGTTGCAAACAAATGTCATGATATCCTCATGGGAACCGTGGGGGGGGGGGGGGGGGGGGGGGGTGGGGGGGGGGGGTGTGTCACTACAGAGGATATACCTGTAAGATCTCAGGAAGATATCAAAATCAGCTCTTATGTTTATTTTATTTTTCCTTCCATTTTTTCTGTTATCATAAGCTAGATGTATTCATGCAATAGGTTCATGTTTAAACTGCAAAAACAAATATCTGGAATGGAAACAATCATTCTTTGTGTAACTATGAGGAAATTATTTTATAGAGCTGATGCATTTTAAACTTTGCTGTTTTACTACCACATACTCACTGTGCTCTAAACTATCCTCCACATGTGCAACAAACCGGCATAGCGCAGCCTTATTCTCTTTCTTTAAAACTCTGAGCAAGCTGATTTAAGCAGCTGGTGCCGAAATGCTTTGCTCAGTGGAGCAGGCACAAATGAATCAGAAATAACTTCACACTTGAAATTCACACACTGAATTCTTTCATAGTTGGTTATTGGAACTAACTTAACCAGGCAACTTTTAAGTCTCAAAATCTTTCCACACGATGAAAAAATAGAAATGCTGGCAGACATGAAGTATCAGTTATGTGGTCTATAGTCTGCCAAAATTAATTCATGCATTGTTTATAATATTTCATGGCAGAGCGGTTTGAATTTTTGTGACACACTCGCATACGCTATGAATGATATGGCGTAAGCCCTATATATGATAGAGGTTTCACTATTTTGGGGAGGCCTGATAAAGTCAATGCAATCCTTTGGATCACAATAACCTGCCTTATGTTTGGCTGGCGCTACACTGGACCACAAGGGCTGCCTAGTTGCTTGCTAATAGTGCTGAGACATGCCAGATGTGATTCTGCATCTCGAGAGCAGACATCTCGGGAGTAGACATAGAAGCAGAGGTGGCAAAAGTACTGACATTCTGTACTTAAGTAGAAGTACAAGTACTTATGTTAAAAAATACTTTAGTAAAAGTCGAAGTACTGGTTCAACTTCTCTACTTAAGTAAAAGTAAAAACGTACAGGCTCTGAAATGTACTCAAAGTAAGAAAGTAAAAGTAGTTCTTTGGAGGATGTTTCTACAAGCTATTTTTGTGTAAAACAAACCGAACCTCATTATATATTATTGTAATAACATAAAATAATATTACATGAGAATACAAATGTTATTCCAATCTAAATTTTAATCCTAATGAGTGCACTCAGCTTGAAACTGTTATGTAGGACACAAACTGTTAAAGGGAATTTAAACACAGCTCTGTTCTCTGTGTCCTCCATAGTAGAGGGTGACTGTGCCTCCACCTAAACACAAACATGAGGATACTCAGGGGTTACAGTGGGATTCAGAAGGTGGAGGAACCCTAAGATCAGCTGTAGTGGCTCTGCATGGGGAGAAGAATCACAACTTTCTATTGTGAGCTCCAGTGAATGATGTTGGTGTGCAGGCTGTGATCAGCTGACCTGCTGCTGCTGCTCT
This sequence comes from Archocentrus centrarchus, assembly GCF_007364275.1. NCBI lineage: Eukaryota > Metazoa > Chordata > Actinopteri > Cichliformes > Cichlidae > Archocentrus > Archocentrus centrarchus. The sequence continues at coordinate 2,143,064 of NW_022060145.1, forward strand.
GAGGTTTACTGCTCTGTGTGGATGAACTGAAGTCACAAAGATGTAACCCAGTATTTCACAGCTATCTGAGCTGATCTCCATCCCCTACACTGACAGCATACAGGCTGTAGAAATGTTGGATTCAGTGAATGAATCTCAGCATCAGCAGCTTTGATTCAAACTCATCTCTGCTGCACTGATGTAACCTGTAACTCTGACCATGAACACAAACACTGTGCTAAAGTCCAACACAGAGCTTTACTGTAAATACAGTACAACAAGCTAACCTATTTATTACACACTAAACTGCAGTATTTTCATAGAATCTTTGAATTACACAAAGTCAGCATACTTCAGTTTATTTTCCAGTCCTTTCCTTTAATTCTAACCTCTCTTCTTCCTCTCCTGTCCTCTTTCTCCATCTCTGAGTGAACTTCTCTCTCTTTGCTCTCCCTGAAATACAGCAGCTCTTCTTTTAGCTAGCTGTGTAACAAACTGCACACACTTTGTGTGTTTGCTGATATTTGTTGAGCATTTAGAAACGTTGCATTTACCTGCCACACGTTACTCCCTTCATGCTCGCTCCTCTTCAGTAGCGCTAGCTAAGCTGTTTATGTGCCGCAGCGCAACTTACGGACTCGGTCCGGCCCGATTATAGCGCTATAAATGATACATTAATTATATGGGTTTGCGTATTTAATCCCTTTGTACGAGATCAGCCCCGATGATGAAGGATACACCAGTACGATTGTCTCTTGTGTGTTATTATTCCTCCGTTTAGGCTCAGATCGTTTGATGTTTGACGGCGCACTGACCGGAAATGCAAACTTCTCTCTGACGTGTTAAAAAGTAACAAGTCTGTTTGAAAATGTAAGAAGTAGAAAGTACAGATACTTGTGTAAAAATGTAGGGAGTAAAAGTAAAAAGTAGTCAGAAAAATAGATACTTAAGTAAAGTACAGATACCTGAAAAATCTACTTAAGTACAGTAACGAAGTATTTGTACTTCGTTACTTCCCACCTCTGCATACAAGACATACAATGAGTATATGAAGACCATGCCTGCTATACTGCTATTCATCTGCCCTTTCTGGATGAATATTTCTGTATTCCCTGGGATTTACGTTCCTATGAAGTCCAATACTGTCAATAGTGCCTGACCAATATAAAGCAGGAAACATTTTGATCCTTTAGATTAATTTGGCTATCATGAACATAACCCACAGCACAGCATGCATTGTTGCTGGCCCCTTGTCCAAATATCTGGCTTTTTCCATCTTTAACATGACACTTTTGACTGCTTACCTGCCTCATACGATAAGTAAATGTTGTCTTTACTACAGCTTGCACTAAGCAAGACTACTGCAGTTTTCTAAAACTGTCATTGAGAAATGATGTCTGCACAACTCAGCATTTACTGGCATATTGGACTAGTTGGTCAGTCAGTCAGACTTAGATCACAACTGACATTTGAGGATTACCCGAAGCAATTCAAAGACATTAAGTCATAGTGATTGTTAGTTCCAGTCAATACACATAAATATTATACTTTGGCTGTATTAGAAGTTATACTTAGGTTGTACTTCAGGCTGTGGTGTAGTTTGTTGAAATATATATAACTGCTCTTTGTTTGGAGCTAAGATGATGAACTTCTCACCTCCAATGCTGACCAGATGTGACACAATTTGAAATTTCATTAGATTACAATTTGAAAAATAGATGTACAGTAATGATGGATGACTGGATGGATGGATCATTCTGTAAGCTGAACACACAGAACCTCAATGCAACCCAACTGCTGAGGGAGGCAGTCATATTATATATGGTGCATTAAACACAATCCCATTTCTAAATGATCCTCAGCATAGAAAACACTGTTTTATACACATAATTTATTGACTGCTTTTTAGAACCGTGTGACATTCTGTTGGCTGGAAATGTTGGTAAAATCAGAGAGAAGTGCGATCTGTGAGGTCTGAACACTGGTGAATGACTCGTCTCGTGATTCTCGATCAAACACTCGGGTCTTGACTGAATTTATTTTAACATATATGCACCAACAGCTACGTTTTTAAGAAGCCATCACTCTGCTTCCCCATGTGCCACACTGTAGTTAAGGCTATTACAAATGGAGCTATTTGAAAGTCTGGCAGTAGTTCTGTGCACAGTGAAAGGATAATTGCTAAAGAACCCGTGATGCGATGTTGTGACAACATCACCGCTGATAGGGGATGAGAGGAATCACTTGTGTGTTAAAATTGCCATTCAAACTTGGCCAATCAATCGTGGCAGGCATTTAAATGTTAATGGTTAAAAATGAACTGCTACATTGTTGGTGGACAAGTGGTGCTTCCTAGTCAATGCCATGTTTATTCACAAAACATTTAATTGCTGACAAGGGCATGTACCTTCTAGTAAAGTGGCTGCACAACAACAGATATTTACAGCAATTTTTTCCAACTGAAAAATTGCTGAATTGAAAAAAAAAGAAAAATCTATCTATCTAAGAGAGGTCCTGCATTTATCATTATCTGACAGAGATGTATGTCATGCATGGGACTGGTGCACATAAATACCATTATCATATGTCACATCAGCCATGGAGTGCTCAGTTTTAATCTAATGAAAAATATCACAGCAGGATCGCAAACACACAGCGTTTCAAATGTCAGAGAATGCAGACCACTGCTTGCGAACTGCAAGCCCTTATGTCATGTCAGAGCCAATTGAAATTATAGAGAAATGGGAAATCCTAACAACAAAAGCACTTATATCAACAGACATTTCATATTAAAAGCAAACCGCCCTTACTTTAAGGCAGCGAGCTGTGACGAGGGTCAGGAGCTTTCACAATAAGCTGTGGTGGACGGGAATGTGTTTCAGAGAGGATCAGTGCGGAACAAGAGTATTCCATTAGCTTCACCCTCAAAAAAGACATCATATTTATCTTTTGTACCATAAACTCTATATCTTTCCCCTCTCCCTTCACTCAATTCCCCACTTTTATGCCACCATTTTCAGCTAAATGCTTTGCACTTGCCCACCTTTTCTCACTTTTCTCTCTAATCTCACATCATCCCATCACCTCCACTTTATATTTCTGTGTAGTAGTGGAAGAAGAATCCAGCTGCCACTTAGGTTCCACCTCCCTCTGCTCTCTATGTCATTTTTCCACTTTATTTACTGTAGCCAAAAAAATGGCAGCATTAAGACTTTAACAACAAATGGGCGCAACGCTGAAATCAACACTAACAATTTAAGACAATTTTTTATGTTTTTATATATATATATATATATATATATATATATATATATATATAGTACTGCACCTGATTTAATACTGCAGAGTAACTACTTTCTCAAACATTCCCTTCCTTTTCCTCCTCAACCAATATTCTAAGTTGAGTTGTATCTTTGCTTTCTATACAACAACATCATTCAAAAGGAAGTGACAATTCAGAGTGCAAGTCAGAGTATGTGTGGCTGGCCCCTTCATTAGTCCAGGAGTGCTGGTAAATGCACTGCTAAATTTAAAACTTGGAGCAAAGAGCTTGAAACCCCAACTGTAGGTGTGGCAAATATCATCCAGAGAGAACTTTTAGAGAGAAAAAGCAAAGATGAAACTGCAAAAATAATTTACAGTGCAAACAGTGACATCATTATGTACAGTTATGTCAAAAACAAAGCACATCCTCTTTTGCTTCTAAGGTTTTATGTTTAAAGACCAAATGAAAAAATCGTCAGGTCCTAAAATTATTTAAATACAACCTCAGATGAATAATAACACCATGTCAATATTATAAGTATATCCCATAATTCAATAGCTCACGCTTTAGCATAACTTGAAACACCAGTATTCATTTTTTTTTAGGACTTTATTAGTCTTTCACATGATTATGGAGGAATTTTTATGTACATTTACTTGGCTGAGAAATTTGTAAACATAAGTGATTAAAAATACAGAAGCTTATAATAGTTTAGTGTCATCAGGAACTTTGTGTTCTCACTGGGCAATGGACCACACTGATGGAGACTACACAATGACAGAAATGGAGACTTCGAGGTCACCCTGCTGTTGGAATTCTCTGTTTTCCACATTTGTTTTGTATATGATGTAACCAAGATTGATAAGCTGTCACTATATGAAACTGTAAGTTGAACTAGAAGTGGTTGGGACTTCATGCCATCCCACACGGGAATGAGATGCAGTGCTGACCCAGATTAATCTGTAAAACTGTGTGAAATGGCTTTATTAAATTTAATAATTGGACTCCTTATTCCATATGTGGTGTCATTCCTGTTTGATAAACGAACACGCAGAAACCTAAAAGGCTCAAGCAGCAACTCATATTTTTTTAAATTTCTTCAGGTATTGTGCTTGGAATCATTGTCCTGATCCAATTTGGGCCAAGCTTTATTTGTCAGACAGATGACCTCACATTTGGCTCTAGAATACTTTGGTATACAGAGGAATTTGTGGTCAACTCAATGACTGTGAGGTGCCTCCACCACTGTGCTTGACAATTGAAATGAAGTCTATGTTCTGATATGCCGTGTTTGGCATGGCACATCATGGCCAAACATCTCCACTTTTGTTTCATTTGTCCAAAGGACCAAAACTTTGTGGTCTTTTAAACCTCAGAATTAAAAGAAGGTGTACTTTCTTTTACAAATGACTGTACATAATGATGATTTTGCTGGAATGAAATGCAGTCATTAGTTAACCAGCTGATGTTATTAAGTTGTTAACATGTGGATACTGCACACACACATTACACAACATGACAAGGGCTGTCATGTGCTTTGTCCAGGTCGAAGCAAAATTTGAATTAAATGACATGGGAAACTTATTTAACAGCTGCAGAGGACTAAAAATTAATTCTTATATAAAATGCTACGTAATGTGCATATAATCTACATCACTGATCCTTTATCACCACCACCACCACCACCATGTGTAAGCTTTTAGACAGCTGTCGTCCACAGCTGCACAGACCTCATGGGAGAGAAACAAAGTTAAAACGAAAGGCTTAGTGGTGGATGAGAACAACAAATAGAGCTAAAGAAGCGATCCATCCATGTTCTTCTACTTAGTGTCACAAAAAAAAACTTTTTTCATGGATTACTGAATCCACGCTTTAAATTAAAAAAAAAAAAAAAAAAAAAAACAGTCAAATAAGGCACAAAATCAGTCAGCATATGTTACATTTCTTTCTTACACTAGTACCACCCTTTTTTCTCATGTTGGGGATTTTCTATCATTAGACTCAGGTTTTTGTGGATCTGTCCTACTTTTTAAAAATATAACAGTGTCAAAAACCTGGCTGATACGTGTGTACTGTTTGTCCCAAACCACATGGCTCTAAAAATATAAAACAAGTGCAAATTTAGTGCAAATTGCACTAAATTTAATGTTGAAAAAAAAGTAGCCCTTATTTTGCCGCTGTTGTAGTTACCGCTAGGATTATTAATTGGTTTTGAATACCATGTGCAGATGTTATCAGAAGGAGCTTATAACTAGCATGAATGGACGACTCAGAACTGTGACTGTGGCGCCAAAGCGCTGGCTCGATCCTGCAGTTATTATCTGACTCCTCCTCATCAGCCATTACACACAGAATTCAGGTTAATACTTTGGAACAGTTTGTAATACTGCAGCCCTCCTCTGGATGAATCCTGCTCTCTACCTAAATTGCCAAATGTATCCATTTATAGATAACACTCATTTATCCACACACATCCGTAGCAATTCCTAATCGAAGAGTTCACCTTTACATCAAAAATATCTATTTCTGTCAGCTGGACTTCCATGCTTAAAATCTGTGCTTACATGTTACACCATGGCACTGCAACCCTGAACTTTTAATGAAATCAATCGAATCCTCACGCTTGAATGCAAATACCTGGATTGGACATTATTCAGTCTTTCACCTGCCAAGTCTTTAGTACAGTCTCCAGAATTGCACCGGTGTGTGAACAGTGTAGGTGGTATTCCTGTGGAAAACATCCCAATGTTATTCTCCTGAAATACTCCGATGTTTACATTTGAAAATGGTTAAATTACAAGATGCTGCTGTTAACTACCGACCAGTGCACATGTGAAGGAAAACATTACTTTATAACTGTAAGCTGCAGAGAACATACCAAATAATTAGTGTAAATGTTCTTTAACATCAGAAATAGAACACTGCTGCTTCTGTCAGGCTTTGGCTTTTGCTGCAACTACTCATTAATGTCAAAAAATTAATTCTCAACACTACATTCATTCTCAGTTCTGTATGCCACATTTTGATTAAAATTTTTTGGAACAAGATTACTTGTATTTATTCCACTTGTTTGTGGCACAGAAAGCAGGGCAATTCGCCATGTTTTGTGTTGGTTTCGACAAAATAGATAACGCGATATTTTCTGTAGGAAACGATTACAGCGATGCAATAGAATGCAACATGCAGACAAAGGAAAGCCAGTGTTCACATCTAGAAGAAAAGTGGTTAAGTCCACAGTAAACAAGCTGTAATGAAAGACAGAAGAGATGGAGAGATAGAGAGAGGAAGAGGAAGAAGGGGCAGGAAGGGTGTTCAAAGGGTTTGTTCTTGCATTTGAAAGGAGAATTTACAACAGGCAGGCAAACAACACACAGCAGCAGGGCTTTGAAGTGTCTGGCTATGTGTGGAGATGCCGGTGCTTACATGCCTTGATTAGCTGGAGAGAGTTTCACACCCCCTGCTGCACATGTTGTTGCTGTGATACCCTCACCAAGCAGGGGATGTGGTGATAGTCAGAGACTCAGCTGGAGCTGTCTTCATAAGTGTGTGTGTTGTTAGAGAGTGTGTAGATGTGCACATAAACGTCTGCAGTGTTAGAGGGGTTACACATTAGCATGTGTGCGTGAGCAGCTCCTGTGGGTGGTGTATGGCAGTGGGGTGCAGCGGTGGAGAGTGGAAATACTCGTGTATTTGTGTGTGTCCATGGGCCAGACTGTCGGCATAATTGGATTGACAGCTTCCACTGTGAAGGGTTGCAGCAGAGTCAACTGGTGTGTGTTCCTCGAGAGCTCTCCTTCCTCCACCTCCTCCTCGTTTCTCGTTCGCCGCTTTTCCTCCCACCTCTTTCTGCTGTGATCCTAATCAAGAGAGAGAGGCTGAGGATGGAGCTTCAGCTTGTGGTGGCTGGGCATTTTCCAATGGGAAAAGGAAATGAAAAGGAAGAGGTCAGACTGAAAATATACAAATATCTCAAAGCGTGTGTTATCAAACCTGAGTCCTGCAACAAAGACAACTCTATACATCTTGTGCTGTTTTTACTCATGCAACCCTGAAACTTTCTTAAAAAAAAGAAAAAAAAAGTGCGTATGAGAACTGAAATATCCTTTGGATTTGGCATTACCTCGTCTTTAACCAGCCAGCTTGCTAATACCAAGTCTGTGTGATGCTGGCTTGCACTTATGTGGAAATAGAGCAGGTAATATTCTGGTGGATCCACCACTCGTGAGTGGGTGTCTTATGTGGTGCCTCTTTTGCATTCTTTTTAAGCAGATCCTAATTTTCAGTAGTGTAAATCCGTCTGAAGTGGACAAAAAAACAAAAAAGAAACTTTTAATCTTTTGTCAACTTGCTGGGGTGAAAAGCCAAAGGATGTGATAATTACCAAAATATGTGCACTCTTTCAGACAGCCTCTCCTCAAAGACATTCGTAGTGTGTTAAGAATGGAAAAAGAGCTGAAGAGAGAAGTCCAAACCACTTTAAATCGTCCACATTTGCACACCCAGCCAAAACACAATGTGAAGCGGATGCCAGTGTCAGAATATTGGTTTCAATACTTTACAAAAGATGCCACCTCCTGTGAGTGTAGATTAGATATTTTAATCAAATATAACTCACGCTAAACTCATGTTTCTACTCTCTTGCACAATGTCAGTCTTACTATTACTCTTCTTTACCTGCATTTTGTATTTCATCACTGTTGTATATGTATAGTGTTGCACTGTGCCTGTGGCATTTCCACTCTCACTTTGTTGTTTATTTATTGTAGATTGTACCATTTTTCTTGCTATCTATCTATGTTTCGAGTTTTCCCTGCTTCCTCCCTTTTTACATAATGGTCACCAAATATCATCAAATGTAACCGACCGAGGGAATCGCTTGAGTGAAACATTTCAAATAATGATCAGTTAATTTTTTTCTAACTGCCCTGTACAGTCAGACATGTCTGTGGGTTCTTGCTGCAATTGCTGGACTTATAAAATATATAATCAAAACACCTTTGAAAACTCCACACTGATACAACTTACATTAGGAGCAGCTGAGTTTGGTGACATAAAGAATGTAAAGAATAAGTATTGTGCACAGTGGGGTACATGGGTACAATTTGTAGCCATACATGGCTTGGCTTGAGAAAATTGCTTTGGGACTTAGAAATGTATTTTAACTTACAGCCACGCTATCTGTACTCGGATCTCTACAACCTGTTGAGAGGCAGCAGCTGATGAATGAAAGAATAAAGGCAATAAAAAGTTCTACAGGACTACATGATATACAGTATTTGAGTCATGGCTGTGATTGAAGAGCAAGGCACTAAAATAGGTTATGTGTGTTCATATTGAATCATGATTGTTTTATTGTTACGAGAGAACTGTTTCTCTAACATGATTCCAGGGATTCAGTTGCTAGAAATACAACAGATAAGATTTAGTTTTGGTGGATAGATCTCATTGCATAAACTGGGTTACTGGCACATCAGGCCACACAGTTACTGGTTTGTGTGTGAACCCTTTTAAATTCCGGTTCTTTTTATCATTTATCTTTATTAAAAATTGGATAGTTAAGAAGCAAACAAGGGAAAATGGAGGTTGTAGGACATGCAACACAGGTCAACAACAGTTATCAGAATGCTCCTGCCTGCATTTTTCTTGCATGTGAGACTTGTTACTCCCTGTCACACCATGGAGCTGCTCTTAAGGGCACTCTCATATTGGCAGTGGAACAGTGGGATGCTAGTTACCCACTCTGCATGTGGCTGATGGCCAGGCCCTAACAAGAGCCGCAGGTGATCAAGATGGATAAGATGGAGATTCAGATTCTTTTTCTTGTGTTCCTGCTTTCAGGTACCTCCACTAACTGCTGGTAGGATGACAGGTTGTCTCTGCATTTCTTTGCTTATTAGGGTCTGGATCTGTTCTTTATCTTTTCTGTATTTCTTTAAGTCATTCCCCGATCCTTGATCCTTTTCCTCCTCCAAAGTCATGATTTTTATCTTTTCCCATTTAGCCCTGTTCCATCTGAGTCATTCATTTATGGAGTTTCAACCTCGATAAAGCTCCATAAACACAAGCTTGACCTCAGGTCGCCCAGTCATTTGGGTAACCCAAGTGTTTCTTACAAAGTCTACTTAAATGCATATGTAGGGCTAGCAAAACTTTAATACTCTTAATTTTTTGGGAGTAAATTTTAGTCTAGGTTATTGTTTCTCAAACTGTGGGACACTCCCCACAGGTGGGACCGCAGGGTCATGACAGGTGGTGCACAAACAACCTGGGAGAAAACTCATGCAGAACAAAGGTTGAACATCAGATTAATTCTCACAGCGGATACAAGGAAATGTTAGCAGGTGTGTTAGCACAGCAACTAGCGACCGTCACAGTCTGCTGTGTACATAGAGCCATTGTGCTGCTGCTTGCCCCACCTGGACCGCGCTTCAACACCGAGGACCGCTTCACGTGGTGCGTGAAAAAATTTCATCCGACAAAGTGGGGCATTACAGAAAAAGTTGGAGAACCACTGGTCTAAGTACTCCTCCTCACTATAATATGCCGTGTTTGAGTCATATAATGCATTGCAATAAAGTCAAGGAGTTGGGTGAAATGACAAAGTTCCTCTTTGATTGTTTGTATACGTCAGTGTGGCAAGTCTTTCAGAAAACAGTGCTACTACAATGGATGTATATTTAGATCTAAATCACTTGTCACAAATGTGTATGTTTGGATTTACAAGATGAAGTACATCAATATATAGTCAATATGTTTTTGGAAGTAAAGCAGTAAAGTAAAGGCATACAGCACATCATTGTCAGTGCCATCACCTTACTTATAATGGTTCTTCTGTCCCCCAGCTGTCCCTTCCACAGAGACTCTCTGTGTGTCTCTCTGTGCATGTGTGCGTGCATGTGTGTGGTGGTTATTATGTTTCTCTTGCATGCTCTCTCCTTGACAACCTAATTACTACTTTCAGCAATACACTGACATACAGATCGAAAACTGCAATCTGGAATGTGGCTCATTTTTGACAGGGTGGTGGTTTATAAGATGTTTGTATTTGAGATTTTTTCCCCTCTTTTTTTTGCCTGTTTTTGTTTTCCTTTCTCAGTTATATGGGTAATTACAAACATTGGTGGTGTCACTGAAAATGGGACAGAAGAGGGGGGATTTAGGAGGGAGGGGGTCACGTGTTTGATCCACAAAATCCCATTTGTTTGACTACTATGAGCTCTGTGGCTGGGTAAAGGCATGGGTAAGCTAACTATGCCATGAAAATTAGCAGACATGAACACTAAAGAAAATGTCAGAAACAAGGGAGTAGGTGGACAAAGGAACAAACAGAGAACCAAGACATAGAGAACTGAAGGTTCTGCCTTTCTACTTTTAAATACCCTAGGAACCACAAGTAAGCCTGCAGTCCAAGTGCAAAGTGCTCTACTGGGGTGATATGGTACTATAAGGTATTTAAGAGAAGATGTGGTCTGATTATTGAAGACCTTGTATGCAAAGAGAAGGATTTTAAATTTGATTCTTTTAAAGAATTTTAAAGGGAGCCAATGAAGAGTGGCCAATATGGGAGAAATATGCTCTCTCTTTCTAGTCCCTGTCAGTACTCTTGCTGCAGCATTTTGGATCAACTGAAGCCTTTTCTGGGAGGTTTTAGGACAGACTGATAGCAATTAATTCAATGCTTGAAATAGTTTTTCAGCATTACTCTGACACCGGATGCTTCTAATTTGAGAGATATTGCACAAATGCACACTGTAAACCCAGATTTTGATTCCACTTAAAAATACTGAGTTCATATTACTTAAAATTACCTAGAATGTGAACATTACTTGTTAATGCTGAGTAGACTGTACTTTTTGATGGTCTATCTTATTGTAATCATGTGTTTGAGTTCAAACAACTTAATATCATCAACTTTTGCACCTGCTAAAAATCTAGTTTATACCAGTTTTAACAGAGGGCATTAATGTGCAGCTGCGTGGTGGCACAATGGTCAGCAGTGCTGCCTCACAGGTAGAATGCCATCTGGAAGGTCTAGGTTCAATTCCGGCTTGGCCCAGGCCTCTTGCTGTTTGGAATAGTAGACATTTGGTGTTTTTGTTCACAGCGCTCTCTCGTATAGTTTTTTATTGTTCCATGAACAAATGTTATTTGTAAATGTTAATGTACCAGCATTCAGCAGGGCTGAGTTTTATCATGTTTAGTTACCAAATTTAAACAGACACAGTTCAACACTGTAAAAAATATCTGTGTTACTGGGCAGCATGGTGGCATGGCGGTTAGCACTGCTGCCTCACAGCTAGAATAGTTATCTGATAGACTGGGTTCAATTCCACCTTAGCCTGGAACTGTGTGGAGTTCTCACTGTGTCTGTGTGGGTTTCCTCCCACAATCTGAAGACATGCAGTTACTGGGGTTAGGTTAATTGGGCTCTCTAAATTGCCCACAGGTGTGAATGGTTGTCTGTGTCAGCCCTGCAACAGGCTGGTGACCTGTATGGGGTGTACCCTGCATCTTACTGCCTTGTCAGCTGGGATAGGCTCCAGCCCCCAACACCCCCACACAACCATGAAAAGGATAGGGGGAATTGATTGATCAAAAGACATTTTATTTTTTCATGAACTATAAAAGATAAGTTTGGTCAATTAGAACATACAATTTAGTTCAATTGGATATGGAGTAGTGCTTACTTAATAGGCTGAGTTAAATGAACTGTTTCATTACTTAAAAAATTTAAGGCAACGAGTTACCTTGGTTTTTCTAAGTAGATTCAACTTATCTGGGTTTACAGTGCAAGAAAGCACTTGTACATATATGTCTAATATGCACATTGAAGGACATATCCTGATCAAAAATGACTCCAAGATTCCTCACGGTGTTATTGGAGGCCAGGGTAATGCCATCCAGTGTAAGTATCTGGTTAGACACCATGTTTCTAAGATTTGTACAATAACTTCAGTTTTATCAGAATTTAGAAGCAGGAAATTAGAGGTCATCCAGGCCAGGTCTTGAAGATATTCCTGCAATTTAACTAATTGGTTGTGTGTTATCTGGATAGATAAAGCTGGGTATCATCTGCATAGCAATGAGAATGCATAACCATTCCCTAGGACCATCACAGGGACACCTACTCCTTAAATGAGCCACATTCATCGAAGTAAAGGCATAACAGTATTGTACACAGTTGCAACCATAAATTCAGTGCATAGCACAACAGACAGGCAAACTGATGCACGCCTGACAATACCTGCCTCAATAAAGAAACTTTTAAAGAGTGACTGCAACTCAGCTCAATGCAGAAAAAAGCTGGAGAACAATAAGTGCTTTTTTCTCCCCTGTTGGACCATGCACAGTAGTCAAAACCTGCACAAATTTGCCATTGTAAAACTATCCCCTAGTTTCTCCAATGGAAAAAAGCCTAAGATTATACAAAGCATATAGTGGAACTAAAACCCTCCAACTTCAGTTGCTGAAGAGCTTGGTACTTTAAACAGAATAAAAAGCCCAAGATAGCATCATATTTAAAACTAAAAATGAGAAATAACATTTTTGTTGCTCTCCTGGTGAAAAGCAAAATTCTCCAGTTGCTTTAGTTGTGTTTACAGTGGGCCTTACTCTGAATTGTGTACTGCGCACAAGGACTGCACTTCTTCTGAATGTCATTTTATTTCAAGAAAATAAACATTGCAAGGAGAGCAATACTGCCACAGCATTATCTCTCTGTGCAATCCCAAGTAAAAGACCAGAATAAAAGGCAGCTATTTGTAATCCCCATACACTGAGTCACAGCAAGTATGGCCCCAGTATAGAGGCATAAAAGTGTTTATGCCCAGTACACTGTTTAGTGGGAATTAAATTGTATATCACAGCAACCAGCAACCATGTGCCTGTAGTTGTCATCCAAGTGAATGCTTCATAAGATAGTCTTTTTTGTCCTAAGGGATATGCATAGATTGCAAATGAAATGTCCCGTTTTTCACTAAAAGGGGCAAAATATCCAGGATAAATGAGGGTCCCATGATGCAATCAAAGAGGAAGAGAATAAAATGTTACCCCTCCCAGCTTTGATTTGCTCTGACTCTGTCTGAGGTGCTGAAATTGACTTTCTTCAAGCAAAAGATAAAGCACCTGTGTGGAGTCTAAGAAGTGATTTTTTTTTTTGGTTTTTTTTGTGAAAGTATCACTAATGTGTTTGATGTGTGAGTTTGTGTTATACATGGTAACATGCATAACACCAGCTCTAAATACCACCGTTAATCTGTTTGCTCTCTGGCTGAATCCTTTTGACCTGCATTTATCACGGAGCACCGTTCCAGCATTAATCCATATTAACCTGTGTACTTTTCTTCATGAACTACCTACTCCATCCACAGTCTAGCCTAACTGAATTACTGCACTGCAGGCTGAAGGCCACATTTCAGATATTTGCATTCATTGACTGTGGAGACATCACAGGGATTTTCTGTCCACCACTGCTGTGAGTGTTTACTGAATATCTAAATAAATCATTGAAATGCATAAATGTGTGTCTACCCCATGAAATAAATGTATTTGTATTCTGTCACTATATAGAAATCATTAAATTGCAGTTGCATTTCCAAGCCCATTTTAAGCAGTCTCCTACTGTAAGGCTGACAGGTCTGAACAATCAATGGGGCTTTAAAGAGACTTTTCATAAATGTTCCATTTCAGAGGTTATTTTTCTGCTTGCCTGGTTTCACTTTGTATTGCTGAAAAGAGACTTAAATGTGCAAGTTCAAACTGGATGCCATAGTTCAGTTTCAGCAGGTTATTTTCAAAAGCAAACGTGTGAACCGTTTTACTTTACTGTACCACAAAGGTTATTCTGGTATAGAAGGATTTCAGTTAATATTGGAGAAAAAAAAGTTTTCACAAAGTAAGTTTACTGTAGGTTCTTATGCTCGATTTATGGCTTCACAGATGATGTAACATTCCTTTGTAGTCTCATAATTATGTCACCATTCAGATAAAATGGTTTATAAATAAACCTCTAAGCAAATATTGAACAGTCAGTATTCACAGATCAAAGGCGTCAGAGTTTAACCACAGAGTATGACTATGCCATACCTTTTCTGATGCTTACAAACCTGACAGCGCTGCACTCGTAATTACCTAATTCTTTTGATGCACACAGTAATGGCTATCGGAATCATAGTTCAAAGCAACAAAGAAGCCAGCTTTACTCACACTTTAGTAAAACGCAGGTTCAAGGTTACAGCCAAACAGGCAAGCAATCAAAGAACAGGGAGCCCACTGAGGCAAAAATCCAAAGACAAAGCAAGCAAAGACTATTGTAAACTGAAACTGTACCCTGAAAAGTTGAGGCACAAGGGAAAAAAGAGACATCTGGCAACTGAGTAGTGGAAATCTGGGAGTGTATACACTGATGGGCTAATTAGGCGAGTGGAAACAGGTAAGTGGATGGGAGATTGGATCAGGTGATGCAGCATGCGGAAAAGCGGCCGGTCTGAAGGGGTGAGAGCGCAGATCATGAAAACACAATAAATCAATGACAAAAACCCAAACGTGTGACACGTTCAAGCATTGTGCTTCCCTAATGTTTCAATGACACATTGATTCAGAGGTTTTCCTTACATAAAATCTTTGCCTTACATCTCTGCCCTTACAACCAGTGTACAACAAAAGAAAAGTTATTTGTGCTGTGATTATAATGCTGTGTTACACTTGACTGTTCATGTATGTGTGTTTTATGCATGGTATGATTTACCACACTGGTATACCACCATATGGGGTGTTGACTATTTTCTCTCAGTCAGTGTTCCAACAGGAAAACATCTCCTTGTCTGTGAGTCATCAGTATGAATAATGATACTTTGGGCTGAATGTTTGTTCACAGATCCCCAAAAGAGCTGCAATCTAAAGAAGGCGACATGAAGGACAGCCTGCTTCTCGCCTTGAGTGTTTGAAGGGCAGCAGCGACAATGCATACATGCTGAGAGTGCAAGTCTGATCAGAAAAGTAATATGTGCTGTGGGTGGAAAATGCACTTGGAGGGTGCCTGTATGCTCATTGGGAAAAGAAAGTTAAGAGAACGAAAACACAAGCAAACAGGAATACATATCAGTCTAAAGCTGCAAACCTGAATGCACAACTCCGTGTGGAAGCTTAGCTACTATTTTAACCAGGAAAGAAGATTTAAGCATTTACTTTCCTATTTTTGACTGTGTCTGTTTGTACTGTATTCATCTGTGATTCATAAGCATGCTTCAGTGTGTGTGTGTGTGTGTGTGTGTGTGTGTGTGCAAGTGAGAGAGACAGAAAGTGTGCACTTGTGTCTATTTCAGAACCACCTGAATCCCAGTCACCTCTCTGTGGCTGATTTTCCACTTAACATGATAGAAATGCCTTTGGCCGTGAATAACACATTTACTATCAACTGTACCTAAGGCGAAGAATTACATGATCCGTTTCCTCCACTAGGATATGCTAAAAATCGAAATATTCTGTGTTCTTTAAGGAAGCAGAAGCTAAGGAAGCAGCACAATTTTAAGGATAAAAAAAAATGCTAGAAGAGACAGATCAACCCAAAAAAGAAAAAAAAAAAAAAAAAAAACAGCCTTAGCAGTCAGCAATGATTTGTGTCCCCTTCAGAATCACAGTTGCTGGGAGGGTAGTGTGCATTTGTGCGTACTTGCGTCTGGCTGCCCAAGTGTGTGCCTGTGGGTTGACAGTGCATATGTGTGTCTTAGGGCTGAGTGTGGAGGGGCTAATGGAGTGTTGATTGCCTGGCGGTAAGCAGGCATCAGTGGGTAATTGCAGCTCTACGGTGTAACAGTTCTAAAATGAAGACACATTTCACATTCAATCACTTTGCCTCCAGTATCGATGCATGTACACTTGCTGATAGGCGATAGAGGCTTAGAGTGTGAGCGTGGTCCTATATCTATATGGAGTTGGGTGACATAATTTGCACAGTGATACCGAGCTGCAAGCCACAAACAAAATGACACTTTGACTCACTAAACCTGCTCGGCTTGTATTATAACAAGCTGTTTTTCAGGATGCTGCCAAACTGCAGATTTTAAATGGACTTGACAAATTTTCCGGGACTAAATGTAGAGCCACACAGAGAAGAAACCGAAAGGTAAAGAGCTTGAGGTGGAACTAGAGTGTCTTGCCCTTTCTTTTTTCCTTCTGTTTTCTCTCCCTTCGCGCCTGGTTTAAGTCTCCCCTTGGTGAACCTCACTCGTGTTGCCAAGCGACAAGGTTGCCTGGGAGCAGGGCTTTGATGAACAGTCACAGTGTAGCGGAGGTAGCCCTGCTAACACGCTGTACACAGGGACAGACAGGTGGACAAACACATGCATGTGTGCAAACACTGTGTGGCATGTGCGCAGCCAGGGCAGACAGGACACAAATACATCCACTGGAATCGTGTCTGGTGTTTCTTTTCTTTTTCTTTTTTTTTTTTTCAAATGCAGCTTTGACTCAAGCTAACAGTCAGGATATAAGTGTACAGTCACTGGAACTACAGCTTAAGATTATTGGGAGAAAGGCAATTTGTGATTTAGCTTCCTCAGTTAATTTCTCTAATGAATAGAAAATGATGTCAGAGCCAATGACAGAAGCTAAGGTTTGCTGAAATCTAGTACAGTTATCATGACCTCTCTAAGTAATTAGCTCCCTTTGTTGTAGAAGATCAGTTTATAAAAAAGAAAACAAAATTTTTTTGCTGCTTTGGCAAATGCAGTACATATTTTAAAATATAATTGCTAAATAGTGTCCTAATATTACCTTAAATAGCTGATCTTCCACATGAGTGAAAACCAAAAAATGTCATTCTGACACAACAAATATAGCCATTTTCATTATCCACTGTTTTATTTTATTTTTGCTGGCAGATTTACAACCCCAGTTACAAAAAAGTGAGGACACTGGGTAAAATGTAAATACAAACAGAATGCAATGCTTTACACATCACATAAACTCATATTTTATTCACAGTAGAACATAAAATCCTATCAAACATTTAAACTGAGAAAATGTACCATTTAAAGAAAAGAAAACCTCATTTTGAATTTGATGTTAGCAACATGTCTGCAAAAGGTTGGGACAGACCCATGTTTACTGCTGTATACTATCCCCTCTTTTTTAACAGTAGTCCATAAACATCTGGGGACTAAGGAGAGCAGTTACTGGACTTGAGGGAGAGGGATGTTATCCCATCCTTGTCTGATAGAGGATTCTAGCTGCAATCCTGGATCCTCCTTGTTGTATTTTTCATTTCAAGATGTGCCAAATGTTTTCAATTAGTGAAAGGTCTGGACTACAGCCCTTGGACTCTTCTACTACAAAGCCATGCTATTGCTGTCAATGTAGTATGCACTTCATCATTGTCTTGCTGCAATATACAAGGCCTTCCCTGAAAGAAATGTTGTCTGGATGGGAGCATATCTTGCTCTAAACCCAGTATATGCTATATATTTTAATGTTGATGGTGCATTTCCAGATGTGAAAGCTGCCAATTCCATAGGCATTAATGCACCCCCATACCACCAGAATTGCAGGCATTTGAACTGAGCACTGATAACAAGTCATCTCATCCCTCTCCTCTTTAGTCCAGGGGACATGTTGTCCATTTTTTCCAAAAAGAATTTCATATTTCAATTCATATGACCACAGAAGGGTTTTACACTTTGCCTCAGTCCATTTTAAATAAGCTTTGGCCCGAAGAAGATGGCAGCATTTCTGGATCATGTTTACATATTTTTTTTTTTTGCATGATAGCGCTTTAATCTGCATTTACACTTTGCGAACTGTGTTCACAGACAATGATTTCTGGAAGTGTTAGTGATTTTCATGACAGAATCATGCCTGTTTTAATGCAGTGCGGCCTTAGGCCTGCAATCACAGGCATTCAATACTGATTTTCAGCCTTATCCTGAGTGCAAAAAGATTTCTCCAGTTTGTCAGAACCTTTTGATGATAGATGTAGATGATGAGAAATTCAAAGTCTTCACAGTTCATTTGGGAACATTATTCTGATATTGTTCTGGGAACCACTCCAGTGAGAACTGGAGGTCACCACCCGATGAAGCCACCAGACCCCTAATGGAAGCCTTCCACCACCTGGCTGTGCCTAGAAAATCTGTCCATAAAAATTATGAATAGAAATGGTGACAAAGGGCAGCACTCATGAAGTTCAACACCCACTGGGAGTACAGGAACCAGGCGGCTCACAGCAATGGACCAGAGACCCATACTCCCAAAGTACCTCCCACCCTCCATAATTCAAAGTTGAACTAATGGACAGACTCTCATCTTCTGTACACTGGAGGCTGAGTAGTGTGATTTCCCTACAGTTAGAGCACACCCTCAGTTCCCCCTTCTTAATGATAGGAACCACCACAACAGTCTGCTAATTCAGAGGCACCGCCCCAGATCTCCAAGCAATGTTGCAGAGGTATGTCAACAAAGACAAAGCCAACCCCACAACAACCAGGGCCTTAATGAACTCGGGGCAACTCTCATCCACCTCAGGAGCCCTGCCAGCATGGAGTTGTTTCACTACCTCAATGACCTCACCCATAGTGATGGGTGAGTCATCCTCCTGTCCCCAGACTCTGCATCCTCTATGGAAGATGTGTCAGTGGGATTGAGGAGATCCTTGAAGTATTCCTTCCACCACTATACAGTATCCTCAGTTGAAGTCAGCAGCACCCCAATCCCACTCTCCTCCTGAGTTAAATTTGAGGCAGACCAAAAGTCTTGTATTCTGTGGCCTCACTGAACTTCTCCCATACCCAAGTTTTTGCTTCACCCATTGCCGGTACCTGTCAGCTACCTTCGGAGTCCCACAGGCTAACCAAGCCAGATAGGACTCCTTCTTCAGCTTGATGGTTCTCTTAACCTTTGGTGTCCACCATCTGAGTTAGGGATTACCACCATGACAGGTACCAACCGCCTTGCAGCTGCAACTCAGTGCAACCACCTCAACAATGGCGGTGTGGAACATGGTCCCTTTGGACTCAATGTCTCTAGCCTCCATAGGAATAATGCCGAAGTTCTGTTGGAAGTGGGAAATGCAGATTTTGTGGCATCTCACTAATGTAGAAGATCCTCATTTAGAATGGAAAAAGAGTTTGTTGCTCTCTAACAAAGCCATCCATAAACCTAGGACATCTTACTATTCATCACTGATTGAAGAAAACAAGACCATCCTCAGGTTTCTTTTCAACACTGTAGACAGGCTGACCTGGTGGGCCCATGGTAAATTAAGGATTAAAGGTACCGTGCTGCAGTGGTTTGAATCACATTAATCTAATGGACTCCAGTTTGTTTGTGTAAATGGGGAGTCTTCTTCACTAAGGTTAACTATTATGTTTAACAGGGTTCTGTGCTAGAACCAATTCTATTTACATTACAAATGCTTCCCTTTGGGCAGTATTAGAAGGCATAACATATACATTTCATTGCTATGCAGATGATGCCCAGCTTTATCTATCCATGATGCCAGGTGACACACACCAATTAGTTAAACTGCAGGAATGTCTTAAAGACACAAAGACCTAGATGACTTCTAACTGCATGCTTCTGAATTCAGATAAAACGAAGGTTATTGTACTCAGATCTACAAACCAGATACTTACTCTGGATGGCATTACCTTCAATATTTGACCAGGATATGTCCTTCACTGCAGATATTAACCTGATATGTAAGAAAATTCACTAAAATTCACTAAAATTAGAAACATCAGTCAGAGTGATGCTCAAAAACTAGTTCATATATTTATTATTTCTAGGCTGGACTACTGTAATTCATTACTATCAGGTTGTTCTAAAAACTCCCTGAAAAGCCTTCAGTTGGTTGAAAATGTTTCAACAAGAGTACTGATAGGAACTTGAAAGAGAGAGCATATTTCTCCCATATTGGCTTCTCTTCATTGGCTCCATGTTAAATGCAAAATTGAATTTAAAATCCTTCCTCTCATTTACAAGGTCTTCAATAATCAGGCCCCATCTTATCTTATCTCATAGTACCATATCACCCCAACAGAGCACTTTGCGCTCAGACTGCTGGCTTACTTGTGGTTCCTAAGATATTTAAAAGTAGAAGAGAAGGCAGAGCCTTCAGCCTTCACGCCCTTCTTCTATGGAACCAGCTACCAGGTTGGATTCGGGAGACAGAAACTCTCTCTACTTTTAGGATTAGGCTTAAAACTTTCCTTTTTGATATAGCTTACAGTTGGGGCTGGATTAGGTGACCCTGAACCCTCCTTTAGTTATGCTGCAAAAGGCCTAGGCTGCTGGGGGCTGTTTCTTCTTCACTCACCTCATTTCACTCTCTTTGTTTATACACAACTCTGCATTTAGTCATTAATTATTAATCTCTGGCTCTCTTCCACCGTTTGTCCTCTCTCCCTCCCCTCACCCCCAACCAGTCAGTGCAGATGCCCCGCCCTGACCCTGGTTCGGCTGAAGGTTTCTTCCTGTTAAAACTGACTTCTTCCTTCTCGCTGTTGCCCAGTACTTGCTTATCAGGGGTCTTCAGATTTTTGGGGTTTCAAGTGTATTATTGTAGGGTCTAATATAAAGCGACTTAAGGCAACTGATGATTTGATTTTGCACTGTATAAACAAAACTGAGTTGATTTGAATTAAATGGTATGATTTTATGTACACACTAAAGGTGCACTCACCAGACACTTTATTAGGTACACCTGTTCAACTACTTGTTGACCCAAATATCTAGTCAGTCAATTACATGGCAGGAACTCAAGGCATTTAGGTATGTAGACACTGCCGAGATGACCTCTTGAACATCAAAGCAAGCATCACAATTGGGATGAAAGCTGGTTTAAGTGGCTTTGAAAGTGGCATGGTTGTTGGTGCCCGATAGGCTGGTCTGAGTATATCAGATACTGTTTATCTCATGGCATTTTCCCACACAACTATCTTTAAAGAGACAACACTCAATTTGCAGTACTTCTCTGGATGAAAATGCCAGAGGTCAGATGCGAATGGCTGCTTCAAGCTGGTAGGAAGGCAACAGTTTACTCTAATAACCACTTGTTACAAAAAGGGTATGCAGAAGAGCATCTCTTAATGCACAACACACTGAAACCAAGCAGCAGAAGACCGTGTTGGGTGCCACTGCTGTCACCTAAGAGCAGGATACTGAGAGCATAATTTGCATGGGCTCTGTAAAATTGGACAACAGAACGAAAAACCTTGCTTGATCCATTGAACTCCAATATCTGCTCTGACATTCAGATGGTAGGGTCAGAATTTTGTATAAACATGTACCCATACTGCCTTGTATCAGTGGTTCAAGCTAGTAGTGGTGGTGTACTAGTGTGGAGGATATTTTCTTAGCCCAATTTGAGCCTCTTAGTACAAATTGGGCATTGTTTAAATGCCACAGCCTACCATAACTATGCTCAGGTCAGTAACTATCACCTGAGCACAATTACTGCTCAGGTCATAGCAGCAATTACAGTATGGCACTACTATGACTGTAGCAGTTTACCCATCTACTGATGGCTGATTCAGCAGGATAACATGCCATATGACAAAGCTCTACTCATCTCAAACTGTTTTTTTTATGAATATAAAATCAAGTTCACTGTACTCAAATCATTTCCACAGTCACCAGATCTCAGTCCAATAAAGTGATGTGTTGGAACAGGATATACACATCATGGAATCTATGCTATTATGTCAATATAGAGTAATATAGTGCTGGAAATGTTACCACCACCTTGTTGAATCTATGCCATAAAGAATTAAGGTAGTTCTGAAGGCAAAAATAGTCTAACCCAGTACTAGCATGGTGTACCTAAAAAAGTGACTGGTGAGTGTATACCAGTAGGTAGCTTACAGAGAAATGCTTCCGTTTCCTCACCATGACTGTCACCTAATCCTCCTTCATACACTAAGCTGCTACACTTTTACAGTGTCTCTTCTGCTCAAAATCCTATCGTGCCTCTATTAGTAATGTAATGAGAGCTTAGTAGTAATGGCCAGGTCAGCTGGGAGGTGATGCAAAATGGGAAGAGAGAATCATAAATATGGACCATCGGTTTCAGAACCTTTATAGCCCCATGTAACACTGACAAAATCTGCACTGATGGCTCAACTAGACCTCATAAAAAACATTCACAAATGGACAGATATGATATCACTGTGTGCAATCAAAGAAAAGATGGATGCAAAATGACATGAGCACAGTGGTCAACACCATCAAAGCTCAGTGTCACAGTCTGCTGTAACAAAATGGCTGATTGAAGAGTCCCAGCATACCCGTGGATGTGGTAATTAAAAAAACGTTTGATCAGTCCAAGTAATGAAGTGTCTAACCCACACACTCCACTGCCTGAAGCCCAGCTGCTAACATGCAGCTCCTCTATCTTTTTGCATTCTTAAAGTAATAGTCTGATCTGCAGCTTTTTCAAATAATTGGCCATTTTCTCATTCTTACTCTTTCTGTGTGGAACATGATAGTGATTCAAACTAGTTCATAAAAGCATTTACAGTAGCTCTAGGAAACGTTCCTCTGGCACACGTAAATGTTTTACATTTCCAATGACTGCAACAGTACTTCAGTTATAGCTGCAGGCTCACCCCCAAACCTGTCTCAGCCTTTCCAGTCAGCTGCGTACACAGATGCACACACCACTGACTGTTATGTTTGGGGTTATGATTAGGGCTTGTGAGAGTGCTGCCTGCAAACATACAGCTACTGGCTGAAACAGTGCTAAATTTGACTTTTACAATGATCAGGGAATAAAACTCCCTATAATGGTCCTGTAGTGAAGCTTTTAATTAGTGATTTTTTTTGTCCATACGCTGTAAACACAGCGCAGACATAGAGCAGATAGGGGGTCACACTGGTATTCATTTGGAGTCATATTTCTGGCCACCTGATAGATGTAAGCCCATCACTCATCTTTTTATGGCTTGTAGCTGATCTGGTTTGGCCTCTGTCTTCTGAGCGAAACATCTGGCTCTTTAAATACTTAACCATGTTTACCTGCAAGTAGCTAATTTTGCTGATCACGTAGTGGGTAGTGGGGTTTTAGGGCTTTTACACTTGCTGTGGCCAAAACAAAGCTAGGAAAGGGATGGAGTTAACTAAAACAGTAAAAATGATGGACCAAACAATGAGCCGGGAGCTTCTAAAAAGCCTTGCATTGTATTGATTACATTATTCTTTCCATTAAGTTGTGATCTTATGATGTGTACTTTCAAACATTGCTGTTATCAGTAACTAATAAAAATGTGAAGAAACAGCAAAAGTTTGATATAAATTGTTTTATGTCATTATACGTACAAACATCCAATGTGGCCTATGTTCTCTATAAAAATTGTGTATTACCAATGCTAAACATAAAGCTTCAAGGACTTTTGTATAAAACATACTCTTTTTTTTATATATTTACTTCAGCAAACTTTCATTGTAAAATATATTTGAATAATAAAATAGCAACATTCTAACAACTAAAAATGAAAGGGGAAAAAAAATTTAACACCATAATTGCTTGATCAATAACTAGCTTTCTTGACACATTCCTGTGTATAACAACCCAGATTGCTAAAAAATTGCTGTAAGATAGACATTTAAAGAGTCAGTGTTTACATTCCCAGCTGTAATCTCACCATAGCTGCTAAATCTGACTGTCCAATCAGTTTGTGAAATAATATTTTTAATACCTATGTTACAAAATAATTTGTCAGTATGTTACATGCAGGTGGGATGAAATGTGTGTGTATGTACTGTCATGCGAGTATTCATGAGTGTGTAGGATTGTCTTTATCTGTCAGTCTAATTGTGATTATAGCATTTAATTAAGCTTGATGATTTGCACTTCTGTGATGATCATTAGTGTGTGTTTCTACATTTGTGTTTGTGGTGATGTGTGAAGAGTATTGGATCATGCCATTCCTCTAAGACCAAGACTTGAATCTCTCTGAATGTCTGTCTGTCTTACTGCAGGATTAGCTCCATGTCATCACTCTCGGAAAAGAAAAACTCTGTTGACACTGAAATCCTCATCAAATCATCAAATGTCCCCAAGCTAAAAATAGTCACCTCATGTCAAGCCATGGAAAAATTCACATCTTCTACAGCAGCTACAACTCACACAGAAGCCACCATGGTAAATGTCAGTGCCATCACTTAGAACAGCTGCATCATCCACCTTTATAACCACATAACCTCTGTCAAAGATTTTTTTTTTTAACAATAATACAATGACAGCATAGTTGTTTGTGGAATTTGTAAAAGCCTGACTCCCTTCTGGCAAACTAAATGACCTGTGAAAGCTGGTATGAGAAACACATAGCTGTGATACATAAACAGATGGACCTTTTTACAGGCTTACACTGCTAACTAGCCAAGTGTGAATATAGCTAATTAGAATAGCAGTGATGTAAACGTCCCCACCACATATGCGTGGGTGTATTTGTGCATTTATGGGTTTGGTAGGCATGAGTGGAGGATTTAATGTTGGATTTCTTGTTTTGACTGTCAGCAAAGGTGTGATGTGTTTATTTTAGCCAGAACCTTGTACTGTATGTCCCTTATTATTTTCAGTCAACATCACATGTACAGTCAGATTTTGCAAAGACTTAATATTACACAAAGTAGCTCTGCATGGAGCATATAGATGATGGTCCTGTCAAATAAAAAACAATTTTATATATATATATATATATATATATATATATATATATATATATATATATATATATATATATATATATATATATATATATCCCACCCTAGAACCTTGACCTCCAGTAGGCCCGGGGAATCCACACTTAAACCCTCACCACTGACTTAGCAAATCCACAGCAACACAAGCTTTGTGCCCCTGGTATCCCAATGAAGTTTTGTGCCCCTGGTATGCTAAGCTGCCTTCGTGCCCCTAGTATCCTAGTGGTCATCTACTCACTACCAGTCAGCTAACCCCACTGCGGAGTACAGATGAGTGTCCCGTTCTTCGGGGACCCTCCCTGAAGAACAGCCATCGTATCCGAAGGGTGGTGAGCCCTGTTCAGCTGTAATTTTCAGCAGCCTGCCCTGGAGCCCAGTGCTCCTCCAGAGCCACAATGAGGGCATTTCTACTGGGAAATGGGACCCAGGGAAGTGGCCTGCTCACTCTCCCGGCCCCAGACCCGCTTCCCCGAACTCTGCTGGAGGAAGAGGCACCTGCTTTGCACACCGTATCCGAGCATGGTGAGCTGTATACTATGTTTATATATATATATATATATATATATATATATATATATGATTTCTTTACTATTTGAGTTTACGTGTGTCAGAAAATTCCACATTTTTTTTCATTGGGGTATTTTGTACACATTGAGTTAATATTGATATTACTGGGCATTGGCATTGTAAATCTTTGTAGATCTGTTGTCATTTCTATTAAAAAATAAAAGAGAAATAAGATTTCTGTGTACAGATGCAAAATCTACATCTATAAACTAGCTATCTATAAACTTTACTGTGTAAATTCAATATCATTTTTCATTAAGGCCTCAGTCAAACAGACCTACAAACTGGTCAGCAGCCCTCTGGCAACCTCAGGTTGCTCGGTAAAAATGTATATTCCCTAACCAGCTGGCAAGGGCTTGCTGAAGGTTGCTGGCTCTTGCCAAGTAAAGCTGGTCACAAAGAAGGTTGTGCACCAAAAACCTGATGGCTGCTTTTAGTAGGTTGCCATGGTCATGTATAGTCTGTATGGAGGATGCTTGCAAACTTCACCAAGCGGTACTGAAACTGTGAAAAGTGCAACACATGCAAACTACTATTGACTGCAGCAACCTGCTAGCTACCAAAGCAATCACAAGGACGTTTTCAGTGCTCTTTATACTCCCTTTGTGACCAGTTTACACTAGCAATTGCCAGCAACCTACAGCTCCAACCTCCAACTAGTCATGGATCTGTGTGAACAGAGCTTTAGCAATCCGTCTCAGCTTTGACTACAAACTTTTCCTTTTTTATTATATAATAAAATAACAACAAATAATCACTTGTAATAAACACACTGTAACACTTATCAAAACACAAAACACATAATAGGTAGACTTTTGAAGGTCACCGTTTCCAGTTCACTCTGTTTACAAGGGGTGGCCATCCACTAAAGGGAAGGCCAGTGATTTGATCCCCAGTTCCAACATCAACGTGTCAACATGTCATCCTACGGCAAGGTACTGAACATCAAATTGCCCCTGATGAATACACTGATATGCATGTGTATATGATAGTTCAAGTGCTGTATTTATAAAATAAATCTGTGTGTTTGTGAATATAGCTTCAGTGGTCAGTAAGGCTAGAAAAGCACAATAAAAATGTGATTTCATTCCCATTAAATTCCTACTGTAAACCATTGTTTAAAAAACCAATCATGATAGCATATAATGTTTACCTCCTCTATTTTGCATTTACAGTGAGTTGTAATACATTGTTATACCATTGTACTACAAAGGATCTTTATCTCTCTTTGCCACAATAAAATAAATAGAATAACACACATGCACATCAAAAATTGTAGATGCATCTTTATGTAGCCAGTCAGGCCATCGTGTTTGCTCAGTCTCTTCCTGTCTGTGTTGCGCTGGAGTCGGGTGTGCACCTGTAAGTTAATTACTGGGTGGCGTTTCCCCAGGATATACAGTAGTCAGACAGGTTTCTCTATCGCTCAATGACTCCTTGTGTACCCCAGGGCTTGGCATATTGGCTGTCTGCAAATTTCAGTGCAATCTAAGCTGGTTTTAATCAGGTTTTGAAGCAACTACAAGGTACATTACATCCTGTCCTCCTCATATCTTACCTTTAAAGACTGACAGTAGTATTGTAGTCACTTACCCACACTCCTGGTTGCAGTGTCCCTTCAGTGCATGTGTCCCTTCATTCTGAGATAAGCTGATTTTGGAGGCACTTTGCCTATGTATGTTGTACAGCCTGCTACAATTTGAGCTAACACCTAA
Source organism: Archocentrus centrarchus (assembly GCF_007364275.1). NCBI lineage: Eukaryota > Metazoa > Chordata > Actinopteri > Cichliformes > Cichlidae > Archocentrus > Archocentrus centrarchus. The sequence continues at coordinate 2,170,286 of NW_022060145.1, forward strand.
ATTTCATTTCTAGGTCTCTGTTTGCTGTCACGGCTACACCTCAGTTGGTGGCCAGTGTTTCTGTGCCTTCTGCCTTGTGGTTGCACTTAACAGTGCCCATTACATTTGTGGCCTTTCGTCCCGAAAGAGCTGCTGTCTTACTTGTTATTGTCTTACCTGATGCTGTCTTGCCTGGTACTGTCTGACCTTGTAGTGTTTTGCGTGTGAGCTGGCTTATTGTTTCACCTATCCACTGATAGCACTGTTCAGCCATTCCTCAGGTTGGTTAGTTTGTTCTAATATGTAAGTGTTTTAGCTGGCGTCATCTTTAGCTTTGGATTAGGTAGCAGCCCAAATTCTAACATTTTATGCTATCATTGTTTAGTCTGTGAGGTTCTCTTTTATTTTTACATACTGTGCGTATATGTACCCTCCTTTCCTTACCACAGTGTTCTGAAGGTTATTTGTTTATTTATTATGACTGTATTATCCGTAATGTGCAACCTTTACTGTTAAGCACCTAGAATCGTAGGCCAAGCTGCCATTATATCCTCTGAATCCAGCATATTGGTGATTCCTAATTGTGTCTTTTCCCTGTCGCTGGATAGGACAGAGGGTGGCAAACCAATAGCCGTGTAACCTCCTCAGTGGTGGTTCTCCTTCACAATCTCCCTTCACAATCCCTCGGGTGGCTGTGGCTCAGGAGGTGGAGCAGGTCATCTGCTAATTGGAAGATTGGTGGTTTGATCCCTGGCTGCTCCAGTCTGCATGCCAAAGTATCCTTGGGCAAGTTACTGAACGCTGAGTTGCTCCTGATATGGTCATCAGAGTGTGATTGTGTGTGGGAGAGTTAGCTAGAAAGCACTTAGTTGTAGAAAGTGCTTGTGTGAATGGGTGAATGAGACATGTATAAATCCCTTTGAGTGCTCAAGTAGAGTAGAAAAGCACTATATAAGATTCAGTCCATTTACCATTTATTGTACAGCACCTTGGATGTTAAATTTGGTGTGCAGGGTGTGTGTATGTGTGTGTACTTATTCCCCTCTTTCTGCAGTCCCTCCATTACTAGTAAGTCCCATCGTAGTTCCTTTATAGTCTTTGTATTGCTATTTTTTTCAGGGCAGCATTTAGACTTATAAAATTTGTGCCGCTGTGATCTAATTTGTTCCAGGCTTAAGTTAAACAGTTTTCTTTTCCGCATTATTTTAATATTGAGAATTTTTAATAAAGTTATACTTATATTTGATCTTGCCAGGGTGTGTTTTTATACCTGTGAAGCCTTTCTTTTATTACTATCACTCTTACTTACTATAACTCTCAGTGTTCAACTCTTAGATTTCCTGGGGGTGGAATTCCCCCAGTGGCACTGTCACAACAAAATTATTCCACATTTTCCCTGACCACACTGCCACATTTAGTTCAATGTAACCATTTATGTAGCAACAATTAATTATAATGGTGCAAAATACTATATGCTAGAGTCACACTAGGGAAAACGGTGGTTAGAGACCACAGCAAATTATTGTGACATGTGCATGTATTTGTGATCTCATTCCCTTTCAAATGGTTGCTAGAAGGTAACCAGATCTGCAAACAATTCTAGTAAGTTGCCATTTTTAAAGCAACATTGTTGACAGTCTCTTTAAAGACAGCAACTGAAACATCAACAGTACAAAGTCAGTCTGCTATCAGTTAAACAAAGCCAAGTTGGCTACTACATTCAATTTGTTTGTGATAATATAGCATTTAACTGTGATAAATTGGTGAAATCTGCAAGTCTGTTGCAGTCCAGTGCAAATCTGAACAGAAATTCAGAAATCCCTCCACAAATAGTGATGCGGTCGCTACAGGATTTGACTGCAAAGGAGTCTGACTGCAAAATGGCATAGGTGCTCTGCAACCTTGCCTTTATATTTGAATACAACTGGAATAACTGGAATACAACCAGCTGACAAGCAGGTGAGCTGATAATACATAAGCACTTTTCAAAACACCCAAGGACACTTTAGAGAGATAAAAAGTTAAGGTTCCTATTGCAAAGGAATGTGTTGTAGACGAGTTGTGGTCATTGCCGCATACTGACTCAGACTGACTGCAACCTGTTGGCAATCTGTCAGTTTTTACAAATTAGATGGCAATCATTTGCAAACCTTTGCCAATCTGTCTGAGAATGATTGCAGTGAATCTGAGTGAGACCGCAATGGTTTGGAGACAGGTTACCTCCCACCAGGAGACATGTGCGATCGCGGTGCGATTGAAAAGTGATCACCCAGAGGTTGAGGGTGTTGTGTGCTGAAACTCTGGGCAATCAGTTGGTTGTTGAAACTACTTGCAATTGCTCTCCAACAGCAAAAAAAAAAAAAAAAGAAAATTCATTTCAATCACCAGACAACCATCAATTTTTCCTAGTTGTCAACCTATCATTACACTAGTCTGACTGAGCCATAAATAGAATTATTTCTGCATTATTTCATACATTTATATTTTCAACAGTTATAGAATTTTACTTTTACTGCAAAAGAAAGTTTTACACACAACATACAGTGAAAGAAAATATTAATTCCCTTCCTTATGTCCTGTTCTACAGTATTTCAGTGCAGAACTATAGTATTTATCTAGCTACTTTATTTGAAGTGCATGTAACATATGTACTATGTTATTAAGGTTTTAAACTTCAAGGACAATAAAACATTTTACTGAATTTTAGTCATTATTTAATGGTTACTTAATATTACATACTATTTTTTAAAATTTTCAAGTTAAGTGGCGCATTAATAGTTCCTAAGAGGTCCATAACTCCTTCAAGAGAGTGCACACACAGTGTAACTAAGTTAGTTAATGATTAATTAAAAGGTCCTTACTACTTCTGTGCTGAGTGGCTGATCTCATTAATCAGGATATACTAATGAAGAAAATTTACAGTATATCAATTTATAGTTATTTAAGACAAATCATGACCTAATGTGTTAATGCAGTGCCTGATTGATTATTTCCTCACTCATTCCTTAGTAACTACTTAATGAACACTGACAGTTTATTGCATCTTTCTTCTTTCTTACTGGAAAAAATCAGTTTTCCAATCTAATTAGTGATGCACCAAATCTATAAAGTCCTCTTTACATTTTTTTTCCCAGAGCAGGGGAACTGCTCTCAAGTGAAATGATTTTCTAGCTGTGATTACATTAGCAACAGGCTTGACATCAAGAGCAATCAACAGAATTACTACTTCAGCTGCATATGTTCCTCCAGAGGGATGTCATACCTACACTATACAGTCGTTTCATATGTTTTTTTTTAACATGAGCTAAATCTGTTCACTAAATTAGTCAACATTTTATTACTCAGATGTTATTGTAAAAACGGTGTGCGCTGTACAGTATCTGTTTCATACACCTTTTCTGTGTTTGCAAGTTTGTATTACACCTGAAACCTTGAAGGCAGTGAGAGACAGAGTCAGCCTATGTTTTGAATTAAAGATTAGAGGAGTAAGAAGCACCCCAGCATATTATACTCCAAAATATATCCAAATTAGAATTGCAGGGGCTTGTATATTTACTGTGATTGCAGGTGTGCTTAGATATATAATTACTTGGACCGGAAAAGTCAGTTTACAGACAAGCCAGGGCTAGACTTCGATGGAAAAACTGATATACTGTCAAGATCACAGGACACTATAAAATCTAAAATACTTCAGTCATCAAATCTTTATTGAACTGTTCAGTTTAGCACTGAGCTGAGAAGCTAATATGGGATTTATGAGGGATTTATGAGACCAAATGCTATAAGAAAGTCAAGAAGTATGCCCTGCAGCATTTGAAGTTTTTAAGTTCACATCTAATTAAGAAAAACAAGGTGACAGCACTTCTACTTAAGTAAGATATTCCGGCAGTCTTTCCAATCAGCAGCACTGTCCTCCCTAACCTGACCCTCACTTGTTTTTCTCTGTTTTTCTCTGTCCTGTCGTCATCTGACAGCAGCAGCCACAGAAGTAGCAGTGGCAGCAGTTGTGATAGTGCCAGAGGCCACACTACTCTGCCACACAGTGATCTGGCAGTCTGTTGCCTCCTTCATTTCGTCCTATCATGGTTCTCCTCCCCTTCCGTCCCCCCTCACCACCTCCCCTGCTCCCTCTCTGTCTAAGCTGATAGACACTGGAGCAAGACAAGGGGTCAGCCTGGCCACCAAGCATGTTTGTCCACTTCCACCTTTTCACGGCGCATGAGTAAATGTGTGTGTGTGAGTGTTTGATGTAATAAAAGAGTGTACATATTTGGCATGTCTCTTTTTCTTTCTGTCCTCTTTAATTTTGGCGCTGAAATTTTGACCCTTCCTGCTGCTTCTGTCCCGTTCATTTACAGGAGGTAAGTTTTGTTAGTTTTGTTTTCAGACACAGTTTAAATTTGGACTTTATATGCCTTTAATGTGCATACACGGAAAGCCGGGGAGTGCAACAACACAACTGCTGTAGAGAAAAGGGCAGGATCTGTGACAACAGATGGACACTGATTAAGTCAGATACAGCATTAAAGAGGAGCTGAAGGTGGTTTGCAAAGTGTCTTACAAATGTGCAGAAACTGTAGGCAGACTACAGCAATTTCAGTGGAATATCAATTGTTGTGCAATAACTGTCTCCATCTCACTATGGATATGACTGAGGGGTCCATGCAAACAATTTGGGATGCCAAAGAGATGAAATCTGAAATAGTTGCAGCCCATATTGAGAAGACACTGGATTAGGTTCATTTTGAAATTTGATTATCTTAATTTGTCCTTCTTTTATGAAACACTGTTTGGTTCTGCAAGTTTTTCTAACCATGCAGATATACAAGACACAATGTCCCCATTTCTTTGCAAGTATTATAATACAGTTTATTCCAATATAAACTAATTTTGAATGGAATAAAGTCCCTGCTTTTCTGAGATTTTTCGTTGCTTTGCATCATTTCCATCTTAAAACAACCTGTTTGTTTTTTTCAGTCTGAAAATAAAAAAGGAAGACAAATGCTTTCACTGCTCTCTAAGCTGGTGCTGTTGATGTATTATTGGGTCTTTGTAATTAAACTAAACGTTTCAGATCATCAAATACATTTTAATATTTGACAAAGATAACCCGAGTAAATACAAAATGCAGTTTTTAAATTATGATTTGTTTATTAAGGGGAAAGACCTATGCAAACCTAACTGTGAAAAATTAATTGTCTCCTCTTGTTAAATCATGAATTAACTGTGATTAACCACATTTTGTGGACAGCTGAGTTTAATTTCACTAGCAACATCCAGGCTTGATTACCGCCAGACCTGTTGAATCAAGAAATCAGTTAAAACAGAACCTGTCTGACAAACTGAAGTAGGCTAAAGATCTCAAAAAGCAATACATCATGCCAAGGTCTAAAGAAACTCAACAACAGAGGCGAAACAAAGTCATGGACATCTATCCATCTGGAAAGGTTACAAAACCATTTTGAGGCTTTGGGACTCTAGTGAACCATGATAAGAGCCATTATCCAGGAAGAAATCCATACACAGCCTCACCACAATGTGGGGTGGTTGCTGGGCTTATATATAATCACAAAAATTGATTAACATCTCCAGCACCACAGAAATCCAGTTTTCCTTATTTATTGCACCTTTAGCAGTGTGGGACGCTCCATCAGACAATGAAACACATGCCCGCACCATCTTAAATCGTCTGTGATTGGCCACATGACCACAATCTATGGCAATACTATCCAATCAGAACCACATCTTACTTAAGTCAAACAGTTAGTAAATAAATTATCTATGAGTAATACATTTGTCTCTGGAATGTGTCTGAAAAGTTAGTGCCTACAAAGACAAAAATAGAAACTTACAAAACAAGGAAGTAAACAAAAAAATGTATAATTTTAAATACTAAACAGCAAATAGAAGGGAAAATATCCATAATGTCTCACGCAATGTGTAACAATAAATACTTAATGCAATGAGTCAGGGAGATATCAAACTTAGTCACCTAATAAACCACACTGTCCATTGGACAAATGTCCATTTCTTCACTGTGACCTTTAGGACCCAAGTGTCAAGCGTGTAAATCTAAAAAAAGGGTCATGCTGCGAGAGTTGAGTGTTAATGTCTCCCCCTCTTTTCAGAATTGCATATGCTCAGTGCCAGCATAGCTCAGACAAGACACGTTGTGATTCATATGCTTAAAGTGATTGGCAACAGGGCCTTCCTGGTCATGATTTCTGATAGCACTTCTATGTCCAGAAATTCCATTTTTAAGAGATCTAGAAGTTTTTCAATACACAGCTGTGCTCAGTTACAAATTTACATACTTGGGCAGAATTTGTGAATTATTTATTTTATTTTTTTGTATTTGTAATTTTATTTTTATTTTTTTTGTGGGGGGGGGGGGGGTAATTCCATAGTACAGCCAGCTAGTCAGAGAATCTGACTGGTATCTGCAGTGGGGCAGAGCGTGGAGGGTACATGCCCACTTGCTAATTGCAGAGTTCTGAGAGCTAACCAGTGAAATTCTCAGCCCAGCGCAAGACGACCTCAGCATGGCGCAGCACCGGGCGATCAACAGCTGGCTAGAGCCCTGATGCTGCATTCATCGATCAATTTTGACCAGTTCCCTTTGCCCATGTAGCTCAACATGTCCTCTACTCTGAATAACAATATCAGTAATTTTTTCCAAAACGACCTATATGAGCATTTCTGAAAAAATGCTCCTATCAGTGGCTTCACATGTCACATCGTTCATGTCCCTGTGTAATGTTGCTGTACCTCGGGAGTTAGAGGAGGTCACATCAGCAGGTTGGTGGTTCAATCCCAGGCTGTTCCAGTCGGCATGCCAAAGTATCTGTGGGCAAAATACTGAAGTCCTTGAGGAATGAGGAATATTATAGTTGTGGCCAAAAACTTCAATTTTGGTCTCATCAATCCAAATAACTTTGTTCCAGAAGTTTTGATGCTTTTCTCTGTGCTGTTTGGCATATTGTAAAGTGGGCATTGTCGCAGTAACGGTTTTTTCTTCCTGGCGACTCGACCATGTAGCCCATTTTTCTTAAGTGCCACCTCATTGTGCATCTTGAAACAGCCACACCAATTTTTTTGTCCTATTTGACAGTTAAAGTTATTTGTGGGTTTTTCTTGCAAACAATTTTCCTGGCAGTTGTGGTTGACATTTTGGTTGGTTCAGCTATCTTCTCCAGCAGATCCTTTGATAATTCTTTGCTTTGCTGTTTTGCTTTTGCTTCTAAGATTAGGGGATCTTTTAAATGCAATCTGTAATGGATGGGTCAAATGATCCTTAAGAGTAGGGGGTTAATATTTGTGAATAAGAGGGGCCATATCTTTAGCCAGAGGTGAATGTTGAATGATAAAAGGGCTTTTCTACTCTACCAGAGCACTCAAAGTGCTTTAGGTATGTCTTCATTGACCCATTCACACCCATTCGTATAATCACACTCCAGTGAGCAACTAGGAGTTCAGTATTGTGCCTAAGGATAATTTGCATGCAGATTGGAGCAGCCAGAGATCAAACTACCAACCTTCCGATTAGCAGATGACCTGCTCTACCTCCTGAGATACAGCCACCGTCAAACATATGCAACATATGTGGTGGAACTGGGAAATAGAAAGGTTTCTTTTTAAAGGTATAGAATGAAATGAGCCAATATCCACAAATGGGGAAAACTTGGAACAGTGGTAATCCTTCCCAAGAGTGACTTGTCCACCAAAATTACTCCAAGAGTGCATCGACGAGTCATCCAGGAGGTCACAAAAGAACCAAAAACAAAATCTAAAGACCTGCAGGCCTCATTTGCCTCAGTTTAAGCTCAGAGTTTTGATTCAACAATAAGAAGGAGACTGGGCAAAAATTGCATCTATCGGAGAGCTCCAAGGTAAAAAACCACTGCTGACCAAAAGAACACAAAGGCTCAATTTACATTTGCCAAAAAGCATCTTGATAATTCCCAAGACCTTTGGGAAAATATTCTGTGGAGTGACAAAACAAAAGTTGAATTTTTCGGAAGGGGTGTGTCCTGTTACATCTGGCATAAACGAACACAATATTTCATGAAAAAACACCATACCAACAGTCAGACGTGGTGGTGATGGTCTTGGGCTGCTTTGCTGCTTCAGAACCTGGATGACTTGCCGTAAATGATGAACCATGAATTCTGCTCTCTACCAGAAAATCCTGAAGGATATGTCAGTTTGTGCCCTGAAGCTCAAGCTCACTGGGTTATGCAAGTCCGCCTCTGAATGGCTCGGGGAAAAAAGAAGATTTTGGGAATGGTCTAGGCAAAGTTTGGACTTAAATCCGATTGAGATAGTTTGGCATGACCTTAGGCAAGGCCATTGATGTTCAAAAACCCTCCAGTGTGGCATTAAAACAAAACAATTCTGCAAGAAGAGTGGTCCAAAACTCCTTCATACAGTAGTGATGTGAAAGACTCATTGCCAGTTACTGCAAACACTTAATTGCAAGTTCATTAGTTTAGGGGCAATTACTTTTTCATACAGGGCCAGGCAGGTTTAAATATCCTTTTTTTCCCTTAATAAATGAAATCATCATTTAAAAATAGCATTTTGTTATATTTGTCTAATATTAACATTTGTTGAAAACATGTAAGTGTGATGAAACTAAAAAATCAGAAAGGAAACACTGTAGCTGTGAGTGGCAGAGGTGGCAAAAGTACAGACATTCTTTATCTAAGTAGAAGTACTGATACTCATTTAAAAAAATACTTTAGTAAAACTTGAAGTACTGAATCAAGTTCTTTACTCAAAAGTGAAAAAGTACATGTTCTGAAACGTACTCTAAGTAAGAAAGTAAAAGTAGCTCTTTGGTGGACTTTTTTGTGCAAAGTTAACTGAACCCTGTGCTATATTCACATAATAATAAAATATTGTTACATAAGAATACAAATGTTATCCTAATCTCTAATTTTAATGAATGTACTCAGCTTGAATCTGTTATGTAGGATACAAGCAGTGAGAGGGAATTAAAAAAAAAAAAAGCTCTATTTGCTGTTGCTTACATTGTAGAGGGGGACTCTGCCTCCACACTTAAATATAAAATTAGTATAATCAGCAGTTAAGTGGGATTCAGCAGGTGGGGGAACTCTAAGATTGGTTGTAGTCACTCTGCGTGGGGGGAAAGAATCCCAACTTTCTATTGTGAGCACCAGTAAATTTTCTTTGTGTCCAGGCTGTGATCATCTGACATGTGCTGCTGCTGCTGCTGCTGCTCTGAAGTTTACTGCTCTTGGTGGATGAACTGAATTCAGCAAGATGTAATCCAGTATTTCACGAGCTATCATAGCTGATTTCCACCCTTACACTGTTACTGTTTATACTGTCTTTATACATATATATACATACACATCTATATATATGCCACAGTATACAGGTTAAAGGTGGAATTAGGTGAATTAATCTAAGCATTATCAGTTCAAATTCAGTTCAGTTCATTATCAGTTCAAATTCAGACTCATCTCTGCTACACTTGATGTTAACTTAACTATGACCACAAACACCATAGTTCTGTGCACCATTCCAAAACAGAGCTTCACTGTAAATTCACAACAGTACAGCAAACTAACCTGTTTATCCTGCACTAAATTGTGGTATTTTCATGCAACATTTGAAGAACACTAAGTTAGTATACTTTAGTTTGTTTTGCCGGATGTTTCACAATATGGAAAAACATAACTTCATATAATATACAGATCCAATATCTGATTTAAAAATGAGGACATTGCATGTAAGCTTTAAATTTCCAGTTTATCAGATGTCACTGAGCAGTCCTTCCCTTTAATCTAACCTGTCTTCTTCCTCTCCTGTCCTCTTTCTTACATCTTTCCCCACCTCTGAGTGAACTTCTCTCTCATTCTGGAAAATACAGCAGCTGGACCTTTAACTAGCAGACACAATGTGTGACCACTGCCCAAAACAGTTTGTGTGTTTGCTGATATTTGTTGAGCTGATAGAATCAATGCATTTGAAATTACCTGCCACAACACGTTACTCCCTTATGCTCACTCCTCTTCTGTAGCACTAGCCAGATGCTGAAGTACGGCGGCCACAACTTACGGCCATCTGTACTCGGGCCAGCCCACTGTAACCCCTGAGTACAGCATTATAAATATGCATAAAGTATATAGTTTTGGCCTTTGTCATCTCTTTGTATGCAATAATCCCAGTGATGGATACACCAATATGATTGTTTTTTGTGTTATTGTTCCTCCATTTAGTCTTGTCATGTTGTGTAATCTTATTTTGCTTGCATGTGTTTTATCATTAATATTTTTTCTGTGTAGGACCCCCTTCAATGATGAGATTCTACATCAGAAACTTTCTGGCAGAAAGGGTTGATAAATGCATATGGAAGGTGTTGAAATGTCCGGCACTAAACATATTTATTATGCTGCTGTTGAAGTCTGTTTTCTTGCACCTGCACTCATTGGCAATTTCTTGGCACCAAACACATTTGCACTGAGGTGAGAGGACACTGTGGATATGCTGATTTGCTGTCACATTAGAATTTTGGTGGAAACACTGGTGCAAAGCTGCATTTGCATTAAAACATGAGAAAACTGCCTCTTATAATAAATGCAGAGAGTTTTTTATGGGTCTAACTTGCAGAAGCACAAACAGAATGTGTTTTTGGTTATTCTGCTTCATACTTTTTATATTTATATTTGTAGATTTATATATTTTTACTAAACATAACATTTAATGTAATTGCTTAACTACGCATAATATGATCCACATTGTAATTATGTGTCTTACAACTTCAAGAAATGTTGGTAATGATGTTGTATTGATGAGGAGGATGGGGCGCACCCTACAACATATCTAATCATTCCTCATCAGCAGAAATAATATATCTGAAATGCTGTGTGCAACAGCAGGGACTTTATTATTAATTTTTAATCTCCTGACACTGTGACAGATAAGAGAGAAAACCACACCTTTGTTGAAAATGTTATATATTTGTACACTAGAATATTTTATATTTCTACACCATTTTTACTTTCCCACCAGTGGGGAGGTAAAAGTGCATTACAATTTATGATAAAAAGAAGGTGTGGAGATATAGTGGCCTATCTCAGCTAACATTTGCAGAAAGCAGTCTACACCCAGAACATGTCACCAGTCCTGCACAAGGCTGACGCATATAGAAACTTTCACACTGAGGTCAGTTTAGAATAAATAATGAATCAAATATAGATACCTTTGGACTTTGGAGGGCACAGAGAGCAACCCACGCAGGCACACAGAGACATGCAATTACACAAAAAAGGACTTGAGCCACCAGGCAGAATCTCACCTTCTTACTGTTAGAATGTAAGAGCACTGAACACTGGACCAGAATACAACCAGCAGCCAGTTAGTTAAACCTCCAGGCAAACATCTGTGTTGTCGAACTTTAACCGAATTTCACCATGGACTCATTTATACTTTTCTTAAAACTTTGTTGACATAAATAAGTCCATTCAAATATTTAGAGCAGTTAAATTAGCCTTTAATAACGGCTTTAAAAAAATATAAAACTGCACAGCAGTGGCACCGGCTGATTCATTCACTTCTCTCAACATTTAGAGTGATGCTCATATTTTGTGTGCAGCCAAGCTCACAGTAACTATGATAATTTTGTTTATCAGGTATAATGTTTCCTCAAATGTATTTAATTATCGGACCATTGTCATGTTGTTAATATGCACAAACCTCATTTAGACGTACAGAGAGTACTTTTCTGAAGGGGGGGCGTGCGTCCCTGAACATTTCTGAGTGTTGGTTGAGAACTCCCAGACTTTTTACAAACATCTACTGTGATTCAAGGTCGATCTCCACAGTAGCTTGTAAAACCTGGTTATTTGCTTTAACTTCAGATGTTTTTTAATCCAGCCTGGTAGTACCACTCATCTCTTTTCTACCACTGACTGAATGACCCAATTTGTAAAGCAATAAATCACATCTACAGCAGCGCAATTTCACTCTCCTTCAGTGCTTTCTGTAGCTCCAGTGTGACCTGTCCCTTGCTCTATATGCTATTACTGTTATATAATCCTCTGCACTACAGCCAGTTGCTAGAAAACAAGTGGAGCAATTTGCAGGAACAGCCATTGCTTTTTCTTATGTTACAAGTCTGATTTCCCTAAACATTTTGGACTTTACACTGCAATGCAAATGTAAATAGTCACATGTCTGTGGAAGCTTTTAGTTCCTAGAATTAATCCCCTGGGACTGAAGTTGTGGGTATTTGGGGTGGAAATGTGGCTAAATTAACATTTTTTTTTAACTGATGATGGGGCAAAGTGCAAGTCATAAAAAGGTCATGAATATTTAAACAAAATTGCAAGACTTTCTATTCCAGTGGAATTTACCTGTTTTTTTGTTTGTTGGTTATTTTAATTAGCATTGAGCCTTTACCTTTCTTGAAATTCCTTGAAAAAACATTAAAGCTACACTAAATCAGAAGACTGACAGGCACACCAACATTGCCATCCAGTGACTCACTCTGTTGGTAAATTTTTTTTTTAATTAAGACATAATTATTACATTAATTATTTTGTATTAAGAAGCTTTAAATTATGTATTTTCTAATTGCATTTAATAGCCTCATCTTCCTTCACATTCTAAACAACATTCACATGTAGATTTTGCAGATAAATGCAGTCATCTGCTATCCACCAGCAGCTCTACAGAAGCAATCTCGGGGATGAAGTGCTTTGCTCATGGTCACATTGATGATGGTTGATGGTGCAGCGAAGGTTTTACACACTCATTTTTCCACACCAAATTTTTTCCAGGCTGATTTGGGTTTCAGGGCGCCTCTAGTCAAAAGTCTGCATTTCTAATCTGCTGCAGGTCCTGCTGGTTCATCGCACTCCCTCTGCCTCTTCCACTCCACCAGTATTTATTTTCTCTCCCTGGGCTAGACAGATGGGAGTGTTCAGGAATAAAAGCGTCAGTATTTACCATATTATTTACTACCATCAGTGCTACCCCCTTTGGCCATGCCAGGCTAAGAAAAAAACACCTCCTCCTTCTCTTCCTTTTCTTTGGCTTTCCTAGATCATTTAGGATTTATGTGGGACAACTATCCTGTTGCAGCCATTTAGTACCTTGATCAAAGATGTGTCAGTGCAGCGATTCACTGCACTGACCCACAGGTTAAGAGCGGGTTTCATTCACTGTGTAGCATATATATCATACTGTGACAGATGAATGGTTTTGTATCTCTGTGGACAACCTTAAACCAAATACGGACACTAATGGATTTTTCTCTGCGACGGGAAAAAGTTATATAAAGTGAGTGACAGGAATGATATTATAAAGAATGGAGGAAGATATTAATCTGGGGTTTATATAGAATGTACAGCAAACACTACTGGATGAAAACAGTAGACACTGTGTCCTTAAAAAGATAGAAACTTGCACACAGTTGCTCTTATGTAAGAGATAATGCGATGCCATTTTTAAATGCCTTTATGCACAGAAGTTGCATAATAATGGGAAAACACAGCTTTTCATTAATTCACAAGACTATAATTCCAGAGCTCAGACTTCTAATACCAATTTTCTTATACAACATTACTCATGGTGACAGAAAGACAAGTTCTAATTAGAGCATGTATTTAGCTTAAGGAATGAGCTATGCCCATAAAAGGCTGCATTAAATGGGACCTAATATGCTCATTTTATGTATATTTTCATACCTAGACTCTACTGGAACAGCTTTGCATGATTCACAGTTCAAAATAATCCTTTTTATCTTATACGTGGCCTTTGCTTAGCCCCTCGGTTAATCCACTGTCTGAAATAAGCTGCTTTTGCTCCTTTAAACCAGCTCTCTTCTGATTGGATACCGCTTTTGAAAAAAAAAAAAAGTGGGTGGGGCTTCTGCGCTTAGTGCCAGAGCCGTGTGCCCATATTAGGGTAATCATCTCTCAGTGACATCATGCAGAGCCAAGAGTAGAAAAACTATTTGAAACAGCATTTAGAGCTTTCGGCTCCCACGGATTTGAAATGTTATTTGAAACTTTGACCATGTTAAGTGAGCATCCACCTTTATGCAGCAAATGTGACAGACAGAGAGCCCCGCCCTCCTTAGACATAAAGATCATTAGTGTTATGAAACTGTGTACACATGTTAATGGCTTAATTTACCATCGGTATAACATCGCTATCAGGATAATCAGTAGCCTTAAGATGAACTGTTTTTGAGGCTGAACAGAGCCTATGTGCGCAGGAACAGCTTTGTATTGTGCACGTGTGTGTGAGATGCTGTGAGTGTATAATTATGGGCAGATTATGGAAGAAGCGGACAGCATGAAGCAGTCTTTGATGGGATTAAACACTCAATTACTCAGCTAAGTCTGCCCAACCCCTCTCCCTACCAGCACCACCCATACACACACCCACCCAACTCTCAGGTTGGAACAGTTGTGAGTATGTAAAGACACACACGCACACACACACACACACACACACACACACACACACACACACACACACACACAGACATGCTTCTTAGATTCCAGATGACTCCATTCTCACTTCAGTAGACAGGAAGTGAGAAGTTTGGAGGACTTTTTTTTTTAAACTGGTCAATAAAATGTTGTCATAACAACAGTGTGGAAATATTGAAAACAACAAGTCTGTCTATTAATATGTAGTCCAGATTCAATTAATTTAACCTTAAAGAAGACACACAGTTTTCAGTGATGGGCATGCATGTGTTTTACACTGTGGGAGGAAACCGACCGAGGCAAAGAGAACGTGCAAACTCCAGCTGACCAGGAGGTTCAAAGAAAACACTTGTTCACTTCTGGCTCGGCTACCAGAGTTATGGTTGTGTCAGAAAGATGCCCTTTGGCACAGCCACCTATGGCATCAGCTTGGAAGGTGTTGTAGAGTGCATTAGCTTGACGTTCTTAACGGTAACTAGCACTGAGGCTTAACATATCTGTGATAGCCCTCTTGCCCTTTGACAGCTGAGATAAGCTACATCCCCCCGCAACCCTGAACTGGATAAGCAGTTAAGAACATGGACTGACTTATCAGCACAGTGAGGAAGGTTATAGTTCAACATCCACGTTCAGACAAATTCTGATTTTTTATTGTTATAAACACACCTTTAAGGAGAAATTTTGCAATTAATGCTACTAAACAGCATAACAGATTTTTTATTCCAGCTGTGTTACCCTTCAGAGTAGACTAACAGAGCTGATACATGCTGCTTATCTAAAATATAAATTAAGACAGAATCTACAAACATGATTTCCCAACTTATGAGTCCCTTTGCCTCATCTTGGCGATATCAAATATTTCCCTGTTTCTCTGATAGCAGGGATTCAGGAAAATCTCTGAATAAACACTTAAAGCTCTTTCTAGCTGTTGCAGACTCAAGAATTCCTTAAATGGGTTAGTCTCATGTGAGCCTTGGGATAATGTCTAGGATACTCACCATAGCAGAGCTTAGGGGAGGGGCCATGTTATGCTGAAGGATAGTGAGAAAGTTACATTTGTCAGGATCGTCTTTATTCCTCAAGTATATTGAGTTTTATAATTATCATTCTCATCCATTCACAAATGTAATCTAATATTTAGTCTGCCTTTTATTTCTGTTTATGGTCTCCATGATTAAATTACTAATGTTTGACTGTGTTCAACAGCAAGTTGCTAACTTCTTCTACCTCTGTTACTGTAGGTGTTAGACAGGTTGGACGTACTGCTGACTGTTTTAGTGTTTTGGTAAAAAAAAAAAAAAATTTTGTAAAACTAAAATAACTGCATGAAAGTTGCAGTGAGGCTCTCGAGAACTATGCAGACCTGCAGGGGTACAGTCGCAATTTGTGGTAAACACCATCTTAGAATTGAGTGATGATTGCGGCGCCGGAGGCGAATTTATCAACATCTCCTACCCTGAACCCTTTTTTTTTGATGTAGATAACAATATATAAAATACATGTTTTCATTCTTTTATCGATCACTGCATTTCTCTCTCCACAACTCCTGCTCCTCTGTCCTTTACGAATTTACTTTTAATAACACCTGTTCCAAACTTCCACTACCAAGCAGATACCGTCCCTGTCAGTGGCCTTTTACCAACAAATATGCCTGACATTTGAATGCACACACTAAGGTACTCTCTGTGTGTCCACGCCACGCTATATAGACACATAGATGCAATAGTGACTCCTGAGAATGCCTATTATCTACCTGTATGGATGTGTGGGTTGGCAAATTGAGGGGCAGCTACTGTAGAAAGGTCAGGTCTCTAGTCACGAAGAAGTGGTGGTCCTTGTTTATTGCACCCTTCGGAGCTACTCAAGTACAGTAGCGAGTTACAAAGATCTCACAAAGATGCCTGGAAAAAAGGAAAAGATACATGTTTGTGTGCTTTTTTAATTTTACTTTACTGTCCTTGGCTTCCTTTGACAAATTACTTCTGACATTCATTTCCATTGCTTGGATGAGTGGTTTGCTAAAAAGCTTCAACCCATAATCTGAATGTTTTGAAAAGTAAGGTGTGGAACAGGCACAGCAGCACACGTGTAAGCATTCAGTGAGCGCAGAGCTGTCCTCTTTTCAGAACACTGACTTTATATTACCTGCATATGACATGTTTATGGGACAGCTGTAAATTGCAGCTACAAAAAAAAATAACCTGGGATTGAAACTGTTTCACATATAGGAGTTTGTATAAGTCAGGGTGATTTAAACTCACAGTAAACTACATCTGCTTATAAGGGCTGACCGGTATAGTTTGTAGCCTTACAGGCTGTGGCCTCAAGATGAGTTCCTCACTGCAGTACAAATTCCAAATTACTTTATTGTTGTTATGGTGTCTGTTCCTTTGAGGCTGTTTTAAACACATTTGAGTACTATAATGAGATTACTTATAATGAGATCTTCTCTGAATCACTGACATTAAAAGTGTCACAAGTTTAAAGATAATACCTGTAAAAGTAACACACTAATATTTGGTGGTACTAATGAGATGAAGAAAACCGAGGTTGTGCTGCTGATGTTTCCGGTGTTTACTAAGCTCAGGTGCTCACTCGGAGAAGCATGTGATTGATGGTTTTTAAGGGTATTTAAGGAAATAATATGGTATTATCACAGTTAATGAATGAGTCACATTGAACTGTTAAATACAAACCAATAAGAAGAAGAACAAATAATGACGGAACAGCCAGCATTAAAATGTTTGAAGCTGCATGAACACTATATGCTTTTTTCCCCTTATAGCCATTAAGACTTATTGTCCCTGACATGGTAACTGTAAAGCAGGCGCTTGCAAACCAATTCTCACTTTTTCCCCAATCGACCTCTCGTTCCACATTGGTGAACAATCGCTATGGAAAAATGCCTGACCTTTGTTTTATGGACCATTTGCGATACAGAGAAAAACGCCAGAGTGTGATTCTTCTTACTACCTCTGGTACAGGAGAAAAAGCCAGCAGCCCACAGAAGCTCTGAGCAGAAAAGGCCTTAGAATATATGTGTGTATTGTGTTATGCATGTGTGTAGGCACTGCTACTTTGAGCCACATATTCAGTTTGAACTTTCATGCACCATAAAGAGCCATTAAGCAGATATGTGTAAATCATAGACTGAGAGGGGAAAAAAAAACAACAAAATAGCTCTTGCGTTACAAGGCTGACTCCAGAACAGATGGGATGCTTCACTCTGCTGAAAAAAGCCCAGGGCCTAGCACCAGACTCCATCGTGATGACCAGTCCGCTGTAGATTCCACGAAAGTAAATCTTGACTTGCCTGAGATCCAAAATCCAATTAATTCATGTCAGGGAAAGCTCTCCTGTACTGAGGTTGAGTTTATTTGAAAAAATCTGAACAGGCCAAACAGGAAAATGTGCTTTCATTTCCAGAGGCAGCCAAGAACTGAGACTGAACGCCATTTTAAATGAGCTTTCCCAATGAGGTGCCACCCCTGTTTTTATCCAGATAATTGGGATGATTGGCCACCCTTAAACGACCCCTGCTTGGCAAGCAGTTTTCTTCTTTCTTTCTTTCTTCTTTTCTTTCTTTTTTCTTTTCTTTCTTTCTTTCTTTCTTTTCATTCTTTTCTTCTTTCTTTCTTTTCTTTCTTTCTTTTCTTTTCTTTCTTTCTTTCTTTTCTTTCTTTCTTTCTTTCTTCTTTTCTTTCTTCTTTCTTCTTTCTTTTCTTTTTCTTTTCTTTCCTTTCTTTCTTTCTCTTTTCTTTCTTTCTTTTTCTTTCTTTCTTTCTTTCTTTCTTTCTTTCCAAATATAACCATAACAAATGCATGTTGCAGTCAACATTGTTATTAAAAAAAGGCCTTGACAGATGATGAGAAAACCAAAATCAGACAGCAGACAAACATTCAGGTGCTATGTGCAGAAATGAGTCGTGCCTGCCAAATAAACTTTTCCAAACAGCTTAGCTATAGAACAAAAAGCTGAATCATTTGTATCGTGACATCAAACATAAATCCATTCAATAAGAAGAAAAATCAACTGGTTCAATCACATTGAAATATGTGGTTTTTGTGGATGTGTGCACAGCAAGTTCCAGTGAGGAACTTCCTCATTTTAGAACATCAGCTGGTGGTTGCATTTGGTTTCAACAGGACTGCAGAGGTGTTGCAGCGCCCTGAATTAACAATGACTGTGACAGTTGCCTTTGTCATTATGAATGCATTTGCTGTATAGCAGACACTAGACTCCACACTGAGGCAACTGGCACGATTTAATCCATTTCACAGTGAACAATTGGTCCACAGTCTATGATGACTTGATAATTTCATAATTTCACACTACTGTTTTACATACAGCAGACATGGCCAGCTGATGCTCTGCCTGTGCCTGTGAATGAGGCCAATGGCAACTTCCTGGCATCTCTTGAGGACAATTATTGACAACAGACAAAAGAATATGCCACTTCCACTATTTAATGATGGCTGTATTTCTGTGGATAGCTGGGTTTCAAAAATGTGCAAACTCTCATCACAGTCAGATTGTTTACCTAACTGAATGTTTGTTTTAAAAAATCATTTTTACTTTTACTTTCAAATTCAGATATTTTTCACAGCCTGAGCTTCCAGCTTAATGAGCTTTCCTAAATGTAATCATTTTTCCACGAGCATAAAAAAACCAACCATTACATATTTGCTTTTCATTTACATATTATCACACACTATAATTACACACACAACTTCAAAGTTAATTAGTTGAGGACACAAAATGTGTTACATAAGAATTCATATAAATTCTACTGAAGCAACTATGTACAGTTTTTTTTCAGTGGCAGTAGGGGGCCTATGTGGGCCTTAAGAGGTAATTGCAGGACTGTGGTGTGTTAGATTCTGCTGGGCATCAGGTCGGGGGAAGGGTACTGGAACACATCAGTTATAATTTTCCCCTCAAAAACACCACCAATATTACAATCCAAAGTGATAACTTAATCTTACGTAAATATTTTAGTAACACAATACTAGTTATCAATAGCCACGAACAGCTGATTTACATTCAAAAAAAAAACAGCCACCTTAACACAGTTTACAATATTATCTTAGAAGCCAGCAATAGATTGGATATACTAGCAGCGATATCCTTGTTGCTGAAATGGGCTGGTTTGGATTATGACCAAAAAGAGAACAAAAAATGCTAGCCAACAACTTCAGTTCACCTTTTGGTTACATGTATCATGTCTTTGTGAACCTCTTTCAGAAGCAATCATCCACCTACTTTGGCATTCAGCCAGCTGTTGCCTTCTTATGTATGTTCAACCTGTAGGCACTTCCTCCAGACACTATCAGAGCTTTTGTTTCTCAGACTGGAGTAAAAATAAAACAGTGTTTTTCATGGATAGGATATAGGTTGCTATTTACAACATAATAGACAGGAAGAGAGCATGTGTATCATCTGTTTTGGGCAGAGATATAATTTCAGACAGATTTTGTCCCAAATAAACCACATTATCATACCTGTTTCGAAATGGGTCTGGCAAAATAAGCTAAATTGTCCCCATCTCTGCTTGTTGTTTTTCACATAGAAAAATAAACCTTGCACAGAAAACAAAAATTAACAACATTCATTTTTAATTCAGACAGTGGCGTCGCATCCATTCAGCCTAAAGGTATTTACAGGGACGACACAAGCGGGATCGCTTACTGTTGTGCTTCATTAAACAGTCCATAATGTACAACATAATACACTTTGTAGTGTGGAGGAGGCTTCTCGTCCTTCTGGCCATATGGAAGTCTTGTTTGTGTACAGTGATTACATTTGTGTTTTTATTTCATTCAAAACAAGTAGGTGTGCTGCAGCACCTCAAGAAGCCCTTGGGCAAAGTAGCAAAAATGCACGTTAATATTTCATTGCAATTAATGACATGGATTTTTACATAGAATCCAAGACCAATAATTTTAATTAACTTATAATTATCTCAGTTGCACTTCATGTACAAATCTATAGTGGCCTAGTCTGCCCCATCATGTGGAGGAAACCCTATAGAAGCCAGGTAAGGGTGCCAGAAGGCTTCCCCGAGTTATCCTGAAAAAGTAGACCTAATCCTGCCAGACAGCAGGGAACGGCTGCTATCCTGGCCTGTCACAACCACTCTGGGCCCTCACGGCTGAGGCGTCACAATGAAAGCCAGTGCTCCGCGGAGAAGAGCAGGACACCGGGGAGAGGACGAGGTACAAGGGTCAATAAAGGAGAGGATTTAAATGCTTGGCTGTTCTTTTTATGCCACCCAGAGGACTCAGATGGAGCAGGTGGATTTATGATAGCACCTGAGAGGATAGGAGGCTGCACTGGGTGTGAAGGATATTAATCGTTTATTATTTGCCTTTTATATATGATTCACCTTCTGGTCATATGGTATCCTCATGTCCTTGTGTACTTCTGTGTACTTTCAGAAGTAATCAATGGCAAGGCAATTGCCCAACCACAGACAACACTCAGGGATTTATGACACTGGTGCCTGACTCCATCATGATCCCCCTCTCTTCCACTTGTTTCCTTATTAAGCATTTCCGGTGCCCATTCATCCATCTATAGCAGCAGCTAGGTGGTGAAAATAGTAGAACTTTTATTGGCTAATTTCCCTTAAGATCAGGTGGAGAGCCAAAGAGTTGGAGTTTGCAAGTGGGAGTATGGCCGCAAGTTTTGGCAAGTATGTAATAGGCAGCAGCTTTCACTGTACTGATCAAGTGCCAAAAAAGAACAAACCACTGGGTGAGCAAATTTAAAGCACTAGGGATGAGTTTTTATGATTATTTTTAGGGTGGTTGGGGTTTTTTTTTTGTTTGTTTTGTTGTTTTTTTTTTTTTTTCTTCTGTAATTGTGAAAAGCTCACCCCGAGCAGTCAGTCACATTTGAAATTCCATCGGTTGTGGTCTTTTCTATACAAAAAGA
Organism: Archocentrus centrarchus; assembly: GCF_007364275.1. Lineage (NCBI taxonomy): Eukaryota > Metazoa > Chordata > Actinopteri > Cichliformes > Cichlidae > Archocentrus > Archocentrus centrarchus. Next base: position 2,191,673 of record NW_022060145.1, read on the forward strand.
AGCAGAATAAAAAAAGAGGATGGGGGCTAGAATGAAGAGAGAAAAATAGATCAATATTTAATTTTCTCCCCAGGAGATATGTTCAGGCACTAATCGGCAGCGACCTGGAAAAGAGACACCTGGAATAGCAAACAGCGAAGCGAGCTGTCCTCTCCTCTCCTTCCACCACATCTTCTGCTTCCCGGGGCAGTCTTTCACTTTGCCTATACTGTCTCTGTCAGGATGTGTTTCTTATTTATTCAGTCAAATCCATCCCTCCCTTACTCTCTTTTCTGCCCATTATCCCAACACTTCGTTCTCTCGCTCATCTGCTTTCTGTCATCTTCTCACTTTACCCACATTCATCCCATGCCCTCGTGGTTTCACTTTTTTTTTTTCCAGCCATGTCTCTTGCCCTTGCAGTCCTCCCTCTCTTTCTCCAGTCTTCTCACCCAATCTCTTCTTTCTTACTTTCAATCTTTTGCTCAATAACTACTTGTCCAGCATGACAGAACAGCTGAGATTGGGGTTGCAGGAGAAAGCAGAGATTCACTTAACAAAATCGCTATACATGCAGCAGGTATCACTCACAGCAGGCACTCCAGCTGTGCGTGGAATTGGTAATCCCGCATTGTGTGCTCTTTCTTCATTACAGAGCTCACTGATTGAGCTCCCTGCACATGACTCTCAACTCACGTGCATGTACAGTACTCTTATTGGCAATATATGGCTCTTTAGGATAAAATGAACCGTTACACTCGGGTGATATTTCCTGGAGAGAAGAATGCAACACAGCACTGAAGTGATTTCTCCAGACTGGTCATGATTTGATTTGTAAGGCTTTCACATTTTCATTTAGCAACATGGAGCAGCCCATCTGTATTTCAAAAGCATTTCAAATTCATGTTCCTTCTCTCACTTGGGGTTTAACAAGACCTCAAGCGTAATGAGCTTCATTTCCAAGTTGAACAAATTCATACAAATTGGGTGTTATCGCTTCAAATTACTGCTCTGATTTCTGTGCCAGAGATGCCTGCCTGATAGCAATAATAGAATTGTTTTTAATATGCCAGACCATTTGTGTAGGAAGTATCAGGATATTTCATTTAAGTAATGTCATAGGGTAAAAATGTTAAGAAATATCCTTGAATTTCACCTTGGTAAAAAACAAACAAACTATGTGTTCCTTTTATATATTTATATATAAAACTGCAAATTCTGTAAATGAAAAATGGAGACCCCACACTCTGAGATATTAGTTCACTGAAGAGTTTGAGGTAGTCTGATCTAAATGTAGTTACATATCAAAGGTAACATATTACCTATGTTGCTTTAATTTTTTTTACTTGCATTGTGATATAGAGTGTCAAACTAAACAACTTCTATTTCACTTGAATGTGAAAAACTCCAGTAGTTAGTCTCCTCCAGCATCAGAGGAAAACACAAGCCAGCTAATTACAGCTCTTGCTGTCTTCACCAGGTAGATCCACAGCTGCTAGAGTCTGATGTGTAATTACATTGCTCAGAAGGCACAGATCAGCTACAGCATTGTCAGGCTACATCACTGCCAGTAAAATAATGGGGTGGGCAATGGTTGGCTTATGGTCTCTGAATTAGTACTTAAAATGTGTTTATAGTCATTCTACTGGAGGGCAGAGTGAACAGCCAACCGTGATGAAGGGAGTGAAGAGATGAGCTCTTATGAGAGTGGGAGAACTGTCCACATTTTTCAGCAGTCTCCAGGCAGCCATTCAATTGAGTGCAAATGTCAGATTTCGGAAAGTGACAGACAATGATCCCCACGATACCTCCTCTCCAACAACAGATCTGTGTATCTGACATGTAGTCCAAATATTCTGCTTAAACGCTAACCTACCTTACTCAGTCTGTTGGAAAGATGGACTTCACAGTTTTGAATCAAACACAATTTGTATTTTTATCATAACATAGCCTTTGAAGTGTAACAGAAAAGCAAAAGTGGCTGATTTATCCATGCGTCTGCCCATTTTCTATCGGGTCCAGGTTGTGGGGCCAGCAGTATAAGCAGAAATACCCACACCTCCCTCTTCCCAGCCATTCCACAGCTCGCCAGGAGTATATTCCTCACAAGCCAACCATGAGACAAAGCCTCTCCAGCATGTCCTCAGCCTGCCTCAGTGTGTTCCTGAGCCTGAAACACCACACCTGGAAGGAATCCAGGAGGCATCCTGATCAGGCGCCTAGACCACATGACTAGTTCCTTTCAGTGAAGAGGGGTATCTAGCGGCTCCATTCTGAAATGAAATTTATGGTCCTGCAAATGTATCCATCTAGACAGCAAGCGGAGGGGTGGGTGGGGGTGGGGTGGGGTTCACCCACCTCAGACGTGCCCGTGCACTTCTCCAAAATCCTAACTGCACATTACTGGACGCAGATGACATGTGTCCAGTGAATGCTTGAAAAGTAGCCTGGAATAGGCAAGGGAGTGACAGCGGAGTTCAATGGGAATGGGAAAACCGTGAAAAAACTTCAAAGATGAAAAAATACATGTATGAAAAGCACAAGCTGCAGTGGACACTTTCATTGTTTTTGATATTTAGTTTTAGTTCAGCTTGTTGTATGTTATAACTTCACTCTGCCCCATGGCTGGCTGATGAGCCAACATCAGCACAAGCAAGAGTGACCCACAGACCAGTTGCACCACATACTCTGTGCACCGCCTACATCAACAACAGAGCTCTCTGCAGGTAGACGGGCCACCAGTGGACTGCAAACACCCTGCCCCTGCTGAACCATAAATTCTGCTTGAGCTCCTTCCAAATGAGTGAGCTCTTCACCATATCTTGTAAGAAGACCGCCCCTTGGAGAAAGCTTATTCTCAGGTAACATGGTTCCTTTTTATATTGATCATAGGTCTCATTAGAATTATATTTTGTTTTGGCCTTTACCAAAGATCAGTTTGCCCATTTGGAAGCCCTACCAGGGGCAAATTACCCAAGGTAACTCTTGGGAAGACTTGGGGGTAACTGTGGCTCACAGGGTAGAGCTGATCATCCACAGGCTGAACATTTATGTTTCGGTCTCTAGCACCTTCTGTCAAAGTGCCCTTGAACAAGTTACTGATATTGAGCATGTTTTGTGTGACAGATAAAAAGTGCATAAAGGGATATAATAAAGTGCTGTATGAATGTATGTATGAATGGCTTTTAATGCATAAGCTCTTTGAGTGCTTGGAAAGAGTGGGGAATCGCTATATAAAAATCTTCCATGATTGTAAGTTATGAAATTGTAAAACTGACTGATGGTAAATTGTTAGCAATACAATATCTGGGTGAGCCACACCCCCTCTCTCCCCTCAAACAGCAAACAACAGATTCATTTAGTTATAGTCCCTGTATTATAACATGGGATAATCATTTGATACCAGGTTCCTGGTACCTGGTGTTCTTCAGTTAGTCACTTTAAATGAAATCAAACTACTACATTAAGTGCTAGTAGTAGTAGAATAGGAGTACAATGCAAAATTCCTAATATACAACAGTATCCTGTGCTGGTTTCAAAGTACAAAGCTATCAAAAGGAAGCCACTCTGCAGTATCTCTCCCCACTTTCTTGACTGCAGTGAATGAGTGAATGAGATAAGAGCTTTCGGAGGTAAGTGGACCTTATCCAGTGGATAGAAAGGTTGTTCAAGGTTGATCTGTTGTGGGGATTCTGACATTGGACAGCTAGCCAATCAAGCTGTCGTGCTGATATCCAAAAAGCATGCACACAAGCACACACTCGCATAACTGGAGCAAAACAGAAACTCAAGAGACTGAATTACCATACTAGACTTCCCTTTGAATATTTCACTTTACTCTATATTTCTTCTGACACTTAGACAACCATCTATGGCCTGTTGGTGGGTGTTAGAATTGGTCTGCGCTGAAGGAAGTGTGAGTGTGTGGATGGCAGTATCTCCTGTCTACACAAAGCCTCTGGGGGAAGACACGAGAGAAGCAAAGAGACGGAGAGAGAGAGGCAGGAAACCTTTGCCCCCAAAGGGATAGTCCCAATACAGCTGCTGCCTGCTGCCTGACTCCTTCTCTCTGACTCGCTGCATGCACTGTCAACCTGTCTGGCCACAAACACACACTCACACACACGTGCACATGCACACACAGACACCGGCACAAATACACCAAAAGATGAAAACAGACTATTACCTTTGCACTGCAGTGATGAACTGTGTATGTGATAGAGGAATAGCAATCACAACGCTAATGCAGTCGATTTCATGCTTTAAACCCTCATCTCAGCCCATCATACAGAAGGTTACTCATCACACACATACACAATGTGTTTAATTAATACTGACATCACACTCCTAGCAGGAAAGCGGGCATGTTTTTTTCTGTAATTGTGTGTGTGTGCGCCTGTGTTGCGCGCGTGTGCATGTAAGACAATACGAGCGCAGGAGTCTCTACAGCTTCTCTACGTGGAGAATAAGTGGCCATTTAAATATATGCAAAGCTCATTCTCGCACAGAGTGAGGCCAACCTCCTCTCAATGTCACCTACACAGTCTTAAGAAGCCCTCAATTAACTTATTAGCAATTCTGCAGAGCTTAACATGGGTGCTAATGAAGGACTATGGAAAGAAATGAACTTAATGATAGGAAAGAGGAGTCTGGCACGCCACATTTTGCAGTGCTCTCAGGTTTTTGATGTGGTCATGAAGAAGGTTTTTGCCATATGATCATTGTTAAGAGTTATTTGAATAAATAAAATCAAAGAAATCACATTACTGTTATGACAGAAATTACATATAAATAGCCTAAAATTGAAAGTCCATCAGATGCATGCAACTCTCTTCACAATGGCTCAGTTCAATTTAATTCAATTTCAATTTTATTCAATTTTATTCACATAGCACCAAATCACAGCAACAGTCACCTCAAGGCACTTAGTATATTGTAAGGTAAAGATCCTACAATAATAGTACTCAAGATGCTGAAAATTACATAGAGACTATTAAGCAAATATAAGGAAAATGAAGTATTCATTTTATTTATGCACAGATGTGCGCAGATTGTCATGTCAGTTTCCACAGCGCAGCAGGGCCTGACCAAACATCAGATTTATGAATCAACAAGAGCCACTGTAGTGATTTCTGACCAAAACATTATCATAAGAAGTGAAAGAAAATGCATGTACACTACTAAAATACTTAGGGTATTAAATGACCTTATAATATTTAATATAATGTTTCAGCCAGCATGGGTTTGACTCTCCTGTGTGCCACTCTGTGTAGGTATTTATTGCAGATATTTTTTTCAATCATGCATCTCCATAAGAAAAGTTATAGATAAACAAGACACACAGGAAAGCTACAAAAGTAAAGCCCGAGTTGTAAAAATAGAATTATTTATCCTGTACATAATAACATCTAATTTCTCTCTCTCTCCCTCGTTCCTGCCATTTCTTTATGCTGATTACCATTCCTTTCTGCACCCCTTTCCTTCTTTCTCTAAACTCTGTCAGCTCCTCCTTCTTCTTCTGTTCCTTATTCATCTTCTCCTTCCTCACAATTTGTTTCCCTCCTTTCCTTCTTCCGCTCTCGTTCCCTCCCTCTCCAGCCCTACAGGCTACAGGCAGTAACAGTCTTGCACAAAGTGACACGATGGTTGTAATTGGCTGCCCTCTGCCACAAATCAGATCACAGTTGGTGCTGGGAGTGCTCTGGCGATTACCCATAACCCCCACCCCACAGATCAGTGGCTAACTCCAAAGAGACTTGGAGATAGGCAGGAGTGAAAGGGTTAGAGACTAATTTTGTTACTGTGTTTTTGTCGTCTCATCAGCTCCCCTGCCATTTTACCATCCATCGATTGAGGGTATCAGAAACAACAGCTTCTTCTTAAGTGGTTCCTTTTCAGATTAGCGCTGAGCTGATGATGTAGGAGCACTGAAAAGGCGACCAGTGTTGTTTTTAAAACATAGCTGTCAGTTACCTTTCTTCTCCTTTCCGTTTCCCTCTTCCTCATTCCCTGTTCCAAAATTTTTTTTCTGTAAAGTGAAAAGAAGCTGATGAGATTCAAGTCAATTGCTCCTGTGAGCAATTGACTTGGAATTGCCTGGGCTTCTTAGACACTGCATCGACCCTCCATTCTCGGTAAGGGGTCATGCTTGATGTGGTCCTTTATTAGCTCAAATTAGGCTTCAGTGTCTGCAAGAAGGGAACATCCATCTCCTTATTCATTTGTTCTTCTTGTCCCCATTTATTTACTTAGTTGGCTAGGCAGGGGCTGTTTGGACAGAGAGCATGGTCGCCCCGGGCAGGGACACAAATATCATCTTAGCACATTAGTTAACAAATCACCATTTTGGGGGTGAAGGTCAGAAAATGGGAAATAGGTTGAGGCTAGAAAAGCACGAGAGGAACTGGAATGCATTTGCTGAAGAACGTGCATTTCTACTCCATCTGCACAAACGTTTGACACATGACTTTTAGACCTTCTCAGTTCCCCAGCTATTGATTTAGATTCATTATACTTCATTATGAAAATCTGTCACAGTCACTTTTTGTCAGTGTCACACATCAGTGTGAGATTTGTGTGTGTGTGTGTGTGTGTGTGTGTGTGTGTGTGTTGTGTGTTGTGTGTGTGTTGTGTGTGGTGTTGTGTGTGTGTGTGTGTGTGCAAAAAAACACAGCACCCTGTAGTGAATGGAAGTCATGTGAACTAGCAATGTTGCATGAAACTTATTAATAATGAATAAACAAATGAATAAATAGTTTGATAAACTGAAAAAGAAAATTCATAGTTTAAACATTTAAAAGGGGATTTAAATAAATGAGTTTGCATTAGATGGTGGAATAGCCACCGTCACACTGTAATATTAGATTATTAGATATTTGCCCTGATGCATGTGGTAAGATGTATATTAATGAGTGTCAAAATGCTGAGTTTGATTTATTTAACTCAAATTAATAGCTTTTTACTTTTAACCAAAAATTAAATGAATATTAATAATGTTTACTAACTGTTAATAATTGGTTTGTAATTATACAGCTCTTATATATGTAATTGTATGCTATGTTGCAACGGATGCTTATATTACTTGTTTAAAAGAAGATAAAAAGCAGGTGAGCAGGTTGGGTAGCATGACTGTGACTCTGGAGGCTGCTGCTGTTTGGTTTTTATTTCCGGTTTTTTTGCATGCTTTCACTGTCACTGGTAGGGTTAGGCACCAAAGGTACCTGCAAGTACTTGCATAAAATACAACAACTAGTCTTACTGTTACCATAACACGTGTGTCACACTAAAGGACGCGTTGTGTGTTTCTCTTCGACATCTTTAACGGAGAGTGGCAACATTTGAAACCCTGGATATGAGGACAGGCTCGCTGATCAATAAGGAACCTTATTTAAAAGACACAACAACATTGGCAGTAAGTAACAAAAAAAAAAAAAATAGTATACAAAATGTTATGAGCTATGAGCCTCTCCAGAATGTAAATGTATCTATCATCTATGATACAGTACAATACAATTCTATTTGTATTATGCACATTAATGATATCACTTTAAATCATAACATTACTATAATTAATGACTATAATTAATTATTTGGTTGTTGTTAGCGGCTAAAGTAGCATTTACTCCAGTTAATTAATTGTCAGTTCACAGTTCTTTAGCGATGGCTATCATGAAGTGTTTCTGTGCTCTAAGGAGTAAGCAAAGCACCAGTCCTTAAGTAGTTTATGCCTTTGAGTAATTTAATCCCTGTGACAGTACATATTTTATAAGCTCATTACATGGTTTTTAGGTAAAATATTATTCTACAAAGTAACCGTAGGAGCTGTCAGATATGTTATAAAAGGTGCAATATTCCCTTTTGAATTGCAACAGAGTGGAGTAAATAAAGAAGCTCAAAATGCTATTTAACTTGAGGAAACGTCTGCGGTTATTCTTAACCACTAGATAGAAGTTACCCCCATAAGATAAGCAATAAGCCAAAATGATCATCGTGTAAAATGACTGAGATCTTTAACTGTTATTATTTAATTATGAACACCGAAGTTTGCCCTTCTTCTGCTCACAACCTGCACATACAGGCCAGAGTTGCACCCTTTGTTTCAGCTAAGAGGGATAAAGCACAGATATTTCATCGATGACTTCCTATTGCCCATTTCCACAGCTGATTATTGGCTCATTAAACTCACCATATCAATTTATAGATTGATGGCCATGGAAAAGCATTAACCCAGGGGTGCTGAGGGATCCGGCTTAAGAATCACTGTTAAACATGAGCAATTTAGAAGATAGTGGAGCATTTCTTGTAAATGGAGGTTTAAGATCCCTCGTGGCTCAGCTGCAACTATATAGCGAAACAGATGGTAACAATCCCGAAGACATTTCCACCACAAAGATAGATGTTTAGTATGTGGTTTATGTGTAGGAAAGTCACCAGAAGAAACTTTTGCATGTTTCAATTGCAGAAAATGCATCAAACACACTAACAGCCTCCCAGCAGTTATTCATGGGTATCCAACAACAACATCTTTAACCCCCACCACCTTGATCATTACAATGACAACAACGACAACTCCCATAGGGTTTGCCCTTACTAGGAGAATGCAAAATGTCGCCTAGCTGACATCACTCTCGCCTTGAGTTTCTTTCAGCACAGGGGGAGCGGGGGTTTGTGATGAGCGATGAAAGGTGAAGTAGAAGTGAGCAAGTGTTCTTGGTGTTTTTCTGTGAAACAGCGATTTTTGACCGTCTCTAGAAGGCAAGCCTGTGTTTCTCTCTCAGCTTTGGTTCCTTTTACAGTCTCTATTTGAATTTAGGTGGAGTGAAGGAGAGGTAGACGGGGCTGGTGGGAGCAGACAGAGAGCACAGGGGTTATTGTCAAACAGAGATCCTCTCTCCTCTGCTTATCTCAAATTCTCTCTTTCTGATCACAAATCATAGCCCTGACTTAACTCGAGCAAAGAGGAGAAAAGCCAGAGCCCCTCAGCTATCTTCACTGCTTTTACCCGGTCTTCTCTATTCTCATCTCTCTCTCTCTCTCTGTTCCAGTCATGCAACTCGGGGCGGCGTCCTGGCCTTTAAAAAGGCAAACTTGTAATCTGATAATTAACAATCTGCTAAATTTCTCAAAGGAAAACAGTCATGAGAAATGTCTGCCTCATGCCTGTGAGTAGGATGACCTTTTGCTGAGGCTGGAATGGCAGGCGAGGGCGACTCACTTAGAAGCATTTTAATTAGCTCTGCTCACGGCTGTGTGTGCTGCCAATGGACAGATGAGGGAGGAGGAAAGAGATAGTCAAGGCCAGATGCAGACGTGAAAAATGAAAAATATTTCTTATTTAATACTCCCCCCCCCCCATCTTAATGCCACAGTATGCTACTTAGTGTGGAATGAAGGTGGAGGAGGAATGGAAGAGCGAGATGGTGGCTAACTTCTCCGGCTTTTGCAATATTTCTCTTTTCCTTGTTGTTGTTGACTCCAGCAGTTCTCTTTTGCAGCCTCAAGGTGAGACTATAAGGTCAGGAAGTGCATCTTTTAAAGTTGTATGACTCAAGAAATTAAATAAATAAAATAAAATAAAAGTATCAGGCCTCTCACTACTGACTACTTTCATTCTGTCCTCTTCCTCTGTGTTTGTTCTTGCTCTTTGCCTTGCTACACCCAGGCTGACTTGTCTGGGTGTAGGGTACACACTAACCTCAGCAGCAGTGTAGGAACATTGCAGCCCTTTGGCATATTTAGTGGCTTTCCCCAGTATGTCAGTGTTCATCTGCTGCAAAAAGAACAAAGCTTGCAAAGCAGTAAGAAATGCTTTGCCCTCTCGCTTTGTTTCAAGGAAGCTCTTCTGCTATTCTTCTTTTTTTTTCAATTATAATGCTACAATGACTTGATGAATGCATGTCTTTATTCTCTCTTTATATATACTTTACATACTGTATCCTATTAGTATTGCTTTGTAATGACACAGTTCCCCCAGCTGGGATCATTTAACTTTTGTGCTTCAGTGCTTTTTTGCTTTATAGGACACAATAAGGAGATACATTTCTAAATCAAACACAGCACACTGTCATAATGTCTCGCTGCAAACTAAAGCTGTGATTTATTGGCAAGGAAAGGGAATAATGTATTTCAGAAATCCAGAAACAAAACACCCAGAGGAGACCAATGGAAGTCAGTTCAACAAAGTCAATAAACGATCATTATTCCACCTCGTTTCAAGCACACATAGACAAATAGTGAGTGAGATATTACTACTGTGACTCCGAGAAGCAGCCAGAGCTAATGCACTTAGAGGGTTAATCACTGCATTGTATGCAAATATGTATTAAGAGTGTCTGCCCTATGAGAGGGTTGAATGAAGGAATTGGGCCCAGGCAGTAGGTGACATTCAGCACCAGTGTAACCTCTGCAGATAGCTTCCCTAACGCTATTTGTGAATGTTAATTGCTTTTCGGCTGCCGTCGTCGCCCTCCCCTGCCTCCACCTGTCCCTCAGCACCAAACAGTTTGGAACTCACACTGTCCCTAAAACCAGAGCTGTTGTTAAAGAGAGGAAAAATACTCCTGGGAATAAGGTTTTTTGTTTTTACTGCATCACATCAAACTGATGCCTTTATGATTAAAAGTTTCCTCTTGCATATATATATATATATATATATATATATATATATATATATATATATATATATATATATATATATGTTTTTGTCTGACTTTTCTCATCCACATGTACATACAACAACAGGAGAGGAAGGGAGGAGAGTGAAGAAGGGGGGGGGGGCGAAGATAGAGATCTTTCCATTTCTGACAGGGTGCTTTGATTGAGGTAATCCACAGAACTGTGGAAATTAAAACCTCATCTGTTTAAAACATGCAAATAGACCTTTTGATTTAGCTGCAGAGGGAAATCAAAAGATTACCCCCAATAGTTATAGATTAGGTTTCCACCTCCTCTTTCCTCTCTCCTTTTTTATTCTGTTTCTTCTCCTTCCTCATGCAGATTTCAGTCAGGATATCTAACTTTTCCACAGAGGGGTGGAGGAGAAAAGGAATGGATACCTGTGATCTAAATTTGGCCCGTAATACTGATATCAGGTACAATCCATAGGCAGTTTCTCATGCAAGCAGCCTCTTTAAGCAGGGTTCATATTAGAAAATGAAATATTAGCCTAGTAAATCCAGATTCAACATTTTATATTATATTCCCAATCAACATCTTAGTTGTGACAGAGAGGATTTGCCTATAAATAAAACTGTGGATAAATGATAAAATTACCCCTGGCTTGTGCTAGGTTAAAAGTGACACTAAACATTTATGAATGCCATGAATCTGTGTGTTAAAACACAAACCATTTAGTCTGGAGTGATGTTTTATGGACTGCGTTTAAGTGGACAACATTGCTAAACAATCCTTTTTTATTTTGTTTCTATTGCTTGCAGGCTCCCTCTTAGTGATATTCAAGCAAAAGCCATATAAATGCTAACAACATTCCATTGATTTTCTTGGGCGTGCATGTGTGTGTATGTCTGCAGTTGTGTCTAAAGCATCAATCTTGTTTACATGGGGGACTTAGGGTGGAGGTCTCAGCTTGAGACAATATTAGATGTAAATTTCAACTGCTTCCTGTAAAATGTAATGCATTTACTGAACACCAGCCACACCAATTATTCAAACCTGTTAAAGCAGTAAAGCTAAAAAGCAGTAAACAGAGAAGAGAGGGGACGGGAATGTTGAAGATGGAAGTAAGTTTATCTCTGCAAAAACTTCATACTAAAAAAAAAAAAAACATGGAATGCTGAGAAGTGTCTGCTTGTTTAAAAAAAAAACTGAATGTTGCAACCATGGTATGCTGACATTAGAGAGAAAGGGCACGGGGATCGCAGGGATCAGTGCAAGTATTCATTTGTGTCTATTGTGGAGGGTTATGTGAAAACAGTGTCCTGACAACAACCCTTTCACACATTACTGAGCCCAGAGTATGTGACTCTGGTGGGTTGTCAGGCAAGATACATATCACAACAAAGGGAGGTTAGATAAGAGGTCATAACCATTCAGTTTGTGGGAAAAGATTCCCAACATATTTTTAAAAACACAGTTGGAATAAAATTTAATCAGAGGATTAAATTTTTAATAGATCTCATAGAATTCTTAGGGAATTCTGTGGGTAGCCCACCATCGGCTCTTCATGGAAAACCTATGTGAGCCCCATGTAGGCTGCCTGTAGCAGCTTTGTCCTTTTGGGTGCCTGTGAGGGTTTTCTGTCAGCAGTCCATAGTGGGTATGACCACAGAAAACCCACATAGGGACCCCAAATGGCAAAACTGCTGCTGCCCCTGTGTAGGCACACCACCTTGGGGCCAGTATGGGATAAGTGTGGGTTTGCCCCACTCACACAGCCCCACAGCTCACCCATACCTACTTACTGTGGCCCCACACAGCCATGTTTGCTGGCACATTATTCATAATAAAGAAATGTGACTGTTGTGCAGAAGATGAAACAGTAGAGCATGTTTTAATACACTGTCAGAAATGTGAGGCTGAGAGAAGACAACTGATTCAAAACCTCAGTAAAATGGAAGTTAAGCTGGATCTTATTGTTATACTGCAAAAGAACTCAAGAAGTGAAAGATATCACACCATATTTCATTTCCTAAGTCAGACTAACTTGTTTAATAGGATTTGAGTCCTTCATACCAATTGGTAGTGGTAATGTAACATGGGTCATATGTGGGTCCCACACTGTAGCCATATGGTTGCTGGAGTAGTCTTCTCAAGTCATTGAAAACATTTCTAGAAAAGATGTCCTAAAAGACATTCATTTACATCTAAATTAGGCTGAAAAGTAAAAAGATTCAAACCCAGAACCTGCTGAGTGCATTTCTCATGGGACTGTGTGTGTTGCACGTAATCCCGTGAGAAATATCATTACGTGTAGATATACAAATGACACAAACACCTTTTTATATTGAATTTTATACTTATGATAAGCATTTTAAACTCAAGTTTTACTCGCCCGGAAATTTTTTTACCTTTCACTATGTCACCAAATTTAAACATAAAGAGGTGTCTTTTTGAAGCCCAATGAATGGTCAACCAAACTTAGCCCTGAACACAGTGCCCAAGGACTTCTGGTGGTGTTTGGCACCGAGACGCTGGCAGCATGTTCTTTGTATGTCAGATAGGGTGCAATATAGGGTCTCTGAGTATCTGGCTTGTTCCAGCATGTTCTGTTTATGCAGGCAGTTTGAGTGCTGCGTCAGTGCCTGAGGCTCTGATTTTGCAGTGTGTTGGGGCACATTATCCTGCTGTTGGAGGCAGCTTGTCATTGTCCCTGAATCTTGAACCCAGTGTTTTGAGTTTCTGATATGTTCGGTTTTTTTCTAGTTTGGTTTATCTTTTGATTATGCTTTTATATTCTGTATTCTATATTATTCACATTCTCAGGTTTTAGTTCTTATCTACTTCTCTTCTTGGTTTCAGTTTGGCTTAGTCCTCCTCTGCATTTATCATTTGTGTTTTATGTCAAGTTAATCTTATCTCTGTGTCTATCTTTTGCCTCACTATGTCAAGTTCTAATGTCTGAGCCTTTTTCTCAGTGTTGGTTATTTCCTGTTTTGTTTTGACAGTCTCTTGTCTCTCGTGCTCTGTGTTTAGCTCTACACCCCTTGTCTCACCCTCTGTGATTTGTTCCAGCTGTGCTCCCATCTCCCCTTGTCATGTATTTATATTGCCTTTGTCTTCCCTTGTTCTTTGCTGCGTCCTCCCCTCATGGTTGTGTGTTCATCTGTTCTGTGTGTGTGCTTGGAGATTTTTTTATTTTTATTTTTGGATTATGTTCCCCTGTTCAGCTTCTCTGAGTGTTTTTAGCATTTTGAAGATAAACTCAGCATTAAAGCTGCTTTACATTTATGTCTGCCTTCCGAGTTCTGAATTTGAGTCCACACTCTGCCTGTCACACAGCTTGTCTTGACAGAAGGGCATGACCACTGTGGACCCAGTGGATTAAATGTTGCTGGAGTACAGTGAGGAACTGGGTAGACTGTGTAAGATCCTAGACCACATCTTCAGTTCCATTGACTTAAAGACTGTATCAGTCTGGCTGAGTGCTACAGATGCTTTGATATAGAAGAGTCAGCTGCTGCTTCAGTTTTCTGAGACTTCTGTTCTTGGGATTCAGTTCAATTTCAATTCAATTTTATTAATTTATATAGCGCCAAATTGTTAAAAAAAAAAGTCACCTCAAAGCACTTTATATTGTAAAGTAAAGACCCTACAATAATTACAGAAAATACCAACAATCAAAACGACCTCCTATGAGCAAACATTTGGCAACAGTGGGAAGGAAAAACTCCCTTTTAACAGGAAGAAACCTCCAGAGAACCAGACTCAGGGAGGGGTAATCATCTGCTGCAAACCAGTTGGGGGTGAGGGGTGGAAGACTGGACAAAAGGCATGAAGAAAGCCAGATTAATAATTAATGATTAAACACAGAGTGGTGTATAAACACAGAGAGTGAAAAGTGAGTGAAAAAGTTAAAAAGTGCATTATGGAAACCCCCAGTACCCTAGGACTATTGCAGCATAACTAAGGGAGCGTTCAGGGTCACCTGATCCAACCCTTGATCAAAGTCCTTGAAGCTTGATCAAAAAGGAAAGTTTTAAGCCCAATCTTAAAACTAGAAAACATGTTTGTCTCCCAAATCCAGCCAATATGCTGGTTCCACAGAAGAGAGCCCTGAAAGCTGAAGACTCTGCCTCCCAGTCTACTTCTGCATATCTTAGGAACCACAAGTAAGCCAGCAGTCTGAGAACAAAGTGCTCTATTGGAGTGATATGGTACTATGAGGTCTTTAAGATAAGATGCGGCCTAATTATTCAAGGCCTTGTATGTGAGAAGAAGAGTACCCTAACTGATCTGAGGAAATACAGGCAAATACAGGCCCGTGAGTTCTTATTCCACGTCACTGCAGCAGCAAACTGGATCATCGTCATAGCCTTTGCAAACAGTCAGCTTCTCTCCAGCCTCCTTTGAAGAAGAGAAGCCTGCCTCCACTCCCACTTCAGGGAAGAAGCAGAGATTCTGTTGTCAGTGCTCCTCACCACTGTCAGAGACTACCTATCAGCCTACGTCTACTGACGCTGGGTCTCCAGATCAACTCCCAATGGTGAATGAAATTGTCTTTTTCCTTAGTGTTCACTCTGGCGAGGAACAAATAAGAAAAATGACTTTTGTTCCTGGCTCCTTGAATTCTGAGACTATGGACTTTGTTCCTGAGTTGGCCCATTGTGGACCGAGAGTTGTTTCTGAGGAAGACAATAACAAGATTGAGCCTAGGGTTTCTAAACATGTCACTTATAAAAAGGTAAAGTTCTGTGTATCTCAGACAGTAAATGAAACAGTGTTTGGTGTTTCTGGGACAACCAAAAACAAAGAACTGTCTTGTGGTTCTGTGATGATCAGTAATAAGCTGTATTGTCATTTTGTTTCCCAGCCAGCCAATATTGAAAAGTTGTGTTTGGTTTCTCTGAGCCGGCAGTAAAAAAGACAATGATTTCAGTTCATGTGCCAGTCCTCAGTAAAACTGAACTGTGTGTTTCCCAGCTTCCCAAAGCTGAGTTTTGCGTTCCACAGCTCACTCAAAGACTATTTATAGTGTTGCTGAGCCGACCGTCTCTGAAACTGTTTTTTTTCCACTCGGCCAGCTCTTTCCAGGACTGTATTCTGTATTAGCCAGCCTGAAAAATCAGAGACTGCTAGTTGTGTGGCTAAGTGGGCACCTCCAGAGACTGTTTATTTTGAGACTGTTATGTAAAACAGCCAGAAACTATTTTTTGTGTTCCACCTTGGGCCACCTCCGGTGGGGACTGTTTATGTTTGGAAGCCTGCACCCCCAGAGACTGCATATGGTGCCCGTCCCGCCAGAAACTGTAGCTCCACCCGGGGCACCCATCCTTGCTTCCAGGGTGGTGTTGGCCAGGGCCCAGTCCGTTCCTGCACCTGTTTCTGCTCCCAGGGTGAGCTCCGTGCAGCCCCAGCCTCAGCTTCAGCTTCCTGAATCTGCTGTGAGCCCTGTGTAGCCTCAGGTGCCAGCAGAGTTGGCTGTGAGCCCTGTGCAACTTGAGCATCCTGTGCAATTTGAGCATCCTGTGCAATCTGAGCATCCTGTGCAACCTGAGCATCCTATGCAACCAAAGCATCTGGTGCAACCTGAGCTTCTTGTGCAACCCGAGCATCCTGTGCAACCTGAGAATCCTGAGCTTTAGCTGGAGCTACCTTAGCTGGAGATTGTGAGACTGAAAGCCTTACTGAACCTGAGCGTGAGGGTCCCAAGTCTGCAGTCTCAGCACTACCAGAGCCTGTGGGCCCTGTCTCTCCTTTGGCCACCTGCCAGGCCATGAGCGGCTTTTCTTCACCTCCGGTGCCCTGTCTGGCATCCAGAGGGTCTCCTCCTTCGAGACAGCCACTGGTGTCCAGTTCAACGTCCTGATAGGCTCTGTCTTACTGCTTCTGGTGTCCTGTCCTGTCCAGCCTCCTGATGTGCTCTGTTTTCACCTTTGCTGGCATCTTCTCTGGCCTCCAGATGAGCACCATCTACTCCTCTGCAAATGCCAGCTTCTTAAGGGTCTTTTTCATCACTGGCCCTTAGAAAATCTTCCTTGCTGACATTGGTCACCAACCATGTCACCCAAGGCTCCTTGTCACCTTCATCAACCTCTAGCCAAGCCTGCAGATGTAAATGTAGATGTAGATGTGTCCCATCACCTCCATCATTGTCGGCCTCCCAAGGAATCCCATCTCCTTCGTCACCTCTGCTGGCCTCCTGAGGGTCATCTCTGTCGCCGTCCAGCAGGGGAGTTCCATCTCCCTCATTTGACCTTAGGGCAGGGGTGGCAAACTCCAGGCTTCGAGGGCTGGTGTCCTGCAGGTTTTAGATGTGTCCCTGATCCAACACACCTGAGTCAAATATAGAAGTCATTAGCATGACTCTGGAGAACTCGCCTGCATACTGAGTAGGTAATTCACCAATTTGATTCAGGTGTGTTGGATCAAGGACACATCTAAAACCTGCAGGACACCGGCCTTCGGGGCCTGGAGTTTGCCACCCCTGCCTTCAGGGATCACCTTTACTGCCGCTGGACCCAGGAAATGTTTTGTCTCTGCCACTGGCCTCCCTGCTGGTCTCCACTTCTGGTTCTCTGGTCAAACTCTTGAACTGTTTTTCCTTCTCTGCTGGTTCCCTGGTCAGCCATCTGAACTGCCACCCTGCTCTGCTTCACCTCAGCTTCCTCAGACTGTTTCCCCAGCTTCATCTTTTGCCATCTTGTGTTTTGGACTTTCCTGGAAATGTTTATATTGCCTCAGTCTTCCCTTGTCCTTTGTTGCATCCTCAGCCCTGGTTGTGTGTTCATCTGTTTTGTGTTTGCCTGGAGATTTTGGGGTTTTGGGTTGTGTAGCCCCTGTTCAGCTTCTCTGAGTGTTTTTTTGTATTTTGAAGATAAACTCAGCATTAAAGCTGCTTTAAGTTCATGTCTGCCTTCTGAGTCCTGCATTTGTGTCCAAACTCTGCCTGCAACACAGCCCACCTTGACACAGCTGCCACTGGGAATTGCCATTGCCATGGGGGAGTGTATTTGATTTGCAACAATGTTTAGGTGTGCAATCCCAATGAATACCACAGTCCAAAATTTCCAAGCAGAACACTGCATTGGGATGAGACAATCAATCTTATTCATTTCACTTGACAGTGGTTTCAGTGTTGTGGGCCCTCTTTTGATTTGAACAGTTTACCTATGTTACATATCAGACCAATGAATCCTTGGGCTCCTTGTATTCATTATTAGCAAACAAGGCCATCGATATGCTTTTTTACACAGTCATCATTAGCTGTTGTTTTAAATCAGGGAACTAATATGTAATATGTGCTTTTAAAATCCCAAAGGTTAGAAAATAATCTGGAGTTAACTGCAGGCTTCATCAGTCACTCATCTTTTTCATGTCTTTCCCTTCCCCCCTTGTTCCCACTGAATATGGAGGACAAACGCATCAAGGCGCTCATAAGCCTTTTTAATCAGCGTGAGAGATTGCCCACATATCTGTTAACTCTGTCACTAATGGCTATTCTTCCTCATTAGGGAATGTTATGCTCCCTCCACCACGTGCAGGCATGATCAATTCCTCTATCATTTAGGACCAGATCAATCTCACATCACCCCTCCCTTTTTAAACTCCAATATCGCTCCTTTCCATCATGATGCATTAGAGCATCTAATTAGTCACACAGCCCAGGGAGTGAAACTGGAGCAGGGGAACAGGTCCGTACATTCAAGGTGGGCTCCAGTGGTATAGATAAGTCTTCATTAAACCAAATCCCATATACCCACACTTTGTAAATGGAAGATAAGGAACATCTCAGTATGTGGATAGTTTGTGACAGTCAGTGTATTACATTACATTGTTTACTCTTTTGCTCCTCCTTTCTCTTAGTCCCACAGATCAATGCTTTTATATGACATATGCACTGCACTTTATTGACCTATAGTATGTTGCTTAGGTCAGCTGTTTCTGTGCTGGAAAAATATTCAATCTTCAGTTTGAGTTGACCTCTTAAGTGTGAAACTCTGATTACTCAGATTAGATTATTTTACCTGTTTCCAGTATAAAATGAACTTGCTTCTAATATGTCAACACTATTCTGTTCTGAAAATAAAGTAAATCATCTTATCTCACTGGTAGCAAAAAAAAAAGGCAGTCAAAATGTGCAGGCTTATGAACAAAAGCGGTTTCAATGACATTATTACAGTTCTTGATGTTTCCTTTAAGGGGAGGCTCAAGACTTACCCTTTGGGTAGAAGTGAATGAAAGCTTGGATGGGCAAGCATTTAGTGAAGGCATTTGGGAATTGGCATTGTTTCTTTGCTGTTCATCTCAGTTATAAGGTCAATACAGCTATCAAAGCACAACACAGTTAAAAAGCCAAGGTGTACAGTCAGTGCCACAAGAAAGCAAAACCCCAAAGCTCAATGTAGCAAGACAGCTACAGTATGTAAGAAGTAAGTGAGACTTGAATACACTGGATGCGTGCGTGCGTGCGTGCGTGCGTGCGTGCGTGTGTGTGTTTTGTAGCGAGGATGCCAGTTTCATTTGGAATGATAATTGCGCATACTGTTTTGATTATGGCTCAATCAAGATGACATGATTATGACTTTCTCCCTTACAGTGCAGAATCTATTAAGTGGCAGCACAAGGTTAAAAAACAACACTTTAAGATATTCATTACACACGGTGCAGTCAGTTGAAATATGACACCCGATAAGGGTGCATCAAATGAATCTACAAATTTTTGTGAATTGAATACCAAGGTTTTTGGCTGAATGAAGAACCAATAACAAGAAATTATTTCATTTTCCCTTTAACCTGTTTTGCTCAGGCCCCTGCATCTGAGCAAGAGAATACTGCAGGTTACCACAACCTGTTGTTACACCTCTGCCATGCTCCTCTCCATCTCACTGCAGTGTGCAATGTGCAGTGTCGACTCCGAGGTGAAGAAAGAGGACAGAGGGGAGGTATTATTTATTAATAGTCAGTCTCCCCAAAGCTCTGTAAAACATCCTGTTGAGCTCCCTGAGGTGAGCACTCAGCTTCAAAGCAATTAAAACCGAAGCTATGAGAGTGGAATGAGAGCAGAGGAAAAATGAATAGAGCAGGAGAAAGAAAGTGAGAAAGGCCCGGCTAGCCACAAGGCCACTGGGCTTGGCTGACTGCACAGTCACATACTGTAGATTCAGCTTTCATGCCTGGAAGAGCAGGGGCCCTGAGCAGAATCACCTCCCCAGGTCAGGGATCCCTTGTCAGGGTTTAAAACCCCAATGAGCCTGGGGACAGACAAAATCCTCTCTGGGGAATTATGCAACCATAATAAGAGAATGTGGTGATTCTTCTTCTATCCTTCTGAGTCATTTTAAGAAGTTTCAGAAATAAAGACCTAAGAAAGAAAGAAAGTCTTCCTAATGGTCTGACTATCTGCCAAAAAAGCCTTCAGACTTTGGAAAGATTTTTCTATCATGTGGTTGGGAAATGCTAAATTGCCATGTCTAAATGTGAGGTTTAAGGATTATGTATTCTGTTTTCTACTGTATGTTGGCATTATATACTGGCAGCCCCTGCAGGGTGTTTACCTGCCCACAGCCACATGCTGGGATATGCTCCAGCTCTCAACAGAATCTGAACAGAAATGACTGGTCTGACAAAAACAAATAAAAATCTGCCACCATGTTGGCCAAATTTGCCTAAAGGCGGCCAATAGCTATGAACTACTCAGCATGTTTAAAAGCATCACTGTTAAATGCAAGAATGGTATGGTTTCCTCACTGCATCCAAAGCATTTCTACTCATGAACCATAAACCTCATAAACCCCCATGAAGCAAGGTTAAGCCCATACCTATCAGCAAATGCTGTTAGGCATCATAAAGGCAGCTTAAGTGGTCTTTAATAATGGTAGGCTTTACATGCCTCTTGGGCATTTTCTCATAAAAAAAAAAAAAAATCTGATAGGTTTTTGGTGAATCGTTGTCTCTTATGGGCTTGTAAATCCTTAGCATCCTCCTCTGACCACAATGACAATAATGTCTTTAGAAGACTTTCCACACCTTCAAGAGCTTCGTAATCCTTGGATAATTGCCCTAGGATGATGCTCTGTCCTAGAATGACCTGTTGCCCCTCCATGTTTTTTCCTCTTTGTTACTGCACGTCTAGGAGTATATTTGTCATGAGCTTGATTTGATCAGAGAAGAAAAATAGGAGAAAGAAAGGTTTTGTGAATAACTTATGAGTGCTCCCTGTTCAAAATTGAGGCATTATGATACGTATATTAGTTCCACTGTTTTCCCATTCTGTGCCCACTGTCAAGGTGGGTTATGCAACTGAACAGACTGAGACAAAGAAACTATTTTGGGCAGAATGCATGTGTTTGCCTCAGAGCCATAAAGGAGAAGATGTCTTGCTTCCACAAAAAGTAAAGAGGAACAATATGTAGAAGGGGAATAGGTTTCCATATAATGGTGAAGACAATTACAGTTATTAGAAGTAAAAGTAGTGTGTGTGTGTGTGTGTGTGTGGGGGGGGGGGGGGGGGGGGGGGGGGGGGCATTCATCCTTTTATCCATTTCCTGACTATTTAGATTCGTGGTCTCAGCGACAAAAGGCTGAGAAAGGTAGCTAAGAAATCCTTCTCCACATCCTCCAACTCTTCATGGGGCATCCCAAGGGGTTTCCAAGCTACCCCAGATATGTAATCCATCCAGTGCGCTTTAGGTCTGCTCAAGGGTCTGACCATACTTCAGCAAGAAAGTATTAAAGAGAAAGCCAATAATTTTCCCAAACCTCCTCAACTGCTGACTGTCCTATTCTGAGATATCCCTCAGGGCCAGTCCAGATACCCTGCTACAAAAAATCATTTTGTTCTCTTTATTAAACAGTCTTGTTGTTAGAAACTATCAATTTGCCATGACCTACTGCTACTGCCACTGCCTCAGTGGCCTCTGAAAAAGAGATGGAGAGCGTATCCACCAAGATCTCTAATGATGCCTCTTCAGCGGTGTGTGGGAGTTGTGTTAGGAAGTCCACAGAATTTTCTCTTCCCTCTGCCTGACTATATCCTCAGCTGGGTTCAGCAGTTCTTGTCTCCTGCTGAGAACAGCCTTGGCAAGGCTCTACCTCCTTTTCCTGAGTCATCTGGTGGGTTGCACAAAGCAGTCTGTCTCCATAACACCCAGAAACTTTACCAAGGCTCAAGTTTTTCCTTTCAAGACCACATACACTGCAGTCTATCTGTCCTCAGGATACCTGGGGATCTCCCTCGGATTGCCATGCCCAAACTGACAACTTTTTCAGATTGATGGTTTTGTCCATAGAGCAGTTTTTGGAGGATATTCCTCCTGTTAGAAAAATGATCTTCTGGCTATAGTTTTGAGTGTTTATAGCCAGGCAGCATCACAGTAAGAACTATGCTTAAAGTGGGCATTTTCCAGGTGATTTTAAAAGCAAGAGAAAGCTGAATGTTGTTTGGATTTCACACCTTATGATTGAGATTTACTGTAAAAAAATATATATTTGGCAACTAATTTTCCTATTAAATAACACAGGATTCTTTTTCCATTGGGTTTATAGTTTTTGGAGCTGACTGTCCAGAGTAAAATGAACATATCTAAAATATTAGATTTGAGATCTCACACTATGGAGCATGAGTAGTGAAGGTCCACAATGAATCAGTTAATTCTGGATATTAATAATCCATAATCCACAAATTTATGCTTAATGAGCACGAAAAGGATAATCAGAGCTTAAGTCTTTACTCATATCTTATATATGGAGTCCTACTTGGACAGCAAAACTCTGCAGTGTGTCTTTGGATATAATGTATGAATAAATATTTAATTTAAATATTACCGGTACTCTGAGATCTTCATGACATTATTTTTAGGGTTTGGGTAAATTTTAAAAAAGCAAACACTTGTATTCAAAAGATAACAAAGGATAATAAATACTAAATTCATGTCCTCCAGGTATAAATCAACTGAGTAGCCTCCGCCACACAGATAAGCAACACCACACACATGAATAAATGACAGAAGGACAAAGAGCTACAAAGGGTAGAAATCACAGGATTGCTGAGGTGCTCTGGGCTGAAAGCAGACTATTTCATGCTTTCACTGATGAAATATAACTCACCTTTCAGAGAGCGATGATAGCCTGCATTTAGAGGGAGCTCTTTATTGCAGCCATTTATGCATGCATACTTTTATAGCCTATCATATCTGTGCTTTCATGAATACCTCAAAGCAGGAATGTTAGATGCACCAAAGTGCTGGTTTTAATCTTCAAATACACAATGTGAATGAAAGGCAAGGGGGACTGTAAAGTACATCCTGGGATAAGCTTGTTGTCTTTCCTTTTTTTTAGGGATCCCTTTAACAACAATGGTGACTTGGCTGTGCAGGTTATACACAGATAAGTCTGAGGTGCTCTGCTGTCTGTGATACCAAGTTCAGGAGATACAATCTGCAGGTCCATCAGTCAAAAAACACGCTTGCTGCTGAGGCGTGCCTCCTCGTTTCTCTTCCTCCCACTGTCCTGCTGCTTCAGGAATATTAAATATGTGAGGAGTCCCCACTGCAGATGCAATTGATTTTGTGTCAATTCTCCAAGCCGCAGTAACTTGATTTGGTATCAGTAATGGCTAAATGAGACTTCTCCCAGCAAGAGCGGAGAGAATGGAAGAAGAAGGTGAAGGACTGCCAGGTTTCTCATTCTGAATTACTTCTTATTTACAGGTAGCTTAATATTTGTCAATAACCCGGCCGCTGGTTAAAGATTCTGTTTGTCTCATTTTGTGTTTTTTCCTTAAGATATCTGAGGCTGATTTTACACGGCATTTGAAAAAGTACATGCATAACCTTGGTTACTGTGTCTTGTTCCCTTTAATTCAGCGAGCCATTAAAAAGCCTTAAGAGCATTGAGACTGCGGAATTGAACCTGACATTAGAAGTGTTTCTCTAATTCTTTTAAAGTTACACCAGGTCCTGGTCACATCCCACTGGATCTCTTTGGAGAAAGTTGAATTTTCTTAAAGCAATATTCATCATAACTGATTCTACTCTAATGAGGATTCCATTCCCCCTACAGTGCCAAGTGCTTCACCAGAGTCAGCAATGATCCTAATGCAATTAAGGCTGCAGCCTAACTGAGCTGCTTCAACTTTGCAAGAGACTGTTTGCCCAGCTGCTTTTTAAATGTCGACAAAGCCAGATAAGCAGCGCTCAGGCGCCCGAGGCACTTTCACTGGAACCTATTTGACTTGCTTTACTTGCCATCAACTTCATTTACGCTGTCTGACTTTAAAGATTACTTTGAACAAGAGCTGTCTGTGGATGCAATTTTAAAACGTGTGGTTTCTTTAAATAAAACGCATGTATTATTTATTTTCTTCTGCACAGACACCTGCATACTATAAAAGTGAAAACATTAAACATAGCTAGTATATTTCAGCTGAAATGGAACTGGGGTACTGTTTTTTTTCCCCTGTTTGTTTGTGTGTGGGTGAATATGAAACAAAAGGATAACTGTCAGCTTATGAAGAAGTATCCTGAAGTAACATTTTATTTGATTCACAGTATGTATCTTCTTGTAAACATACACAGGTTGGATTTTTATTTTTTTGTGTGTGTTTTGCTTTTTATGGAAAGAAACATATAAATGACAGAGCAATCTAGTGCTGTTATCTGCATTGTGATGCTGCATTGTGATTCACCATGAACCCCTCACAGTGGCTCTGTTTTTGCCACATCACTGGCACGGTTCCCACCTCACTGCTAGGAGTCCTTCATCGCTGCGCACACCCTATTTAACAGCTCGACATTGCCACCAAGTGGTGCATAACAGCCATGATCCCAGGTTGGCATAAGGTTAACAGCTCCAGATGCTTGCAGTCAGTGCACCACAAGGGGACGGCACTGCAGATGCAGGTGTCATTGTGGGTTCAAAAAGATGAGCAGGTGTCAAATAATCACAAAGCTTGGCTGCATTCCCGGTTTTTGATGAGCAGACATGGAATCAATGATCTGTTCATTAGTCTTACATGAGCAAATCTGAGAGTGATCTGCTGCTCAAAAAAAAAATCAATACTGCATGTAGATACTCTTTGTGCCAAATCCTCCTCTCCATACATGATAACCTTTTATCTCTAGCAAGTGAAATGAATACCTGCCAATAACTAGGAACAAATATCTCTCTATAGCCTATCAAGGGGCTATGGATCGAACCTTTATCTAACTGAACATCTGTTGGGAGGTGGGGGGGGGGGGGCATCTTAGTTAGAATCTGTTTCAGCTATGAGGCCCAAACTCTTTTCTTTCTTTACAATCAAGGTCACAGTGTGAGAGTGTGAACAATGTACTAGTACTATTACTATACAATTAGCTGTGGCGCTATTCAATTTCCCCTCGTTTCAGACTTTGTAGATCGATATTCCTCAGGCTGCTGGCTAAATAGCTGTGCTGCTGGTAGAGCTTTTCAATAGCTGAATGGGAGGTATCAGTCACTGAGCTAAAAGAGATGTTCAGCAGCTGTAGTCGGTGATGGCCACACACGCTTTGATGAGCAATTGTAGACACCTCGGAAGAACGGTCTTGGAGAGACGTGGGGAGTGGGTGATTTCAAAGAGGATATTGTGTTAATGTCAGGTTTGAACAATGCTTTCACTATCATCATTATCAAGGTCATTTATTTGCTTGTGTGGAGTCTGTTGAATTTTGCTTTGCGCCTCCTTTGCTTTGTGGATTTCATTCATTGCTTTGGCTCAAAGGCACAGAAAATGGGTGCAAACACTGCTTCTGTCTGAACATCACTAATGGAGCTTCTTGTTGGTGGAACAAGCAGCTCCAGAAGCTGAATGTACCACAGTACTATACTATGGGAATGTGGTTAACTTTGCATCTACAGTGCTGTGAAAAAGCATGTGTTCCTGATTTCTTAGGGGTTTTTTTGCATATTTGTCATGTTTCGAATAATCAAATGAATTTTAATATTAGACAAATGTAACCTGAGTAAATGCAAAATGCAGGTTTAAAATCATGAATTAACAGATTAACACAAAGGCTCGTCTCACATTGGCCAAAAACATCTTGATGATCCCCAAGACTTTTGGGAAAATATTCTGTGCCTGATGAGACAAAAGCTGAGCTTTTTGGAAGGTTTGCATCCTGTTATATGTGGCATGAAACTAATACAGCATTTTAAAAATAGAACATCATACTAATAGTCAAAAATGTTGGTGGTAGTGTCATGGTCTGGGGCTGCTTTTCTGCTTCAGGATCTGGACAACTTGATGTCATAACTGATGGAACCATAAATTCTGCTCTTTATCAGAAATCAATTCATGCATGATTGCAGTTCTTACTGCGAAGGGTGCCAAAACCAGTTATTAGGTTTGGGGCAATTACTTATTCATAGGGTTTGGTGGGTTTGGATAGCTTAAAACATCATTTAAAAACTGCATTTTGTATTTACTCAGGTTATCTCTGTCAAATATTAAATTTTGTTTGATGATCTGAAACATTTAAGTGTGACAAATACCCCCCAAAAAAACCAAAAAAAAAAAACAACTAAGAAATCACGAAAGGGGCAAATACTTTTTCACAGCCCTGTATGTATGTGTGATAGGCCAAGGTCAATAGGCCATGTTATGAACATATCACCTCTCAGTTCATTGTTAGCCACATGAGAGCATTTAGTGAAATGAGATATGAGCCAACTCAATGATAGTCAATGTCTACAGAAAACAGAGTGAGGACTGTGCAATCAGAGGCCAAAACCAAATTCATATCAGAGAATAATTAGATGTGGCACTGACTCCAAGACTTATTCAGGGCCATTTATTAATATCTATAATAGACAGGCGACAGAGGGCACTGGATCATTGTCACATGAAGGGTGAATGAAGTGTTTAGTGGTAGCTTATTTTGGGGGTGGGTGTTTTGTTAAAAGGGACTTACCATGCTCTTTCTCAGGCCCATATTTTCATTTGTAAACTTTACTAGGGTAGCAAATTATCCAATGGTTCAAAATAATCCTTATTTACCTCATGCTGGGCCTTTGTGCAGCCCATCAGTATGAAATGAGTGACTGGAGCTCCCAACACTTCCCTTAAGCCAACTTTCTTTTGATTGACTGGCCACTGAGAACAAAATGTTTGAACAATAAGTCAGTGGGATTTAGTCACAGTCAAAGCTGTGTGGCTAAAATTACCATATTAAGGTTATCTGCTTTCATTGACATCATACAGAGCCAAAAGCAGTAAAAAAAAAAGATCTGAAATTGAGCTTGTTAAGCAGTCCGAAGCATGAGCTTTTGAGTCACAGGGATTGCTTGTACATACCCTAACAGTACACGCAGTACATGAAAAAACAAGGAACATAATAGGCCTCATATCTCACTTACTTTTTTCTAAATTGCTGTGAAAATCTGTGTTGTAAACAAGTTCAATTTGGAAATGAAGAAAAAAGTTGCATCAATATCTGAATGTGCTGCAGGGGCCATATGTGCTGTATTAAACTGGACTTTGTATTAAATGTGGGAAAATGTTCTGATAGTAAGCGTGTTTGCAGCTGGTGTATGTCACATCTGCACCTTGTTGCCTAATTTCTTAGTGAGCTGAGCTGCTTTATTTTCACTTCATCTTGCATAGACACTGACAGGCAAACAATCACTCCGCTTTTTAATGAATTTTCAAAACATCTTTGATGTTTTACTTGGCAGCTGAATTTTTTGGGGGGGCAGGTTCATTTTAAAAAGATTTTTTTTCTCTCTACCAAAATTGCCAGCTTTCACTTGCTATTATCAGTACTTTTGGTAATGCATACAATTTAAGTAAAACCGACCATCTTTAAGATCAAAGCATAAATTTAAAGTATTCTGTGCTCAAGTAAAAGTAGAGAAATATCGACGTGAAAGCTCTTTTGATTCAAAATACAAAGTGAAAAAAGGGTCAAAGCAAGACACATTTTACTATTATTCTTATTAGTCACAGAATTTCTTAACACATTCGAAAGATACCTGGTGCATTTAATACTGAGGAGTCATTTAGAAATAGACCACAAGCAATAACACGACATTATTCTAAATAACAACAAACATCCATCCTTAGGTAAGGGGTGGCACAGAAGGACAGGCATCTTCTTTTAAGCTATGTATACAGGAAAAATAAATACCAGCAAACTGAGGAGTCTCATTCAGTGACAAACTGGCAATTAACAATATGCCACTCAAAGTCTGAAGTCATCTCTCCACAGGCACAAAGAGACAGAAACATTTCCTCTGACTGGAATTTCAAGATTTTGTGTTTCCTAAATGAAATGAAAAGTGCATTAAAATAAAAAAATTTTTAAAAATGTAAAATTACGAAATCCAAGCAACAGAAATATCTGGCTGAGGAATACGGCCAAGAAGAAAAGAAGCATGCAGATTATAAACAACAAAATACAACTGGCATTCAAACTTCTCAGGCAAATGTTTTTTTGGAGCTGCTGTCAAGTGAAAATTACTCCAGTTCAGGCCTCGTTCCTTTGATTATTTCATTTAAAAACAATAGCCAACAGAGGGATGAGTCTCCCCGGTCTCTGCTCTCAACGCATTTGCTGGGAGAGAAAAAATGGGTTCTTCGTCTGGCAGCGGCGTTCCGCTGTCTCTGCTACATTCACAGTACTGCACGAGGATGGGTCATCTGTCACTGCACTGGTACGAGACAGTACACTACACCGAAAATAACACCAACAGCAATAACTATAGTTACTGATATTCAGGTAAACATGACACAGAATATAACATCATTCAAAGTCCATCCTAATTACAGCTGTTTACACAGTTCCTCCAGCTGTTTCTTTTGTTGGCTAAACGGTTGCTTTTGTCACCACACTTCAGGTGGGCGCTGCCAATCAGCAATATTTTATCTGACATCAAAAATTGGTCCTATTATTGGCCCACTGAAATATATTTCAGGACAAGATGATAAACAATGAGCTTCTCAGATAAAGGAGACTGTAGCTTAGCCTGGGTGGCAACTTTACATTCTTGGCAATAACAGCACCGCTTTTATGTTTCAAAGAACAGACAACAATTCAAATCTGCAGCAAAGTGTGCTCAAATTTACAAACTCCGCTGACTTGGACATTCCAACAATAAAATACAATTTTTGTGGATTTTCTTTTAAATATATATATATATATATATATATATATATATATATATATATATATATATATATATATATATATATATATATATATATATATATATATATATATATATATATATATATATATATATATATATATATATATAATAAGATTTTACAGTAACACTCATGGCTGACACAGAATCAAAATGCACATCTTTTTCATAGAAATCATACAAAGACATTCCATTCACACTGGTCGTCACATTCATGTGCGTTAGGCGGAGAGGAGTGCTGTTGCAGAATGTGTCCACTGTGTGGCAGCATGTAGGTATCCTGGATTGTGTTCAGTGCAATTTCTCATCAGTGTAGAGAGTTGGGAATCTGGCACGCTGTAGCACATTCTCTGTCTCGCTCTTGAAAGTGGCTGATTTGGCTTCTTGAACACCGACCGTAGGAGGGATTCTGAAATAAAGAGCTGAGGTCTGTCACTCTTCAGTT
Organism: Archocentrus centrarchus; assembly: GCF_007364275.1. NCBI lineage: Eukaryota > Metazoa > Chordata > Actinopteri > Cichliformes > Cichlidae > Archocentrus > Archocentrus centrarchus. The sequence continues at coordinate 2,220,873 of NW_022060145.1, forward strand.
CAAGACTCCTGCAAAGACTGCCATACGCTGACAGACAGATGATGCTACTGTGAATGCTGTGGGAAACAGTCACAACTGTGAATAACTGCACCGTCCCTTTGCGAGGGACGATCACAAATCAGGCAAATCAAGATGTTCTCTATGTCAGTTGGTGTGATATACTGTATTTGCATGGAAATGTGCACCATTTTATTACACTATATGTATAATATCAAAGACATATTAAATTAAAACCACCCTTATTCAGTCTTACTATCATTCACACAGTTTATTTAATCAAACAACTCCAAACAAATTGCTGTTTGTCCCACGGCCCACTTGCAGGTTGATCTGTTCATGTTGTGATGCCTTTGCTGTTATCTAGTTGTTTACTTGGCAAAACTGTGGTCCAACTGAAGTGTCAGATAAATCTCAGAGAGTGTTAGACATCCTTCCACAGTACCATATTTGGTTCATATTTTCCTGTTTGGTGCACTTTTTTCTTGCAAAACATGAACTTGTTTCACTTCTGTGGGAATAAGCTGAGAAACGTATTCCCACAGAGACTTGCACTATGACTGATCAGCCATTTGAGGTTTCTAACAGGCAAAAGGTTGCAGAATGACAGCGCATTAGGGTGTTTCCCCTGCACTTACATGGGCTACATACATGTCTTTAACTGGATAAGAAAAGAATTCTGTCAAACTGGGAAATATGTAAGTATGTTTGAAAGTAACCAGCACCACTGTAGCTAAATAATTAATGCCAGGCCATATTAAGTCGTGAAAAGGCTACTGGTTCCATGATAGCCAGGCTTCCACGGGTTAGTGTGGCCAGCCTGTCACATAACGTCTCATAAGACTGACTGTTAGTTTGACACTTTAACACCAGATATCATTTTAAATTGTGAGTTTTAGAGGGGCCTGTCATTGTGTTTGATGGACAGACATGAACGTGGAATCAGTGTTCTACTCTAAAAAAGAGAAATGAGAGCCTTTTGCTACAAACTCCCATATTATGGATATTAAATGTGAGCTATGTAGATTTTACACATGAAAAAATGTTTTAGTGAGCCTTTGGGAGCTACTCAAAGTTTCAACTTCCTCATGCGACTTGAGGCAGTGAACTTTGCCTGAGTCAAGTGTCGGGTCTTGCTGACCTTACTGACAACAAGAATTCTCCTGGCCAAATATGGAAACTATGAACTCAAGTGAAAATCAATTAGGAACATGAAAACATATGTCTATAACAATCATCCAGTAAAAAGCAAATAAGTGACCAAAGTGCATCTCTCTCACCTGGTTATAGATGGACATCAAATACTCCTTCCTCCACTGTCTCTATATCCTCCTCAGCAATCACTAGAGGGAACAGAGAAGGGGAGGGTAAAGAAATGAGTAGCAGATTGGTCAATCAACTGGAAATGCAAAACATTGCCTAAAGCCTAGAAATGTGTGGCCTTTGTCTATTTACCATTCTCAATTCTCATTTGTCTGGCTGTATTGTCCTGCCCACTGATGGAGCAGGTTTGCACTGATACAAAATTGAGCCAGGCAGGGCGCCACTTTTGCTAATGTCTGATGAAAACACCGCCTTTATGAGTCACTAGCCTCACTGCGGTGGGCCATTTACATTTCCATTGCAAATTACACTCTATTGTTGGAGAAAATCCTCCAAATGTCAGCTCTCCATATGCTCAGAGGAAGACAAAAGCACTCTTCAAAAAGTGGAGGTGTTGCAGTGATGACATGAAGTCAAAATTCCTCTAGGCTACAATATTTATTTGAGGATGCTTGCAATAGAAGATTCTATTTTATCAGCATGAGGGGCCAAACTTTAAGGTCTGCACACATATCAGGAGAGTTGAGACTGCATTCAGTCCTGCTGGAAACAAATAGTATATATAAAAAAAAAAAAAAAAAGTTTCTTGATGCTCATAAACACTTATTTTGTGTTTTGCACATGTCTGTAGAGCACAGCCGGCGGGCAGTTGCATAAGCACTGTAGGGACTAGAAATGGGGGATAGAGCTGGTCTGGCTCTATCCAAACATGTTTAAACTGATCAGAAATGTTGTAAATGACAGTTATTGGTGGAATCACAAGTCATTTATAATTTTTAATGCAACAAATATGTAGACATAGGGATGCATTTCAGCAATCATTACACCACTATTCCAGCAGTTGTTGGAACTTTTTAAAAACTTGGAAAAAGGAGGAAGTCTAGCTGTGGGTTGACGCGCCTCACCAGTATTCTGCAGGCTGGGCGGGGTGTTAGCAGGAGGAGGGAAGCTGTAGGATCTAGCCTGGAGGGCTGGCGGTGCTTCATGGCTGATGCTCTTGGTCCTCTTCCGGCACTCGACAGCCAGTCGGCTTCGGCAGGCCTTGTGGCAATTCACCCCGCAGGCTGCAGTCGGAATTTTCACGTGACGGGAGAAAGATGGAGGCAGGGACAGGTTTCGGGAGAGGAGGCGAGGACGGGGGGATTGGAAGGGAGGGAGGGACAATCGGCGAGACAGAAGACGAGACAGGAAGAAAGGATGGGAATTCCAGGGGTGAAGGGAAGATGGAGAAAGGAGTGGAGAAGGAGGGTCAGACAAAAGGGCGGGTGCAAACTGATGCAGTGGGGCAAATGGGAGAGCTAGCGGTGACAGTAAAGTGCTTCGACATGCTGTACAGGCACACAAACATTGGCACATGCACACAGTAAGGCCGACTGTGCCCGACAACAATTCTGTCAACTTGGGGTAGTCTACAAGGAGAGGAGTGATGGGTCACCCAGCAAGGCAGCAGGAAAACACGTGAGTCACCTGAATTCACATCAGCAGAAATCTGTCCTCGCTCGTAGTTAATCATAAACTGTGTAGATGAGCTGAGGCTGCAGTATACAGTAGTATAAAGAGAAGAGAGCAGTAATAAACTAGAAAGTGGCTCTCTAACTCTAATTTTGCCAATGCTCACATGTTTACCATACATATTTTTAACACTATATGAATCTTTCACTCTTAAATATCACAGATATTGTCAGTACCCAAATATTGAGACACACATATCAGTTTTAAAACTGAAAGCACTCTCAGGTCTATCCAATAAATATGAAGATATAACTGTTGCTCCTTTCCCCCAGTCTTTAAGCTTAGCTAAGCAGCTGTTAGATGACAATTCATGTTTAACAGACAGATATTAGACAGGTCTTCGTCTATGCAAAAAAAAGTCAACTTCCTTAAATGACAAACTGATAGAAAGGGGTAAAGATGTTTCTGTGATATTTACTGATATGAAGGTTAGTATGACCACAGTCCTATACCATTTCAGACAGTGAGAGGTCTCTGAAACCTCAGTAGCTGACATCAACTACCCCATTACACACACCAGACACCACACACAGATCAAGAGCACTCCTGCACTGCACTGCAGTGGGTGATTCATTTCAATTATGTGCCTGCCGGTCTGTCTACCTCCCTGAGTTTGGGCTAACAATGGTAATGGGGATGAATGGCTGTGGGGCTCTCTCATTGACTTCCCCTGGTCTCATTAATGGAACAAACCAGAACTAAAACTCCCAGTCCCAGACTCGCAGAATGCACTCCTGTAGAGTGGAGAGGACACGGGACAGTGTGAGGGTGAGTGGTGCATGTGTGCGTGTGTGCATCATCAAACATCAGTCTCTTTGTGTGGCTCCGCTTCTGCTGCCCTGGAATGGTCCCTTATTGTAAAAGTAGCAATCGTGTGCTTGTGTTTGCATATTCATAACTACATTAATATAGTTATAAGTAACTAATATATAATTACTTATATATTAATAAGTGCACAGGCTACACTGACTGAGAAATGTTTACCAAAAAAAAGTGAAATGAACTTTACTTTGTTTAAGACAGTGAAAGCAGAGGAATGCCATCTGTAAACTATCTGTCTAACTTTTCCCATTCAGATGTAAAGTGTGATTCAATCACTTCTTTGAAAGGCTAAAGCAGATGGAAACTCGGTTCATATGCATTTTAGATCTGGCATCACTTCCAGACTTTTGCTTGACATCTGAGTGGCAGCATATTTAGTGCAAGATATTTAGAGAATTTAACATCTGCAGATCATCACTCTGCTTTATGACATCAGCACAGACCACCAGCAGTATGTCCACAGGGGGGGGGCTTCAAATGTATTTATGAAGCTAATGACAGGCAGTGTGACAGGGTGGAGGTAGCTGGCCTCCGTGTGTGTACATTTGTGAAATGAACCAGCTTCTTCAAACACAGGTCCACTTTGAGGCCTGAAAGGGCAAGTAATTGTCCATTGTGTGTAGCGCATTCTCGGTCGATGGCGCTTATCCAGCTGTTTGTGAAGAGGGCTTTGAATGTGGGCATAGAATAAAATAGTGTGGCATTTACCTAGCACTCAAAATACTGTATGTGGAATGTGCAATAGATGGGAACCAATGGCTTCAAAAAGAATCTTAATTCCTTGAAGCCTGTACCCCTCTGGGTAGAACAGGTATATTTGTGTAGAACACGGGGAACAAAAGCTAAATGAATTCCTCTCTTACCTTTACATTTGTAGCCTTGCTTGTAAAAGCCCCATATCTGGAAAAAAGAAAAAAAAACAATGAAACTGGGGGTGGGAGTGGGGTTGGATGTTAATTATGACAGATTTTTTTTTTTTTTATTGAATACAAGAAGCACTTTCAGATCCTCAGGTTGATACAGCTATTATAGTAACAGTTATAAAGCAATCTGCAACCTTGGCTATGTCTATAAGAATCCCCCATTATCACCAAAAAATATAGAAAAACAACATATGTCTCCTTTGAGCATGCTATAAAATACTAAATGGGACCAGTATATGTACAGCAGTGCCTGCCTGGTTCTTGTATAGCAGTTTTCTACTCTAAACTCAAGGTGCTTTCTATAGCATGACTCATTCACCCATTCATACACCCTCTTTCTACGTCTAACTGCTTTCTATAGAACATTCACACTCACAATCACACTCCAATGAACGCATCGGAAGAAACTCTGGGTTCAGTATAACCTGCTCTACTGCCCGAGCTACAGCCCCCCCCCCCCTCCCCTCCCCTCCAATCATTTTGATGCTGTTATATTATTTATGTTATCTGTCTCTAACCTGTATGGAAAGGTGGACTGAAATGAATGAAAACCAATAACTTCCTGTGAAGTAGGGAATTACTCTAAAAACTTACACACCGGAAAATGGTTAGCTATAAAGAGAAAAGTACACATAATTGTGCTGGTTAACGGGCTAAAACGTATTCAAACACCTTTACAGTTCACATCTCATTATCCCCCCCATTGATGCTGAGGTACTGAATGAAGGCCAGACAAACACAAACCAAGAAAGATGCACAATGAAGCAAAGAGACATGTAAGGTGGGAGTACGAGATAGAGGGAAAGAAAGAGGGGAGGTTGGTGGGACAGAGGGGGTGGAGGGGGACCGAGATCAAGCGGGATGCGGGGAGCGGACAGGCGGTGGGGGAACAATGACATGAAAGAGCTGAGCTGGAGATCACACACTGCACTGGCACATCTAAAGGCACAAAATATCCTGACCTCTTCACAAACACACATACAGATGCACACACAAACCTACATGCATGACAGCAAATCCGCATACACCTGTGGATGCACATTGACACAAAGGAAGTCAGTCTCTCTCGCTCTCACTCTCACGCACACTCTCTCACACACACACACACACACAAACACGCGCACACACATACACACACACACACACACACACACACACAGCCAGAGGCTTTAAAACAAAGACAAGTTAGTTCTGAGCAGAACATCCAAACACAACAATCATCACAGCCCTGCCTACACTGACTGACCTTTAAAGCCTCTGTAGACTGCAAAACACAACACACTACAAACACACTGATGGAAATGGAAACACACTGACTTGACGATTTAATTTAAGCTTTGCTGCTTTTACTGCCAGTAGTTACACATTTGAGATAAAAGACTCAGAGACATTTATGTTTCTATTTCCTCTTCCTTTCAAATGCCTCCTTGCTGGCTTTTGAATCAGCACTCGTGTAAATGAATGATGGGCTGCCATGTTAAAGGGTACTGCACTTGAAATGGAAAGCAGATTTAATTTAATTTCTCAGGTATGTTATCTTTAATCGAGTAGGCAAGTTCAAATAAAGTGAAGCTTTCATATGCTGTTATAGGCACAAAATGTGTTGAACTCTGCTCTGTCTTTTATTCCTAGAAGGTAATAAAAAAATTATGTTATATTCTGGTTGTGCTAAATTGCTCGATACAATAAGAAAAAAATGAAAGAAGGTAAAATTATGCTTTTGCACAATGAGAAAAGCTTCCATTAGTCATTTTACAGAAATCACATGAACCTTTCTTTGTTATTACCTTTTTTTTTTTTTTTTTTTTTTAAGTAATTTCAGATGAGGTTGGTTTTAAGAACACAAAACAATTGCATCTGCAGTCATTCATATGTGGCGGGTTTGCTTTGTTCTGGGACGTCCATGTGCACACGTGAATTAGGCAGAATTGTGCAAACATGGAAAAACAGAGACAAGGAGAGCAGCTGTATGACCCAGCATAGAAGACAACAGGCAGGATTGTCAATAGATATGACACTATTTAAGTCAGACACAGTGTGGGGGGGTGGGGGGTGAAGATGGGTTCCAAAGCAGCTTGCAGCATTGCAGCAATTGTGCGCAGGCTAAAATGGATTTAGCTGCATGCCCTCTGTGAGATTTATCTATTGGAAAAAGGTATCAGCTGAGCAATCAGCCGGCGTGGGCTGACACTAAGATCAGCTGATCTGCCTGGATTGCGGCTGAGCTTGATTTTGTGGCAGAGCTGAACTAACACAAGGCACGGTTTCTTTCTTATCAGGAGTCTGTTAATCTTCTACTTTTAATCTTATTTCAGATTTGAATACATTTTGCCAGCCTGAATCTTAACAACCCTGAAACCATTACCACCCTTTTGTTCAATTACTGTTCATGAATCACTTGCAATCAACTCAAGTTCCAGTTTCTTTTCCTTCAGGTCATGTTTGCCCTGACTGCAGTAGCTCTGCGTGCCATATATCCATTTAATGATATGTTATCTTCAAAAAATGCTTCCTTTTAAGCTTATAAATGTAGTAAATGTATACATAAATGCTAGAGTTTACTGATCTATCCAGCTATTAACTATGAAACTACAGCCAGCAGCCAAATAGCTTGGTTTAACATAAACACAGGAGTCATGTTAGCCAATTAAAGTGACTTAAGAGTCTTTCTGAACCACACTAATAAACACAGTTTGTTAAAGTCTTGTCATCACATTGGAGAATCAGCTGTGTTTCCATGAAATAGTTCATAACCCCTGGTACAACTGCAAGTTTTTGTAGCAGATACATAGTTGGTGACCTGTAGGGATAAAGGCAGTCGTTTTTATGCTGAGTATCTACCTCCTGGTTGTAGCTTTGCATATAAAAATCAAAAGCAATGAGCCGGTGAAATGTAAAGTCTCCTCTCTACTTTAAATCTGTCCTGAACAGATCCAGCATGGAGACTAAGCATGATAGAAAAATATCAACCTGATGAACTGCTTAGCTTGCAGAAGTGATTTCAGATAGTTAATCAAGTCTTATACAGTTTGCAGCTTCAAGTGGTTTGAACATCAAAGGAGGAAACAGCAAAGGAAAAGGAGAATGAGAACAGTCCTATCACTGCAAAAATAAAAACTAAAAGTTTGAGACAGGCCTCGTATTAGAAGAGTAATCTCCTTTAAAAATGTATATTTAATTCTGTCCTAATAAAATATTCCAACTAACAGTGAGATAGATTTAAACAGTAACAATTTTGCAAACAGTAACATTTGCATATTCAACCAAAGCAAAAAAAAAAAAAAAAAAAAAACAGAACTAAGAGAATTTGCAGAACTTTTCAGTTTTAGCTCATAGCAAAATCTCCTTATCTTACCAAAAAAATGCTAGTCATATATCAAACCATACAGTCTTTTTGAACTTGTGAGAAAAATATGCAACGCAAGACCAGATTGTGTAAGATCAAGATTTTATCCTGTTAGTATTTATCTTTTTTTAAAGCACTGTTTTGCAGCCACTTGGTGTCCAGTATTAACTGCTAAAAGATTTCTAATGATTAGTTAAATCAAACTGTATTATTGATGTTGTGTTAATATCAAAACATGCATTTGCAAATAACTAAAATAATCAAATAACTAATCAAATAGCTAATAGTTTTACCATCAATAATTTCTACTGCCTGGGCAAAATTACATAAATCTATTTTATATTCTAACAGATCTCCACTCAGAGGGGCTCTTTACACCAGTAAAGGAACCGTCTACGACATAAATGTGTTTATAATTCCAAAGACAGCACCGTCTCATTTGCATTGGCGATCATGAGGGCTCTCTCACTCTCACTTGTTATCGCTGAGAATAACCTGCTTTAGTTTGACGTGCTGGATTTGACGCAGCATTTTAATTTACGCAACTTTCAAAAAGCTGATTATGATTCACGAGTGACTTTAATTTAGATGACCACCATTTGAAAAAGCTGCTTTAACTTAAATCTGGTGCACATATCTAAACAGCAGCTGAAGTGAAAGAGCAGGTCGTCCATTAAGCATGAGAAACACTGTAATGCACTTTATGGAAGTGCTAAGGTTAAAAGGTGCCGTATGAGCGCGGCAAACTCAGCCATAAATCCTTGAAGTCGACTTAATCAGGACGCCTATCTTACAAAAACACATTTTCTCTGCTTGTGATAAGCGCATTTTGTTTGAAGTGAAAACTTAGACATATTTTTTTGAGCTTACATATTTAGCTTACATATCAAAATGTGTAGGCGATAGTTTGATCCTTCAGCTTGTGCATGCTGACATGCAAGCAAAAGGATCAAACTGTACTGTGATGCTGAGATTTCTACCAAAGTTATAAATATAACATGTCACAGGTTGAAATAGGCCAACAGATTTTCCGCTATTTTAAAATCAATATGAAATTTCTATTATTTATATTGTAAATTTGTATATTTAAAAAAAAAAAAAAAAATGTTAACACCACTTTAATCAAAGGTGGAGGACACAGCTGTTTCAGCGCCTGTCATTTAAGTTCAAGGCTATGAAACCATTTTCAAATATATACCAACAGAGACTCATCATTCTCGGGAATTTACACTTTTTTTGCTAACCCTCTACCGTACATTTTTGAGCATTTTTTATTTGTTTTGTTTCTGGTGGTTCTGTGATTTTGACTAGAGGAGAAGCATCAAAAGGAGCCTTCCGCAGTCTGTACCTTGAAAAATCAAGGAAACAGTGCCTGAGACACGCAGCCTGGGAAAAATATCAGTGACTGTAATGAGATATTTTTATCTTTGTCACAAGGTATGAACACTCAAGGAACTCAAGACCGAATAAGAGATCCAGTATGTGCCGAAAAGACTCACACTATGCATCGCTCTGTGCAATCTCTCCTAAAACTGCTTTGAATTTTTTCTTAAAGCTCGCTGCATCCTCCTGACATGGAGAAGCACATACAGAGTGCGATGGCTCCCTGCTTTGATAAAATTCAGCCACTAAAGCTACTAATTAAAAGGTAAGGCAAAAGAAGACTGAAGGTCCTTGTGAAACACGGGTGAGTGGACTCTGGTGTTTACAGGATTGTACAGCATGTTTGAGGTGAGTGCTGAAAAATGGGCTGCAGGAAAACATTGTTTTTGCACAGGAGCCAAGAGGAAAGCAGGCAGATGAGGAAGTGGTTGCTGTCTCTACCTCTGCCACACACACACACACACACACACACACACACACACACACACACACACACACACACACACACACACACACACACAAATTCAAAGGAAGAAGACTGCCAGAGTGCTTATCTTTCCCTGCTCTGTACTCTCTATTTCCCCCATGATGATTTGAAAATAAGTTTCCCCTTGTTAGCATGCTTCTGTGCACATGAGTGTGTTTCATTTTAATGAAAACATATATACGGTGAGCCCTACCTCTCTCTTGAGAATCGTCCAGCTTATATGCAACATAAAGAAATTAATATGATGTCATCTCAGCATCTCCACTTGAATATAAAATCCCTGTTCTCATTACAACTGAGTCACTGTCTGTGTCTCAATAACACAGAGCTCCTTGAGGGACTTTAGGGAACGTTAAGGGCCAGAGGATGCACACTCACACACCCACAACACTGCCACAGACGAGTGTTATCATCTCGCCCAGTTATCCTCCTCTCATATTACCCAGAATGCAGCTTCAGCAGTGTGTGGCTGCAGCTCAAAATGATGGCAGTACCCTGACCTGACAGGAGGAACCTTATAAAGAGATGCACTACCACAGGATGACAGTGACAGCCAAGACAAATAATGAAGTGCGTGACACTTGGGGGGGTTCATAAATCATACAGCTGAGTCAGTGCCTAAAATCAAGCATTTCAAGGACTGTGATTTATGTAATTTTTAGCATCGGCTGTGGTCAAAAGTAGAATCATACACAAGCTCAAAAGATGACTACTGTTCATGTTTTAGGTGCAGATGTTTACTCACAAAGCCAGCACAGTGTTCACAGAATGTGGGCTTGACATAGGTGGTCTCGGTAAACGTGTGGATGAAACCCATCTTGCAGTTCAGCAGAGAGCTGGCTTTCATAAAGTAGTCTATCATCTCTTCTCTGCTGATCTTCCCGTCTCTATAAGAGGAAGCAGAAAAACATGAACTCCATACAAAGCAGATTACGCCTTGGCTCAGTCTATAAACTGCTTATGAATAAATCTGCAGAGTCTCACTGGTTCTTGTCCAGTTCTCCGAACTTGCTGAGGTATGGAAAGTTGTTCCTGATTGCTTCAAATTCATCCCTGGAGATGTTTCCATCACCATCCGTGTCAAAGTTTTTGAAGACGGACTGAAAACAAGAAAGTTCTCAAATAATCAGGCTTAGGAGAACAGTTTTGATTTTGCAGGCAAACTGATTGCTGTATTTGCTGGTCACTTACTTTGAGTTTTCAAAGTAAGTGACCCAAATTGATCAAAAACTGCAACATGTCTTTAATGGCGGTAACTACAACTATAGCTCATTTTTATCCTTATCCTTGCCATACTCCTCAGGCCCTGAGAGATACAGATATGAAGGAGCAGAGAAACTCACCTCCACCATCTTCTCTATGTGTTTCTTGATGATCGTTGGGTCAGCGCTGGGCTTCACTGAAACGGCCCACTCGTCAATCATGGTGGGCTTGGGTTCAGGTGCGGGGGCGGGGCTGGAGTTCGGCTACAGTGGATGAGAAATCAAAGACTGTGAGATCAATATTAAACCAGAGAACTCATGCAAAGAAAGCTGCTGCTGCACAAAGCAGAAGTCAAGAATAACCTCGGTAGATCAGAGTGAAAAGGAGGATTAACAATATATGATATTTTAACATCTTAAGATAAATGTTCTCTACAGTATATCTGTCAATAATGCAGCCAATTTGGGGCTAAGGTTCACAGGGTACACTTAAAAAAAATCACCTATATCTATCATCAATATCAATATCTATAACATCAAGGCTAGAGTAAAGTGGAATACATCTGTATGGGAAGCCAAGGATTGGGAACACACTGGATGTGTACATCGCCATGCTGCTTACCACTGGCTTGCGTGGTTCCCTCTGTAGAGACATCTGATAGATCTCCTCTTCTGTGTGATACTGGTCCAGAGACACCTGCACAAACAGCCAATGTAAGTAAGGCCTATAAAAAGAACTTAAGCCAGTTCCATTCATCAGAATCACCATAATATAAAATCATGTATTAACCCAAGTGTTTCTTTCACATAACAATACTTTCATTTTTAAATGTAAAATATCTACTCTATGAACTTTAGGCTTGAAAAGTAAAGGTGTACCTGTCAAATCTGTCCTAGAAAACTTAAGCTGAACGCTAAAATGCTGTTTGCTTGCTGAAAAAATGATACCTTGAGATGTCAGTGGATTATGTGAGCACCCTATACGTCTAGTTAATGTTAAAAACCTAATGTGATCTGTGCTAGCAAACTACTGCAGTTAGCTAAAGCACTACATGCATTTAAGTGTGATGAAAGTACAATACTCAAAAGGCTTTAGCACTTACAGAAATAGCATAGCCTAAAACTGAAAGTTCAGTATATGTGTCAAATTCACACAGCTGAGTGTCAGGAGCAATTTAGCAGCTTATAAAAATGTAGTTCTTGGTTCTTTGGCCTGTTAGCAGTCCTTGTCACCACTCAGCAGCCTGCAGCCAGATGTTTTCTTCAATGTCTTGCTATCTGACAGAACTGACAAGGAGGGCACCTTAACGCAACATAAAGATTCAGAGCTCTTACACACCTATTACACTGCTCAACAAAATTAAAGGCAAAGTTGGGGCATGCTTGTAATGAGGTGTCCTGAGGTACTCCTCCCATATCTGGACCAGGTTATCACCGCACTCCAGGACAGGCTGAGGTGCAACCTAGCGGCGTTGACCTGACGGAAACATAATGTCCCAGAGGGGATCTACTGGATTTAGGTCAGGGGGCCAGTGAATGGTATCAAATCTCCCAAGAACTGCTTGCATTCTCTCATTGCCTTGCAACAGAAGGAACCCAGGACCCACTGCACCAGCATAGGGTCTGACAATGAGTCCATGGATTTCATCCCAATACCTTATAGCAGTCAGGGTGCTGGTGCCTAGCCAGCATGTTATGCTGCCTTTAACAATATATACAGTATATATACAATCAGTGACGTGCAGTCAGGGGAGGCAGGTGAGGCACGGCCTCACCTGTCATCGTGGAAATATAAAATTAAAAAATAAATTAAATGGTTATATTCATTCAGTGATTTGTATTTTAAAGTTCTTTTCCATTTAACTACACCATTTTTAGATTAGTTTTTTTCAAAATCGTTGAATTTTCGCATTTGCCGGTCAAATACTAAGAGACGAACGGTGAGGCACCAGCCCGGCGAGCCGCACCACGGATTGCGCAATCCGTGGTGCGGCTCAGTATAGTCATTGCCAATGACTACTAACTGTGCTGGCATGCTATGCAGTGAGACCGGATTACTTTCCCTTTGCATGTGGCTATTAAAATGTTCTAACACTTTTACTATATGAACTAAATTTCTATATTTTAGCTGGTGTATATAATGCACAGTTTTTTTTTTTTGTTTTTTCATTAACAACTGTATGTGTGTGTAATGCATTCTTGTGTTGAGCGATCATGAAACTGCTGCGAAGAGACACTAGGTGAGGCACGCAGTTCTTGTGCCTCATGGTAGGGGGCGCTGGTGATCCCAGGGACTCTACGACTCCTCGGTGGCAAGCTACCATAAACAGTTAGCAAGGCCAGTTAGTTTTTCCTGTTGCTTGGCCTTATGTTCAACATGGAAGATTACATAACTCAACTGAAAGAATTTTCTAAACTGGACTTTCAATCGAAGCAGAAGATAATAATTAAAGGAAGACCAACACCGGAGCTAAAAGGTTTGCTTCAGACTATGTTAATGTTAAACAAAACAACTGTTGCCAATCAAATGGTGAATAAGCTATATGTTTGTAAATCTGATGTGATGACGTCAGTGCCTCACCAGTCACGACCCTCACCGCACGTCACTGTATACAATATATATAGTATATATACAGTGAACTGTAGCTACTGCATGCTTTTGTTCTGAAAAATATGTCAAGTTGTTTGTCTAAGCACACATCATTATTATTACATTCTTCTATGTTTGTCTTTAACTGACCTCTGGAAATCTGGGCTAATTATGGCCCACATGTTCACAGTGCAAAGTGTGACGATCCACTCTGCCCTGCCCTCATTTTGACCTGCTTGTGTAGCAGGTCTCCTGCAAGCATTAGAGGGCTGGAATGGCTCGTTTGCCAGTCAGTGGCACTGGCAACACCTGGGCCCAATGTGTGCCAGTGCTCTATATAAGTTCTCACAGATCAGTTGATGTCGGGCTCTCCTCCTTGACACACTACTTTGGCTTTTGGTTTGGCTTCTTGCACTTGAAAACATGGCATATACTATTTCTTCACTCACGAAGAAACAGACACTACTGACTACACACATCATGGTTAATTGAAGTTCTGCTTCTGTTCCTTCATTTAAAATAAATAACTTTATTTAGCATTTGTGTGCATCTCATTTGTCATGGCTGTTCGGCCTGGTTCGTGACAAAAGTTGTATTTAATGGTCCAGTTTCTTGTACAATAATATCATATTGAATTCTTGAATGAGGCAGGCTTACAGTTTCTGTCATCACTTGACTTATGTGTGAACTGTAAAGTGACATGAAGTCAGCTGAAACAGATCCATTAACTGACTTACTGTCAAAGCTAGTAGTAGTAGTTGAAAGCTGAGGAAGAAAGTAAATATAGTAAACATGGGTCTATATCCATCAGTTAGTTTGTAAGTTTAAAAAAATACAAAAGCTCACTTAATATAACCACTTCAGTAATGATGCGGGAATTTAGATGGAAAAAAATTCAGCTTGTCAAAAGATGCATGTCAGAAAATGAATACTACAGTACAATATGGATCTACAGAAAGTGATATACACAGCTGTGTATGTGGTGGCCGAAGGGGGTATATTGCAAGAATCTAAAACTCTTAACAATCTAGTCATCTGAATCCAGGCATCTAATGACAACAAATGTGTTGTATCCAGATTTATCCAAATATATTTTCTGAACACATTTGTCTGCTATTTAACACAAAGACCCTTTCACACAAAAACATGTTCCTTATAAAACCTGTGAAGCAGAGTCATATCTGACACAGCCAATCTGGCAACAGGCAAGAGAGAAGTATCTATTTTTGGCACTAGTTAACATCATAGGCATGCAGTATATACAGACCACGGTTAACACATTTGAGCCCACTGTGACATAATCATATACTGCATGCACTCTCAGCCTCATAGAGCCACCCCCAAAAAAATCCCCCAGTGCTTCGCTCACTGCATTTCTGTTTCCTGTGTTTCAGTGAGCTGAAACCAAAAGGACAAAATGATTTTCTTTTCAGTTAGCCATCTGATTTTCGAGGAGCTTACGCTTATGAAGTTGCAGGTAGTTTATCGGAAAAGCTAAACAGAAAAGTGACCTGTGTGGTTTCCTTATTTTAGCGCTCAAAAATAAGGCGTGCTTTCCCCCTCTTCATTATTGTGAAGGATTTATTGACTTTCTTTCCATCTTTCTTTCCTCTCCTGCAAGCCAAGCAGGACTCATGCTAGATCAACTCCAATAAACACTGGCCTAAGATAATTGGATATCGACTCTGTCCAGCAAACTTTTTCTCTTGCCTCTCAGCCCCAGAAGCTGTCAAGTTATTTTCTGCAATCTCACAGCAACACCTGCTACCAGTAATTGATCTCTTAGGATTGTTTAAACTCAGAAAGCTCTTAAATTCAGGAAATTCTTATTTGCATCTGCCAAAAATACTGACATGAACACACAAACACACACACACATTCTGGGTTGTGAAGTTGTAACATGCTAAAACAGCACCTCAGCTTTCAGGCTAAAGAGCAGGCAACAACAATTAAGGTGTCATTCTCATTCACTATTACAGGATATTACAGATTATCCAGTTTATTCTAAACTGGAGGTGGACTAAAATATTTGCTCAAATGCTCACTAAAACCATGAAAATACATTTCCTTTATATTGACACTATAATTTAATTTAAAAATTAAAATTGAAGGAACAGAAGCAGAACTTAAAAGTTTGAAGACAAAGAGCAAATGAAAGGGGTACTTGGAGATCCATTGTGGTATGTTATGCTTCATCTCTCCGCCAAGTTTTATTTAATTTAGCTTGCTAGTTTTTGCATAATCTTGCTGACAAATATAACAATACACATGACGACAAACAGCGCTGAACACATACGTCCTCCTCAGTCCTTGCCTTGGTAAAGGAATAAGTACAGCTAAGCTATTAGTATAGTGATCTCTTAGGTAAAAGGCTTTCATGCAATAATGTTCGGATTTCAAAGAAGATGCTGCTACTCCTGAGATCCCCTTGGGTACTTTCGAAGCTAAAGCAACCTGACAGGCAAAGCTTTTTAGTCTAAAGGAGTAGACATGAGGTTTCAGAGCAGGTTAACAATTTAAAGTTCAGTGAAGACGATGCTGCAGGGGCCATAACTCTGTCCCGGATAAAGAACACTGATTCATTTTAAACAGTGGGCCTGGACTAACAGCATTACAATGATGAAAACAAAAATGCAGATTTAAATGCACTCTTTAATACTCTGTATCTGAATGTTAGCATTAAAGCTAATGTATGATATCTCTTTTATTTAAAGGGGGACTCTAACCATTTTGTTTTGTGGGTTTACTCAGTCTGTGACACATTTATGGAAGCATACATTTTCCTCCTGTATGGCTCAGAAGGGAGATTTATTTACCAGCGTGGGTGTTAAAAAGTCAGGATATCTTAATAACATAATGCTGCTTCTTGTTCAAATTAATTTAAGTAACTCAATATGTTGCACGTCTACTTTATCTTGCTTTTCATTTCCATCGTAATCAGTTTCAGTCAGACACTCAGTAACTAATTCCAGCAGTTATGTGTTAAACTACTCTGGAGCACATCTGTAAATCACATTTGCTTTGTGACTGAAGGTTCATGCTTTGAATGCTTATCGCTACACATGCTCTCTGGCTTTTGTCTGTACACAGATTTTGTCCCAGCTGGCTACAACAGTCTGTCTGACCGTGAGTATCAGACAGGCTGCCTGCTTCACTGGCTGGAAACAAAATGTTTGTCCTTCTCAAAATGTTTCCTCCTACGACCTCCTCACAGCCGTCTGGGTGATCAACGAATGCTTTCAACTTCTGTTCCATTCCATCATGACTTACTTGTTTCAGGACCTGATTTTTCTCCTATAATCATTTTAACTGTGCATGCAGAGGGAGGTAATTCAAGCCAAACATTTCTCTTGGGGTGTGAACAAACTTTATACCTACTGTAAGTAAGTTGAGCAGGTCGGTGTTGGCATCGACGTTAGGCGGTGTGGCCTGGATGAGCGCCAGCTCTTGAAGGATGGCGTAGAGCTGCTGGGTTTTTGCCAGGTTGACTCGTGTCTTCTCTTTGTCGGCCCAGTCGGGCAGCGCCACATGCACAGCTATCAGGTCTTTCAGGTGCACACCAAGAATGGGGAATCGGAAGCCGGAGCACTCAGAAAAGCGCTTGCGGTATTGACTGTAGTTGCCACATGATGTCACCAGTTCAATTAAGTTGTTAAAAACCTGCCGTAGGGCGAATGGATAGAGGGGGGGGGATATAAGTTTGAGGACTGACATGGACAAGCTTTCCTGTTTCGGGAAAGATTGAGTTAAAAGCATCGCAAACATTCTTTAAAACTTTGCTCCAGATGGACTTACATAACTGTAACTCATCCAACTGTTGCACTCAACTTTCTAGTCATGTGGTTCAAATTCATAGTTCTAAAAAGACACTGTGTAGGAGTAATGGGCACAGATAGGGAGCTTGGCAGCTCTCACAGAGAAGATGTTGAATACTCAGTCAGGATTTATTATCACTTGTAAGCTCAGTGCACTGACATGCAGCGAACACTGAATTTGTCTGGTAGAGTCTGGTTGTGAATTCCAGAAATAGGTGACTGATGGTTGCGAGTACTGCACCTTGTTGGTCTCTGCACTGATGTGGGTCTGCGTGTCTTTGAGACGAGAGATGGAGCTGTTGCTGAGGCCGCCCACTACTGCCATCAGTGTATTGAAGTTCTGCAGCTGCAGCAGTTTCTGTAAATGGAGGAGGAAGAAATATTAGGGGAAAGAAGATGTATTTTATGAATGTGCAAGTCAATATCAGAAGCAATTTGGCCAAAGACATTTTAGAGAGAAAGAGAAAGACAGGGTGGTATTTACAGGCAGTCAGAAAGATGCAGCTATGGAAAATAAATGGTACACAGGAGACTTCCAGGTTAAATATGCCCAAATACACATCCACACATAATCTGAATACCAACAGTTTAGTGAATGCTCTAACCTGTCTGTGTTATAGTTAGGCTAACTCTTTGTGAATGGCACTCTGTGGGGGCTGCTCGCTGCCCTTCAGACTGCTGGCATCTCAGTGAAAATCAATGAGGTCGTAGCTGCGTGGGAGGGCTGTCAGAGGGGATCATTTGATTCAGCTCAAACAACCTTTGGAATCAATGTGCAAAGCAGTATGGAAAGCAGGCCACCATCTGCAGAGTGTAGCTACACCACACATGCATGTGGTTGTCAGTGATGCCTGGGAAAAGTTTCACTGTCAACTGCCGCTGCTAAATCTTTCCATGTCACCTAACAGTTACCACACAGTGGATTGGTGATTTGGTATTCTTATCAAACGCAGGGGAGACATTTGCAAAGAACACTGCGTAATAAACTGAAGGCAGCCACATTTGCAATTTAAATTATAATGCAAGTCAACAGTTAAGAAAAAAAATAATCAACATGAGTCATTTGTAATGGGCTCTCAGTAGGATGTCGAAATGAGACACACCCAGTGCAAACTGAGGCAAGGAAATGTCAAGTACATAAAGACTACCTCCTGTGCTGCCTCTGAATACATCTGAAAGCAACTTGAGCATCATCTTTGTTCATGTATGTGTTTGCACTGGGAAACATCAGAGAATATTAAAGACTGAGGCATTTTAAACAGGAAAAGAATTAACGAGGACATTTTGAGCAGGGTTTGATCTTCTCAGATGTATCTACCCTTCGTGTGCAACCACTCTGCACAGATGGCACAATCCAAAATGAATACATGCAAACGCTGGAAATGCAAACACAAAACAAATGGGCTTAACTGGAAAATGTGTGCAGTTTTAGGGACCAAACACACAACTTAATAGAAAGAATTCAGGATAAACAGGTGGAGTGTGATTGCTGAGTTTCAATAACTAAATACATTAGCTCCTCTGATCCGCTTTAGCAGCAGCAGCAGGTGGAGGAAAAAAAAAAAAAAAAACACAGGATACTGACTGAAATACAGAAAAGGTAAACCATGATATTTTTATTTCTTTTATCATTTTTTATTACATCTTGCATTTGTGTCCTTTGGGCTTTTATATTCTTTTATATTCCAGGACAATTTTTAGTAATTGATCAGGTCTTAGATTAAAAGGTTGAGGTGAGTCCAGAATTTATTTTGAGTCACAGTGCTGTAAAAAAAAGTATTTGCCCACTTCCTGATTTCTTAGGTTTTTGTTTGTTTGTTTGATTGATTTTTTGCACATTTGTCACATTTAACTGTTTCGGATTTCAATATAAGACAAAAATAACCAAGTAAATACAGTATGCAGTTTTTAAATGATGATTTCATTTATTAAGGGGTAAAAAGCTATCCAAACCTACTTAGACCTATGTGGAAAAGTAATTGTCCTAATAATACGTAATAACCGGTTGCGGTTGTGCAGAACTGTAATTAAGCGTTTGCAATAACTGGCAGTGAGCCTTTCACATCGCTGTGGAGGAATTTTGTTGTTGATTGTTTTAATTCAGCCATATTGGAAAGATTCAGAGCATTAATTTAAGGTCATGCCGACTCATCTCAGTCGGACTTAGTCTTTCAGTCCTGGGGATCATCAGGACTTTGTTTTGTTTGTTTTTTTTATGGGGGGGCAAGCCTTTGTGTTCTTTTTGGTCAGCAGTTGTTTTCACCTGAAACTCAGACTCATAAACACCTCAACTGAGGCAAGTGAGGCCTGCAGTTCTTCAGATGTTCTGGCTTCTTTTGTGACCTCCTGGATCAGTTGTTGATGGAGTCTTGGAGTAATTTTGGTAGGCAAGTCACACCTGCCTCTCACTGTGGTTCACTACAATCCCAAAGCCTTAGAAACAGCTTTTTAACCCTTTCCTGACTGGTAGATGTCAGTGACTTTGTTTCTCATACGTTCTTGAGTTTCTTTAGATCGTGGCATGATGTGTTGCTTTTTGATATCTTTTAGTCTACTTTACTTTGTCAGTGATTTATTTTTTTTATTCAACAGGTCTGGCAGTAATTAGGCCTGGGTGTGGCAAGTGAAATTCCTTTCAATCAACTTTCCAAAAACTGTGGATAATCACAGTTAATTCATGAATTAACAAGGAGGGCAATTACTTTTTCACACAGGGCCGAGTAGGTTTGTAAAGCTTTTTCTCTTAACGAAATCATTTAAAAAACACTTGGGTTATATTAACATTTGTTTGATGATCTAAACATTTAAGTGTGACAAATATGTAAAAAACTAAAAAAACAAAAATCAGGAAGGAGGCAAATACTTTATCACAGCATTGTACATTCAGGTGACGGATTAGATTGTGTTAAAGTTTGCCGGTGCAAATGGACACAGGTTTGCAGACTGGCTCCAGAGACTGGATAAAAGTACTTCATGTGTGTGAAGTTACTCTGAGAACTGGCTTCATTAAAATGTCTGCACAGATCGAGTTTTGTATTCGTGTACTCTTTCTACTGAATAGAACCGCAAATTAACCTTCACCATAGAGGGTTAGCTGTGCAGCTCGTGTTACCATGGTTATGTACTCTGTTTAAAACTGAGCCAGCTTTGTATGTGAGGATGCTTTCAGGCACAGCAATGCTTTGGAGGTAAATCAAAATGAAGCAGAAATCACCAAGGATAAAAAAAAAAAAAATGAAGGTGTGAAGAACTGCAGTTCCTATAATGGCCACTTGAGGCTGGCTCTAAAAAGTCATCCAATCCCCATAGACTTCCATGTTAAAATGCCTGACTTTACAGCATTAAAAGGCATGTTTACAACGTGGTAAAGAGAACTGTTTAGTCCTCTGTGGATAATTTCCCCCTTCATAAAAACTGGAAGGTGAATTTTTATTAAAAATCAGCAGTGGGATTTTGTTAACACTGACAGCTAGGGGTGGTGCCCACTTTGTTTAACGATTGTGCCAGCACTGGTGGCTGTATCACTTTCTGCTGTGTTTCACCTCCCGTAACTTGACCTCTGGGTGGCATCACTTTGCTTAATCTAGCTTTGTAAAAAGTCTACACCCAGAATGTTCACATGCTTATCATAACAGTGCTAATATCTGTAATATCTGAGCATGATAAGTATGTGTATTATCTTGCTTTAGCATAATTAATTAGCAACAAACAAAAATAAAGTGACACCTAATGGGAAGCCAGTCTTTTAAAATGAGTATTAGAAAGGGTTCTCAGTTGATGGCAGTGAATGAGCAGTCTGGGAATCACCAGAGTTATTACAGAATATCCTGAGGGGAACAGGAATATCCATCTAACAGATGAAAAGCTATTTCACTCAGAACCTCAAAGGTCATTGTGTTTTCGCCAAAGAAAATGTCACCATAGCTCATCACAATTCATCCAGCTAGCACACTACTGTGCATCTACACATAAGGGTCTACACCTCAGCTAGTATCTGAGCTAAACTGCACTGTTTAACACTGTGGATTAGAAAGAAGAAAAAAAAAACTTTTCCTTTTTGATTAGCATCAATTGAAATTAACCCACTGACAAATATAACAGATTTTACAGGTGCACAGGTCTTAGTGACACCAATGTTCTGCAGAGTGGTTTGCGAGAAAGTCCACAATGGCAGGTTGACTGGCCAATAGATATTGCTGTTTGATGGTGATCTTTGGAAAGAAAGATGACTAAAACAGAGATCCTGAATAGATCAGAATGGAAAGAGCTAATTCATCTACCTTCCATAGAACTGAACGTTAGTTGTTCATCCTGTCAGCATCTGTCCTCACCTCTAAAGTATCTAACTCCATGAAACACTCAGGCAAGCTTAAGTGTTCAGTTTGAAACACTTGGGTGAGCTCTGCTGGGCTTCCTCTGACTAGAACCCTGCAGGGGTGTTAGATTGCTGGCGTACCCTGACAGAGCACATTATGTGTGACTGGCATCTGTTCTGCTGAAGATGAAATAAATGGAGAATGAGAGTAGACCTAAGCGACTCATGAAGATGAAAACAATCCCACAGTAGACTTGCAGTAAGTAATGAGGATGCATTCACAGAGAACTGCAGGCTATTAAGATGAAAATTATTCTTCCGTGCTGTCTATGCCTGACTGAAGCTCCCGCTTAACAGTTTAGATGAGCGAGTAGTCACATAGTGGGAAAACTCAGCCCATCTGGCAGACCAAACCAAGTGATATCATCAGACTGAACTGAAATCAATTACAGTGAAGCCCAGGGTGCCATTTAAAGGGATGTGTCTGTAGTGAAAGGATGGCAATCTCCAGACATATGGTCGGAAAACCATATACGTCAGCTAGCTGGTAGTTTCTTCCAGGAATTTGTGTGTATTAAGTATAGAAATAGTATAGAGTATAGAATGAAGAGGTGGATACAAGCCAGTCTAAAAGGTCTTTCAGTCATATTTCCTTAGTTGGAAAAACACTGAAGTTTCAGCATGACTCAACATGTTTTTGGCTACTGTTGAAAACATCTAATGGCAGCTTCCTG
Organism: Archocentrus centrarchus; assembly: GCF_007364275.1. Taxonomy (NCBI): domain Eukaryota; kingdom Metazoa; phylum Chordata; class Actinopteri; order Cichliformes; family Cichlidae; genus Archocentrus; species Archocentrus centrarchus. The sequence continues at coordinate 2,243,322 of NW_022060145.1, forward strand.
AAAATTCTTCAGAAAATAGCCGTTCTTCTGAATTTTTTCTCTTCTGAAATAAACATGTGGTTGCTTTTTTTTTTCACAGACTATGAATTTTAATCAAACATTTTTAGGAGAAAATAGGGTGGAAATATGTTGTTGACGCTGCCCAAAATCCACCACAGTTTGTGTTTCCCCTCACGTCTTTCATCCATCTCTGTACCTGATATTTCTTATGCAGCTGTGAGTCATGCTACCTGCACTAAGTCCCCAGTGATTCCTGTGCTTTTACTGAGTTCTTTCTGGCTCTACTCTGAAGAATAAGAGTCACACTATGTTTTTTTTTTTTTTTCTGTATATATTTGCAGCAAGTTTTACATACATCATCACCAAGAAATTTTTTTTTTTTCTGAAAGCCAACATATTATGTTTTAATTTTTTTTCTCATGTGCACTGTCGCAGTGGTTGATGCTCATATTCTACATGGCCAAAGTTTAAATAATATGTATGTATAGCATGTGTGAGTTAGGGCTGTGATAATAATAATGCTATCAGTCAGATTCATCTACGCTTTTTTTTGTGTCTGTTGTTGTTTTTTGGCAAATTAAATAAGCTCAAAATACATGTTCATGGAGGTGAGGAGAGAGAGAATAATCCCTTTATTTTTGAAGGAATTAATGTTCTTTTTTTCTTACAGTTGTGCCACCTCATGGGAAATCATGGCATATTTAGCATTTGTATGCAAGTCATAAGAGATCCTCGGTCCCTCTCTTGCTTGGTTTTCACAGTTATTTCTGATTCACCTTTTTCTCCTCCTTTAGCTCTCTGCCCCCAAGCAATCGCCCACTATCACTCCCCTAACCACCAAGCTTTCCCAACTGTAACAGGCACGGCAGACAGACCTGTGCCACTCGGATGAAATGGGAGATAACGGTGGCTCTCTGTGGGGCGGTGGGCTTGCTCAGCACCATAAGCTGGATCCACTGTGAGACGCTGTTAAAGAGCGTGATGAAGCGCTCCAGGATGGGGTTATCCACCGTGCAGCCATGCATCACAAAGCTGTGGTAGTCCTGAAACTAGAAGGAGAAGTGGGACATTGAAAACTTTCATTTATACAGTTTTACAGTAAAACATACTCACATCCCACAATAATTCTAGATATTAGAAAATGTCTTACAACAACCTCATGTACACAACCATTAACTATTTTGAGTATTTTTTTTTTTTTATGTGTCTTATTATGCCCTTTATGGAAGTTCAGTAGTGGGGCCCCTTTAAAGATGTGATTTTAAAAAGCTACTTTAAGATTCTTCCTTGCTGCAAAGGGTCACCACATCAGGTCACACTGCATGTTGGATTTGGCAGTTTTACACAAGATGCAACCCCAAAAGGGTTTTACATCTCCAGCAACATTTCACTTGCAGAGTGAACGTGTAAACCACTACACTGTTGAACCACACATATGAAATTACGAAATGCATAATTTCCAGAAGATGCCAACTCATCTGGTTTCAAAAAAAATATTATCAAGTACAGACTTTGAGAACACTGTTCCATTTCTCATCTGATTCATGACCTCGGTAGATACTTTCCTGATTAGTTTATGGTTGTTTGCTACTTTCGAGTGTTTCATATAGCAATATGTCCATGTTCGTTACATCTATCTAATACAGTCTATGGGAAACAGTAAGCCTGGTTTAGTCCAGTCTGAAGCATACATATATTATATACAGTTAACTGCCTGTAATGAAGAAAATGCAGACAAATAATCACACTATAATGATTGTAGCATATGTATGCATGCACGTATGTATGCTCCCCGTCTCCTCTTCGATGAGTGGGCCAATCTTGTAAAAAATTTGCATAAACGCTGCCTCGGGCAGTGTGAGTGCCAAAATCTATGTGGCGTATACAAATATTTTATATAAATCCCACAATCATATATATTTGTACATTTGACAGTTTGACTGAGTACTGAAATGTGACTTTACAGCTGCGTTCACCCCGCGCACATTTGTTGAGGTTTAGTGTTCATTCAGTTTGTGCACGTTTGACATTTGTTTTTTATTTTAGCGCAGATTTTATCTTCCCGGTGCAGCTGAGCAGGTGCTGATTATCAATCAAGTTATCAAAATAAACCATTATTAAATCTCTTGAAGTCAAGATGACAACACCGTCGGGAAGAGAAGAAGAAGCTTGGGTGAGTATGAAGAAACCCATTGGGTATTAAATCTTCCATATCTATAATTATTATTTTAATATAGTCTTAATTTTACATATTTATAGTGTTCAAAATATAACATCTAACAAATTTGCTATATTGTTTATGTAATCACAATAAGAACAAGTGATTTTCTTCACAGTTATTGTTAATTGAGCCAACACCAAAGCAAAGACCTGCACGTAGCGCGGGGGTTTGGTAGTATTGTGTAATTAGAACTGTACCCATAGTTAGATGCTCAATAATTGGTCTGTTTCCTTCTGGGTTAAATTCTATTTGAGGAGAGACACAAAGACAAAGAGAGAAAGGCCATTACCACTGTTCCCATTGTGCACCAGCCCACTGGAATAAATTATCAAACAAAAAAAAAAAAAAAATCCTCTAGCATTTAATTCTGCACAGACACAGTCATTGTTTTTCCTCCTGAAATAACACTCAAAGAGTACACTATTTCCAGTCAACAAATGTAATTACTCCCCAGTTAAAAGTTGATTTTAACAACTATCGCTTAGCAACTGCAGTGAGCCTTGAATCGTGTAAACACAGAATTACTTGAGCATTTAAGAGCCGTAAACATCATAGTAAGGGCACGGCCGTGGTCACACTGACCAGGATCTTGCAGAAGGATTTATATTCCAGGTAGGTCAGGTGTTCAGCCAGTTCACAAGAATCGAGGTGATCGAACAGCAGGGACATTTTCCTCTTTTTGGACACAGATGGGACACGCTGAGTCACCTGCCGCTTCCATTTATATGATGGCCTGAGAGAGAAGAGAAAGCACAATTTTCTCTTCTTAGGTCTTTTGGAACAACACCATAAAAGCTTATATAAGGATCGGCTTTATAGCCGCTGCAAAAGTTAGAGCTGCCCTTTAAGAGCTGTTGGATATAAAAAAAGAAAAAAATACCCAATGGCATTACATTCTGTACAGAATAATAAAAGCCCTGAGGAATTTATATAAGAAAACTACTATTTCCCCGCTATTTCTGAAGAGTTTATTTTTAGAAGACTATTCCCTCATGCAAAAATATTCAGACATAGAAATTCACAAATCAGCTCCACAAATTCATTTTCTTGGAGCAATAAAAGAAAGCTGAGCCACGTAGAAATGACATTTCTTAGAAAAGGGCAGGTTGCTGACCCTGCATAGCACAGCTCAGCAATTTCAAACAACAGGCAATAAAAGGCCATGCTGACATAAACATCAGCAGATGTGGACACTTATTTAAACTGTCAACAGCACATGCAGCATTCAGCAGCCAATTCACTCACACGCTGTCCAAGTCAATGAGCTGACTCTGGCTCTCGTTGCCCTCGGTGGTCAAGAGGTCTTTATAGTCTTTGATCTGGTCTGCCAGCTCCGGGTTCAGAGTGAACTCTGCGGGAAATTCAGAAATCCAGTACCTGGAAGAAGGAATAAAGGGAGAGAGAGAGAGCAATGATGATGACATAGGCTGTTGCCAACACTAAGTGTAAGATCTTTCCATAATTTAATAGGACAATAAAATGACATTAGTTATAGTTTCAATACTAACTGAAACAAAGCGCAAAATTCAAAGACATGAAAAAGAGCATAGAAGAGAAGAACTTGCAAGGATAAAAAAGAGAAATCTAAATGACACTTGGAAAGATCAAAGATCGTTTATAAAGCCGGTGGAGTTAGAAGTCAGAAATTATAGTTTATTACTTGACCAGGTGGCATATTTGTGTTTGGCGCTCAGCAGTGGAGTCTTCCTCTTGAGATCTGATACCGAAGTTAAGGTGCAACCAAGCTGCAAATTCTTATCTTCTCAGAGCTACAACAACAAAAAGTCTGACAATATTTTTAGAAAAACACAAAAAAAAAAACCCATAACATTCATCACTGATGCAGTGGAGGACACAGAGGTGAAGGATACTTGAGCACAAGCTTCTTAGCCAAGTCAGTTGAAGGGATATACCAAGGGTGCATCATGAGGAACATGCGGACCAAGGACACATCCTTCAAAGTGCCCTTCTTATCTATGAGAAAAAGCAAAAGGAGTCACTCATCATTAAGATGATATCACAGTGTTTTCGATTTGTGCTTTTGGCACCAACTTACTTACTCACATTACAAGCAGATTAATTATTCATATAAAAGAAATAAAACTTAAATAACCAACCAAAGGCTTTGATGCATGCTTCCACCAGCTCGTCCACAGTGGCAGACTGTTCTGATAATATGGACTCCATCGTTTCCTTCCTCTTCGTTTTCCCCCTCGTTTACCTCTCTGTGGTTGGACTCTATTGGCTCTCGCTGAACACAAAAGGAGATGAAAAGAGAGAAGAGTAATTATGAAGCAAACACAGGTGGAACTGAACTTACTGTGGCTACTGCTACACACAAAATAATTGTGTGATCAATTCTTCTCTATCCTATTCAATGCTGCAGAATGAGATAATCACTGACTGTATGCACTATATTTAGGACTAGTATGATGGTGTTGTCAGTAAATTTAATTGGGATATGCACCTGTCAGTATCATCTGAGATGATCATTAGGAATGGCCAAAACTCATTCATGGTGTCAAAGTGCAAAATCTGCAATGAAGCTCCCTCTACTTGAAGAAGCACCTTTTAATTGGCCCAGCTTTCAGTGAGAAGATTTGCATATCTTGTTAGGCTCTAAAATGCTACAAAGCTTTAGTAGTCTTTATCTCTTTACCAGTTATACCAGTTAATCTTTACCAAGCCTGACTCTAAATGCTAAGTTAGTGTTTGCTAGGACCAGACTTTAGAAAGATGCCAGCTGCACCAAATGAACATGATCCTGGTCATAGCCCTGTGCATTTATGTGAAGGGCCACATGACTACCATTGTCGCCTGACAGCAAGTGTGTTGCTAATTTGTACATTCAGATTTGTGGCAACAATGAAAGATTAAGCCAAAAAGGAAGAAGGGCAGGGATTATCCTCAGCTGCAGACACCATGATGAGTAGTCATTATACTTGGTATACTTCGTTTGAAGTCCTCATGAAGGGTGCATGTGTAGCTGGTACATTGTACTGTAGATTCTCATCAACAAGTCTGTGCAGTTGCAAGAAGTTGGCAAGAACACAAACTTCCACATGTTGCCCCGAGCTCCCTGTCTGATGGTAAAAATTTGCATAACTCAGACTCAAGCAGACCCTTGCATATTCACAGACACTGAAGTTATAACACACATTTGAACCTAAATAGAATAACTTCCCAGACTATTACATCAAATTTCAAATGTCAACTCATTACTTATTGCTGCAAGTGGTCAAGTGGTTAGTCATTAACTTCTCATTGGCCAGACAATTCCCGTCATTAAATGGCTTTTCAGATGAATCCATTATTTTTTGCAGAGGAAAGCACACTACTACCTTTGAACCTTGGGTTTTGGGTCAAAACTCTCACAGAGACTGCAGCTGACCAAGATTGTCTTTGGCTGACTACAACCTCGTGGAAAATATAACAATTTTTGATATACTGGTGCCAAAATTATGCCTAAATATCAATGCAGAAACGATAGTGGCTTGGACCCACTAAGGAAGATATTTACAAGGCATTTAAAGCTGTTTTAATGTAATACCACACAAACATGCTTGACATTACTCAAACTTTGAGGATTTGAGGTAATTTCTACTTCACTCTGAGTTCTTTAGAGTTTGGAAGAAAATTTCCATTTTTACCAACTTTGCAGATTAAGGTTTTACATACTGTAAGGATGGATCCATGCTTTCATGTTGCTTACGCCAAATGTTGACCCTACCATCTCAACGTCACAGCAGAAATCAAGACTCATCAAACCAGGCAACGTTTTTCCAGTCTTCCAATCTTTTTCCAATTCTGGTGAGCCTGTGTGAACTGTAACCTCAGTTTTCTGTTCTTAGCTGACAAATGTGGCTCCTGCTGCTGTAGCCCATCTCCTTCAAGGTTGTGCCTTCAGAGATGATCTTTTGCACAGCAGGTCAACTTGACCAAGTTGGCTTATTAGATATTTATGCAGAGTGTATATTTTTACATGTGATCGCTAAAATATGACCCTTGCAAAACTTTGGTACCCAGAAGTTTATATAAATATTTACCTTCCATCTCAACCAGCTACACAAACTAATAAATTGTTTTCGTATTGTGGTAACACTCATTTCCCATAAGTAAAGAATCAGATCGATAACGCTGGCAGCCTGTTTCCTCAAACTCAAATCTATTTTTACATTTAAACATCTATTCCATGCTTTTTGACTGCCCTTTGGAGTCAGGCATAATAAACATTGTTTACTGATGTGTGCGGCTTGTTTAACAGACAGACATGAAGCCACAAGCATAATCAGCAGGAAACCACCATTTCTTTTCTTGACATACTTCAGTGCCGTCTGTAGTAGGTTATGAAAAAGCGTGATGAGTCTTTATGACACATTAGCAAATATTGTGACAAGCATTTCATTCTATCACACATTCATTAGAGAATAAGTTCAAAATGTGTATTTGTATTTTTCTGGGCTTGGTAAGGCCTGGCAGTAGGGAACCATGGCAACCACAGCTTAATGTTCAGTCACACATTCACAACATACACACACACACGCACACACACTTCAGCATACAACACACATGCACAAAATATAGTCAGTTGAAGAGTAGAGAAAAACTTTTTTGTAGTAATCCTACATGCTTTAGTTGTGCCTTGACCAGTAAAATATCCCATCTTCTATGCTATGACCTGATTAATTGGTCAAACTGGAAATAAAAAAAATCTTTTGATACATTGCTGATAAGTATGAAGGTGACACTGGGGTTATCATGAGTAACAAAGTTAGGTCACAAAATCCCCTACAACACACTGCACTGCCATATCGCATTTATTTTAATGGCTTTTCAACGTGGTGGCCCTGTGAGAAGGGTGTGATGTGTATGTGTATGTATCCATTGTGCCTGACACAATGAAGCCTTTCACTGCACTGTCTCTGCTGCAACGCGGTGGGTGGACACACTCAATTACAGGCTTCACAAGCCGTCTCAGCCGCGTTCACTTCTGCAGGGATGGCGGGTGGAAGAAAACAACGAGAAGGAGATAGAAGTATAATCCTCTGGCTTCAGCCACCATTTTAATGGCCACATTGTTGTTGTGATCAGCCACGGCGCTGATCAGCAGGCAAGATTAAAATGGTAAACTTTCGATATGTATTGTTATGGTGAGATAATGGGAAGATAAATGACGGACAACAACTGAAAAAGGATTTTGTGTTGCTATAAATAGATATGAAAGTTTCGAGTTGGGTTGCTAAGGTCACCACAGGAAGTAAAGCACTGTTGTATGTGAGCATTAAGACCTCAGCCGAAAAAAAAAACAAACAACAACAACTGGGACACCTTGCTCAGAAAAATAAGACTATACTATACAGGCTCTGCCAGAACAATTACCATTGCTCACATGTCATGAATGCAAATATTCATACACTATACTAATTAAGGATGAGGATCAGCTAAATGTGAGCTGAAATGATCTTGTCTGTAACAAAATGGGCACTGGTTACATTTCTGCATTTTCTGTGTTCATTACAAAACTGTCATTACCCTAAACTGAATGAGGACCTAAAACTACCTTCTTCTCCTGTGTTGGGCCCATTGTACCCATCCCTCAGAGGGTGTGACACTAAACAAAAAAAAAAAAAAGAAGAAGAAGCAGGAGGTGTTTTCAAGTGCCACCAATGCTTTAACGGTGTCTAGTCTGGCACTGCTGCACATCCTGTACCCATCTTGATGATATTATGCTCCCATTCAACGCAAATACATCATTCATCATCCTGCTGACAGGAGCACTTTGCCGCAAGCCAGAGGACAATTTCCTCTGAGTTTTTGCATGAAATAAAACTGATTCCTCTTAAACAGATTCCCTCCTTCTTTCTTTCCTAGCAATTCTTTAAGTGTTTTTCCAACAGTGTCTTTCTAATAAAGTCCCGATATCTGCAAAGCGGTGGATTGATTGTAAAGAAGCACACACTGTGAGAGCTTTAGTGTCATCCTTGGTTGCCTGGTGACAAGGACCTAGGGCCATCGATCAGGCAGATTATGGGGTGGATGGGGCTCAGCGGGGATAAAGGGAAGTTGACGGGTGCCTGGTCAATCCTGGCCATGCAGAATCTGCAGTGTGCTGCTGGTTTACTGGGCAGTGGAAAAGGTCACATCCTCTGGCTAGACACAGTCAGACACCCCCCGCCCCCCCCCCTCAGGCCGCCCTTCAGACTACTGCCCCTCTTATTTCCAATATTATGGTCACAAAATAACAGTCAAGCAGCTCTTCAGCTAGTTCTCAACCTAAAAATGTAGAAATCAATGTTTCACCCATAACAGTGATTAAAAGTAAACGTATCACTCTTCTGTTGGACACATTTAAAAGGGACCAATATTTGAACTTATGATGACCTCACTAAAATAATGAGGTCATCATAAGTTTAAATATTGGTTTTGTATGTCAGTGAAAACTGATATTCCAAATACGGGCATTTCTGCCACAGTTCTGCTGTTTATGATGGGCAGCCAATCAGAATAAAGCTGGCTTAAACTCTTAAAGGGAGCTAAACTTTGTTTCAAAGAAGATAAATATGGACGACTTTGAATTGTAAATAATGCAAAGCTGCTCTAGTAGCTCTAGCATGTGAGAATGAAATATGCAGTTGGAAATGTGCTTTATTTTTTAATTTGTTCTATTACTTTTTGTTATTCAATATTTAGTCAACTAAACTAAAAAAAATAATTGGCAATTTCTTTAACAATCTCTGGAGCCAAATGTACCATCTTGAATTTGTTTGTGTTGTCTTATTCATCAATAAAAACTGTATAAAAATCAAAATGAGGGAAAAGTAGGTCGTTTTTTATTTGAGAGGCTCAAAGATCCTTTGGTTCTTGCTTCTTGCTTGCATGATAATAATGTTTTCAGTTGATTTATGTCTATAAAACTATGGCTCCGTTTAGGTGTTTTTTTTTTCCCTTTCTAAATGAACTCAGATCATATTAAACACATATTAGAAGGAAACTAAGAGTTTTAATCATTGTTGACTTCTGGATCTTGGATCACTTGGATCTGGATCCTGGATCACTGACTGCTGATAAGGTGCTGACAAACACACAATAATGATGTCCATCCTCTTATTGATATTTTCGTAATGGACTCACTTTCGTGCTCATAAATACTACATGCTAATTCACACTTGCCAAAGTGCCACTAATTAAGTTTTATCCTCTCTCCTTGGCATTTGGGAAAAATAAGTTTAACTGATGTTTTCATGGATAATGATTATAAGAAAAGGAGATCTAGATGAATGATCTCAAAAAACGGTATTTTCAGTTACACTGGTGGTAATGTTCTGAATGCAGAGTTCAGTCTCAACTGGACAGTCTCCAGGTTTTCCAATTCTTTTGAATGGATTAACAAAAAAAATTATATTTTGGGCTCCCAGACAGTTTCTTTATGACTTTAATCAGACGTTTCTTGGTGCAGACGCACACCTCAGCTGTACTTTGTGTTTGGTGAGAATTTTCAAAAATAAGCATGTTGACATATTAAACAAACATATTCAACAGGGTAGGCACATTGTCATTTGGAGCGCATTATTGTGCTGATGCTAATCATTTCGAGCCTCAGTCTCAGAGTACTGTGGTCAAATAAGTTCTATAAATTGTACAACTGAAACTTCAGCATGCAAATATTTATATATTTGCATGCTGAAGTTGTAGTTGTACGATCTCTGAATTTGGTGATACTGTGTATTAACTTCATACTGATGTTTCTTTATCATCTTTATAATTTTAAAAAAGGCTAAATGAAAATACAGCATCGCTGCTCTGGTCATGTGGTTTAGGGCTTCTCCTCTTATCTGTCTCCTTTTTACTGTTGTTGCTCCATTTCCCATTTTTCTGTGGATCACTTGCTGGTGGGTAATGATGCTTAGACAGCTTTCCGTTCATCATATGCTATAGCTAGAAAATGTAAGATCTTTAGCTTTAAATTTCCACTAGCAAACCCAACCTGAAGGCACATGTAAAATGTAGCGTAGCAGCAGGCACAGACAGTGAACCTTTGTCTGTGATATTAGCTCAAAAAAACAAATTAATGCATGAATTTTTTTTGAATGCAATCATAAGTTGAGATCTAATTTTTCTGTCTTTGACAGACTGTAATACGCACACAAAACCCCTTATTCACGCACTCCACCCTTATTTCATGCCCTACACCCAATAGTTGTAGTAAGTGTGTTGCATGATGGGACAGATATAGTTCTCCAGGGTGGCCAACAGAGTGGCTTGTGGCAGGCTTCTATTTACAGACTGTAGGGTACCGAGAGCAGGAAGGGAAACATTTCCCTTTACTTGGACAAGCAGAATGCCACATCAGTGGGGGGGCACCGGCTGCAAACTGAGATTAGCAGCTACAGTTGCTCCTTAGGGAGGGAAGGGGTTGAAGTGGAGGGGGGACAGGAGGAATGTTTGAATGGGAGATAAAGAGAGCGACTGGGAGGCAGGAAGAGTGTGCTTCAGCTCAGTAAAACACAAAAAGATACTGTTGGCTAAAGAAGGAAGGAGATTAAATATAGAGGGTTAGTACTGACAGAAAGCACAATAAGATGGATCAAATTAAAATGCAACTAGGATACTTCTGTAGGCAAATGGAAGCAGTCCTACTAATGCTGAATATGCAAAAGATTGAGGAAAGCAGCACTTTCTCTTAATCCTGAAATAACAGAGAGAAAAGGAGAAAAATATGTAAATGTTTCAAACATTTTGCTGGGGGGGCGGCAGCTGCAAAAGTGTAATGTTTATTGTATAAAGTCACACATCCTGTTCCACATCTGGCACAATCTCATATCTCCAATTTCTGACTTCAAATGAAAAGTATAATGAAGGAGACAGAGGGCATTGGTCCTGATTCCATGTGCTGTTATAATACATGCCTCCTGCCTCCTGCACCCCCCTTCAAAAAAAATGCGACAATGCATCATTGTGTCAGATTCTGTTCACTGCTTTGTTCTGAAGCTTCCTGCTCAAACTTTGGTCCTTTTACCAGATGTGAAAGTTTGCTTCACAACAAATACCGGAAGGGTGTGCTGCTATGTGCATGTGAAATGTGGCAACTTCTTGTGTGTGTGTGTGTGTGTGTCCACACTTTTTTTAACCTTATTACAATCATTCTCTTACAGAGTGGGCCTGAGAGAGTGTAATTAATATTTTTTATAGCAATTTTTTTTTCCTCCCTCTGTCAGTTATCTCTCTGTCACACACTACACAACTTCCTCCTCGAACCCTTGCTGTGTGATGAGTGAAAGATGAGGCCACATGGTGTATTGTGTAAAAAAGCAAGTGTGATACATCACACTTTGCAATGTTGCAATAGGGTTTGTCTCTCACAGGGAACACCCAGGAGATTCCTGCCAACTGTCTATTAACTTCAGATCACGCCTCGGTCAGGGTTCGTGTTCTCGAGTTTTGCTGAAGTCAGGAATCTTATTTCCTGTTGTTGCATTGTTTCACCTTGAGTGGCCAAATTTCAAATTTAAAGGGAAATACATCATTCACAAATTTGTCAAGAAGAAGTCTGCACAGTAAATATCAAGACATTACTGCTGACAGCTTATAATACTTTAACTTAGCAGATTTTCTGATCTTCAATGCAGCTAGCCAAAGTTAGCCATTTTTTTTCATGATTAAAGAAGTTGACTGAAATTATCATATTTGCATTCTTGTCACACATTATGTGAGAAGAATATCACTGTCGTGTTTATGAAGCTAGCCCAAGAACTACTTAGCTTAGCTTAGCATAAAGACTGACACAAAGCCAAAGACCTATCCTTTAGCTAACCAGAACCTTTAAAGCCAATTAGTTGTGTTGTTGTGTTTTCCCTTTGTGTTAAACACAACCATGTTATCCACTGTTTGTCTGCCAAGACTGCCTGTCTTTATTCAAAGCTATGTAGCTGTGAGCTGATTCATACAGTATTTACCATACGGAGCAGAAAAATATGTTTGTCTGTAAGGCTTTCTACCCTTGTCTAGATGTGGTTAAAGTTGTTATAAAAGAGTATATTTTCACCCAACTCATGGACTGTATATAAAAGATAGATGTATTCACACCATGGTATCACCCACTGGCTCTTGACTAACCCCTGTAAAGCCTCGACCTGAGTGTTTTTGCTGTCACCCAGCCGGGTGTGACGAGCCAGGGGTGGAACTGACTGTAAAACATCAATAGCCAGTGAGCACACCTTGGATAACCACCCTTTCTGACCTTAATAATAAGCATACTTTGCAAAATGTAGTTCATGAACTTTATGAATTATTACTTGGAGGTAGTGACTGAGTCCATCAAACTTTGGTGGTCACAGGGCAAAGATGGTTTTCCAACACCAGAAGTCTTGTTGAAAAGAAGCGAAGCTGTCCCACACTTAGCTTTTCCTCATAAACCCTGTCTACTACAAAGCCTTGAATGCAAACTTTGACCAACAGTCAATAGTAACTGATACTGATGTAACTTTCTGCAACAAATTCTCTTAAGTTAAAAGTCATAAAAAATAAATCGACTGAAAGAAAGAAAGCTGAAAATCCAAATTTTTATTTTTAAGCAGCTTCACCTTTGAATTCTCAGTTTCAGCTACCTGGATTGCCCAAAGGTACTGTTTTCTACCCTTCGTGCAGAAGCAAGCAGGCATAGCTGTGTAGCTGCAGGGAAAACCTGCTTCTGGTTAGGGCCACATACCAAGTGATGCTGCATGTTTTAATTCTCACAAACACAAACTCTGGTTTTCGAAGAAATGTTTGTGGTTTGCAGAATGAGGCACAAACCGTAGATTTGGAGGCCAATTTGTTCTGTTCGCAGTGTTTATCTGCTTCATTTCCTCCTGCCTGTCAGAGATGTGCTCACTGAGCTGTACAGTGGTTTTCTACAACAGTCATTCTGAGCTAGTTGTGAATGCTGGGAGTTTCGCATTCAAACAGCCGCCCTTCTTCTTTACCCCTGCAGGCTTTTTAACAGCTCTGGCTAGTTCCTGTTTATGTATTCCTCCCTAAAACAGCTCACATCCATGAGCAGACCACAAACCCCTCAATTTCCTGTAGTCATAACACACCAATTATTATGCAGATAAACTGCTTGACAGATTACTGACTGTAAACAGAATGAGCAGGAAAACAAAGGCAGAGACTATTTGATTGCACATGCAGGATAACAGGCACTTTCGATTCCCTTTGTGAAACCGAGGCACGCCTAACACCTGTTCAGCACAGAGTGATGCCAGTGAGCCCAAACCTTAAATATTCCTGATCTTGTTATCACCATCACTGCTAATTCGTTTCGTGATTACAAGCTTTTGATATGCCCACAAATCCCTTTCACCATATCTGATTGAATTCAAAGCCTCGGCTTTGAATTCAATCAGCCCCAGGTCTGACACTTTCCCTCCCTCGCTATCTCCCTCTCCTGCACAATGTCTCACACTCCTCTGCTGCTGCCTCTCCTTTCTGTGTTCCTGCCATACCTTTAAAGGTGAGAAGCAGAGCACTTTGACAAACTGAGACATTGCAGAGTATGTGGCCTTTATAGTGAGTTGAAGAAGGGGCGGAGGAACCGAAAGATCCAAGATGACCATTTAACTGTTTCCAAGCCATTTGTAAAACAGTTTTTAAAGGCTGATACGTCAGTAGAAGCAAACCTGTTCACATATGGAGATGTCACATCTATTCACAATTAGATCCCTGGTTGTCACAATTTTAGGATTGCTGTGGTTCTGCCAAGTAGGAGTAGGAGTCACACCAAGTCTGATTCCAGCTCTGCCTACGCTGCGTGCCTTTAAAGTCTCTTCTCTGGTGTTTAAATCAGTTACAACAACACCAAACAAATAGCTCAAAAAAAGACTTCAACATTCAGGTGGCCTCAGTGCTGGTAATTAAGGAGGAACAAATTGGGCTAGATAATAAAAAGCAATCCAGACAAGGTAGAGGACAGCACTGGGACCATCCATCCCAATGATGACAAATATGTGGAGTATGTGTCAGAGCTGCTGCTCTTTGTCTTCTCTCTGTAATTATTTTCTTCTCTGCTTGATTTTCCTCTTGTGTAGACTGATTTTTGTTTCCTTTATTCTTGCCATTTCCCTCTGCTCCCTCTTAGTTTAGTCCTTCCTCAGCTCATCCCTCCTCCCTAATTTGTTGCTGTGGGTCCTCTGGCATAACACAGCCGCTTTTTACAACGCAACCAATTACAGTTGGCTTTCCTGATAAGTGTAACACTGCTGCAGGTTGAGGTGGAGGAGGCAGCTGGAAGTGATGCTAAATATCAAGGGTGGCTGCTCCAGAGACCAGAAGTAATTGCACTGCAGCAGCAGAGGAGAGAAAGGAAGAAAGAGAGAGATGCTGAGATTTTCTCTTTTAATCTCTTCCACTCGGTTTTTCCACTATTTTGGAGGCAGTTTAATCTTTGAAATCCTGTCTTTTAAAAGCGCTCTGCCTTTCAAGTCAAGCACCACTTCAGTGGTTGGGTACATGAGATCACAGAGGCCATGGATGACTTTGAGGTGACTGATGATCAAATGAGCCAGCATGTGATAAAATGGACTTTGGACTATTTTTTTTTTTTTTTTATTGATTTGTTCTTCACTGACAAAAGTGTGTAAGTGGGAGCTGCACACATGATGGTTGATGTTGATGTCTGCCTCATTTGCATGCTCTGAAACAGGTCCTAATCTGGATGAGCAAGTGCACAAAAGCAAGCTTGTCCAATATTCAAAACAGCAGCGAGAGCTAATCAGCAACATGTAGCTCCGGGCCAAATGAGCCACACTGAAAACACTGATGTGACTTTTTTGCCTCTCATATACAGCAGCAGCAGTTCTGGCTTACAAGTGAAATCCCACAGCTCTGACACCAAAACATGGGTGGGTAAAGCTGTGGTGAACTTGGCGGAGACGCTGTCATGTAAGTAAGCATCCCCACACTCAGAGATGTCTCCTAATCCCTGCTGCTCTGCAGGAATTGGCAGAAAATCACCTTGAATGACTACAGTTAAGACAGCTGCAGTCTCAATAAGGAAATAAGTAATGAAGGGGCTGACTGGAGAGTGAGCAAAGTACATCTTACCTGTCACTAGTTTAACTCACCAGCCAAGGCTGAATCACAATAAAGTAGGATGTGGCCTAGAGTGTTGTGTTACAGTCAAAGTGAATTCCTTTCAGTGCAGTTATTATTATGTTCACTGATTAGTAGCAGAGCTGCCAGTAGTCCTGAGACTCAGCCTGAGTGTAATTTAAAGGATGCCTCATTGTGTCCCCAGCTGTGAAAGATGCATTAAGATTGAAGAACAAGAATCAAATGGAGCTTTTGCATCTTGAGCTGTAACTTGGCATGCCAACAGACCTCTGTTAACCATCATTCTCAAGCCAGCAGAAGCAAGATCAAGACCAATCCCTCAATCGGATTTTAGAAATAGACGTCCCTCTATCCTCCTCTACCCTGCTCTGTGGCGCTCCCCCTGCCCGTTTAGATCACCATGAGCCCACCATCAGCGTAGCTGCATCTCTGAGCAGCTGAGCACTATGTTGTGGTTACTGTGAGTCTATTAATAGTCATGAAGATAATTTATTTCTTCATTCATTCTTCACACAACCACCAAGACTGTGTTTGCAAGCTGAGTATGCACGCATGCACACACACACACTGAGCCCTATAAATGGCACCATCACTGACTGAACACTGTTCAACAGGTCGATTTATCTGGAAGCTGCAAGTCTGAGCCCAACACCCGGCAAGTTCTTTTTTTTTTTTTTTTTTTTTTTTTAGCAGATGCACAGAAAGAGCACTTGTGGTTCCCTAATGAATCGACGTGAAATTATAAGGCAGACACTGCAGCGGATGATGGTGCAATCAGGCAAGTCCATGCGCGAACTTTTGCAACACAACTTACATTTACTCACAGGCTCACCAATCTATCAAGATTGTGAAAGGTTCACACGGAACCAAAAACAGGCGTGTAACGTTTCACGGTGGCAGATTTCTTCAGGAACTAGGTGCCCTAAATGAGATCCATCTTTCATAAAAAAAAAAAAAAAGAAAGAAAAAATGCCCAAACATGCTCAAGTTCTTACCTTTAGAGCTTGAAGGGTCCCATGCTCTGACAGGAGAGGCTGGAATGACAACAGTGGTGGAGTGAGCTCTGAGATGGGAAGCGTTACATCACCAGCACTGTCGAACTCACAAAGTCTGTTCGGCGACCAAGCGCTTGAGTCGGCAATGACGGGAACCCGCAAGAACTCATCAGATGATAAAAACTCGGATCCGTCTGGTTTGAACTGGGCCTCTTTCTAAGTTCTCTCCTGGCGCAATCAGAAGTAAGTTATGGATGTGATGACTGTTGGTGCAGCTGAGCGCAGTTATCTGGTCGCAGCTGGAACGCGTTGCCAGCCTTATAGTGTTCCAGCTGTGCGGCTCACTACCACACTGCAGAGCCACAGTCCCGCCTATTGGTAGTATTACTGCAACACTACAGCCTGTCCGCAAAACCTTTCTACCATTCGTTCGCTTTTCTGCGAGATCGGTGGGTTCCTGTCAGTCAGAATCATTTATCGCTTGTCTACATTAGCATGTGGATGTGGGCAACCTTGAAATAAATCTCAAGAAGTTCAAAAATGTAAATATTTTGAGGCTTTTAGGCAGACAATATATGGTGCATGTGTTTTTTTGTTTGTTTGTTTTTCTTCGTAAATAAGAGGCAAAAACCTGCTGAGGTGATATAATGCGAAATTCCATCTTTATTATTATTATTTTTTGTTGTTATTATAAGTATTATTATTATTATTGTTATACCTAATAAATATATTTGTTTCACTATATTAAAATATATATATATGCGGCACTTCTGTTTATGCGTCAAAAGTCAGTCGTCCAAAAGATCCTACATCGGAGAGGTTTTTTTTTCTATCCTGCATTCCTACAGCCCAGCTACCTGTTGCTATAGATGGTTCTGCCCCTTCGTTACGTCACGTGTTGCCTTCATGTCACGAAGAAATGAATGAGAAAAAACAACAACAACAACAACAACAACAACGACATGAAGCACCAAAAATACAGCGTATTTTGAAGTCATTTAAGCACAGCGATCACAAAACAGTTCATTTGATCTGATTTGCTTTTTCTTTCTGATGATTTAACGCCGTCTCGTTTATAATCAAATAATCACACACGGCATTGCTAAGTTTAAGTGACTAACACTTAAAGCTTTGATTGTTGAATTTTTTTTTCTACATTGCTGTTTTAATGCATTCCCCATTTGCCGTGGTTATTTTTTTCTCTATAATGGTAGCTTGAATGTAACATTGCTGTTGCGGTATTTTTTTTTTTTTTTTTTTTTTTTTTTTTTTTTTACAAGCACAAAAATAAATCACCAGGTTGAATAAATCGTACCAGGTGAAGTCAAAGTAGCTACTGTCCTGAACTTCCTTATTTGCAATGCTATGACATAGACAGACCAGCAAAACGATTTAGAAATTCATCACTAAGCTTCTGACATCACAAAGATTTTGCTGAGATTTTAATGTTAAGTCTGACCTGTTTTTGTCGCCATGATGGGGTTTGCACCTACACAGACCAGGCTGTATTTAATGCCACACGTACTGTACGCTCCCGAGTGTACAAGCGATATTTCCGACAACTTTGAAAGCAGCATCTAAGATCCTGCCCTACCAGGAAGACGCAGAGAAACAGAAGTCTTCATAGGTGGGTTTTATGAAACTGCAGCGTTTGGTATTATTATGGGTTTAAATATACAAAGTACAAATGTATATTTGCACTTAAGAGAATACTGTATGCTCTGTGGTCATTCCAGCTGACCTGTCATGTAATCTGAAATGTTAATAACTAAATTAAACTAAAATGAGGTCAGAACACATTCATTGTTTTGTGTTATAGACAAATTACATAAAATGACTAGACCGAATCCCATTATGTGAGACTCTGAAAAGCTCAGACTCCATATTTGTCTCTTTAAAACAAAAACAAAAAAATCATTTATACAAGTTAATGAGAGTTCTCTCATTACTTTGTTTGTTAGTTTTTTATATTTTTATTATAATTTCTGAAATTTACAAAAGGACCGGATGTGAAGCAGCTCTTTCTCAACAGCATTTCACCAGCACGGTTATTTCATGGGATTCCCCTTCTTGGATCACTCCCTTACAGGAACAGAGGTGAAGAGGCCACGAAAGGAGGAAATTCTTTGCTTTCGTACAACAGCTACAGCGTCTGTTTACCAGGATGGACAGCCAGGAGGTGGGAGGTTTACTGGACGAGTGCTTCAGAGCTGCTCAGCAGTCCACCCGGCCGACTGAGGCACAGAGGCTAAACTACTGCAGCTGCAGAGGTCAGACACAAGATGGTGCTATTTAATGTTTTTATCATGGGAGAAACTCAGAGTGAGATTTGGGTCAGGATCAAAGATGGGGTGGATTTATGCTGGTGTCATCGCTGCACATGTGGCTTATATCACAATGAAAAACACGGGCTTTCTTTCCGTGAATTTGACTTTTTTTTTAATGTTAAGCTTATGTCTTTGACTAATGCAGGCTGGTGCAGTCTTGTAGTCATCACACACATGCTGTTACAAGTTTCGACCAAACAAGGAACAGAAATGTGCTCAGTGTTGCTTTATTTTGTCATGAATTATTGCTGCTAATGCTCAGATAAGAGAAAGAAGAGACATGATTTTAGTACAAAAAAGACCTAAAACTATCCAGCTGTTCCTTGTGTTGCTTTAATGTGAACTTTTGATGTTTTTTTTGTTTTGTTTTTTTTTACTTTCTGTGGTATACATGCTTTACATACTGATGGCGAATGATTACTTTATTACTTTGTTCTACTCTTGAATCTGTTTAATGTCAAAGAGAGGAGATATCCCTAAAATACTGTCATGTCAAGAACACAGGTTTGGCCCTGTATAAGACTATTTATATATACAGAATGTAGATTTACTCTATTAGAGTCCAAGAATAAACATATCTAGCTGGAATTTTATGTATGTGTAAAATTCTTCCCTCCTTAAAAAAAAAAATATGAACACACACACACACACACACACACACACATATATATATATATATATATATATATTCTCTTTTATGTCACAAGAGGTCAGCCTTGCTACATTTGTTGTGTTTTTCGACTTTTGATTCCATTAATAGTACCATCTAATGGCTAATGGCCGTAGGCAGCAAGGAGGTCAGGGAAGCAGCCATGTCATGCTCATGCTTTCAAGGACAAAAGGGTCCTCATATCATCTGTGAGCCTTGGCAATTCATAATCTGTAAGTGTAGAACTGCACAATAGTTTATCGTATGTTAGGTAGCATTTTGTCTGTTTGATTGTAGTTTCTTTTATCATTCTGCTTATAGATCAGTTTCCCAGTTTAAGTAAGAACAAGCTAATGCTACTGTCCTTCAGTTCTGTCTACCCTAGTTTTGGCTAAAGGGCATATGAATGTTTACTTTGTAGTTTATTTGTGTAATGACTTGTGACAGTATGTTTAGGGATGTGAATTTGTTTTATGACAAACCACTTGTGAACATCCTCGATTCTCCCTTTGTTACAGTTTTACAGTAAAAGATGGGTCTCAGTAAAGAACAGAAGACAACATCACAGAGTCTCATCATTGCTGAATCCATTAATGTTTAGCTCGCTGTCTAGGTTAATTACATAACAGTTAACTGAGGGCAGAAGAATATATATATATATATATATATATATATATATATATATATATCTTAAGTCCATTAATCTTTGCTCACAGTTTAACTGGATTTTATTTCCTGTAGACTCGCTGTGTGCTGAATTAGCCTCCCTGCTTCAGGAAGCCGTGGACATGAAATGGCCTTTTGTCCCTGAGAAGTGGCAGTATAAGCAGTCTGTCAGTGCCACTGACAAAACCAACCTGAGTGACCTTATCAGCAAACACCTGTCTCAACTACTGGTAATAATTAAATAACTGCATATCAAACTCAGACCCCTGTGGTGTCATTATAAATAAAACATATTCCCAAATGTTGTGTTTACTGTGTCTGCCAGGCTGTCCTGAAGGCCTCCATCGGGGCTCAGGAGGCACGCACTGCACTGGCAGTTGTCTTTTTAGTGGACCGTTACCTCTACTGGACTGATGAGTCAAACCGCCTTCTAAAGATTGCCAAGCTTCTCCACAGACGCTACCCTGACACCCCCATAGCCCCCCAGCTGGTCATACGGCAGGCCAGGGTCTATTTTAACTCTGGTATAGTAAAATGAAGGGGAGAGATTGATTGCTTTTTTTTTTTCTATTCTGCTATGTGAGCTTAGTGAGAGGGGATATACCTAATATGGTAATCTCAGCTGTGAGCACACAAACTCCACCCACCTGCTGTTCAAACCACTTGTCTGCAGGGGGCAGAAAATCAGTCTGGCTTGTGGGGAGGCTAAAAAAGCTTCTTTGAGACAGTGCATGCACTAAAACAAAATATAGATACAATTTTTTTTTAACTTGTAGAGTTTGAATTTGGAGTTGGAAATGAGTATATTAAGTCTGCTTTAATACATGTTACATGAGCAGTGCTTATTTCTCCTAATTATTGTTTGGAGAAATTATAGTGATTGATGTAAACTCAAACCCTGGAAATTACATGTGAACATCTTTCATTATTTTTTGTGTAAACATAATCTGCCCCACAGGAAAACTGCAGAAGGCAGAGTACATCCTGAGCAGCCTGATTAACAACAGTGGAACCACAGGTAGTTTCCTGTCTCTTCCTTTTTAAGGTTATTTATTGATGGATTAAACTGAATCCACAAAGTAGACAAATAATGTACATTAATCATTTGATATGCAGGTTGTTGGATATACCACTCTAAAAGCGACCGTGCTCTTGTCCAGGCTGTTAGTGTTCAGGTTCGTGGAATGATTTTGCAAAAGCTGGGTAAGATCATTTTCACGAAGTGGAAGAATATCACCATTATTTTGTGATTTTTCTTTTTTTTAACTGTCTTTGTGCAATGATTCAGGCCTGTGGTTGGAGGCTGCAGAGCTCATCTGGGCTTCTTTGGTTGGATACTATTCACTTCCTCAACCTGACAAAAAGGTAATTCAGACACAAATGTTATCAACACAGGTATCATGTTATGAGGTTTTAATGTTAGTCGGTCCAGTTTACACGCTGATTTACCAAATCTGTTTATTTTTATAGGGTATTGGAACCTCTCTTGGCATACTGGCAAATATATTGGTTTCTATGAATAATGAGGACTTCCATGCTTTTAGGACTAATCCAGATATTGATTTTGTAAGCCCACTTGACATTTCTGCATTAATTATTTCATTCTTGTAGTTTCTCTTCCACAGCAGTGTTTATTCTGTCCATTATTTCAGAGTTTGCTTGGGGATGGGAATCATCGTCTTCTCTCAGCAGCCCAAGCAGCTAAGATGGCGGTGGTATACAGTCAGTATACTTCACTGTATGTTTTGACCAATGTGGTAAGTTGCTACTATTGAATTATCTCTGTCTGCTTGCCTGCACTTGACCTTAAGAATGTTTCTCAGTGCAGGTAAATGGCACAAATAACTGAAACTTCCCCAGCATACTTAATTTGAACTAAGTTTTATTTGTGCTCCTTGATGCTGCACAAAAGTTTTTGTGTCACAGCAAGTAGTCCTACACAGAACGCTGCTGTTTTTGAAAATGATACCATTGACCAAACCCAAAAAAAAGAGCTTCACAAAAAGAATGTGCATCAAATACAGTTTAAGATTAGTTTCATGAGCAAAATCATGATTCTTATACAAAATTCAAGTTTGTGTCTTGCTATGGTTCAGTCACACTAGAGTAAAAATACGATGGCAAACTTCTTGTAATTTTTTTGGTATTGGAGACGACTGCAAATTAACTGTGGTGACCATCCAGTCGCCCAGAGGTTGAGTGCTCAGCACCCTCAACCTCTGGGCAACCACTTTCGATCATAAGGCGATGACCACCTGTCTCCAAACGGTTGTGGTCAGACTCACACTGACTGCACTCACTCTTAGACACCTTGGCAAAGGTTTGCAGGTAATTGCTGTCCATATTATAAACACAAACAGCTCGCCAAAACTTTACAATCTGAGTCAGTGAGCGAAACTCATCTGTGACACGTCTCTTTGCAATAGGGGACTCGACTCAACTCATTGCCAGCTGCTTGCATCCTGGTTATATTCCTGTACAAAGGCAAGGTTGCAGAGCACCTACATTATTTTGCAGTTAAACCACCATCCTGCAGCAACTACACCGCTTTGTGGAGGAATTTCTGTTTCAAATCTGTGAAGTTCTGGCTGGACACTCAATGTTTAGCAGTTAATGTGAACTTGACCAAATAGTGTTAAAAGATAAAGAGAAATATTTTTGTTGCTCAATAAAGCGTTTCAGTTGCTCAACAAGCTGGAGCCACCTTTGCCATATTTGTTTTGTTTGATAATGTGTCAGGTGATTCCATTAGTGACAGATTAGGACTGCCAGCAGGCCAGTGAAGCATTCGCAGTCTTTCACTATGCTGCTGAAATACGTGCAGAATGTGGTTTGGCATTTTCCTTCTGAAATAAGCAAAGCCTTCCCTGAGAGAGACATCATGTGAATGGCAACAAATGTTGCACCAAAACCAAGTACAATTTTCAGTATATGGATGTTTCAGTGTTCTGTTATTGATAATAATCATGATGTTTAAAGGACTAAATGTTAGCATCATCATTCACTTATGATAATATAAGTTTGTGTGGTTTTGTATAGTTACAGATTCTCCACTTTCCAACACAAATAAATTACACATTGTAATTATTTCCACAAAAACCATTCAGTAAACACAGTTTGGGGTGGCTGTGGCTCACGAGGTAGATTTCAGTCCTTGGCTGCTCCAGTCTGCATGCCAAAGTGGTGCGTCCTTGGGCCTCAAGTTGCCTTCCAGTGTGTTATCAGGGTGTGAATGTGTGTAAATGTTAGCTAGAAAGCACTAAGGTGCAGGAAAAAGTGCTTGTATGAATGTGTGTGAATGGGTGAATGAGGCATGTTGTATAAAGTACTCAAATAGAGTGGAAAAACATCATGTACAGTTAAAAATGATTTTGACTCATTCTTATGTAATACTCTATATTGATAATATCATAATTGTGTTTTTTAGCAATGATAATAACTGAGTAAAAATCTGGTGTCTTGGCATCTTGAGTTCAGCATCAATGAGGTCTTCACAGATATGCAAGTTACCTACATGTGCAGTCATATCATTGCTTTGAATAGTGCGCAGATGACAGGCAGGATGGTTCCTCTTCTCTTTAGCCCACAGGATGCAGAGTCAGTGATTTTTACAGGAAGAAATACAAATTTTGATTGGTCAGTCAGATCATAGGAAAGTTTTCACCTCTGCCTCAGTCCCAGAGAGGTGGTGCTTTTCACGTGTTCCTCAGCCAGACAGTGGTCTCTGCTGCAACACTTTGCCCGTTTTTAATGTGTCTGAGTCCAAAGATCAGAGTTTACAAATGATTAATTATTTGTTTTCCTTCTTTTTGTTGTCCTGTCTTAATTTTATTTTAACCATAATACTGTATTTAATTCAAAATGAAATTTTTTTTTAATGTCACAATTTCATTATGATGTATTTGTGATTTTTTTTTTTTAAATAGAGGGTTTAAATGATTTGCAAATTGTTGCATTTGTGTTTTGTTTATATTTACATACAGTGTCCCACCTTTTTTTGGATATACAGTACAGTGCAAAAGTCTTAAGCCACCCCCATTTCTTTATACTAGCAGAGAGATAGAGAACATCCAAACATACATACATATGCTACAAATGTCACTTTGCAAATCTTTTCTGCCAATGCCAAACAGCTTATTCTGCTATTGACTCTTGTTGGGATTCATTTATTGGATTGGATAATTGAAGTCTGAAGAAACAAGACAATTTAACAATTTATTTATTTAACAAACAGGGGCCTAAGTAGCATGTGGAAGAGCCACACACAGACACAACAACCTGGCACCTCTTCCTCATGCTGGTCACAGAGTTGGTCACACAGTGCGGTGGGATAGTATCCCATTCTTCAACCAGCATTTGTCGCAAGTCAGCCAGTGTGGTTGTGTTGGCACAAACAGCACGCCCAAGCTGATCCCACAAGTGTTCAGTGGGGTTGAGGTCAGGACTGTAGGGAGCTCCATCCCCTAACCCTACTTGCAAATTCTGGAGGTATTCTCTGATAAAGCCCGCTCTGGACAGAGCTCTTCTTTGGATGCTGGCTGCCTTTTATTCCACTGAACCTACACTGTTTCAATAATGTTGAGGTTTGTGCTTTGGGGAGCCCAATCCACT
This sequence comes from Archocentrus centrarchus, assembly GCF_007364275.1. Taxonomy (NCBI): domain Eukaryota; kingdom Metazoa; phylum Chordata; class Actinopteri; order Cichliformes; family Cichlidae; genus Archocentrus; species Archocentrus centrarchus. Next base: position 2,267,880 of record NW_022060145.1, read on the forward strand.
TCTTCTGATGTCCTCCAATTGTCAGCTTTCCTCAGTTTTGTTTTTCATGACATACTGCACACAATGCTGAGATTCAGCTTTTTAAGAATCAGCTTGCTGGTTCAAAAATACTATCTTTAGCCTTTTTTGCAGATTCATCTAAATAAATGAGGAAAAAACCATCTGTTTTTTTTTTTTCGTTTATTTTTTTTTTTGGAACAGCCTGCAGGTTGCAACAAAGTGCTTAAAGATACAACACTGGTTCATCCCTAAAGTTAGGTGACTTTTTATGCCTGAATAATTCATACGTGAGTGTTAAGAAAGACTGAAGGCTGTCAACAAATTAATCAGTACAGTCTGTACCAAAACAAGTCGTAGAATCAGGAATTTGGCTCCCTGGAGGCCTTGGACTGCCGCTTATCAAATTGTCTCCGGGATGTTTTTGTAAATAGATGCTCTACACCCCCGCTGTCCTGTCTTTTTCTGACCTGTGTTGGACTGATCTCCCTGACCTAGCCGCTGATGAACTCTACATCTTATCAGAACTGTTAGCTGACGAGGGAGTTTGAGTCAGCCCCACAGTAGCCCAACCCCCCTCGCCTCCACTGGCTCCCCTGTCCATCCCTCCCCACCCTAGTGCTCCCATGCTATATGTTTCTGCTCTATCGCAGAGTTTTTGTAACCTTATACTGTGTATGTGTGAATGTATACAAAGTATGAGATGATTTTTTCCCTCACTCATCCCTGTATGTTTTCACTATTGTTTCTGTCTTTTTAATGGCAGCACCTCCAGAAGGGGGGCAGCATGGCCACAGTTCACCTATCTCCCCATGTTTGTTTGTTTGTCTTCTTGATGGGTGTTCTGTTAACTGTAATTTCCCCATTGTGGGATCAATAAAGTATCATCATCATCATAAAGTGGCTTGGCACAAAAAAATCCTCTGAAAACAGTCAGGTACAAGGACTGGACTGTAAATGAGTGAAAGAGCAACCCATGTCCAAAGAAAAAATCTGGCTGCTTCGAAGCCAAATATAAAGAAATGAGGGGCGGTTTGAGACTTTTGCACAGAAATGCAGCATTGTAAATAAAATCTCTGCTGTGGTGCTTTAATTGTTCCTCTGTTTGTGTTTTTCTTTAGACAACACAAGGTGCCTGCTTGTTATCCTACAGTTTCTCAATGGAGTGTCCAGCCTCTCAAAGGCAGTCATTCCTCCAGCAGGCTCAAGAAGCATTTGCAATCGGCCTTCTCACCAAAGCAGAGGGTGATATGGTAACCAGCAAGCAGGAGCTTCATACCTTCCTCAAAGCTGCCTATTCCCTCGCTGTCACTCACAAGTGGCTTGGAACTCCTTTGGGGGTTGTGGCACAGGCAGTTCAAGCTTGTCAAAATGGTTTAGCTAATTTTTACAGCTACTGCCATGCCAATACCCAAGAGAAAGACAGCCTCTGCACTGAGATCATGCATTTGGTCGCCCAAGTCAAGCTGCTGCTGCGAGTGGAGCCTTTCCTGAATTCAGACAAGGGGTCTTTTATCCCTGATAGCTACAGAAATGTCAAAGATGCTTCTGTAAATTTTACTCTGGCAGGCTTCTCTAAGATAATGAAGAAATTTCAAAAGTATCATGCATCACTGTGCGAGACCACCAACACACACTGTAGGGAAACTAACGATAAGATAGATGGAGTAAGGCTCTGCATAACAGCGCTGGGAACAACCATTGGTACACTCAACACAGATTGTACCACTGACGCCTGCAAAGGGTTAAAAGATGTACCCAAAGAAGAAGAGCCCAGAAGCAGTGCTACTGGACATAAAGAGAGAGCGAGCAATCAGAACTGTCCAACCACAGAAGTTGATGATGACAGGTCAGACCACAAGTTAGAATCTCCTGAGAAAAACAAGAAGCAAAACTTACAAGGTTGTAACTTTGGTATCAGTTCCCATACAGATTCAGAGTCTGCAGTACCTCTCTCTCCCTCCTCCAACATAAGTAGTGATTCAGAAAAGTTTGAGGTGATGCAAGCTGGAATAGAGACACTGGCCACTGAAGAGGACTGGATGGCTGATGTTCTTGGTGAGGCACAGAAGGTAGCATTAGCTGAAGGAGCAGTGCAGTCCTTATCCGAGCTATTTATAACATCCTCTAACTCTCTTGGGAACAGTTTTGGTTCCCAGTCATCATGGGAGAAACTTTCAGCTGATCTGAATTCTTCTACATATAGAAAACAACAGCCAAGTAGTATTTCCAAAGCAGGAACTTGCCAAAACAGCAAGTCACCAGATTCAGATGGGAGCTTTTTCATTTTGGAAACACTCGATTCTGAAACCAGCGATTCTCCTTCTGGTCACATGTCCAAAAACCAAAATGTACGTGCTTTGTCCAGTCCACAACCTTTCAAGAGCATTAATGTTTACCAAAACATGGTAACTGAAGTTGACTCTGTACAACCTGCAACCGACAACACTTTTGCAATCCCAAATAATCCATCACAGGCTATCCCAGAACAGTGTCCTGTCACTGAAACTTCCACAACGAGTTCATTTGAGATGCTGGAGGTGAATCAATGTGAGCACCAACAAAATACAGTGCAGAATGTGCCTCAGAAGAAGAACTCCATGTGCTACAGCTGCCAAGACCAGAACGCTGTAGCTGATGCAGTCCCAGTGAAGCAGTTTTTGTTGTCACAGCAGGATTACCAAGCCTTTCTGGCTGGAGTTTGCCATGGATGTCTGCTGAAGAGGTTGTACAGTGATAAAATCAAATTCAAACTCAAGAACCTCAGAAGTGCCCACAGTAAGTTTACATTCCTGTTTTTGCAGAACTGTGTCATCATCAGTACTTTCTTTCAGCCACAGTAGCACTATGGCTCCAAGGTGTCAGCATCATTCTGTCGGTCTAGATACAGAAAGATCTAGAATGTAAAATATATCATTTATAATCAAGTATTATTATAGATTGTCACAAAAATCATAATCCATGAAATTTTTAATATTTACATTCCACAACCCGAAAGGATAAATTCTGTTGTCACTTTCCCTGTAGTGACACCATGAGGTTCATATTTGTTGTTTGGAGTGAGATGTCTAATCAACACTAATTGGATGGATTGACATAGAATTTAGCTCATATTTGTTCAGCACTAGTTATACAGTACCAGTCAAAAGCCATGGTCCATGTTGCTCTTCCACGAAGTACCTGAGCCACCTGTCAGCATTACCCATATGAATGGGTAATGTCTTTTCATTGCTTTAATGATTCCCTGTGACTTCATGCTGTCATTTCCAGCTCCTCTTTTGATTTATTCTTGAAATCTAATTGAATAGCTTTGCGTGCTAGGTGCTCTTCATTTAAAGTTCTCCAAGGCCACTGGACTGTGGACAGCCACGGAAACATGCGTTTACATTGGAGAGCCGATGGGGATGGAGGGCGCGCAGAGGACAACAATATGGGTGCAATTTTTACACCAGGAGGAGCGGCTAAGCCAGTACGGTAGCTACACAAACTTGGCACAACCTAAATATGGCGACTTAAAGTCTCATTGCATTTGTGTATTTGTCCTTAGTTATGTGGGGAAAGATTACAAGAACCCAAAGGAGATCCAGTTTCACCTGAAAGATGTGGAGAGACAGATGACAGCCCAGTACTATGTAACTGAGTTCAACAAGAGTCTCTACGAAAAAGATGTTTTGGCTCAGATCTTCTTTATTCCCTCACAAGCCCTGTTGGTGAGGAAGTGCAACATTTATTTAAAGGAAGTAGGGAAAACTAATATTGCATTCGAAGTGCTTAGTTTTTCACACACTCTTTCACAACTAGCAACGTGTTTTGTGACTGTAGCCAAACCATCATTTTGTTGGCTATTAGTCCAGAGTGCTTTGTAATGTAATCTGTAAACATGAAAAGTTATAAATTATGGTTTGGAAAGTATTTATTCATGTGGACCAAAAACAGAGACTCTTTATCATCAATCACTGAATGCAAACCAGACTATACACTGCCGCTCAGAGTATCGATATAAACACAATATAATAATGCAGCAATGTGTGTGCTGAGAAGTATTCACAAACCCATACAACCCTGTGTATTTGGGTAATGATACCCAAATACACAGAATTTTTCTGCAATATTAATGAGCATCACACCAATCCAAACAGGCTTCCAATGTTACAGAATATTTCTCTTGTTTTCTGGTGATTAGATTTTGAATGGAGATGAGATTGTGGGCTGTGTAACTGTAGAGCCCTACATGCTTGGAGAGTTTGTCAAATTGACCAACAACACTAGAAAGAAAGATGAGAGATTCCAGGCTACAGAATATGGCCTTGCATTTGGACACTTCACCTACTTGTTCTCTGGTGGTCAGGAAGTCGTCGTAGACTTACAAGGTATGTCACTTATCTCTTGCTTATCAATGAACTTACTGTTGTCACATGACAAAGATTGGTAATCATCCATTTATTTTGCCACAGGATGGGTGACAGCCAACGGCAAAGGACTGACCTACCTGACTGATCCACAGATTCACTCCATCAAGACCCCTAAAGGTCCCTCTAACTTTGCTGACAGGGGGCTCAGGTACTTTGTGGAAGAGCAACATGGACCAGAGTGCAATGGGATTTGTCAACTGCTCAGACTGCCTCCACTGGCCATGAACTCAAAAGCTTCTCCTCAAACTTTACTGTCAGTCACAAAAACAAAAACGATGCATTAAAACTTAATTAAGGAGTTTATATTATGAGCAATATGGCCTTGCAAGTTTTTGGAACTGACGGGTCTGATGTAGATTAAATGACAACAGATAATCAAAGTACTGTATTTTTCATACTGTTTTTTTTTTTTTTTCTTTTTAATTGTACTGATTAAAGTTCTGTGTACCTACCATCCTAATGTTCAGACACCAGCGGCTTGTAGACATGTTTTATGTAAACACTACTGTGCAAATGTAGTTTTAATATTCTTGGAAATAAGATGGTAACTGTGAATAGTTTTTCTTCATGTTCAGCTGCTTTCAGCACTGCTGGTATTTGTTAAGTCTCTTTCGCTCCAGTTGATCTTTCAGAGTTAACCTCAATAGTTACTTCCTCCAAACCAGCAATATGTTTGTTAGATCCCATTCCTACTAGACTGTTCAAAGAAGTCTTTCCAATTATTGATGCTTCAATCCTAAAAATGATCAGTCTGTCTTTATTAGTTGGCTATGTACCACAGGCCTTCAAGGTGGCTGTAATTAAACCGCTACTTAAAAAGCCATCACTGACCCAGCTGTCTTAGCTAATTATAGGCCAATCTCCAACCTTCCATTTCTCTCAAAGATTCTTGAAAGAGTAGTTGTAAAACAGCTAACTGATCATCTGTAGAGGAACGGTTTATTTGAAGAGTTTCAGTCAGGTTTCAGAATTCATCACAGTACAGAAACAGCATTAGTGAAGGTTACAAATGATCTTACAGCCTCTTACAGTGGACTCATCTCTGGTGGTGTCGAACCAGATACTTACTCTGGATGGCATTACTTTTGCCTCCAGTAACACTGTGAGAAATCTTGGAGTCATTTTTGACCAGGATTTGTCCTTCAATGCACATATTAAACAAATATGTAGGACCGCTTTTTTGCATTTGTGCAATATTTCTAAAATTAGAAACATCCTTTCTCAGACTGATGCTGAAAAGCTAATTCATGCATTTATTACTTCTAGGGTGGACTATTGTAATTCGTTAATATCAGGCTGTCCTAAAAGCTCCCTGAAAAGCCTTCAGCTGATCCAAAATGCTGCAGCTAGAGTGCTGACAGGGACTAGAAAGAGAGAGCAGATTTCTCCCATATTGGCTTCTCTTCATTGGCTCCCTGTTAAATCTAGAATAGAATTTAAAATTCTTCTCCTCACCTACAAGGTCTTGAATAATCAGGCACCATTTTATCTCAAAGACCTTATAGTCCCATATCACCCCAACAGAGCACTTCGCTCTCAGACTGCTGGCTTACTTGTGGTTCCTAGGATACTTAAGAGTAGAATGGGAAGCAGAGCCTTCAGCTTTCAGGCGCCTCTTCTGTGGAACCAGCTTCCAGCTTGGATTCGGGAGACAGACACCCTCTCTATTTTTAAGATTAGGCTTAAAACTTTCCTTTTTGATCAAGCTTATAGTTAGGGCTGGATCAGCTGACCCTGAATCATCCCTTAGTTATGCTGCTATAGGCCTAGGCTGTTTCTTTTCATTCACCTTATTTACTTTGTTTATACTCCACTCGGCATTTAATCATTAATTATTATTAATCTCTGGCTCTCTTCCACAGCATGTCTTTCTCTCCCCTCAGCCCAACTGGTTGCAGCAGATGACTGCCCCTCCCTGAGCCTGGTTCTGCTGGAGGTTTCTTCCTGTTAAAAGGGAGATTTTTCTTCCCACTGTCACCAAGTGCTTGCTCATAAGGGGTGGTTTTGACTGTTGGGTTTTCTCTGTATTATTGTAGGCTCTTTACCCACAATACAAAGCGCCTTGAGGTGACTGTTTGTTGTGATTTGGCGCCATTGTCATATCCTGGGCCGGTGGCCCAGTGTTTTATGTTTTCTTGGTATTGTTTCTGTGTCTCAAGTCATGTTTTGTTGTCTTTTGTATTTTTGGCCTCAGCTATTTCTGGTTCCTCGTGTCTCCTAGTGTTGTGACTAGTCTGCGTCTCTGTCCTAAGTCTGTGTGTCTGTTCCCCGTGTTAAGTCTGCATGTTCCTTGGTTAGTCACTTCCTGTTTATTTTGACAGACTGGTTCCTCTGTGCTTTGTGTTTAGTTTTGCTTCCTCTGTGTTATTAGTATTATTTGCCTCACCTGCTGTGCCCTGCTGTTTCCTCTTCCCCTGATTACCCATTGTGTATTTAAGCCCTCAGTTTCCATGTGTTCTTTGTCGCGTCGTTGATGTTTTTGTGCCCGTATGTTCCTGTGCTCCCTGTGGCTTCCCCTCGTCTCCTCTTCGTCTCCTCTTATCTGTCATCCAAGGTTTTTGTATTTGTTTTTTCCGTTGAAATAAATCCCTTTTAAGTTACGCTGACTTCTGGAGTCCTTCCTGTCAGCCATTCCTCGTCCATTTCCTCACCGGCCATGACAGCTATATAAATAAAATTGAATTGAAAATTTTATTTAATCGAATAGCACAAACTGGTTAATTGTTTATTGCCTTTTCTTGGAATACTAGAAGTGTAGCAAGTTTACAAAGAGGTTTGGAATGATAGTTATAGGATAAGAGAATCAGCGCAACAAAATTATCTATGTAATTTAATTAGTTTTACTATAATGTTAAACACTTAACTTTGTATTTAAACCGTTAACATCATGTTTTTTTTTTTTTGTTGTTGTTTTTGTCAGATGGTCAAAAGTCTCACACACTTGACAGGATCATTAGGCCTTAATTTTCTAAAATAATTGTAAGTTACCCCATAAAGTCAGCTGTGCAGTCACAATAAAACATGTGACTGCAATACATAATAAAATACTTCTTTTGAAAGTCTCTTTGATGAGATTTTTTCCTTCACTGACTGGATTGCTGCCTAACTGGAAAGGGAGTTTCCAGTGAATCTCCTGATGTTGTTAGATGCCATTTCAAGTGTTTTTATAGAACATTTTAGCGATGGTGAGTCTGGCCTTTTACTGCCCTATTGATACAAGTCATTTTAGCTTTTAAACTCGTTTGCAAACATTTTACATTCAATTGTTACAGTAATAGGGCCGCTTGATGGTGTAGTGGTTAACACTGTCGTCTCACAGCAAGAAGGTCCTGGGTTTGATTCAGCTCTGGGGCCTTTCTGTGTGGGTTCTGTGTTCTCCCTGCATCTGCACGGACTCTGTCTGGGTACTCTGGCGTTCTCCCACAGTCCATAGACATGCATGGGATTATGTTCACTGGTGATTCTAAATTGACCGTAGATGTGACATGTTGGTGACCTCTCCAGGGTGTACCCCGCCTCTCGCCTATGACAACTAGAATAGGCTTCACCCCCATCGCAACTTGGATAAGCGGAAGAAAATGGATAGACGCTACAGTAAAAAGAATTATAACTCCCAGTTTGGATTCAGGAGACACACACTGTACCTACTCTGGTCTGCTCAAAAGGACTTCACACATCGTACTGATGTCCATAGACATTTATTTCTTTTACAGATGATAAAAGATGCATGGATCATCAATGGAACACCGTGAAAACGTGTGCTCCTGTTGACCAGTAGTAGAATATCGTTAGCAGATTTGAGTCTTTGATCGACGATTTCGTTATTCTCTGACGTCTCTTGTGTCCGTTCTCTCCCGCTACTGACAACGTACACTTCCGGGTCATGCAATTCCATGACTTAATACAAATACAGTTTTCTTTTAAGCACCGGTAATTTTACAGACAAACATTTACTGAAATGCCATGTAACTTATTGTTATAAAATAATTGTTCCATTATTAAACCAAAATTAGCAAATAAATCTCATAGCATATTCCCACTTCCTGTCACTACGGCAACCCACACAGACCACATAGCATCAGCTACACACACCTCCTCTGCTTTTAAGATTAGGCCTCAACTTTTCCTTTTTGATATAGCTGGGGCTATCCATTTTCTCCCACTTAACCAATTCAGGGTTGAAGGGAGGCTGGACCCTATCCCAGCTGTGATTGGACAAGAGGTGGGATCAACCCTGGAAATGTTGCCGATGTTTTGTTTGTTTTTTCTTCCAAGCAGGTATAAAAATAATTAACACTGATGATATGCCAACAGTGTGAAGTGAACTGTAAAATCTGTGTAAACAGGTTACATGAAGATGGTGATTATCAGCCTTCTTGATGGCCCAGGAAACAGAGTTGTAGTGTTCTCAGGCCAGACACTGAACCCTGAACCTTGTATGGCAGCTCCACCGTTAGTTGTGTGCGCAGCTTATCTTGCATTCACCACATTGTGTGTGTGTGTGTGTGTGTGTGTGTGTATTAACAGATCAATATATGAAAGTCTTTGCAAAGTGCTTTGCAAGCTGCCAAGGGGAAAGGGCATTTTATAACTATAGTCCATTTATCTTGACTAAGGAGAGTGTAACTTGCTCAAGGTGAATACAGTAAAGTAGAAAGTCGTGACTGACATCAGTTTAGTGAGCAAAATTATAACATTAGTATTGTTCTGCAATCACACATCAAACATCTCACAAGGTGCATTTCTGAGTCAGCAAAGATGATGAACAAAAATATTGTCATGTTAACTAATGACTGCGGTCACTCACCTCTACAGTCATATGACAGTGACAGAGCTCTTCTTTGGATGCTGGCTGCCTTTTATTCCACTGAACCTACACTGTTTCAATAATGTTGAGGTTTGTGCTTTGGGGAGCCCAATCCACTTCTTCCGATGTCCTCCAATTGTCAGCTTTCCTCAGTTTTGTTTTTCATGACATACTGCACACAATGCTGAGATTCAGCTTTTTGAGAATCAGCTTGCTGGTTCAGAAATACTATCTTTAGCCTTTTTTGCAGATTCAACTAAATAAATGGGGAAAATGGGGATGTTTTTGTAAATAGATGCTCTACGCCCCCGCTGTCCTGTCTTCTTCTGACCTGTGTTGGACTGATCTCCCTGACCTAGCCGCTGATGAACTCTACATCTTATCAGAACTGTTAGCTGAGGAGGGAGTTTGAGTCAGCCACACAGTAGCCCAACCCCCCCTCTCGCAAGCTGCCTAGGGAAAAGGGCGTTTTATAACTATAGTCCATTTATCTTGACTAAGGAGAGTGTAACTTGCTAAAGGTGAATACAGTAAAGTAGAAAGTCGTGACTGACATCAGTTTAGTGAGCAAAATTATAACATTAGTATTGTTCTGCAATCACACATCAAACATCTCACAAGATGCATTTCTGAGTCAGCAAAGATGATCATCAAAAATATTATTTAACTAATGACTGGGGTCACTCATCTCTACAGTCATATGACAGCGATGTCATTCGTGAGCGCACATGAACCCCGTCTCCATTCAGCCAAAATCCGGTTTAATGGCTGCTTCCTTCTGTGAACACAACATTCCCACTGTGCGCTGTAATCTCAGCCGCTCTATTTACCAAGACAGCCTCAGCTTGATAACAAATGAGCCTGGACTTCACTCCTGGGATGTTGACTCAGTTCAAAATTTTAAAAAACCCAGAAGCATCCAGGTCTGTCTCGTGACAGACGGCATTTGTTGGCATATATAAGGTAGCGAGGCTCCTGTGGAGCACCAGAGCGTTCATGACAACCTGTGAACAAGTTTGTGGAATCCAAGAAGATGAGACTCTCGGTGGTGTTAGCATGCCTGCTGGCAGCCTGCATGGCACAGGAGCCCCGCCCATGCAGTGAGTAAAATAAGGAAAATAGAGACGATCTGTTGCGGTTGCAAAGATTGATTTTATAGTTCATTATGTGTTTCTCAGAACTCATGAATAACTGCACTGTCCTCTTTTTCAGTTGCTGACTTGAAAATATTAGTAAATAATTTTGTTCTATATTATTTTCTGTTATTTTACACAGCAAGCCCTCCTCTTCTGACTGGAGAGTACACTGTGGTGAGTTTATGTTTTGTGTGCATAATAATGATAATAATAATAAGCCTTTATTGTCATTGTACACTGGAAATACACAGTGAGAACTGTTCTGTTTGGTACAAAAGAGTAGGTAAAATTAAAAAGAATAAAAGCATCAGATAGCATGTCAAGCAGTGTATCTGTGATAACTGTGCTCAAGGCAGAAGTGTAATCAGAGAGCATTTTGACATAGGTCTCTGGCTATTCTAAATGACTGGGTGGAGGGCAGCACGGTGGTGCAGTGGTTAGCACTGCACCACCACCTTACAGTTAGAATACCATCTGGAAGGCCTGGGTTCAATTCCACCTTGGCTCTCTGTGTGGAGTTTGCATGTTCTCCCCGTGCTTGCGTGGGTTTCCTCCGGGTACCTCCCACATTCCAAAGACATGCACTTACTGGGGTTAGGTTAATTGGCTAATCTAAATTGTCCATAGGTATGAATGTGAGTGTGAAAGGTTGTTCGTCTCTCTGTGTTAGCCCTGTGACAGGCTGGCGACCTGTTCAGGGTGTACCCTGCCTCTCGCCCTATGACAGCTGAGATAGGCTCCAGCCCCCCGCGACCCTGAACAGGATAAGCGAATGGATTGGTGGATGGCGGTGGAGATCCTTCGATCTGCTCTATAAGCAAACTGATATTGGTCAAAGTTAGGAGGAATACAATCTTTGTTGTCTTGAGAGACAACCTGATTTTAGTGCTATTGGCCTGTAGTCATTTAGCGTGTTGATGGCCGGTCTCTCTGGAACGGTAGTTACTGTGGTTGACTTGAGACGAGGGGGAATAGAAGTGTAATTCCTCCAGGTACCGACAGACACAAGTGGCTCTCTCTACTGATGCAGTTCAATGAATCGGTTTGATCAGGATTCATAAACACACCGCGAAAACTAAAAACACAGACAAGACAACGATTAGCTTGGTTAAAATAAAGACATTTGGCGAATAAACTACTTCCAAAACATAAAACAAACAAAATACTTTGTTGGCTGAGTACCACATGAGGAATTAAGCTTTCTTCTTGGTTTGCTTCTTCTTTCCTTAAACTTCTGCGTCTATGGCCTTTCTTTCTGCTTTTTGAAATTGCTTCTTCTTGCTGCTTTCTGAAATCGCCTTTCCCTTTTTCCCTTCCGGGATCTCTTCTTCTACTTATCTATACTTCTAACATCACAGCACCCCCTAGTGGCGCTACACCAAATTAACATAGAAATACACAAATGTAGAAACAGAAGTGTGACAGTTACAAGAAGCTTGCGTCAGGGAAAGACTGAAAGTCTTGGATAAAATCCTCTGTGAATTTTAGCCCCTTACCACGTACACCATGGACCCAGCAGCTTTTTTTGCATTCACCATCTTAAACAAACACCTCACTTGGTGGTCCTGGAGAGTGAGAGTGTGGGGGCTAGATATTAGTGGGGCTTCATGACTGTGTGGGGCCTCTTTGTCTCAAAGCAAGCGAGCCAAACGTATACCAAATTTAATCTATGTAAACAACAAAGATCTAAACAAGCTTGCATTGTTTCTCCAGTCCACACAGAATGAAAAGCTGTGGGCTTTTGTCAAATACCTGTATGATGAAATGGGGCAAAGGGTGCGGCTCACGGAGACTGGAAACTATCAGAATAAATCCTTCACCTATGACGCCCTGCTGCTCTTCAGAGAGGTGATCAAAACAATCACACAAACAGTATTTATTTTAGGGTTAAATTGTTTTCCATTTTCTTTCTTTCTTTAATATTTTAATGGAATGCAGTGGAAACTCATCAGCTTTTGCAACTAAAGCAATTCTCATTCTCACCCCGCAACTTATGCATCAGGGTGCCGTGTATGAGATCGATGAAAAAGCTCGTACATGCAAGAAAAGCCTTCTGACGGCAGCCTTCCATCCTATGGAAATCCCAAAAAATGCATCTCTGCTGGGCCAGGCTGTTGTAGGCAGCTCATCTATACCCGGTGAAGGACTCCTGGTCAACACCTGGACTGGAGATCTGCCTGGGAATACAGGTGAGACCGCATCTAATGGTCGGAAGTGTGATCTTGGCTTTTTATCCACACTCATTTCATCTCTATCCCTCCAGGAAAGTACTTCACCACCTTCACTAGATCTGAATGCATCCCAGTCAGCACTACACTCCAGACAAAAGACTTTGGATGGATGCTGACAAAGTTAGTTTCCTTTAATCTCTATAGTGTAAAAAGTAGAATGTATAATTCTTATGTCACTTTCTTTCTGTTCACTAGCTTATTCAACAACGTCATTGGGATTTCTGACCCCAATCAGCTCAACCCCCCCGACTACTGCCCAACAGAGATGAGTGAAGAGCAGCCAGGAGTTTTCGCCAGCTTGTTCTTTAACCTGCACTGAGGGCTTCATCAAGTTTTTACCTTATACTGAGATGACTTATGTTGTGAACTGACACTACATAAATAAACTACTTCCAAAACATAAAACGAACAAAATACTTTGTTGGCTGAGTACCACATGAGGAATTAAGCTTTCTTCTTGGTTTGCTTCTTCTTTCCTTAAACTTCTGCGTCTATGGCCTTTCTTTCTGCTTGCTGAAATTGCTTCTTCTTGCTGCTTTCTGAAATCGCCTTTCCCTTTTTCCCTTCCGGGATCTCTTCTTCTACTTTTCTATACTTCTAACATCACAGCACCCCCTAGTGGCGCTACACCAAATTAACATAGAAATACACAAATGTAGAAACAGAAGTGTGACAGTTACAAGAAGCTTGCGTCAGGGAAAGACTGAAAGTCTTGGATAATATCCTCTGTGAATTTTAGCCCCTTACCACGTACACCATGGGCTCAGCAGCTTTTTTTGCATTCACCATCTTAAACAAACACCTCACTTGGTGGTCCTGGAGAGTGAGAGTGTGGGGGCTAGATATTAGTGGGGGCTTCATGACTGTGAGGGGCCTCTTTGTCTCAAAGCAAGCAAGCGAAACGTATACCAAATTTAATCTATGTAAACAACAAAGGTCTAAACAAGCTTGCATTGTTTCTCCAGTCCACACAGAATGAAAAGCTGTGGGCTTTTGTCAAATACCTGTATGATGAAATGGGGCAAAGGGTGCGGCTCACGGAGACTGGAAACTATCAGAATAAATCCTTCACCTATGACGCCCTGCTGCTCTTCAGAGAGGTGATCAAAACAATCACACAAACAGTATTTATTTTAGGGTTAAATTGTTTTCCATTTTCTTTCTTTCTTTAATATTTTAATGGAATGCAGTGGAAACTCATCAGCATTTGCAACTAAAGCAATTCTCATTCTCACCCCGCAACTTATGCATCAGGGTGCCGTGTATGAGATCAATGAAAAAGCTCGTACATGCAAGAAAAGCCCTCTGACGGCAGCCTTCCATCCTATGGAAATCCCAAAAAATGCATCTCTGCTGGGCCAGGCTGTTGTAGGCAGCTCATCTATACCCGGTGAAGGACTCCTGGTCAACACCTGGATTGGAGATCTGCCTGGGAATACAGGTGAGACCGCATCTAATGGTCGGAAGTGTGATCTTGGCTTTTTATCCACACTCATTTCATCTCTATCCCTCCAGCAAAGTACATCACCACCTTCACTAAATCTGAATGCATCCCAGTCAGCACCGCATACCAGACTAAAGACTTTGGATGGATGCTGACAAAGTTAGTTTCCTTTAATCTCTATAGTGTAAAAAGTAGAATGTATAATTCTTATGTCACTTTCTTTCTGTTCACTAGCTTCTTCAACAACGTCATTGGGATTTCTGACCCCAATCAGCTCAACCCCCCCGACTACTGCCCAACAGAGATGAGTGAAGAGCAGCCAGGAGTTTTCGCCAGCTTGTTCTTTAACCTGCACTGAGGGCTTCATCAAGTTTTACCTTACACTGAGATGACTTGTGTTGTGAACTGGCACTACATAAATAGAAAAAGAAGAGAATAGAATAGGATGCCTTTGTTTGTCATTATAGCAAATGTACAGTGAGATTGGAAGGCCACTACTGTTTCAGTTCCACACTATAGGAATAAATAAATCAAAATGAACTGCATGTAATTGAGTAGAGCAAGCATTCAAACTTTAGATATAATATGGTGTCTCACATTTAAAGCTGTTTCAAACCATGTATTTCCAAACATACACATGGTAAGCTGATTTTTTTTTTTTTTTTTTTTTTTGTACTTCCCCAACCAGGATGAGTTCCACCTTCTTTCTGGCACAGAAATGATGAAGTTTTTAGCTCTCATCCAACAAGTGTTTTTGTTTTTGTTTGTTTGTTTGTTTGTTTTCATTCAGTGGCATGACTGTAACAGGTTATTGCCTCATTTTTGTTTTTTGTCCCATTTTCTAACACTCAAATGATGTGTGACCCAATGCAGTGATTATCAATAAAAATATAAGAATACATGCTGTTTACTTGCTTCTTGTTTAATGCTAACTTCTTATATTGCACTTTTCAAATCCACATGAGTAAAAGCCTGACTTTTCTCACTTTCTTATCTGCTCCAGGATAAACAGCTGTGACTTTAGCTAGCCTCCATTCATTTCGTGGTGCAAGATCTTCTTGTAGAAGCACAATATCATTCATCTGCAGATCTCTTCTGTGCGCATTCCACTTTTGTCTTGGTTGCAGGTTGAGCAAATATTCTTTAACCAACGGATCCAAAACTCATTGGCCAAATATTGTACTCTTCTCCATCTTTTTTGAAGATACAAATCTTCCTTTGTGAACTCTCCTGGCAGAGGCTGAACAATGGTTGACTTCATAGTTAGAATGTGATTTGGTGTCAACAGTTCAGGGCCAGTTGGATCATTCAAATGTTCCACAAAGAGTGCCCTACTATTGATAATCGCCATGACTTCATACAACAAAGTTTTCAAAGATGTACTGTCGAGTCTTTTCATGGAATGGTCAAAAACAGCTGAAAGAACACTATGGATGGTCCTTATCTACCCCTCCCACACTCTGCCCATGTGGCTTGCTGATGGAGTATTCATGAGAAATTCACATCCAAGTGCTTTCACCTTTTCCTGATCCATATCCTTTAAGAGATTAGCAAACTCTCTCTGGGCACCAACAAAATTGGTTCCTCTGTCACATCTTAGCTGCCGAACATTACCTCTGATTGCAATAAACGCTCGCAAAGCATTGAGGAATGCGTCTGTGCTTAAGTCGTCTACTACTTCTATATGTATGGCTCGTGAACATAGACATGTAAGTATGATTCCATACCTCTTAAGCTCCTTCCGTCCATCTTCAATCAAACAATCCATACCTATATAGGTAAAGGGTGGTGTAGTTTCTCTCTGGTCTATTGGTAAATCTCCCATGGTTTGAGACTGTTTTTCGTCTGTACTTGCGACACTGGACACATTTGAAGATGTATGATGAAACTGCACGGCTGTTTCCAAGGATCCACCAACCGTTAGCTCGCAGTTCATTCATAGTCATTCCACGACCTTGATGCTGAACCTTAGAGTGAAAATGTCTTATCAATAAAGTTGAAATATGACTGTCCTTAGGCAGTATTGCTGGATGTTTCACTGTGGATGTAACACTGCTTGACTCAAACGTCCGCCGACTCTGAGTATGCCTTCCTCATCCAGGAATGGATTTAACTTGTACAGTTTACGCTCCTTGGTCTTGGAAACAGTTTCCTTTGACTTCAGACTTAGACTTCAGACGTTTAATGACAAACAGTTCTGTTTCTCTTCTCTCTTCTAAACTCGTACTTTCCTTACTCTTTTGTATATCAGCCTTAAATTCCTTGACCTTTTTTCCTCAAGATTGCAAGTGCTCTGATTAGTCTGGACCATTCTGAGAACTTCCCGAATCTGTCAAGAATAGTTAGGTCTTCCTTGGCATTGGTTGTACACACACAAAGGCTTTGCAAAGTTCCAGGTCATTTCCCTTAGTCTCTCCCACCTTGACATCTCTATTGGGTAGGTTCCTTTCCCAGAGAAAAGCTGGTCCTGTGAAACAATCAGAGGACTTTAGTTGTTCTGCTGTTAAACCTCTAGAAGTGTGGTCTGAGAGGACATAGTAGACAGCTCTAGTCTGACAGGTTCTTGGGTTGTATCAAGTGAGTCTGCAACTTCACTGAGCACAAAGGTAGTGTCACTTTGTAAGTCCAGTAAGGCATATACAAGGACTTCCTTGGGGTTGGCTGAAGATGACAGCCACACAGGAATGATAGCAGCTGTTTGTGTATTGTTTTCCTTGTTTACAACTCTGTTTGTTGTAGCTGAGGCTGTAACTTGTTCTTGAGCTTCATTTTTCTGACTTGGTTCAGTATTTGTGTTTGACTTATCTTGATGTTTATTTCCTTCTTTTATTTTGACTCTATCTTTGTGAAGACAAGTAGGATATCTTTTGCTGCACATCTCACAAATGTTGCGGTTGATACAGTTCTTTGAATAGTGACCTGATTTAAGACAACCAAAGCACAACCTTGCTGACTGAATAAACTTGATTCTTTCTGTTACAGCTTTCTCCAGAAAGCTTCTGCATTGGTGTAGACCAGGCCTATTCAATTACTTTTTCTTCTGGGCCAGATTTGAAAATTTTGAGATGCCACTGGGCCGAAGACCCCTACTTATATTATTTCTTGAGATTTAACTCTAAATATGCTAACACCTGAACTAAGTTATAAAAATAAATAAAGGAATTCACAATAAAGGCTTTAAACGGCATCATTTATTGATGAGCAAAATAATTCAAGTGCATTGCAAATTTTAACATTTGGTCCAAACCTTGACCAGAATATTTTTAACAAGGCATCTATTCACCACACGTTTAATTAAAAAAAATGTAATAATAACAACTTTTTGCAACAGTAAAGTCTTCTATAACATTTTAGATGTATTTGCAAAAGTGCATTTGTTGAACTAGAAAGACCAACTGATGCAGTGCATTAAATATTTCAACAAAAGAAAAGAGAAGAAAGAAGCAGGGAGAATACCAGCAGAACTGTTTAAAGTCGAATTAGTATCCACAGGGGGTTGGGGCTGTCCTCTCCGTAGAGCAGATTCTTGTCCTGGGAGAAAGCTCCTGAAATTCTCGTTTGATGCTTCTGTGCATCACCTTTTATAGTTTAAATCTAAGACACATCCTAGTTTTAAAACATCATCATGACAAATTATCACTCCACCGGTTTCATCCAATTGGGGTGCTTAACTTTAACCATTACTTCATCCCTACTACCGTAAGAGTTTTTAGGTACTTTTCCACTCTAGGACATGTCTCAGCATGCCTCGACATGTTTTTAACTCTGCCTTGCTCGTTTCTAAGCAACTGTTTCAAGTTCCTCAGTTTACCATTAGCTCAGTGATTTCACAATTTCCTTAGTACAATGTATGTAAATCATTTCTGTGTTACACACACTCTTCATCATTTGATTCTAAATAATTTAATTCATTCTCTAACAATCTTGTACATTTTAAAATATGATTATCCACTTGGTACCAGGCTTAGGCTCTTCAGGTAATCGAGATCTCAACTTCACTTGACACCCCCTCCTTGGTGTATCCATACCCTCGAGCTGGTTCTCCGATTGCTGCACAAGAGAGGCCTCCCTCGGCCACTCCGACGCATCGAGCTGCTCCAGCATTGCTGCCAATGTGGGTGTGTATTCCACTGGAACATCCAATGGCTCTGATGAGGGAGTAGGCTCTTTCAGCTGTTGTTCCACAGCCTCAGCCATCTCTTCCAAGTGTGCCTCATCACCCTCATCTCCTTCTTCCGTTCCGGCTTCGGCGAGGGTCGTCTGCGTCTCCATGTCCCGATGTTCCGTCCCAGGTTCCGCTGACGACTGTGGTACTGGCGACAGGGGTGTGCAGGGCTCTGCCTGGTATGATGTAGGCAGCTGCCGAGCTCATACTATCAGGATTCGCCCATCCAAGGAATGGGTAGTGCAAATGCGAGATCTGTCACGGAACTCCCAGATCCGGGTGTAGGTTGGTATGTAGAATCCTCCCACGACAACGCGTGGTATCCAGGTTGTTCCTCTGTTCCAGAACGAGCTCCAGATGATCCTGGCTTGCTCCTCAAGTTCCATAGCCGTTTATACTGGCACTTGTGTGGTCATTGTTCCTTGGAGGACGCCATGGACTTGCATGCGGGTGAGGATCCTCCATGTAGCACCTGGAACATTGCATTCTTATTCCAAGTTTCCACAAACAGCCGGCTTCTTTCAGTGTAGCTCCGCACCCGCTGCATCCAGCGTCCTCCTATAATCAAAGCAAAGAAATTAATCATTAATTAAACATTTTCTAACTATATTTCAATTTTCTTGCAAGCGGAGCGTTGATCCATTCTTCTTTGGCTCAAATCAGAGTTCCTTCCCCATGGCCCCTGTGGTTCGTCAGATCCAGCCAGCCACTCCTCCGTTGTGAAGGTGGGGTTCTTCCTGCCACTCTGGCCTGGGCTTGGGGGTAGAAGATGGGATACAGCATGAACCACCCTGCCATGGAGACCGATGCCTCAGCCCCAGCACAACAGGCGGACACCAGGACTACCCAGCCCAGGGCCCATATGGTTCCAATAATGACCGGGTCAAGCTGACACCATCCTGGTCTCCCATATCTGATCAGCAAATACGCCAAGAAGACAGCCATCGATGCTCCCTCTAGCAGATATCCGATGTTCCAGCCGCCTCCAATGACGTCCACTGCGATGTCGAGCAGCAACCAAATCAGAAGCGCCACCGTTTTGATTACCCCACTACGGTTGGTTTCAATGTCGGTGCATCCCAGCGGGTAGATTACAAACCAGGACAGGGTGATCCTCATTCTTCCCAGAATGACGATTTCCATTAATGCTTTGAAGAAGCCGATAAACGGGGCTATAATCCTCAGGGGTTGCTTTGTAGACCAATCTCCGCTGCAGCAGAATGCCAACCGTATGCACTCAAAAACCCAGAAATCAATTCCAGTAAAAATGATCTCTGGCCTCTGGGATTCAGAGCAATTCTGGAGATAAGTTGGAATTGTACTTACTCCTATGAACATAGTGGTTGAGGCAGTTGCTGCAGGCATGGTACTTGCGTCGCTGGTGGTGCTCGCCATTCTTCTGTCCGTGTTGCTCAATCCCGAACTGATCAACTTCCTCCTATGCTTCGTTGATTATATCCACAGCCTGCCCCGCCTCTTATGGGCGGGTCCCTTTACTTCCTGCTTGCTTTATTATCCATACATGGTAACATAATTCTTGATTGGATGATTATGATTAACTTAGCTGTAGCTTGCAAAATGCTTTGGCCTGCCTTCAAAACAAGGTTAGCACCCTCCAGGGCCTTGTCAGAGTGGGACTTCTGCATACATGTGCTCTACTCCTCTTGTCCATCGTCGGGAATCGGTTGGTCTGGCTCTTTCTTCCTGGGGTGAACCACTGACTGGCTCCTTCCAAACTGATTGTGGGAACAGATGTCATACAACACGAACCAGACGATCAGGGGTAGGTTGGTGGTGACTTCCAGTATGCTCATGACACTCAGAATTCCCCAGCCGAATCCCCACAGGCATAGACGAAGCAACTTGAGTGCCCACCTTGAAGCATGGCTGCCCTTGAACTTGCTGACTTGTGAGTACATGTAGCTCAGTAAGCCCACAACTACCAGTCCTTCTAGTACCAGCCTAGCCCAATATGCTACTGGGTACCACATTGAGGCCTAGTCCAGCACCAGCCAGATGACCAACATGATCATCCTCATAATTCCTCTCTTTGATGTGTCTATCTTGAGTCTTCCTAAAAGGAAGGCAACGAACCAGGACGTGGTGTATGTGACCTCACCTCTCCACAAGTTCACTATCAGTACCTGTACCATCCCTTCAACAAGGCAGAGGACCCTGAATCCTTGACTTCTGGTCCATAGTCCTGTGCAGCAGTAGACAAACCATATGACTTCCAAGGTGACGAATTCTGTTACTTCTTTAAACTCCTTAATCTGCCAGGGAGGTGCTGTGGTTGATCCAGTCCAATTTCCCATTTCTGTGGTCATTTCGAAGGCTTTGATGTTAGTTGTGGCTTCCCTTGTCATGCAGGCAGGTCCCATTGTGGGTTCTGGTTGACATTAAGAACCTTTTACTTGCGAGGTCGCCCTTTCTCGCATAGGAGGAGCTCCAACTCCTCCTTATCCCTGGGCGTAGTCCCTTTTCTCCGCCCCCTTCTGCAGAGTCCCTTGACTCCCGACTTGATCAGACCTCCCAGAAGTGGCACCAACAGCACGACTCCTATTCCGACCAAGGCATAGGGCAGAAGCGACTTAATAATCGCCCAAAGCTCTGAGCCCAGAGCTAGGGCTCCATCTTCAATCTTTTCCACTATCTCCTTGGGTACTTCCTCAATACCCTCGAACACGGTTCTTCCGTACAATTCTGCCACGGTACAATCGTGCCCGTTGCACTGCAACCAATGTTCTTGTGGCATTTCACAAGTTCCATTGTTGTACATCTTGTTGGGTCCGATCCATTCGAACCCCTCCACTTCTTTTCCTTCACACAGGCTCTTGCGAAATGCGTTTTCCTCCAGTTCTGCTTTATTCACTGCAGGTATAATTTTCCCCGTGACTCACTGCAAGGTCTCAGCGCCAGCTCTATGGTGCAGGTGTCATTCGTTTGGTTACACCTCATTTTCCAGGGTCTTGGGGTTAAGGTCACACTTGGTCGGATGCCAGTCCATCTGTACCATTCGTAGAGTCCTTCCCCTTTGGAATAGACTGTAGCCACGTACTGATACTTAATCCAATAATTCTTTGTCTGCGACAGGCATGGCAAAACCCAGGCTTTAGTCTCTTCTTCCTGCAGGCCCCACCATGTTCGAGTTTTATCCGGCCAGTCCCAGAACAGTGGCCACTGCTCCAGCACCCCCTTCATGGTGTTATGGCTCCTCACACGGGAACAGTTGTATCTCCAATATCCTTCGTCCCAGGCTCCTACTTGTATAATATCACATCTGGGTGTTGCCCAACCATAGGACACGGTCCCCTCACCTTTCGAGTAGTCTTTACCATCTAGGTCCTGCGCCATTTTCTGGAGAACACACTTGTGATTTTATCAAAGTCTCCTGACGGCGCGGACCATAATTCATCAGGTGTTGGGATTCTTTGGACATACATCTCTGACCCCTCCGGGCCTCTAATTTGGCTCGGCTACCCCACAGCAACAGTGGTTGCCCTCAGATGGGTTACTTCTCTCCTCCAAACCCATGGCAAACTTTGGTTCAGCCAGTTGTCAATCCAGATCCCCCCAGAGTCGGGTGGATCTCCCCTTCTGCTCACTCCTCTCCCGAACCAGTCATTGCCCCAGACTCTCCACGCTCTTTCCTCAGCCTGGCTCAAGACCAAATAGGGTGCTTTTTTGCACACTATAGGTCCCATGTTCCAGTAGCAGGGATCAAGTTTGAAGGCCTTCTCCTCCATGTATCTTCTCATTCTTTCTGGGTAGAACCCTGGAACTTGGGGAGGTTCTTTCTTGGCCGGTTGCAGCCTTCCCTTTACTTCAGGCATCGGGGTAGGGTTGCCAGCCGTTGTGGGTTTGTGCCTACGAGCTGTATGGCGGCCCCTGGTGCCGTTACCCCCATGCCCCTTGGCTTGGCTCTGCGCATCACAAGTTAAATTCAACTCTCCCCAAAACACCTCTGGCTTGGGGATGGCTGCATGACATCACTGCCGAAGGTCATGGGCTGGTAATGTCACCTCCTCGGCCCAGTAGGTTATTATTCTTCCTTTGACACATGCCTGCGTGTAGTACCAGTATGGGTTCTGTCCGTCCACCTGGATCCAATTAGCTTGCACCATGCGAGTCTCATTTTGCTGGGGGAGAATGCCATGCAAAAGCAGTGTCTCACCCTGAAAGTCGATTGCCTCAATCACTCCCCCTTCCTTGCCTCTTTTGGAGTCAAAAAACTGCAATAGCACTGAAACATTGAAAGCGGACAATGCCTCAGTGCAGTTGTTCACTTCATCTTCATCACAAAACAGGGAAAAATTCCTTATTGTGACTACTTCCTTTGTGACGCTCCAACAAGTTTGGTTATACCTCCTAGTTGAAACAAAAGCGATTCTTACATGTTCATCTTCCCAAAGTCCATTTCCATGAATATACAAAAATCTTAAAATGGCAACTAGTCCCAGACAGCCGACACTAATTTTAAAAACAATCCACTTCGTAGGACAGAATAGAGTTTCACCAGCCATCTCAACACTTCTCACCTCCAGGCCTCAGAAGGTGAATGGGTCTAGGCCTCACGGTGCTCAATCTCTTAATCACAGCCAATAGCTCCTCCCCTTGTCTCCAGGTGACACAGGAACTACGGTTACCTGAGGCCGTGGTGAATGCAGGTGTCCCAACATGTCCCGCCACACCCGTGCTATCATAAGCGGTCTCCTCAATGGCCAAGGATGGTCACATTGCAGTTGTGCACCTTGGAGTTTTCTTTGATGTATGGGTCGAAGCCCTTCCACATCCAACAATAACAGGTGATGATGACTTTTCCCGTTCCTCCACTTCTGTGCCTGAACCTGTGCCCTGGTCCCAGCTACTGCTGGGACTTGTGGCTCCATTTCTTCCACTTAAATCGTTGGAAAGGGTTTCACTTCCCTTTCCCCTTGTCTGCTGTCTCCTCAGGCTTGGGTGGCTCTCCCAGGCACGTCACCATTGCTCCGACCGAGTAGACTCCTCGAAAGGGAATGATCACCATCTGGACTGCCAGCCATATCCTGGTGAGCTGCTCAGAGTAGGTGGGCGTGGCCGCACGCCCTGCCCATGTCCCAGGCTGTTGGATCACGCCATCTCTTCGCCACGCCTCTGGCGTCACAACATACTCCTTACTCTTTTCCTTGGCCCGCGCCACCTGGTGGCCCATGCGTCCAGGCCTGTGGTACTGTAGAACAGGTTGGTGCTCCTCGCCCCAGCCTCTCTTGGGACTGGCTCTAGGTCTTCGACTAGTAGGGAGGGATCAGAGTAAACCTCCTCTATGAGACGACCCCAGGTAGTAAGCTCCCATGGTCCAATCCAGCCCTGGTTCTCCGCCATCTCCCGTTGATCTTCTCTCAGATCCTTCGAGATAGGGGAGTATCCTGGGTCCTCGGGGTTCCTTTGAACTCGAAACACCATGTTTACCTGTTCCGTGGATGGCGGTGGATCGTGGACCTCTGTCCAGGCCGGACTATGAGGCCATCCTCTCCTGATCGCCTCCTTCCACATCCGGTCTTGCTCGGGATGCCTCACTGCTCCTTTCGCCCGCCCTTTCGCTGATGAGAGCTCCGGCGGCAGGGGCTGTGCAGAAGGGCCCTCGGTTTTTGGTGAGCCGGAGTCAGGGGAACTGAGCAGGTCACTCCTGCTCTCCCCTCGTTCTTCTTCTTCCAATGCTCCTGTTGTGAAGGACTGCAGGGGATCCAGGAACTTTCTGACCTGCCATCCCTCAGCGGTGGCGACCTGCAGCAGGCGGCAACTCTCCTGCTGCAGCCTGCAGCTGCTACATGGGTGTACTCGTTCACCATCCCACTGGCATGTACACTCTCTGCAGTCTACCTTTCCTCCTCTTAAATCCCACTGTGTGTAGAACTTCAGTCGGGACGAAACATTCAACCGGCATGGTCCACACACGTGACCATCCAGCACTTTTACTGGCTTGGGGTGCATCCCCCTAAATTCCCTCCGATTGGCTTCAGCCTTGAGGGGCTTATCTCTCCCTGGGCCTCTTCACAAACGAATGGCACAACATAGAAGAGCCACCTTGACAGGACAAGACTCAGCTGTACATCTGCATCTGAAGGAGAAAGGGCACTCCTTTGAGGATGCCAATGTTCACATTTTGGACAGGGAAGACAGATGGTTTGAAAGAGGAGTGACAGAAGCCATCTATGTCCACTGTGAACAACCACCATTGAACAGAGGAGGTGGATTACGTCACCAACTTTCCCCCACTTACAGTGCTGTCCTGAGCTCCCTTCCCAGACATCTCAACCCCCATTCACACCTTTGTTCCAGTGACCTCAATAGGCCACATGAAACAATAGAGCGAAGTCCTAAATTGGTTTCAACTGAAACCACTGATTGAAATGACCCACGCCTCCCTTCACACCTCGGCACATGTGTTTATGCACATGAACAATAGAGGGTCATAACCACCTCCAGGAGACTACGCCCACAGGGGTTTAAATACCTGGGTCTCTCCACCATTTGGTTGAGAACTGAAGAAGCCTTTCGGATGAGAGGTGAAACGTCTTCAAGGAACAAAAAGAAGTCCAGTCACCTTTTTTCAAGCTCCAGAGACTTTGTCGCTAGATTTTATGCATACAGTGATGAGAAATTAAACAAGTTACAGGATATTAAATCTGTGTAACAAATTTACAGTTTTTACAGTTTTTGGATTGATGGATGAGGCAATAAGACAATAGTACCACTTCAGTTCTTTCATAAAGATAGAAAATAAAGGTCTGTTGTTACTGAACTTGCATTTATGTATATAGTACTTAGCAAGAAGTATAATGAGGTTATAACAAAAAAGGAGTCACAGTTCTTTTTTTCATAAGCATTAAAGCCAAGGATAGCCATTTCATAACTGAGAAGAGTTTGTGGGGAGATGACAGATATAAGGCTCAAAATATCATTCCAGAGTGTTTTGGTATAGTCACAGCTCCAAAACAAGTGAGTCACTTCTTCAGCCTGTGTGGCACAGAAAGAGCACATTGTATCAATATCTTTTTTAAATCTACACATATACTGTTTGGTAGGGCAGCATCTGTGAATAAGTTTATAAGTCACCTCTTTAACTTTGTTTGTGACAAAGAATTTGTGAGGTAGAGACCAAACCTTCTTCCAGTTAATTCTATGCATATACCTATTCCAATAAGCAACGGCACAGGGCTGAGAGACTATTTGCTGTTGAAAAAGAGAGCGGATATTCTTGTTTTTGGAGGTTGACAAGAGACAAATCCGACAGACGTATCCATTAAGTTGTGTGAGATGGGATCAGGTTTTTGACTAGTGAGGCCTTTCATGATCATAATGAGGCCTGAGGGAATGGCATCAAAAACAATTGCAAATTCTTTAGCAGTCACTGGAAATTTAAAATGGGACAGAAATTCAGTGTAACTAAACAACAACCCTTGAATATTCAATAGCTGTTTCACATATAATATATTTTTTTTTCCAGTTGTAGAGGGACTTGTTCTTATACAATATATCTCTATTATGCCAAATTATATATTTGTGAGGAGAATAGTTGTGCTTATAGATCAAAAGCCAGGATAGCAAACATTGTTTGTGGAACGCAGACAGTTTGACTGGGATTTTTTCAGGATTAAAGTTACAGAGTAAGAGAAAATCAAGACCACCCAGCTGAGAAAATACATAATTAGGAATGAAGTACCATAATGAAGTGGGACGGGACAGGTGGTGTTGTATCCATTTGATTTTTATTGTATTATTTATGGTGGAAA
Organism: Archocentrus centrarchus; assembly: GCF_007364275.1. Lineage (NCBI taxonomy): Eukaryota > Metazoa > Chordata > Actinopteri > Cichliformes > Cichlidae > Archocentrus > Archocentrus centrarchus. The sequence goes on from NW_022060145.1 coordinate 2,293,844, forward strand.
AGTCCAGAAAATTTAGCCCCCATTATCGTTTGGATTCATGACAACAGACTTTCTAATATAATGAATTTTGTTCTTCCAAAGAAAATTGAATAACATCTGGTCGATACTTTTACAGGTGCTGTTGTCTACAAACAGAGGAGAGGCCAAATAGATCAACCTAGAGAGGCCTTCTGCTTTAGAGAGGAGTGTCCTGCCCCTCAGAGTTAAATCTCTGTGCAGCCAGTGGTTTAATTTTTTCCTGGTTTTATTGATAGCAGGAGAAAGGTTTTCGATGTATCTTCTTTTATCATTTTTGGTGATTGTGATTCCTAAGTACACAACGTTTTGTTTAATAGGTATGTTATTTATAGATGATAAAGTACAATCCTTTATAGCAAAAAGTTCACATTTATTGACATTTAAGTATAAGCCAGAGGCTCTAGAAAAGGTCTGGATGATATCAAGAGCTAGAGGGATTTGATCTGAGTTACGTAAAAATAGTGTCGTATCATCTGCTAGTTGACTTATTAGAATGTTCCTGTTTGCTATATTTATACGTTGTATAGGGCTCTCCCTGAGATGGGTGGAAAGATGTTGGCCAGCTAAGAGGAAGAGATATGGAGAAATGGGACACCCTTGTCTGATGCCACGATGTAACTGAAATCTAGGGGAAGCTCCTGATTTTAATTTGATAGCACTGTTTCCATTAGCATAAAGAGTTTGAATGGCCTTAATGAAGAAGGGACCAAAACCAAATTTTTCTAAGGCTAAATATAAGAAGTTGTGTTTGATAGAATCAAAAGCTTTTTTAAAATCAAGAAATAAGATAAAACTACCATCTTCAATTAAGTCAGAATAGTCTATTATATCTAAAACCAACCTAATATTGTTAGAAATATGACGTCCTTTCATAAATCCTGACTGAGTTTCATCAATATTATCTAATACATTTTTCAAACGTTTGGCTAACACCAGTGCAAGTATTTTATAGTCATTATTTAGTAGGCAAATGGGGTGCCAGTTATCTAAAAGAAGAGCATCTTTTTTTGGCTTAGGAATTAGAGTGGTAAGGCCTTGAGTAGGAGTAGCAGGGAGTGTTCCTTTGTTAAAGCTTTCCAAATACACTTGTAGAAGAAAAGGAGCCAGCTGTTTGGAAAATAATTTGTAAAACTCAGAGCTTAAGCCATCAACCCCTGGAGATTTGTTAAGCTTGAGCTGTTTAATAGCATCTAAAATGTCAAGTAATGAGATCTCTCTAAAGATGTTAATCCTCTCTCCTACATCCTTAATTGCAACTACATGCAAATAACCAATTATGCAAATTAGATGATGACGTCATAGAGCGACTTTTAGGAAAGCCAATAGCTACTTTCCTTGCTGAGGAGTTTGCAACATTGGAAACATCTCCTCCTAGGGCGTTATACCTACAGGCACTAAAATCGCTCAGCATAATCTACACAAGTAGGGCATCAAAAGTTATTCTTAGTTTTATAAAATATTAAATGGTCTTTTCACAAGGGGGCGCTGAACTTGGCCTTCATTTTGGCCTTTTTCACCCTCACCTTTTCTGTCATCACTCGTGCATGTTTTGCCCGATTTGTCCCAAACTTTAATAACTTCTGGAGAGTCCCACCCTGTGTCCATAAATGGAGAAACAATGGCAATTCTCGCAATAGCGCCCCCTATATAATCAAACAAAAATTTACATGGAGCTCAGAAATTTTAGTTACTCCTACAATTATGGAATTTGGTTTACACATTCTGTATATCACCCTGATCAAAAAAGTCAGTCAGATCCATGCCTCATTTTGCACACCGCCCCTGTAATTTATATATAAATTGTACATTAAAACAAAAAGAGAAGAATACTGAGGTTAACCACACTTAACCGAGGTGTCCAGTTATGAATGTATTCTCACCAGCATACACAGATGCTGCAAAGTTACTTTCTGTGGTTTGTTTTATTCAGATGGCAGAACTGCAGTGTTTGGTATTATGGGTTTAAATATACAAAGTACAAATGTATAATTGCAATTAAGAGAATATTGTATGCTCTGTGGTCATTCCAGCTGACCTGTCACGTAATCACGTAATCTGAAATGTTAATAACTAAATTAAACTAAAATGAGGTCAGAACACATTCATTGTTTTGTGTTATAGACAAATTATACAAAATGACTAGACCGAATCCCATTATGTGAGACTATGAAAAGCTCAGACTCCATATTTGTCTCTTTAAAAAAAAAAAGTCATTTAAACAAGTTAATGAGAGTTCTCTCATTACTTTCTTTGTTATTTTTTATATTTTTATTATAATTTCTGAAATTTACAAAGGGATCGGATGTGAAGCAGCTCTTTCTCAACAGCATTTCAACAGCACAGTTATTTCATGGGATTCCCCTTCTTGGATCACTCCCTTACAGGAACAGAGGTGAAGAGGCCACAAAAGGAGGAAATTCTTTGCTTTCGTACAACAGCTACAGCGTCTGTTTACCAGGATGGACAGCCAGGAGGTGGGAGGTTTACTGGACGAGTGCTTCAGAGCTGCTCAGCAGTCCCCCCGGCCGACTGAGGCACAGAGGCTAAACTACTGCAGCTGCAGAGGTCAGACACCAGATGGTGCTATTTAATGTTTTTAACATGGGAGAAACTCAGAGTGAGATTTGGGGTGGATTTATGCTGGCATCAGCGCTGCATATGTGGCTTATGTCACAAAAAAAACACAGGTTTTCCGTGAATTTGAGTCTTGCGCAGTCTTGTAGTCATCACACAAATGCTGTTACAAGTTTCTACCAAACAAGGCACAGAAATGTGCACAGTGTTGCTTTATTTTGTCATGAATTATTGCTGCTAATGCTCAAATAAGAGAAATAAGAAACATGATTTTAGTACAAAAAAGACATAAAATTGTCCAGTTGTTACTTGTGTTACTTTAATGTGAACTTCTCATGTTTTTTGTTTGTTTTTTTGTTGTTGTTTTTTTTTACTTTCTGTGGTATACATGCTTTACTGTTGTTGCTTAAGCCTTTAGGTTTCTACGTGTTTGACACCAAACAACGGAATAAGGAGTCCAATTATTAAATTTAATAAAGCCATTTCGAACAGTTTTACAGAGTACTCTGGTTCAGAATTGTTGGAGCTGCCTAATGCAGTCAGTCAGTGCAGCTTCACACAAGTCTGACACCGCTCTCTATTTTAGTTCAACTTTTATACACAGAGTTAGACACAGTTACACAGTTATTGAAATATGCAAGATGTTGCCTTGCACATGTAGCATGCTTATCAGTTCCTTCTTCTGTGTCCTTCACTGTCGCCTGTTAACGGCCTCATCTGGGTCCTGTAGACACAAAACATCAGACCAAAACACACATTCTTTTCCAGTAAATCATCAGCATGTGATTTTGTTGTTTCTCTACTATGCAGCCTTATTTCTGTCACCTTGTTGTGAAGATTAATGCTGCAATATGCTACTTGAAGCTATATTTCTATTTAAATTGTTATATTTATGGTATGTCTCGTGTGCAGCATATTTACGTTCCTTACTTCAAAATATATATATATATATATATATATATATATATATATATATATATATATATATATATATATATATATCTTAAGTCCATTAATCTTTGCTCACAGTTTAACTGGATTTTATTTCCTGTAGACTCGCTGTGTGCTGAATTAGCCTCCCTGCTTCAGGAAGCCGTGGACATGAAATGGCCTTTTGTCCCTGAGAAGTGGCAGTATAAGCAGTCTGTCAGTGCCACTGACAAAACCAACCTGAGTGACCTTATCAGCAAACACCTGTCTCAACTACTGGTAATAATTAAATAACTGCATATCAAACTCAGACCCCTGTGGTGTCATTATAAATAAAACATATTCCCAAATGTTGTGTTTACTGTGTCTTCCAGGCTGTCCTGAAGGCCTCCATCGGGGCTCAGGAGGCACGCACTGCACTGGCAGTTGTCTTTTTAGTGGACCGTTACCTCTACTGGACTGATCAGTCAAACCGCCTTCTAAAGATTGCCAAGCTGCTCCACAGACGCTACCCTGACACCCCCATAGCCCCCCAGCTGGTCATACGGCAGGCCAGGGTCTATTTTAACTCTGGTATAGTAAAATGAAGGGGAGAGATTGATTGCTTTTTTTTTTCTATTATGCTATGTGAGCTTAGTGAGAGGGGATATACCTAATATGGTAATCTCAGCTGTGAGCACACAAACTCCACCCACCTGCTGTTCAAACCACTTGTCTGCAGGGGGCAGAAAATCAGTCTGGCTTGTGGGGAGGCTAAAAAAGCTTCTTTGAGACAGTGCATGCACTAAAACAAAATATAGATACAATTTTTTTTGAACTTGTAGAGTTTGAATTTGGAGTTGGAAATGAGTATATTAAGTCTGCTTTAATACATGTTACATGAGCAGTGCTTATTTCTCCTAATTATTGTTTGGAGAAATTATAGTGATTGATGTAAACTCAAACCCTGGAAATTACATGTAAACAGCTTTCATTATTTAGTCGTTTTTTTGTGTAAATATAATCTGCCCCACAGGAAAACTGCAGAAGGCAGAGTACATCCTGAGCAGCCTGATTAACAACAGTGGGACCACAGGTAGTTTCCTGTCTCTTCCTTTTTAAGGTTATTTATTGATGGATTAAACTGAATCCACAAAGTAGACAAATAATGTACATTAATCATTTGATATGCAGGTTGTTGGATATACCACTCTAAAAGCGACCGTGCTCTTGTCCAGGCTGTTAGTGTTCAGGTTCGTGGAATGATTTTGCAAAAGCTGGGTAAGATCATTTTCACGAAGTGGAAGAATATCACCATTATTTTGTGATTTTTTTTTTTTTTTAACTGTCTTTGTGCAATGATTCAGGCCTGTGGTTGGAGGCTGCAGAGCTCATCTGGGCTTCTTTGGTTGGATACTATTCACTTCCTCAACCTGACAAAAAGGTAATTCAGACACAAATGTTATCAACACAGGTATCATGTTATGAGGTTTTAATGTTAGTTGGTCCAGTTTACACGCTGATTTACCAAATCTGTTTATTTTTATAGGGTATTGGAACCTACTTAATTAATTAAGCATACTTAATTTGAACTAAGTTTTATTTGTGCTCCTTGATGCTGCACAAAAGTTTTTGTGTCACAGCAAGTAGTCCTACACAGAACGCTGCTGTTTTTGAAAATGATACCATTGACCAAACCCAAAAAAAAGAGCTTCACAAAAAGAATGTGCATCAAATACAGTTTAAGATCAGTTTCATGAGCAAAATCATGATTCTTATACATAATTCAAGTTTGTGTCTTGCTATGGTTCAGTCACACTAGAGTAAAAATACAATGGCAAACTTCTTGTAATTTTTTTGGTATTGGAGACGACTGCAAATTAACTGTGGTGACCATCCAGTCGCCCAGAGGTTGAGTGCTCAGCACCCTCAACCTCTGGGCAACCACTTTCGATCATAAGGCGATGACCACCTGTCTCCAAACGGTTGTGGTCAGACTCACACTGACTGCACTCACTCTTAGACACCTTGGCAAAGGTTTGCAGGTAATTGCTGTCCATATTATAAACACAAACAGCTCACTAAAACTTTACAATCTGAGTCAGTGTGCGCGGATGAGCGTACCTCATCTGTGACACGTCTCTTTGCAATAGGGGACTCGACTCAACTCATTGCCAGCTGCTTGCATCCTGGTTATATTCCTGTACAAAGGCAAGGTTGCAGAGCACCTACGTTATTTTGCAGTTAAACCACCATCCTGCAGCAACTACACCGCTTTGTGGAGGAATTTCTGTTTCAAATCTGTGAAGTTCTGGCTGGACACTCAATGTTTAGCAGTTAATGTGAACTTGACCAAATAGTGTTAAAAGATAAAGAGAAATATTTTTGTTGCTCAATAAAGCGTTTCAGTTGCTCAACAAGCTGGAGCCACCTTTGCCATATTTGTTTTGTTTGATAATGTGTCAGGTGATTCCATTAGTGACAGATTAGGACTGCCAGCAGGCCAGTGAAGCATTCGCAGTCTTTCACTATGCTGCTGAAATACGTGCAGAATGTGGTTTGGCATTTTCCTTCTGAAATAAGCAAAGCCTTCCCTGAGAGAGACATCATGTGAATGGCAACAAATGTTGCACCAAAACCAAGTACAATTTTCAGTATATGGATGTTTCAGTGTTCTGTTATTGATAATAATCATGTTTAAAGGACTAAATGTTAGCATCATCATTCACTTATGATAATATAAGTTTGTGTGGTTTTGTATAGTTACAGATTCTCCACTTTCCAACACAAATAAATTACACATTGTAATTATTTCCACAAAAACCATTCAGTAAACACAGTTTGGGGTGGCTGTGGCTCACGAGGTAGATTTCAGTCCTTGGCTGCTCCAGTCTGCATGCCAAAGTGGTGCGTCCTTGGGCCCCAAGTTGCCTTCCAGTGTGTTATCAGGGTGTGAATGTGTGTAAATGTTAGCTAGAAAGCACTAAGGTGCAGGAAAAAGTGCTTGTATGAATGTGTGTGAATGGGTGAATGAGGCATGTTGTATAAAGTACTCAAATAGAGTGGAAAAACATCATGTACAGTTAAAAATAAATTTGACTCATTCTTATGTAATACTCTATATTGATAATATCATAATTGTGTTTTTTAGCAATGATAATAACTGAGTAAAAATCTGGTGTCTTGGCATCTTGAGTTCAGCATCAATGAGGTCTTCACAGATATGCAAGTTACCTACATGTGCAGTCATATCATTGCTTTGAATAGTGCGCAGATGACAGGCAGGATGGTTCCTCTTCTCTTTAGCCCACAGGATGCAGAGTCAGTGATTTTTACAGGAAGAAATACAAATTTTGATTGGTCAGTCAGATCATAGGAAAGTTTTCACCTCTGCCTCAGTCCCAGAGAGGTGGTGCTTTTCACGTGTTCCTCAGCCAGACAGTGGTCTCTGCTGCAACACTTTGCCCGTTTTTAATGTGTCTGAGTCCAAAGATCAGAGTTTACAAATGATTAATTATTTGTTTTCCTTCTTTTTGTTGTCCTGTCTTAATTTTATTTTAACCATAATACTGTATTTAATTCAAAATGAAATTTTTTTTTAATGTCACAATTTCATTATGATGTATTTGTGATTTTTTTTTTTTAAATAGAGGGTTTAAATGATTTGCAAATTGTTGCATTTGTGTTTTGTTTATATTTACATACAGTGTCCCACCTTTTTTTGGATATACAGTACAGTGCAAAAGTCTTAAGCCACCCCCATTTCTTTATACTAGCAGAGAGATAGAGAACATCCAAACATACATACATATGCTACAAATGTCACTTTGCAAATCTTTTCTGCCAATGCCAAACAGCTTATTCTGCTATTGACTCTTGTTGGGATTCATTTATTGGATTGGATAATTGAAGTCTGAAGAAACAAGACAATTTAACAATTTATTTATTTAACAAACAGGGGCCTAAGTAGCATGTGGAAGAGCCACACACAGACACAACAACCTGGCACCTCTTCCTCATGCTGGTCACAGAGTTGGTCACACAGTGCGGTGGGATAGTATCCCATTCTTCAACCAGCATTTGTCGCAAGTCAGCCAGTGTGGTTGTGTTGGCACAAACAGCACGCTCAAGCTGATCCCACAAGTGTTCAGTGGGGTTGAGGTCAGGACTGTAGGGAGCTCCATCCCCTAACCCTACTTGCAAATTCTGGAGGTATTCTCTGATAAACCCCGCTCTGGACAGAGCTCTTCTTTGGATGCTGGCTGCCTTTTATTCCACTGAACCTACACTGTTTCAATAATGTTGAGGTTTGTGCTTTGGGGAGCCCAATCCACTTCTTCTGATGTCCTCCAATTGTCAGCTTTCCTCAGTTTTGTTTTTCATGACATACTGCACACAATGCTGAGATTCAGCTTTTTGAGAATCAGCTTGCTGGTTCAGAAATACTATCTTTAGCCTTTTTTGCAGATTCATCTAAATAAATGAGGAAAAAAACATCTGTTTTTTTTTTCTTTTCTTTTCTTTTCTTTTCTTTTTTTGGAACAGCCTGCAGGTTGCAACAAAGTGCTTAAAGATACAAAATTGGCTGTAACCACAACACTGGTTCATCCCTAAAGTTAGGTGACTTTTTATGCCTGAATAATTCATACGTGAATGTTAAGTGGCTTGGCACAAAAAAATCCTCTGAAAACAGTCAGGTACAAGGGCTGGACTGAAAATGAGTGAAAAAGCAGCCAATGTCCAAAGAAAAAATCTGGCTCCTTTGAAACCAAATATAAAGAAATGAGGGACGGTTTGGGACTTGTGTTCCTCTGTTTGTGTTTTTCTTTAGACAACACAAGGTGCCTGCTTGTTATCCTACAGTTTCTCAATGGAGTGTCCAGCCTCTCAAAGGCAGTCATTCCTCCAGCAGGCTCAAGAAGCATTTGCAATCGGCCTTCTCACCAAAGCAGAGGGTGATATGGTAACCAGCAAGCAGGATCTTCATACCTTCATCAAAGCTGCCTATTCCCTCGCTGTCACTCACAAGTGGCTTGGAACTCCTTTGGGGGTTGTGGCACAGGCAGTTCAAGCTTGTCAAAATGGTTTAGCTAATTTTTACAGCTACTGCCATGCTAATACCCAAGAGAAAGACAGCCTCTGCACTGAGATCGTGCATCTGGTCGCCCAAGTCAAGCTGCTGCTGCGAGTGGAGCCTTTCCTGAATTCAGACAAGGGGTCTTTTATCCCTGATAGCTACAGAAATGTCAACAATGCTTCTGTAAATTTTACTCTGACAGGCTTCTCTAAGATAATGAAGAGATTTCAAAAGTATCATGTGTCACTGTGCGAGACCACCAACACACACTGTAGGCAAACTAACGATGAGATAGATGGAGTAAGGCTCTGCATAACAGCGCTGGGGACAACCATTGGTACACTCAACACAGATTGTACCACTGAGGCCTGCAAAGGGTTAAAAGATGTACCCAAAGAAGAAGAGCCCAGAAGCAGTGCTACTGGACATAAAGAGAGAGTGAGAAATCAGAGCTGTCCAACCACAGAAGTTGATGATGACAGGTCAGACCACACGTTACAATCTCCTGAGAAAAACAAGAAGCAAAACTTACAAGGTTGTAACTTTGGTATCAGTTCCCATACAGATTCAAAGTCTGCAGTACCTCTCTCTCCCTCCTCCAACATAAGTAGTGATTCAGAAAAGTTTGGGGTGATACAAGCTGGCATAGAGACACTGGCCACTGAAGAGGACTGGATGGCTGATGTTCTTGGTGAGGCACAGAAGGTAGCATTAGCTGAAGGAGCAGTGCAGTCCTTATCCGAGCTATTTATAACATCCTCTAACTCTCTTGGGAACAGTTTTGGTTCCCAGTCATCATGGGAGAAACTTTCAGCTGATCTGAACTCTTCCACATATAGAAAACAACAGCCAAGTAGTATTTCCAAAGCAGGAACTTGCTAAAACAGCAAGTCACCAGATTCAGATGGGAGCTTTTTCATTTTGGAAACACTCGATTCTGAAACCAGCGATTCTCCTTCTGGTCACATGTCCAAAAACCAAAATGTACGTGCTTTGTCCAGTCCACAACCTTTCAAGAGCATTAATGTTTACCAAAACATGGTAACTGAAGTTGACTCTGTACAGCCTGCAACCGACAACACTTTTGCAATCCCAAATAATCCATCACAGGCTATCCCAGAACAGTGTCCTGTCACTGAAACTTCCACAACGAGTTCATTTGAGATGCTGGAGGTGAATCAATGTGAGCACCAACAAAATACAGTGCAGAATGTGCCTCAGAAGAAGAACTCCATGTGCTACAGCTGCCAAGACCAGAACGCTGTAGCTGATGCAGTCCCAGTGAAGCAGTTTTTGTTGTCACAGCAGGATTACCAAGCCTTTCTGGCTGGAGTTTGCCATGGATGTCTGCTGAAGAGGTTGTACAGTGATAAAATCAAATTCAAACTCAAGAACCTCAGAAGTGCCCACAGTAAGTTTACATTCCTGTTTTTGCAGAACTGTGTCATCATCAGTACTTTCTTTTAGCCACAGTAGCACTCCAAGGTGTCAGCATCATTCTGTCGGTCTAGATACAGAAAGATCTAGAATGTAAAATATATCATTTATAATCAAGTATTATTATAGATTGTCACAAAAATCATAATCCATGAAATTTTTAATATTTACATTCCACAACCCGAAAGGATAAATTCTGTTGTCACTTTCCCTGTAGTGACACCATGAGGTTCATATTTGTTGTTTGGAGTGAGATGTCTAATCAACACTAATTGGATGGATTGACATAGAATTTAGCTCATATTTGTTCAGCACTAGTTATACAGTACCAGTCAAAAGCCATGGTCCATGTTGCTCTTCCATGAAGTACCTGAGCCACCTGTCAGCATTACCCATATGAATGGGTAATGTCTTTTCATTGCTTTAATGATTCCCTGTGACTTCATGCTGTCGTTTCCAGCTCCTCTTTTGATTTATTCTTGAAATCTAATTGAATAGCTTTGCGTGCTAGGTGCTCTTCATTTAAAGTTCTCCAAGGCCACTGGACTGTGGACAGCCACGGAAACATGCGTTTACATTGGAGAGCCGATGGGGATGGAGGGCGCGCAGAGGACAACAATATGGGTGCAATTTTTACACCAGGAGGAGCGGCTAAGCCAGTACGGTAGCTACACAAACTTGGCACAACCTAAATATGGCGACTTAAAGTCTCATTGCATTTGTGTATTTGTCCTTAGTTATGTGGGGAAAGATTACAAGAACCCAAAGGAGATCCAGTTTCACCTGAAAGATGTGGAGAGACAGATGACAGCCCAGTACTATGTGACCGAGTTCAACAAGAGTCTCTACGACAAAGATGTTTTGGCTCAGATCTTCTTTATTCCCTCACAAGCCCTGTTGGTGAGGAAGTGCAACATTTATTTAAAGGAAGTAGGGAAAACTAATATTGCATTCGAAGTGCTTAGTTTTTCACAGACTCTTTCACAACTAGAAACGTGTTTTGTGACTGTAGCCAAACCATCATTTTGTTGGCTATTAGTCCAGAGTGCTTTGTAATGTAATCTGTAAACATGAAAAGTTCAATTCAATTCAATTTTATTTATATAGCGCCAAATCACAACAAACAGTCGCCTTAAGTTATAAATTATGGTTTGGAAAGTATTTATTCATGTGGACCAAAAACAGAGACTCTTTATCATCAATCACTGAATGCAAACCAGACTATACACTGCCGCTTAGAGTATCGATATAAACACAATATAATAATGCAGCAATGTGTGTGCTGAGAAGTATTCACAAACCCAAACAACCCTGTGTATTTGGGTAATGATACCCAAATACACAGAATTTTTCTGCAATATTAATGAGCATCACACCAATCCAAACAGGCTTCCAATGTTACAGAATATTTCTCTTGTTTTCTGGTGATTAGATTTTGAATGGAGATGAGATTGTGGGCTGTGTAACTGTAGAGCCCTACATGCTTGGAGAGTTTGTCAAATTGACCAACAACACTAGAAAGAAAGATGAGAGATTCCAGGCTACAGAATATGGCCTTGCATTTGGACACTTCACCTACTTGTTCTCTGGTGGTCAGGAAGTCGTCGTAGACTTACAAGGTATGTCACTTATCTCTTGCTTATCAATGAACTTACTGTTGTCACATGACAAAGATTGGTAATGATCCATTTATTTTGCCACAGGATGGGTGACAGCCAACGGCAAAGGACTGACCTACCTGACTGATCCACAGATTCATTCCATCAAGACCCCTAAAGGTCCCTCTAACTTTGCTGACAGGGGGCTCAGGTACTTTGTGGAAGAGCAACATGGACCAGAGTGCAATGGGATTTGCCAACTGCTCAGACGGCCTCCACTGGCCATGAACTCAAAAGTTTCTCCTCAAACTTAACCTGTCAGTCACAAAAACAAAAACAATGCATTAAAACTTAATTAAGGAGTTTATTTTATGAGCAATATGGCCTTGCAAGTTTTTGGAACTGATGGGTCTAATTTAGATTAAATGACAACAGATAATCAAAGTACTGTATTTTTCATACTGTTTTTTTTTTTTTAATTGTACTGATTAAAGTTCTGTGTACCTACCATCCTAATGTTCAGACACCAGGGGCTTATAGACATATTTTATGTAAACACTACTGTGCAAATTTTGTCAGATGGTCAAATGTCTCACACACTTGACAGGATCATTTGTCTTCAATTTTATAAAATAACTGTAAGTCAGCTGTGCAGTCACAATAAAGCATGTGACTGCAATACATAATAAAATACTTATTTAAAAGTCTCTTTGATAATATGTTTTCCTTCACTGACTGGATTGCTGCCTAACTAGAAAGGGAGATTCCAGTGAATCACCTGTTAGATGCCATTACGAGTGTTTTTATAGAACATTTTAGCGATGCTGAGTCTGGCCTTTTATTGCCCTGTTGATACAAGTCATTTTAGCTTTTATGCTTGTTTGGTTTTAGGTTTACTGGTGATTCTAAACTGATCGTAGGTGAAATTATGAGTGTGAATGGTTGTCTGTCTTTCTGTGTGAGCCCTGTGACAGATTGGTGACCTGTCCGGGGTGTATCCTGCCTCTGCCTCTGCAGAAGAAAATGGATAGACGTTACCGTAAAAAGAATTATAACTCCCAGTTTGGGCTGAGGAGATGCACACCTCATCTGCTTTTAAGATTAGGCTTCAAATTTTCCTTCATGATATAGTTGGGGCTGGATGAGATGACTGAACCATCCCTTAGTTGTGCTGCTATAATCTCAGGCTGCTGGGGGGACTCCCTGATGCATTTATATGTCACAATTTCATATTGTGCCTTCCTGCTCCTGTGCTTTGTCTCGTTTGTTTGTGGTCTTTCTATGTAACTCTTTTCTGTCTTTTTATTTTCTCCATTTATGTCCCAACTAGTCATTGAATATGGCTGCCCTTACCTGAGTTCTCTTCCTGATTAAAGGGAGTTCTTCCTTCCCACTACCACCAAGTGCTTGTAGCAGGTTGGTTAATTACTGGGATTCTCTCTTTTTTTGTAGGCTCTTTGCCTCACTAAATAAAGCCACTTGAGATCACTGTTCACTCACTCTTGTAATTTGGTGTTATATACAAATAAACATGAATTCAATTAGATTTTTTTTCTATCCATTTTCTTCCACTTATCCAATTCCAGCTGTGATTGGACAAGTTGCCAACCTGACACAGGGCTCACACCGAGACAGATATTTACACTCACAGCCAATCGCGAATCACCAGTTAACCTAACCCCACTAACTGCATTCCTTTGGACTGTGGGAGGAAGCCAAAGTACTAAGAGAGAACCCATGCAGACTCCACAAAGAAAGGCCCCCGCCCAGTGGATCTGAACCCAGGACCTTCTAGCTGCGAGGCAAACATTGCTAACCACTATGCCATCATACTGCCCTGGGTTTGTTCTTTTCTTCCAAGGTATAAAAAATAATTAACACTGATGATATGCTAACAGTGTAAAGTGAACTGTAAAATCTGTGTAAACAGGTTACGTGATGATGGTGATTATCAGCCTTCTTTATGGCCCAGGAAACAGAGTTGTAGTGTTCTCAGGTCAGACACTGAACCCAAACTGACACCATACCTTGTATGGCAGCTACCTTGTGTATGCAGCTTAGCTTGCAATCACCACATTGTGTGTGTGTGTGTGTGTGTGTGTGTGTGTGTGTGTGTGTGTGTGTGTGTGTGTGTGTGTGTGTGTGTGTGTGTGTGTGTGTGTGTGTGTGTGTCAATATATGAAAGGCATTGCAAAGTGCTTTGCAAGCTGCCAAGGGTAAAGGGCATTATATAACTATAGTCCCTTTATCTTGATTAAAGAGAGTGTAACTTGCTCAAGGTGAATACAGTAAATGAGAAAGACCTGACTGACATCAGTGTAGTGAGTCAGATATGGGTCAGACATCCTTGAGAATGTTAATATTTGTTCAACTTCCAAATAAAACTACACAAAATGATAAATGGACTAGCGCTTTTCTACTCTAATTGAGCATTCATACAACACGTTTGCATTCACCCATTCATATAAGCACTTCCATTTGAAACTAAGCTCATACTCCAAAGCTCGCTTGGGTCCAGTATCTTGTAAAGGATACTTTGGCATGCAACCCGAGAGCAGCCAAGAATCGAACCGCCAACCTTCCGATTAGTAGATGACCTGCTCTCTTAAGGTACAGCAACCCCGAAAACACTCACACATCAAACATCTCACAAGGTGCATTTCTGAGTTAGCAAAGAGGACGATCGACAGTATTGTCATGTGTTTAACTAATGACTGCGGTCACACACCTCTACAGTCATATGACAGTGATGTCATTGGTGAGCACGTAAGAACCCCGTCTCCGTTCAGCCAAAATCCGGTTTATTGACCGTCTCCTTCTGTGAACACATCCTTCTTCAACCTTGACCCACTGTGCGCTGTAATCACAGCCGCTCTATTTTCCAAGTTCCGCTCTGAACATAATTGGTTAAGAAAAGATGTATTTTTGAGGTTTGTCCTCGCTGATGTGTTCTGTATAAATATGTTCTCACTTTGGTTGCATCCTTTGTACGACTTTAAGCAAATATATACACAATCTCTTCCCCCTTGAAAACCATTAACCAGCTTGTAATATATACATAGAGATAGTGGCTTTTATGGGCTTGCATGGCAGCCTCAGCCTGATAACAAATGAACCTGGACTTCACTTCTGGGATGTTGACTCAAAATAAAAACCCGGAAGCATCCAGGTCTGTCTCGTGATTTGTCGGCATATATAAGGTAGTGAGGCTCCTGTGGAGCACCAGAGCGTTCGTGACAACCTGTGAACAAGTTTGTGGAATCCAAGAAGATGAGACTCTCGGTGGTGTTAGCGTGCCTGCTGGCAGCCTGCATGGCAGAGAAGCCCCGCCCATGCAGTGAGTAAAATAAGGAAAATAGATCTGTTGTGCTTGCAGAAATTGATTTAATAGTTATGTGTTTCTCAGAACTCGTGAATAGCTGCACTGTCCTCGTTTTCCGTTGCTGACTTGAAAATATTAGTAAATAATTTTGTTATATATTATTTTCTGTTATTTTACACAGCGAGCCCTCCTCTTCTGACTGGAGACCTCACTGTGGTGAGTTTATGATGATGATGATGATGATGATGATAATAATAATAACAAGCCTTTATTGTCACTGTACACTGGAAATACACACCGAGAACTGTTCTGTTTGGAATAAAACAGTATGTAAAATCAAAAGGAATAAAAGCGTCAGATAGCGTGTCAAGCAGTGATAATTGTGATAATTGTGTTGAAGGCAGAAGTGTAAACAGAGAGCATTTTGACATAGTTCTCTGGGTATTCCAAATGACTGGGTGGAGGGCGGTGGAGATCTTTCGATATGTTTGCTTTATAAGCAAACTGATATTGGTCAAAGTTAGGAGGAATACAATCTTTTCATTTCAAAGTTAGGAGGAATACAACATTTCATGGCTGCTGATTTTAGTGCTATTGGCCTGTAGTCATTTAGAGTGTTGATGGCTGGTCTCTCTGGAACGGTAGTTACTGTGGTTGACTTGAGACGAGGGAGAATAGAAGCTTGTGTCAGGGAAAGACTCAAAGTCTTGGTTAAAATCTTCTATGAATTTTAGCAGCTTACCAAGGACACCATGGGCCCAGCAGCTTTTCTTGCATACACCATCTTAAGCGCACACCTCACTTGATGGTCCTGGAGAGTGAGAGTGTGGGGGCTTCATGACTGTGTGGGGCCTCTTTGTCTCAAAGCAAGCGAGCCAAACGTATACCAAATTAAATCTATGTAAACAACAAAGATCTAAACGAGCTTGAATTGTTTCTCCAGTCCACACAGAATGAAAAGCTGTGGGTTTTTGCCAAATTCCTGTATGATGCAATGGGGCAAAGGGTGCGGCTCATGGAGATGGGAAACTATCAGAATAAATCCTTCACCTATGACGCCCTGCTGCTCTTCAGAGAGGTGATCAAAGCAATCACACAAACAGTATTTATTTTAGGGTTAAATTGTTTTCCATTTTCTCTTTCTTTAATATTTTAATGGAATGCAGTGGAAACTCATCAGCATTTGCAACTAAAGCAATTCTCATTCTCACCCCGCAACTTGTGCATCAGGGTGCCATGTATGAGATCAATGAAAAAGCTCGTACATGCAAGAAAAGCCCTCTGAAGGCAGCCTTCCATCCTATGGAAATCCCAAAAAATGCTTCTCTGCTGGGCCAGGCTGTTGTAGGCAGCTCATCTAGACCCGGTGAAGGACTCCTGGTCAACACCTGGACTGGAGATCTGCCTGGGAATACAGGTGAGACCGCATCTAATGGTCGGAACTATTGCCTGGGCTGTTTATCCACATTTATTTAATCTCTATCCCTCCAGGAAAGTACATCACCACCTTCACTGAATTTGGATGCATCCCAGTCAGCACCGCATACCAGACTAAAGACTTTGGATGGATGCTGACAAGGTTAGTTTCCTTTAATCTCTATAGTGTAAAAAGTAGAATGTATAATTCTTATGTCACTTTCTTTCTGTTCACTAGCTTCTTCAACAACGTCATTGGGATTCCTGACCCCAATCGACTCAACCCCCCCGACTACTGCCCAACAGAGATGAGCGGAGAGCAGCCAGGAGATTTTGCCAGCTTGTTCTTTAACCTGCACTGAGGGCTTCATCAAGTTTTACCTTACACTGAGATGACTTGTGTTGTGAACTGGCACTACATAAATAGAAAAAGAAGAGAATAGAACAGGATGCCTTTGTTTGTCATTATAGCAAATGTACAGTGAGATTGGAAGGCCACTCCTGTTTCAGTTCCACACTATAGGAATAAATAAATCAAAATGAACTGCATGTAATTGAGTTGAGCAAGCATTCAAACCTTAGATATAATATGGTGTCTCACATTTAAAGCTGTTTCAAACCATGTATTTCCAAACATACACATGGTAAGCTGATTTTTTTTTTTTTTTTTTTTTTGTACTTACCCAACCAGGATGAGTTCCACCTTCTTTCTGGCACAGAAATGATGAAGTTTTTAGCTCTCATCCAACAAGTGTTTTTGTTTTTGTTTGTTTGTTTTCATTCAGTGGCATGACTGTAACAGGTTATTGCCTCATTTTTGTTTTTTGTCCCATTTTCTAACACTCAAATGATGTGTGACCCAATGCAGTGATTATCAATAAAAATATAAGAATACATGCTGTTTACTTGCTTCTTGTTTAATGCTAACTTCTTATATTGCACTTTTCAAATCCACATGAGCACTCTAACACTTTCCTCATTCACACAATCTGTATCCAAACTTTTACTCTTTTCCCTTTCATGATAATAACGCAAATTTCAAGACAATAAAGTCTTCTTGAATTGAAATAAGAAAAAATAGACTATGACTTAACCTGCTTCACCCTAATTCCAAATATCAGTTCAATAGACATAAAATATATACCAGCTCAGTCACCAGGATGCACTCCAGTTCATGTTGTTACTTCTCTCTGACCTTTATTTCTGGTATACCGAGAAATGAAAAATAAAAAAACTTGGCAGCAGATGCAGAATGGGAGTCTCACCAGTTTGTTTTTTAAGGAAGTGAGATCTGTGAAGCAGTAGCATATTTGTCACTGTAGCAAAGGAAAAGCATCAGACCTGCTATCAGACAGCATGAGGGTCCTCATCCTGCTTGTGTGCCTGTCAGTGGGCTGCCTCGCTCAGATACCGCGACACTGCAGTAAGTACACAGATTTTAAAGTAATCTCCCTTTAAATGTCTCCAAGTAGGGAGACATTAGAGTAATTGCGCCACATTCCTTCTTTAATTTTGACAGGATACCCACCACTGATGAGTGGAAGCCTTTCTGTGGTAAGTCTTCACTCATCTCCCTTTGACTATTACATTTCAGGGTTGCAATCACAACTGATCATTTATGCGATTGTTTTTATTCCGAAATCTGGAACAACGTGTTACAATAATTTGCAGTAACAGACATCTTATTCTGTTTTGAAGTCCACTGCAAATCAGAAGCTGCTGGCATTCTCCAAGTACATTTATGACGGACTGGGAGAGCGTATCCGCTTCAGACAGTTTGGACTTTATGACAATAAGACCTACCAGCTTGATGTGCTTCTACTCTACAGAAAAGTAATGGCAACACAGCAGTAATGTTTACATTCAAATTCTGTCATGTAAAATACAAATTACTGTAATGACGCGCTGTCCTCTAGGGTGTTATGTATCAGATAAACAGCAGGAACCAGACATGCACCAAGAAGCGTCTGAGCACTGACTTCCACCCACTGGCAGTTCCAAGAAATGCCACCCTGCTGGGCCAGGTCGTGTTAGGCAGCTCCTCTGGTCCTGGACAGGGAATCCTGGTAAACAGCTGGTATGGGGAGCTGCAGATGAAGAACAGATCAGGTACAATAAGAGCAAGTAAAACAGAAAAACTGCACAGTCATGTGGTAGATGGTAACACATGACATTCCCTTTGTCTACGCTTGTACTGAATGCACACAAACCTGCTCTTCCGGTTGTTAAGCCTCAGCTCCCATGTGATCCACTTCTGTTTCTGCAGCCAAATACTTCACCACTGTCACTGAGTTTGGATGCATTCCTGTCACCACTCTGTACCACACCAACACCGGTGAATGGGTGGTCAACAGGTCAGTGGGAAAAAAATGACTTTTAATATTGTTCTGCAAATTTAATTTCCATAAATAATTTCTCAACTTGCATTACCACTTTAGAGTTAACTTTTTTTAATATTTGCCAGTAAAGCTTGAACTGGGCCTCTCATAAGGGTGTTTGCTTTTTCATAGTCTCTGAGCTTCTGTGGTCCTGGTTGAAGTAAAGTGTTAACGTCCTCTGATTGTGCTGCGTGTTGTTTCTGTTTTGCAGCTTCTTCAACAATGTCATTGGAATAGTCGATCCCCAAAAACTCAACCCGCCATTTTTCTGCTTGAATGCCAAGCTGGAGGAAAACGATGGAGAGGAGCCTGCAACATTCCTCAGTTTGTTTAAAAGCTGATTTCACTGTAATGCACTGATGATGATGAATCTGCGCGATTCACTGAACTGCACTAACATGTGTAAACAAGCTGCATTTGGTTAAAATTCATGCCGTTATTCAATCAGAGCTTTTTGATGCATACTTCATATTCAGTATGAACAACAGATTGAGCAGCCTTTCCTCTAAAATCTGTTTTTATTAATGAGTTTTTCCCCTCTTTTCAAAGCATCAGTTTAATTAGTGCTTGAACTTTACATTTATGTCATAATAAAAATTCTCCAAAAGTGAGCCTGGGAATCTTTTTTGTGGGGGGTGATAAGTAAAAGTAGAGATTTGACCAGTCTGGGGTGGCTGTAGCTCAGTAGGTAGAGCGGGTCACCTACTGATTGGAAGGTCAGCGGTTTGATTCCTGGCTACTCCAGGCTACATGCCAATGTATCCTTGGGCAAGATACTTAACCCCAAGTTGCTCTCCGACGCAACCGTCAGTGTATGCACTTAGGTTAGTTGATCATGGAAGTGCTTGTATGCATGGGTAAATGTAAACGTGTTGTATAAGTGCTTTGAGTGCTCAGACTGAGTAGAAAAGTGCTATATAAGAGCTAGTCCATTTAATGTTCCTGGAAAAAATACCAATTTTTTTCAATGACGTGCACAAACAATGGTAGGACTCTGGCAATATTCAACTTTCACGGGCTAACAAAGCAAAGACTGATGGTGAGCCTCAAACAGCTGAAGGAAGGTCTTCAAAAAGAAAAGGATCCAGGGGGCAATTGTGGCTTAATAGAGGGAGGAAAACAGCAGGTTAACAGCTGCACTGACCCGAGCAGAAGAGGTCACTGGCAAAACGAAATGCCCCCGGGGATGGCATGTTGGACAAAGTTCAAAAGTGTCACACTGGAGAAGATCCTGAAGCTGAAGAAGCCTTTTGTCAAAGATTCCTCTCATTCTTTAAATAGGCTGTATGGGTTTTTTTGAGTTAACTCTAAATAAAGAATAAGGTTTTGTAGCACATTTACATGATGTAGTGTGCATGGGATGAAATAGTGGGCACACAGTTATATTTGTGTTTTAGAGGTTATGCACCTTTTTTTAGTCTTATATTTTTAATCATTATTATGTGAGCCTATCAGATATTTAAAATATGTATTTTAATATAAATTTAAAAAATATAATTAAAGAGAAAATATCTGAATAAAAGATACCCAGCAGTGCCAAAAATCATAATGTGTGATGAAAGTGAACATTTGCTTTGCATGGCACACATTGATTGCATTGCAGTGTTGCATTGTGTTGGATGTCATTTCCTTCCCAGATGCGTGCTGCTCACTAGATGGCAGTGTGTGGCAAGTAATGAAAGCTAGAGACTGCCAAATATTTGCACTTTAAATATGAAACACTGATTCATAGTTAGGAGATTGTACTCCACATATTTTACTCATACAGAATATAATAATATATATGTGCTACATAAGTTACATTTATTCTAAAGCATATAGGATGTCTACATATGTGTTCTCTTGGGAATGCGAATCATCTCATCTATCAGAAGAGAAGAAAGAAATACAGTAATGAAAATATTGTTGCATTTTGTTCTTATTTACTGGAGTAAAACATTACAGCTATAGAACAAGGTGAGGTGTCACCTGGTAGCAGTAGTACTGGACACCCCTTAACTCCCCAACCTCCTGCACCCCAACATCCGCGGTCATCAGTCCCAGATCCTGTGCAGCTGTCTCCAGCCAAAGAAGCCTGGAATCAGGGTCCTCATCAGAAAACTGGAGCAAAG
The DNA here is from genome assembly GCF_007364275.1 of Archocentrus centrarchus. NCBI lineage: Eukaryota > Metazoa > Chordata > Actinopteri > Cichliformes > Cichlidae > Archocentrus > Archocentrus centrarchus. Next base: position 2,314,684 of record NW_022060145.1, read on the forward strand.
ACCCTGAATTCCGCAACACCCTTAAACACTGCTTTAAGGCCAGGCTAGCCTTCTCTTTCCCTTCCCTGGACCTCAACAAGGCATCAGTAGTACCCTTATCAACTATAAGGTCCACAGTGCTAGCACTAAAGTGTTTATCAAGTTGTGTGCAGTCCAGCTCTATAAACTCAATTTGAGAAGAAAGACTGTGAGGTTGAATGGCTTTAGCTTGAATGTGTTCCTGCATTAGTTTCACAGCAATGGGGGAAATGTCAGCACAAGTGACATGGACAGAGACAGGAGAGTGTCTGTAAATAGAGGGTCCTAAGGCTGATGTTCCACAGCCCATATCCACGACGCGGAGTGCAGCATCTGGGCGGGACATGGTTTGCAAGAGGGGCATAATGACATCTCGGACAGATTCAAAACCGAAAAACCACTCAAAGTTTTTGAAGGTGGGTGTCCTGCTGCTGGTCTCGGCGTAGAAGCGGTCCCAGGTTGCTTTCTTATCCATGTTTTCAATCAATTCAGCTATGGTGAAACAAAGATGAGACACATGAGTTAACAGTAAAACACAGAAAAGGCTCTGTGCCTATTTGGTCCTGTTATTTTATTTAACATAATGATTTGAGGCCTTTGCTTAGGTTATAAGTAAACACTACTCATTTCCACATGAAGAAGTTCAATCAACTTTAAGGTGACTTAAAGTTTATATAATAAACAGAAGCAATAAAAACTCAAAAACCCGTCAGTGTATAAGATACATTTAATCAATGCTAATACTCTTGTAAAGCTCCAGCACTAAATATTTGATGTTTTGCTGTCATGTGTTTTTTGGAAGCTGCAGTTTGTGGTGCTGTACTGACACTAATTCTGTCCACCCTGACTGTGTAACAGTGAGTGAAGTTCCGCCAACAAAAGTACCGCTGTATGAAGGACACACTGCGGCTGCGACAATACCTTTAAAGAAACATCTTTCCACACACCTGTGATGAGCTTTAATAACAAATAAACTAACAACCGCATGTACTTCAGAGGGCTTCCTCGTGCGATTTTTTTTTTTTTTTTTTTGTCTCTTTTTCAATAAAATCAACACAAACTTCCTCACGAATTGAAATGTGATACAAAGTGAAATTTGGAGTCACGTGCAAATCTGCACAAAAGCTCAACGTTAGCGGAAAGTCCTTCAACCATGGCTAACCTGCTATGGCTAGTTAGCTCATCTATTCGGCTGTCATATGTAGGGTTACGAAGACATTTCAGTCAGTCAAGCCTGATATTTAAAGAAAAAAAATTCTAGGTTCATACAGACCAGTTAGAGAAGAATGATAGCGTAAATAAGCGCCCAAAACTCTTCTTCCTGACAGGCCCAACGACTTTAAAAACGCTGACATCTTCGCTTATTTTCACTTCAAGATTTGCCATAGGACCTATCACTTCGGGATTATTTCTTGGTACCAGCAGGACCATGAAAAATACTAGAGAAAAGCATTCGCTATCATAGACGATCTTTGATTAGTTTACGCTGCAGTGACGGAACTGCGCATGCGTGTGTACAGGTGTAAAGAAATGTACACGCACTTTACTATGCTGGTAAAAAGCCGCAGTGTATGAACATTACTCATGCGCTGATCTTGTAAACTATATATAAAACTGTTCCTCTGTAACCAACAACTTTTTAAGGGCGCATGTTTTCTCTTGTAGATTATATACAATTTATTCCTGTATGGTGTCAAATAATTTTAGCCACTTTAGCCCATAAATTGGAGCTTTGCAGGAATAATGCACTCCAACTGTGAGACACACAAAGTTTTGCTTTCAGTTCAAGTATAGCTGTATTAATACAGCACAGTACAGACCCCTAATTTACATCAGTGCGCAGTGTTGGTTACACAGAAGGACTCAGATGTTTTTGTAATCTTCCACTATTTAATTTTTAAAAATACATCATACTGACACAAGAAATAAGATGTAAATTGCTTTAATAAAACTCAATGAAACGCAGTGTAACAAAGGAAAAATAAACAAACAAAGCAAGTAGATAACATTTACAACCACAAAAGAAAAAAAACCCTGTACAACTCTAAATGGCTGGAGTCACTTCTATTTTTCCAAACATTTTTTTTTTTTTTTTTAAACTTAACTGTTTTGTTATGACTGAGGGTAAATTTGGGGGTTTGGGGAGAGAAGGGCAAAGGAGGCAAGTAATGTGATTTCATTTCTTTTTTTTTTTTTCTCTCCATATACATGAGTGTAATCTCATACACAGATGTATGTCTCATCAGCGTGGCTGCTGATGTTTTTTGAATGCTCTGCTGTGGCACACAGCAAGAAGTGCATGAGATGGGCTGTGGCCAGGAGTGCTATTTGTACAAGATGTCATAATGGCCAGGTCTATAGAGAAGGAAGATGCGGGGGTCTCCGCCTTCAGGGAAGACGTGATGATTGACTGTTCCTCCCTCTCCTCTGTCCATATACTCCACCAGAATGGATACGTTCAGGGCCTGGGCTAAGGCGATGATGTGAATGTGGTCACTTTCTTTAGACATTGGTTCTACCTCCTTGAAAAATGCAGGGGAAAAAGGAACATAGTACATGTGAGTTTGTTTTAGACAACATGTTCATTATACATATTAGAATGGCTAACAGTGTACTCCTTTAAACATCTTCCGTCATAACAATTCAACAGTTATGTACAGTATATCTAATTAAATAGAAAAAAGCTTTCCTCCAGCCTGCCCCAGGAAAATGATTATCCACGAAGGGAAAAACTCTACCTGCTGACAGAACTCCTTGACGGTGCGCCCACCCTCTATGAAATGCTGAAAGAAGCTATGCTCTCGCTGCAAGTAGCCTGAGGTGAGCAGCCGCAGGTACACCACCACGTAGTCTGACACGTTCTGGTCGTTGAAGGAGCTCAGCAGCTCCTGCAGGCTCGGCTGTTTCTCACATAGTTCAATCAGGTCCATGAACTAGGAGGAAAAACAACATTTACATATTTAGACTCATGCACTCAGGGGGAAAGCTTTCTATTTAACTGGCCAGAACCAGTCTGTGTGCTCCATCTGACTGAATACACTGTGTGCTTTGGCAGATGACCATCTAGAATTGGCTAGACAATAAGGAAAAAACATTGGACTCCTTTATTGTCACACACTTTATCCAACAAGACAAATGATATGCTGTCAGTCAGGCTGAGGGCTTTACACCTCTTTGTTCTATCTAGTATAACAATAACAGCCTTTTTTTTCAAGAATATTTACAGCAGCAATGCAAAAAACACACACACACAAAAAAAAAAAAAAAAAAAATATTAAATCCAGTTATGACTAGGTTATATACATTTGCTACTACGGTAATTTTAAAATGAGTGTTTAGATTTGCAGGCAGCACGGTGTTCTCACAGTTAGAATACCATCTGGAAAACCTGGGTTCGATTCCACCTTGGAATCTCTCTGTGTGGAGTTTGCATGTTCTCCCCGTGCTTGCGTGGGTTTCCTCCGGGTACTCCGGTTTTCTCCCACATTCCAAAGACATGCACTTACTGTGGTTAGGTTAATTGGCTACACTAAATTGCCCATAGGTGTGAATGAGAGTATGAACGTGAGCGTGAAAGGTTGTTTGTCTCTCTGTGTTGGCCCTGCGACAGGCTGGCGACCTGTTCAGGGTGTACCCTGCCTCTCACCCTATGACAGCTGGGATAGGCTCCAGCCACCCCACGACCCTGAACAGGATGAGCGGAAGCGAATGGATGGATGTTTAGATTTGCCGGGATACTCACAGTATTGTGGAAATCTTCAATAGTAAACTCAGTGAAGCCTTCGTTAACAAGGTCCAGTTTACTTTTTGCTGCAACTGCTTTGAACCTGAAGACACAAAATATGTATTTAATACCTCTGTAAAATATAGCAGGCATCTATGCACTTATTTGAATTTTAAAAATAGTCTGAGATGCCGAAGAAGTGTGAATTTGAATATAAAAAGTTCACGCAGTAACCACTGTGGCACTCACTTCTGAAGCTCTTTGCTGTCATCTAGCAGGGACTCGAGATGTGCAAAGCCGAAGGCTCTGTAAAAACAGTTTCCATCTGGTCGCGTCTTGCGAATGTATGAGTATTTTTTGTGTAGGTCCTGTAATAAAGCAAAAAATTATATCATTCTGTAAGATCAAATGCAAAACTGTACTTGGCAACGTAAACAACAGAGAAACTTTGGATAAAATGGTGCCTCAGACAGAGACTGAAATGCGGCTGCAGAAACCTGAGAGCAGGTCTGTGGTCAGACTGACCTTGATCTTGAGCTGATAAACTGTGTCATCCTCAGCGTACTCGCCCTGCAGCACCGACAAGTCCTGTCTTTCCGACACTAAAGGGTTACTGTTGGCTATCTGCACAATCACACACAACATTTTAATTAGGGCATGCCCGCCATCGCCACACTTTTTATTACGCGGTACATTTGCGACTTTACATTTATGCCATTTCTTTTTAGAAAAAAGTTTCATCCTCATTATAGGCTTACAGCGGTGCAAATAAAGTTTATTGCAGGTCAGGGTCAGTTTAATTACTGCAAATGTTCAAAAGCCTGAATTCAGAAGATTCTCAAAGAAATGCACCTCCTTTATGTTCAGAGTGCATGCATTTAGCTTTGCCCACGCATTAGCTGAGATTTCTAAAGTTTTAACCATTTAAAAAAAAAAAAAAAAAAAAAAAAAGACTGGAATGTGGAAACTTGTTGATCCTGATCTTTATTGCTGTTTGCTGTAATAAAATTAAACTTGGCCTTTACGATAAAAAGGGGTTTCCTCACCTCTTGCTGAATCCGGTCCTGTTGGGCAATTATGGCCTCATCATATGCTAGGCAGTTCACTCCTGTAAGAGAAGGGTGACAGATTTTAGAGGCTTTAAGGAGTAGATACTTGAATGGCATGCTGGTAGACCACAAGGACGGTAAAGCTTTTATAATATATATATATATATATACACATAAAATTCACACCAGATCAGGAGCACTATTTGTGTAGCATATAGTGTTACAATGATGGTAAGTGAGTACTACACATTTAAAATACAATAAATGTGGTAGCAAAGAGAAGAAAAATACTCTGTACAGATATCAGGGCTGTACCAAGACCCAAACTACAGAACAAACATCCGTAATACCACACCAGAGCTCCATCTTCCCATACTGTGAAAGCTGCACGGACCTAGTTAAAGGTTGCTAGCCTGGTGAAAACGAATGTTTAAGGATCGCTCAGGTTAACTGGAAATACATCGTAATAGTGGAGTGTCTGGTTTCTTCTGATCTGAAAAAGATCTGGTGACCAGGTCTGTGGTTTAAAAAAAAACAAAAAAAAAAAAAAATCAAAGAACTGAAACCGTGGTACAAAGACATTATATTTCAGCTTGTGTTTCAGATTGTTAGGATCCAAACATTTGCTACTTGGCAAACAACTGTTGCACCAGTCCAGTTTGGATTGGATATCAGTCTGATTCTGGCCAAAAAAAACTGGATCGAATATCCATGCCAATCCATTCAGTTCAGTTCAGTTCTATGCTGTTCTGTTTACTTTGCCACATGTATTTATCTGGGCCTGTTTTTCATTTATTATTTCACTAGTAAATATCATAAATTACATGCATTTATATTACTGAATGTATCCATTTGTTACATTTTATTTTACAAAGTTAAGAAAGGTGTCCGAGTTAAACCTAATGTTTCCTTCCACATGAAAGAATGATTCCTAGTCTCTTGCTCACAGTCAGGGACACAGATTATTATTTCAACACTACTATCTTATCAGTAGGTGGTGTTGGCAGTTTCCCAAACAAAGGTATGAGTACTGAATGGGAATCGTGAAAAGCTGGATCCGGCCATCCCAGTGTGACTTTAGTGACAGTATCAGTGTACCTGCATTGCACCTGCAGTGCTGTGTGAACATGTCACACACAAACAGGCTGTGGATTAAAAATGAAATAACTTGATTTTGCTGCCTTTTTTTTTTTTTTTTAACACTTTGCAATGAAATTTAAAGATCCGTCTTTACCTGCACAAGCAAATACGACTGCATTATTTTTGGCTGTACAAACAAGGCTGCTGAACAACTGGATTGTCCGTGATACAGTACAGATCAAGCTGCTGATTTATTTAAAATCTGAGGCGCCAGGTCCCGCATGTCGTTTTGGTTTGTTTGTCTTTTGTATGAAAATCCATTTATCTCGGTGTTTTCGCTCATGCTGGCGAAACCACTGACTTCACCTTAGTAAGAAAGAATACGAGCTGCATGTAAGCAAAATGCAATAAAATTCTGACACCACAAGGAAGCATAAACGCGTGCAGCTCGTGATCAGCAGTTAACATGAAAACAAGTTAATCCACTGGCTAACGTCAGTCAGCTAAACTTGGCTAGCCCGACTTGTGCGAAAACAAAACAAATTGTAGCCACGACGAAAAACGTAGTTTTACAAACTGAAAATATGACGTCTTTTCTTTAATATTATGCGCACACCTAAAGCATTTCCCAAAGTCAAAGTCTCTGGGACTGTCACTTACTGTTGCCCTGACATTAACTAAACAAGTATTTTTTTTTCTCTTTGTGTAGCAGTGGCAGCTAGCTAACGTTAGCCAAGCAGCTCTGGCCTCTGTGTACCCCTCACCGCACATCAGCCAAATTTAGCGCGGAGGGGGCAGCGGCTGAAACGCTTTACAGATGCCCGCATGGATATGAGCTTCGTTTAGAAGATAAATTGCAGCGCCGTTTCTCGGATGTTTGTTGGTGTAACTGTTTCTCTCACCCTCCATCTCTCCCTGTGATGACTCCTGCTGCTCCTCCGCCATCTTAGCTGTCGAGATCGGTTTCCTCCCTCCGCATGACATCACTCATCGCACACTTCCGAGCGCAGGCCAACGGCAAACTTTATTTATTTGTTTGTTGGTTGGTTGATGAACCTTTTCGTGTGAATAATGGCTTGGTTAACAAAGCTGAAGTGTGTTACTAACCTATAGTACATTCCACTGGCTGCATACATTCCCACTCGGAGCAGTTTAGAGATTTTTACCATAAAACTTTATTTCTTTTTATATTAATATTTTCACTATAAGGCAACAAATAAATAGATAAAAGAATAAATATTTGACTAGGGTTATGAAATAGTTTGTGTTGCTGCTAGGGACATAAAAAGCCCCCCACCTCATTATGACAGGTCCTTTACCTGAGGGCCAGGCAGGATTCCCAGGCTGGTAAAGTGTGCAGTCCTTCCTAAGCCCTAGACCCTCACAGACTTGTAAGGTCACTGGTTTGGGGATTATTTGTAAAATTGCAAATCAGGTGAAATTTCTGCACACAATCACTAAACTAAAATTATGAGGGGGTGTGAGTCCCCTTCAGAGTTACTCATTAGCTGCTTCAGAAAAGTAGTTTTAATTGGTGCCTTTTCTTGTTTTTTTTTTTAAGTTGGCGGCCATTCTTGAATAACTATGATGACAATTTTAAAAAATTACATAAACAACATTTTATAAATCACAACAAGGCACTTTGCACTGTAAGGTAAAGACCCTACAGTATTATGGAGAAAACCCCAACAATCAAACGACCCCCATGAGGAAGCACTTAGTGACAGGGGGAAGGAAAAACTCCCATTTAACAGGAAGAAACCTAGGGCGGATCCAAGCTCAGGCAGGGGCAGCCCCTCCTTCTTGACCTGTGCTTTGAGGTTTCTAGACAGTATAACTCAAGGGTGTTGATTCATTTAAACCAGTGGTTCCCAAACTGGGGGCCGCAGTAATAACAGAAATTCACTTTGAAATTACTCATAAGTATGCATAGTTACACTTATATAAATGTATTTATTTATATAAAAAGTGAAATAAAATTAGTAATAGGAGGTGGTTAGTTTCTGATATTACTCATTACTCTAACCTAAATTTATTGCTCTTGTATTGAAGTTTGTGTCCCAGTGGCCGGGGGGGCCCCATGGGATTCTCTGGTTTTTAAGGGGGCCGCTGCACTCTTGACTTTGGGAGCCACTGATTTAAAATAACATACTCATCCTGCTGCAACTAAGATGACTACCTTAGTTTATACACCTGTAGTATAGCATTTCAGCTTATCTGATGAAGCAATAGGATGCATGCACTATGCTCAAAGAGTGATGAAAACTAGTGAGCAGGAGCTAAAAATAGAATAAGTTATTCAGTGAACAACAACCAAATGTTTCAAAGGTTGGGTTCATCAAAGTAGCCCCGGTTCGCTATGAAAGTTTATTCAAGATCAGGTGCATCTTGAACTCATCAGAGGTGATGATGAAACTGGCTGTCACCAGGAGCGCCCTGGGAAAAGAAGACCAAAAGTTCCCCCAGCTCAGAGGTTAATTAGTCTTTTAATTCTACAATTAACAGTACCTCAGATTGAAGCCCATCTCAGTACTACCCAGAGGTCAAGTAAAAAACACACCCTAACATCTCCTGTTCAGAGGAAGCCTTTATTGTTGAAACACTGCAAAGAAACCACTACTGAGGGAGCACACTAAGACTGATGGGGCAGGGAACGGGAGTGGTTGTGGCTCAGGAGGTAGAGCAGGTCATTTACTAATCAGAAAGTTGGTGGTTTTATTCCTGGCTGCTCCAGTCTGCATGCCAAAGTACCCTTAAGCAAGATACTGAACCCCAAATTGCTCTATGATGGAACTGTGAGAGTATGAATGTGTGTGGATGTTAGATAGAAAGCACTTTGAAATAGTGTGTGTGTGTGTGTGAATGGGTAAATGCAAATGTGTTGTATAAAGCGCTTTGAGTGCTCAGCTAGAGTAGAAAAGCGTTATATAAGAACTGATCCATTTACCAAGGAATGGAGTTACAATTTAATATTTATGATTTTAGCTGCTTTTGTGAGAAGCAAGGATGGTGATTTTCTGTAAAACAATATGCATAGCTTGTTTTATCGGATGGTATCTGCATGTGTGGTTCCCGCTGCAAGGAGACGTAAAGGTATGAGAAGGGTTTTCCTGGTGAATTAAGGGTGACACACCAGCATGGCTACCACAGCATTATGCAGCTCCATAGTATCCCATGTGGTCTTCACTCCCTCCAACAAGTGAAGCATACAGTTAGGACTATCAGTGTTTGGACAATTACACAATTTTTGCCTCTGTACAACAACACAGCGGATTTTCAATTCAATTTTATTTATATAGCACTAATCACAACAAACAGTCGCCCCTTATATTGTAAGATAAAGACCCTACAATAAGTTAAAATCCAGCAATCACGATATTATTGAAGTGCAGACTTTTCAGCTTTAAATCAAGGGGTTTAACAAAGTATTGCATCAACCTTTTAAGAATGCCAGTCATGTTCATGCATAGTGCCTCATTTTCAGAGGCTAAGTGGACAATTGACTGACACCATAACTGCACGGCTTTTCTTTTCTCACCCTGCTAAACAGTTGAGGTAATACTTTTGTTGAACCTCTTGAATCAAAGCTAAAAGTCTGCACTTTTGATTTAAAATCCACTGTGGGGATGTACTGAGGCATAAAATGTGCCATTATCCAATATTTATTTGACCCAAATGCATCAGAACAGCATGAGAGTAGGGTGACAGATAGAAGAGAGCCTGAAGAGGTGGAGGTACAGTGAATATACTGGTCAAAGGATGTTGAAGCTGGAGCTTCCAGACAGGAGGAAAAGAGGACATTTAAGGATGTAGTGAAGAAGGACATGAAGAGGGTTGGTGTGACAGAAGAGGATGCAAGGGATAGGCAGCTGAAAGAAGAAGAAGACTACATAATAATGCAATATAGAAAAAAAGAGGAAAAAAAAGAATGTAATATAGTGGTAACTAAAGTGCTGTATACCTGTACCTTTAGAGAAACCATGCACATTTATTTAGACCCATCAGTACAAGCCCTCAAAATGAGTGGAAATCCAGGAACGTGACCAAGAAGGTCATTGAGATCACAGTGGAGTGCAGAGTCTTTCATATTTCAGTAGTTTTGTAGTTTGTTACCTCAGTCAGGCCCCTGCACTTTCCAGCAGTACACATCAGGGGGCGCTGTCTGCAACAAATATAACCTGCATACATACATACATTATGGCCTCTCATCTGTTGGGTGTTGCCAGATAATACACGCATCACTTTGAGTTTGCCACAAACTGTCCCAGCACACTTTTTACACAACACTTCTAACTAAAGCAACACTTGACATTTGTCTCGGAAAAAAGTCGCATTTACAGCAGGTAATGAAATAATGAAAACAATAATATAACAATGTAATAATGTATGTAACAAACAATATAATACTTCATATTTGCCAGAAAAGCAAAACTGTTTTTATATTTCCCCTTTGGCACATTGCTTCCCAATACTCAGAACACAAACAAAGACAACTAAAAAAAAAAAGTCAACAGATAAACAATACATGTTTGGTTTGGCTTTCACTGTATTAAAACGTTGTAACAATCCATGTGAAACTCCTCTTGGAAAGGCCTGGCCTCGTTATGGAAGCTGAAAAACTCCAGCAAGGACAAGAAATGTTCCAAACTGTAGGGCCCAAGTCCATGTGTGGCAGCCTTTATACATTTCTGTGGTCTCCGATGTAAGAATCCGGGCAATATTTACAAAAGTAGCCACATTTAGCAATCTGATGGCAAATAATTAAAACTATATTTTCCAAACATTTGGCAGCTTTTCCAGCTTTCACTGATATTGACACTGATATTGTATGTGTAAACATAGACTGAACAGAAATGCCCTCTAATTTATCAAGTGTGCATGTTTCATTCTGTCATTTGTCATCTTTAATTCTAGCTATGTATAGATCAATACGTATCTACTACACATACACTATGTGTAGGTGAAAGAATGTAAGAATGAAGAGGCCATTGAAGCAGAGGAATGTGTGAACTGGTAGATTAATGCAGCATATTTTATTTGTTGTTACTATGCTGCACCATTGTTTCATCAGATACAAGTATTACACATCTATTTCAGAGAAGTTTGTTTTTGTTTAAAAAAGGGAGCTCACTTGTGTCTTTGTAGAGATTTACAGATTTGCATGTAAGAGATATTAATCTTGTTTTGGCATAAGGGCTCCATCTGATCCAAACTGTCTCAGTGCCTACGGCAAAGGTAGCAGGACAGTAAGACAATATGGAGGTATGCGTGTTGCAGGTGTGGCCAGAGATGAACAAACCAAAAGTTTGGATCAGATCCCAACGTGTTGTGTAAGGGAATGTAACACAGGCAGTTACTCTTACACCCAACTTAACTACAGCAGCCTCAGCGCACAGGTGTTGCAATCTACTTTTCTGATTTACTGACTTTCCCACAGGACTGTTTATTCCTCTCGCATTTCCTGATTTCCTACAGTAAGTGCTTTCGATATTCCCTCATAAGGTATGTCAGCTGCATTCACCAGTTAGCTGCAGCTGGTTAGAGCGACAGCTGTATCGTGAAAGCTGAGAATGGAATATCATCAGTGATAATGCTAAAGTAGCTGCGCTGGAAAATGGGTGATATTGTCTTAGTTTGTGGCAGCACATTTGGGAAATTTACCATTGATTCCCAAACAGCAGGCAGCAATTAGAAATGCCCCATAGATGCTTTGGAGTCCACTGGAGCACACAGTTTTGTTGTTTCCACGTCCACAAAAGCTGTCCAGTTCTGTAGTTTCATGTGCTATTTTCTCACCAGCTGTTAAACTATTTGGGCCTTGTGGATTATAGATGCATGGGGACTGACCAGAGTGGGGCTTGGCAACCTTTTGTGTTTTAACATGCCATTACTGTGCTGACAGTGCATGCTGGTAGCCTCAGACACCTGAGAGCTGTTGGTCTCGCTGTCTTGATCAAAAGGTCGCTCTTGGCTGGCAGGACCACCCAGCCCTTCATCCACTTCATCGTCGTCATCTCTTATAGGCGGGCAGGTGCTGCTCATGGGAGGGTGCTGGTGATTCTTGGTGACGCTTCCTTGTCGCGAGCCCACATCTGACAGGACAACGGCGCTGCCATTCACTGGCCTCATAAAGTCATGACTTTGCATCCTCTGAAAGGATGATGGCGTGAGAGGAGGGTGGAAATGAGTTTCCGGCTGCAAAGACAGAGAGCAGACACACTTTTTTGACTGCATCATCATCTGGTAAGTATGCAGAGGTTAGTAAGCTGGGGCCGAGGCGTTCCACAGTTTGGTGAAATCAAGCCTTGACACGCACTCCAAGACACACTTACCAAAGATAAAGAGTTGTTTTTCACATATCTCTCCACTCTTAATCGGCTTTCCTCTTCTCTGTCCACAGGCCTTTCTCTCCCCCTCCGGGAATTGTTGTACAGGGCAGGTCTCCCCAGGGAGTCGTACGCCCCTACTCCTCCCCGCCCACCTGAGAGAGTAGATCGGCTGTCACGGCACTGAGCCTGCTCCTGTTTACAGCATGGAAATAATACACTAGTAAGTATTGCTAGATATACACAGGGTTCTGTGCTAGGACCAATTTTATTTACATTATACATGCTTCCCTTAGGCAGTATTATTAGAAAGCACTGCATCAATTTTCATTGTTATGCAGATGATACTCAGCTTTACCTATCAATGAAGCCAGATGACACACATCAATTAGTTAAACTGCAGGAACGTCTTAAAGATATTAAGGCCTGGATGACCTCTAATTTCCTGCTTCTAAATTCAGATAAAACTGAAATTCTTGTTCTCGGCCCCACAAATCTTAGAAACATGGTGTCTAACCAGATACTTACTCTGGATGGCATTACTTTGGCCTCCAGTAACACTGTGAGAAATCTTGGAGTCATTTTTGACCAGGATATGTCCTTCAATGCACATATTAAACAAATATGTAGGACCGCTTTTTTGCATTTGCGCAATATTTCTAAAATTAGAAACATCCTTTCTCAGAGTGATGCTGAAAAGCTCATTCATGCATTTATTACTTCTAGGGTGGACTGTTGTAATTCATTATTATCAGGCTGTCCTAAAAGCTCCCTGAAAAGCCTTCAGCTGATCCAAAATGCTGCAGCTAGAGTACTGACAGGGACTAGAAAGAGAGAGCATATTTCTCCCATATTGGCTTCTCTTCATTGGCTCCCTGTTAAATCTAGAATAGAATTTAAAATTCTTCTCCTCACATACAAGGTCTTGAATAATCAGGCACCATCTTATCTCAAAGACCTCATAGTACCATATCACCCCAACAGAGCACTTCGCTCTCAGACTGCTGGCTTACTTGTGGTTCCTAGGATACTTAAGAGTAGAATGGGAGGCAGAGCCTTCAGCTTTCAGGCGCCTCTTCTGTGGAACCAGCTTCCAGCTTGGATTCGGGAGACAGACACCCTCTCTATTTTTAAGATTAGGCTTAAAACTTAACATTTTGATCATGCTTATAGTTAGGGCTGGATCAGGTGACCCTGAACCATCCCATAGTTATGCTGCTATAGGCCTAGTCTGCTGGGGGGTTCACATAATGCACTGTTTCTCATTCACCTTATTTACTTTGTTTATACTCCACTCTGCATTTAATCATTAATTGATATTAATCTCTGGCTCTCTTCCACAGCATGTCTTTCTCTCCCCTCAGCCCAACCGGTCGCGGCAGATGACTGCCCCTCCCTGAGCCTGGATCTGCTGGAGGTTTCTTCCTGTTAAAAGGGAGTTTTTCCTTTCCACTGTCGCCAAGTGCTGCTCATAGGGGGTCGTTTTGACTGTTGGGTTTTCTCTGTATTATTGTAGGGTCTTTACCCACAATACAAAGCGCCTTGAGGCGACAGTTTGTTGTGATTTGGCGCTATATAAATAAAACTGAATTGAATTGAGTTGAATTGAATTGAATATACTGATCAGGTGCATAGATTGTAGCAACTCTATTGTTTATGACAATAGAATTGTCATGAACTACTTCCCAAAATTCACTCAATTTAAATACATTCTGGGGAAAAGCACATTTTTTTAAAGCAGGCCAAATTATAGTAAGATCATTTACTTAAAGAAGACCAGTTTTAAAACAATAGTTCAGCATTAACATCTGGGGAAATATGCTTAAGTATGTGTTTTCTTTCTGGCAGATGAACATATTTGGTACTACTCTAATATTCCCATAATGAATATAAAGTTAAACCCATGAGGCTTTAGTTAGCCGTCCAAATGTAACAGAAGCCCCATCTAATCCCACCATTTAATTAGAAAAACGTACCCTGCCAGCAAGGATACTAATAATTTCCCACAAAATTGAACTACTACTTTATGTATTTTCCAAATGTGATTGACATTATATTGTTGCTAACAGTTCACTGTTTTGTTTTTTTTGTTTTTTTTTTTTTTTTAAATCTAATCAAATTTATGTAAGCCCTTTTGGTTCAAGTAGTTATGTTTAAAAAGATTTTATAGTTGCTGTTGCTGATGGTGGCTGAATGGTGGTGGCATGTCCACCTATGCAGTTCTGGAACTAACAAAATTAATGTTCAGTTATTACACTTTAATTAAATTTACTGCAAACAGTAAACATATTTAAAGGGCCTCTGCAAAGTGGTTACACAAGTTTAAAACATATTTTTATAGATTAACACATATTTAAAAAATCAAATTCAATGAGTAATGCATATTTAATTTGATTTAAAAAAAGAACTTCACTTTTAATGAAAAACAGTCTAACTTCATTAAACTACTAATTCAATTCAATTCAATTTTATTTATATAGCGCCAAATCACAACAAACTGTCGCCTCAAGGCGCTTTGTATTGTGGGTAAAGACCCTACAATAATACAGAGAAAACCCAACAGTCAAAACGACCCCCTATGAGCAAGCACTTGGCGACAGTGGAAAGGAAAAACTCCCTTTTAACAGGAAGAAACCTCCAGCAGAACCAGGCTCAGGGAGGGGCAGTCATCTGCCGCGACCGGTTGGGCTGAGGGGAGAGAAAGACATGCTGTGGAAGAGAGCCAGAGATTAATATCAATTAATGATTAAATGCAGTTGCTAAGAAATGTCAAATGAGATTATTAGATAAATATGAACCCCCAAAATAAGAGAGCTTATTCTGGGCCCTAAATTTCATCTTGACTCCAGGTAGAATAGTGGATGTTAACTGACTAGTGGAACATCTATGAGCTAATCAGTGGTCGTTTAAACCTTTTTAGAACCCTTAAATCAACCAGTATTGTTGCCCTTCTGATAAGGTCAGGATGGCCAAATTGTGGTCTTATTGTAAGCCTAGAAAATTAACCAAGCAGCAACTGAAAATAAGCATGGGGACAAGAGGTTATAGAGACATGAACCCCAGTTTCCTGGGTGAAAGTTCACATACTTCTCCCCTCAATTTTGTCCATCTTTAGACCAGCTTATCTAAATGAGGGAAGTTCATAACTTTCCATTGGCACTGTGCCTATGATTCCCCCATGTAATCTGACCACATTATGTGCCACCATTGGGAGCTGATTTTGTAGATTAAAACAGACCAAGGATTGTCGTTCCCCTTTGCTTACAGTTTTTAAGCTCAGCTCAGCTTAGCTAGCTTCTGGCTCCAGCTTTATATTTAGCAGACATGTGAGAGTGGTGTTAGTCTTCTGGTCTAATGCTCAGCATGAAATTTGGGGCGCATAGGGAGGAATGGAGATGTCAAAAGAAACAAGCTGAGATGCAGTACGTGCAGAGTTGAAATGTTGAAACTCAGAACTTAGCCATCTGGCATCTGGCTAGTAAAGCCTCAGTCCCAGGCCCAGGCCCTGCATGCAGATTTATAGAGATACGCAGACTGACCCCAAGGGAAGACAGGCTGCTCCTCAGGGTACCCTCCACCCTCAGAGGGATGTTTTCATCTGTCTGCAATCAAAGGAAGCACAACACAGGTTTACCTCAGGGCTCAAAATTCTAAACACTGAGACAAAAACTAAATCTGTCCATAAAACAATATACACTTTCAAAACATCCAAGATTACACTTTTTTATTTTACGTCACATTTTCAGTGATTATAAAGTATTTGGAGTTGTCCATAGTGAAACTGGAATAATTTATGAGGGAACTTTGTGGTACATATGGTGCCTCTGGTCCATGGATTTTAATCAGTGCTGCGCAGTGTGTTGAGTGTGAAAGAATAATCATGCAAGAGTACCGCTCTTCCAGTGTCTGTGCTGATGTAGGTCATTCTCCGGATAGAAGCTTGTCTGGAGAGAGTGCTAATTTCCTCCCTGTGAGAAACAAGAGATTGGGAGGGAAAATTAATTTATAAAAATGCACTGACAGTTACAGTGTGACGTGTAATTCTTGAGCAGTTTATTAAGTTTTCATGCACATTTGTGCCTGCTGCTAATTTACATTTTACTGCATTTTACACTTTATGCTCCTCTAATTCTACACACTCTGCTGTCGTAACTGTCAGGTGTGATTTTCTTAATAGCTGTGATTTGCTCCATTTTTATGTGTTCTTCTTGGCCTGAGGAGATTATTAGTTCATCTCATCTTATCACGTCTTATTATCTCGTACTTCTTCTCAGTCAGCTCCCTCTTTAGCCTCTTGTTCTTGCGCTTGTGGTGGCATGTGACGGCAACGACGATGGTAAGCAACAAGATCAGCAGCGCAATGGCCACACCCCCCACAATGAACATAATTGTGTTTTCAAGGTTTTTCTGCTTCGGGAGAATTTCTGTGAGGGCAGAATTAAAAGGATTAGAAGAAAGGATTAGATGGATATACACATCTGTTCATGTAGTTTACGTTATTTTGAGAAGCCTTTGTCTGGCATGTTGACAATATTGTCATCTACCTTTCAAACTGATCTCCACCTCTGCCTTTCCTACTCCCACTTCATTCGTTGCCACACACTGATAAGTGCCCGCATCTGAAAGGTTTAGGGGTCGCTCAAAAGCTAGTGTTCCGTTAGCGTGCTGGATAACACCTTTCGGCAATTCTCCATCCTTTCTGCAGAGAGAACAAACACGAACAACAGAGCATCCAGATCAGCGTGTGTTACCTTTGCCCAAAAATCAAATACGTGTGTTTTTCTTCTGTCCTGTAGTTCTGTACATCCATCAGTTTTCTGGGGATGACTTGACCACTTTTGGTGATATTAGTGGTAGAACTGTGCGCCTTCTTCTGAAATTGTTGGTATTGTATAGAAACAATTGTATTTGGTCCTTATGATGCTCAAAATACTAAAAAATGTTTTGTATTTTTTTAATGTTTTTGTAGTATTATGAAGGTACTATTTTCTTTCTAGAGAGCTACATCTGCCAACAAAAAGAACTGTGTAGTGCAGCTTCCAGCACTGAAAAAAATCAAGTCAACACAGAAATGCCAAAAAGTGTAGTCCATCTAAATGGCACCTTGAAGCTGGCTCCAAATCCCTATAGACGCTTTAGAATATAGATTTTTACAGTCTGGGGTGGCACAGTGGTGCAGTGGTTAACACTCTTGCCTCACAGCAAGAAGGTCCAGCCAGCTGGAGCCCTGTAGGGAGCTTGCATGATGTCCCTGTGCTTGTTTGGGTTCTCCACGAGTATTCCAGCTTCCTTCCACAGTCCAAAGACAATCATGTTAGATTATTTGGTGGTTCTAAATAATTCACATTAGATGTGAATATGAGCACAACTGTCTCTCTGTGAGAGCCCTGTGACCTCTCACCCTACGGTATACACTCCCTCCACCCCCTGTAACCCTGAATTGGATAAGCGGAGGAAGCTATCTGCTACACCTACACCTCCATTCATCTATGTCATTGAACGAGACCTCTCCACCCTTTCTTTCTTTGTAGCATTTTAAAAAAATATATGGTGCAAATACAAGAGCTTGGTTTGTGCCTCAGTTCATGAGTGAAATTCTAGTATTATAACACCTTGAAAAATAATATGTGGGTGAGTGTGTTTATGAATTACATGCATACAGTCTATTAATACAGCTTGCTAAACAAGCTCGCTAGCGTTAGCTGCAATCATCAGCATTCCATCCTCACATCCTAATATGATAACTTATCCAACAAATAACATGACAGCAGGCAAAATATTAATCCAATGCTTCAAAATACAGCAATCAAAATGCGATGGGTGACATCACCACTCCTACATCTATCCTATATACAGTCTATGGAAGCTGGCAGCATGAGCCTTTGGTCACAGATCGATGAAGGAACAGTCAGCTGTTCATAGTTTGCAGAGTTCTATTATTTTTTAGAGAATAATTCAGAGGGACATTATACATTAAAGTGAAGAATGATAGTGACAAATGGCATGCTCTCTTAATGATGACAATCAATCCCACAAGAATTCAAAGAAACTTTGATCACCCCACCCACTAACCACACTAATTGTGGTTGTGTACCTAACTAGAAGAGGTCTTAATGATACAGTATCATTTTTGACATGTTTCATGTCAAAATTTAAACAGCTACCAGTGGGGATGAAAAATGAAGCCACGTGAGTAACTTGTTCCAAAAGTGAGTTATGTTAAAATGCCCAAATTAGTTTGCAGGGATCTGTCTGTACATTGTACCTGAACAGTTTATGAATGTAGCTCAGTAACCAAGATTCCTAGTGTGAGCTAATAATTTATCTCTCAATCATCTTGTGCAAATATGGTCACACTCCAACAAACCAACATGACAGAGACCAAAAAACCAATACTGAGGCAGAAACCACTGAATGACATGGTTCCTCCATCCATCTTTTGCATACAGTTAAAACAAGTCACAACTTGACCATGCTCTGAAACACAGCTAAGCTCCGTCTCATAGAGACCACTCTAACCTCACCATATTGTGGCGTTATAAGTGTGCTGCATAGAACTCTGTTATACTTGTTTCACAGAGACTCTGTTACAAGCAGGAAAGTGGAATCATATGCTTTTCACATATGCAGCAAACACATTTTCATAGTAACACCTCACACAGTCAGCTTCCTCTTCCTACTCCCAGCGCCTCTGCCTGCCTGCTCCTACTAGTTTACTTCTCCGCTAATTGCTCATCCCTTTCCCTTTTTCTTCTCATCCCCCTCTTACTCCCTCCTTCGTGTGAAACTGTCTCATCTGTCTGCTCTCGGCACAAGCCGGAACATGACACTGTGACAGCAGCTATTACTTCACCTGCCGCCATTTACTAACAGGTTTGCCCAGTGCTGTGGCTGCTGTGTGTGTGTGCATGCGTGTGTTTGTGTGTGTGTGTGTGTGTGTGTGTGTGTGTGTGTGTGTGTGTGTGTGTGTGTGTGTGTGTGTGTGTGTGTGTGTGTGTGTGTGTGTGTGTGTGTGGGGTCATTCATAAGTATGTAAGCTTGTATGTGCAGTGTGTGTCTGATAGGCCTTACTCACAAAAATCCCTCTCACAGAGTTTGTTCCTGTTTTGGTGACTAATAAAAAGTAATATGCGCTTCACTTTCTGGCAAAACAGCAAAAACATAAACGAAACCCTATCAAACAGTTGTATGTTTTTTATTTTGTTTTTTGTTGTTGTTTCTTTTTGGGTTTTTTTTTTAGATTCAGATGTAACTATGCATTTTCTGTGTGTATTTCCCCCCTAGAAGCCCAACTGTCGCATGCCATAATTTAATGGGAGCCATTCCTCTCCAAGCTTTTCAAGCCCTGCATTTTTCTAGCTACACCACACCCTGAGAATATACTGATGCATCCAAATTGATAGCTTGAAATGACACCTGGTGACTCAAGCAGAAGAAGTTAGGCACCTGAGACAAACCCTCATCTGGGTTGAAAGCAGGGCATCATTTGAATGTGTTGGTTTCCACTGAGGCAGCAGAAGCAGGAGGTGACAGTGGCATTGAGTTTCTTTGGTTAAGTCATGTGAAAAGGGTGGAGATCCTCTCCAGCTACACGGTCAAGGGTTAATGCAACCAGCTGTATATGCCTATTGCATAGCAATGGATATGCACTCAGAAGTATAAGTGAATACTGTGGTCAAAACAATCTATTAGCTGTCTTGAGTATTGGAATAAATTTGACAGTTAATTTGATGTTAAAAGCATACTATCAGGTAGGGCCATCCTTCATAATTATTGTTTTTTTAAAAAATCATGATAACGACATTAGTAACAACAATAATGTAAGTCAAAATAAATGCAAGAACTGGATGAGAGTTTACAAAAACAACAATTCTACTACTATTTTATTTTACTGTATCAATACAGTATCACATACGATTACTGTCATTACACAGTTATCATGAACCACATAAACATGTAAAATATGCAGTATTTACTTGATGTTATTCAAATATTTGAAACTACAAAATTAGGGTTAGTTATTAGTTTTCATAAATTCAGTCACTTAGACACAGATGTATTGAATGTATATCTAAACTCTGATATACACTGTGCTCTGGGCCATAGAGCTCCACTGTTGTCCAAAAGACTATTAAAAACCCTCACATGTGCAAACAACATTATCTGTTACGTCCACTGAGGATTTGACATCAAGACTTACTGTATGTAATAAGTAACTAATAAGTAATTAATACGTAATAAAGTAACTGTAACCTAACGATGACCTGAATTCACCCTCATCAAACATCCGATTAAACTGGTGAAATCACGGGACACAAAACTGGTGTAATGACTCTGACAATTGTAATAAATGTAACCATGGCCAGACAAACCAGACACTTAGTCATGCAAACACCAGACATCCAGAGCAGTAGGTGGATCCTACTGTACCTGATCCAGGTGAAGACATGTGGTTTGGGGTTTCCTCCACTCACGCAACTCAGGGCAGCATTCTCCAGACCCACATGCCAGTTTCCACTGTAGCCAGACACCTCTGCATGTGGAGGGACTGAGAGGAAAAACAATAATGTACCAACTTTAATCGGTTTCAGGTGGAATACTCAGACTTATAGCTGCTGTAAATATGAATGCATTTACCAAAAAAAAAATTACTAAAAGTAAAGAAACAGCACAGCTTAAGTTCAGAGTAAAACATCCTGAATGATGATGTATTAGAAATTAAGAAGGGAATTAGTTTTAAAAGTGATTTAAAATTTAGGTACTTTAAGCTAGACCCACTGGTATGGAGTGAAATGTGTATGTAGCCAAACAGTGTTTGGAAAGTCTCTTGAAGGGATCACTTCAGTGATAAAAATAGGAAGTGAAAACATGAACATCCTATTACTGTTTTAACTTTTTCCATACATGCTTCTGCTTGTGTATCTTTCCATACCACTGGCGCCATCTTAACCCTTTCAATTTTTACAAAATAGGAAATAGAAAACTCACAGAGCACTACCAGCTGGTTTTTTAACCTGCGGGGTTCCGAGTAAGTCGGATGCCACACCAGACAGTCCAGCTTCTTGCCATTCATGTTCCTCAGGGGGTGCAGGGAGAAGTGTGAGGAGATTGCCCCGCTCTCAGAGGAGCGATTGACAGACTGCCCGTTCAAGTCGGTGTCCCAGGTGAGTCGAGGCGGCGGGCGGGCCACAGAGCGACATGAAGCAACCTGCCTGTAGTTCTGTCCCTCCACCACAGTCACAGGTTCCACTGAGGAAATGGGATGAGCTGGAGGAGGGACGGTCACAGTGTTTGATCAGAGAGGAGATGACGACGGTTAGGTCAACACACTAAGCAGTCAATGCTGAACACACCTGTACACTTAAACAAGTATTTAAAGGTCCCTCTTAGTAAGAGCTGATGACACCTGAACTCATTGCAAGTCCACATCAGCTGATAGCTCAGCTGATCTACGTCTGAGCAGCCAATTGGCAAATCTCATATAAAGTGAGTTTTTTAAAGTGTTTTAACCAGCCTACAGTTTCTTAAAGCTAATGCAAGCAACTTTGCAACCTGCCTCCACCCCACATCCTTTTTTTTTCATACTGCATCTATCTTAATCAGTGTGACATCTGTTCTGTACTGGGGATTTTGCTCCTGCTGTCTTACTCTTTCCGTGTGTGTGGGAAAGTAGGGAGGCCGAGAACAAAACTATATCACCAAATATCAATTACTGTAGACAGTAATAACTTTCTTCTGACTTAAGTGGTGCTGACTGAATTTACTACAGAATAATGTCGTTAAACACTAATAACATAAATACTAAAGTGTGCTGTTAAATGTGCAACCCGATCTACGCTTCTTTTGCTACATTATCAGAGAAACTTGTTAGAGGTTGGATCCCAGAAAAATCAAAAATTCTATATACTTATTATAATTTGCACTTGAGTAGTTTCATCAATTCAAAAGTGTACATCTATAAGATTATGTTGGAAAATACAACAAAGCTCTGTTATTTAGCTCTGAAGAGCTAAATAACTTCAATAAGCTAATAACTCGTGACCAGCAATTATTGCAATATATCCATTAATTACATAAAATTGCATTTTGTTTCCTGTTTGTATTTATTACCTTATTAGGAGGTTACAAATGCTTAATAAACAACTACCGACAAAGCCATGAGTAAGTACGGTATTCATGTTTTGTGTGTGTTACTACATTATCAGTCATGTATTAGCTTTTTCTTAGTAAACTAACAGCCTGGTGACAATATCGATTTCCTTTGTGACTGATTAGTTTCTAGCCTTGAGCAAACAACATACTATTACTCCAGTTGTATACAGTATGAGACATTAGAGACATTATTGTAGGGTCTTTACCCACAATACAAAGCGCCTTGAGGCGACAGTTTGTTGTGATTTGGCGCTATATAAATAAATTTGAATTGAATTGAATTGAATATGGTAGAGTCATGAGCGATGGACTCACTCCACACGATGAGCGACATGTGTGTGTCAAAGTTTCCAGAGGGGAAGGCGCTGACATGGCAGATGTACTTCCCTTCATCAGAGACCTTGGTGCCCATGATGACCAGAGAGGAGTCCACGGTGGGCTGGTTGCTTTTAAAGTGCACACGTTGGGACCATGACCCAAATGCTACAGACAGAGAGAGCCAAAAGAGAGAGAGTTTAAGGCATGCATGAGGAAGGATGTGACACAGAAAGTTAAATCCAGTGAGTTCAAAATAGACCTTGGGCTTTCTTTTGCCACTTTCAGTTCCCTACACATGCCTGCACCCCCATCTGAAATCGCATTACAGCGTGGGCACTAATACTTGTTGTAAGCAGTGATTCCAAAGTCACCTAAAATTGCAAGAAACTATAAAAACAGTGCAAAGATCAGAATCTTGGCACCCTTAAATTAGTGATATCACAGCAAAAATTTTCAGTCTCTTGCAAATCACTTTTAGACGGTTGTGAGCATTTGCCTTAAAGCAGTAAAAGTTGCCTGAGAGGAAAAACAAAGCCACCAAATAGCATTTGTCAGCTAAAACTTACATATCAACTTGCAACACAGAGAAACTTTGTGAGCGCATGATAATGACAACATTTCTCACTGTGAGAAAGGGGAAGTAATCCAGTGTGAAGATTTTTTTTTTTTTTTAGCACTTGGCAGAGGATGTAAAGATAAGGACTAGGGCGGAAATCAAACTAGAGCTCAGACACGGTGCCAGTTACCTGTTTGTCCATTTATGGGATGTGCGGTGATGATCTGTTCCTTGGTGCCATCAGGTTTCTCCTGAAGCCAGGTGACCTGCACCACTACAGTTCCATTGCTTGGTTTGTAGTGACAGGGTAGGATGGTCCTATCCTCCGCCATGGAAATTAAGGAATGATTTGGAGGAGGCTCCACAAAGTCTCCCGGTATCACTCTCACTAGAAGAGAAGAATAGACCCATGAATCCATCTGCTAAAAGATCAAGTACTTGCAGCTAATTCATGGTATGGTGATCTGTTCGCCTTTAACACAGTCACACCAACATTGAAACTGAATACCTACCAGCTCAAGGGATGCTGGTCATAAATACTACAGTCACAATAGGGCTAGAGATTGTGCACAGCTCCAGAAATCACATTACAAATCCTACATTTAAAAAAAAAAAATACTGGGATGTGAGACTAAGAATCTCTTTTGTGAGCATGTCTTGTGTCAAGGGAGCCAGCATTAATCAAGCATGTTTCTCCATGAAAGCTGGACAAAACCCATGCAAACACAGACAAACTCCACGCAGGGTTCCAACCCAGGACTCTCTTGCTGTGAGCCAACAGTGCTAACCACTGAGCCACTGTGCACCCGTTTTATAGCTAAAGAACACAGCTCCTCTTCAACAGTTTGTTGTGTGTTGCTACAGTACTGTGCAAAAGTCTCAAGTCACCCCTATTTCTTTATATTTTGCTTCCACGAAGGCAGACTTTCTTGTAACCTTTTAAAGTGTTCTCTGGGCTTTGTGATGGTCAAAGTTCTTCTTTGGACATTGGCTGCCTTTTCACTCATTTTCAGTCCAGTCCTTGTACCTGACTGTTTTCAGAGGAGTGTTTGGTTGTTTGCTTCCTTGTTAAACCACCTAAGACTGATCTTTGAACCACCGAAGCTCAAAAAAGGCACTGAAGTCAAAAGATGAACCAGTGCTGTCTCTGCTCAACTTAGCAAAGAACCAGTTTTAAATTGTTTCTTTAGCCATTTTGACATAGTCACAAAAACAAAAAAATTATTCCAGTTTTTTTAGTTTAATCACTGAAAAATGTCAAAGATAACACCGCTTGACCGGCATAAAATAGTAGTTTTGCACCAATAAGGTGACTCCAAAAGAGCCATTAGCCAGAAACTTGGCATATCTCAGCATGGTGTGCAGTGTATCCTTAAAAAAACTGAGGAAACTGGACAAATGGAGGACAAAGGAAGAAGTGGAAGACCTTAAAAACTATCTATAGCAGATGAACAGTATCTGAAATTCACGTCCTCAAAAAACAGATAAAAGTCCAGCAAAGACGTGACACGGGACCTGAGAGATACAGCTTAAAGTTTTGGTTCAAATTGTCATCAATATTTATGGAGGAGAACAGGAGAGAGGTCTGCAGCCATCTGTACAGCACTGTGGAGGCTCTGTCATGGTTTGGGGCTGCATTTCAGCCAGTGATGCAGATGATCTTGTCAAGATTGATGGAATTACAGAAATAGAGACAGATTTTAATCAACCATGGAATACCATCTAGAAAGCGTCTGATTGGCATTGCTTCATTTTTCAGCTTGACAATGATCCCAAACACTAGAGGTGGACAGATTGATCCAAATAGCAATATTATCAATACCAACACTGGTATTGATATTGGATCAAATACTAGAGTGATAGGATCGATGCTTTAGTCTGTCTCGTGTAAGCTCTGTTTGATGCTCCTGTTCTTCAGAAAGGAGACGTCTCTATGCAGCTACAGTTTACTCTGCCCCCTCTTCCCTGCTCTGCTGAGCAGAGCCATGTAGGCTGCAGTGAGTGAGAAAGCAGAGCATTGTGTAGCAGCATTTTACAGGTGTAAATGAGAACACTGCAAACAGTGATGCATGTTGGAAGGAAATGCTCTACTTTGACAACACCACCGACTTATATAAAGACCATGAAAAAGAGAAATTTGTTTGAGCAGGAGGTTGGAAATCCTTCAGGTAGACCCAGACCCCCAACAAAGAGACAAAGCCCACTTTCACAGTCTTTTCAGGGAAGCAAAGAATAACCAAGTAGCTCATATAGTGGTGAAAGTAATGTTTCAGTCATCATCCATGTCAGTTCTTTAGCATTAGTTAATGTTGAAGTATAAATGGTCATCATAGTTGTTACTTCAGCACACTGATTACTTATAGACTATATTCAGATGGTTAAATAATATATTGGCCATTAAAATGTGTTCAGAATTGGCAAATTGATGATTCATCTCATAACTCATGACACACCGCTCTCCACTACATCAGTATCGGTAATAGTATCGGCAACGCTCACCCTCTATTTACTTGGTATTGGATTGATGCCAGAATTTGCAGTATTGCACACCTGTACAAAACACACTGACACTACACTAAAATCAAACCTGGAGAGAAAAAATACACACAATCACTATCAGTCATGGATTGGCCTTCAACATTTCTGAAGCAGTGTGGGATCAGCTGGACAGAGAATGAAACAACATCCAAAGAAGAGCTTTGAATCTCCTTCAAGAAGCCTGGAGAACTATTCCTGAAGACTACAGAAAGAAATGCAAAGAAATGCTGCCTAAGAGAGCTCATACTATGGTGAAGAATAAAGGTGGTAATACCAAATACTTCAAGCTTGCTGGAATCTGTTTTTGCTTATATACCCTATAATTTCTCTTTCTATTTCTAAAAATGAGTGGTGTAGTAGTGATGGGACTTCTGATTTTTTCTGTTTTCAGACTAACATAAAAGTGTCTCTCTCTCTCTCTCTAGTTTCACAGTGATCCAAAGTGATGCAGTTCTAGCGTAACTTTAAACCAAAAGTCATCTGTGAAGCCGTTTCATGCAAAATCTATGTGTCATATTTTTCAGTGGAATTAAATGCTCAATAGTGGGGAAAATGCTGGCCTGGCTCTGCCTTAGTTATATATTATTTGTGCAAGCAAGCTGTGGTTATGTGGAGTCATTTGCTTTCAGCCTTTCTGTTAAACTAAGCCCACAAGCTGCCGGGTTTACTGCAGGTCTGACAGCAGTGTTGTCGCTTCACCAAACTGTCTGGAAGAACGAAGCAAAATGCTAAATTATTTCATTAGTGTGGTGTTTAAGGACCAGAGTTTCAGTGGGCACATTTGTGTGTGCGACTCTGACTGTAACACTGTTTCACTGCGGCAACATAGGTAAAAAAAAAAAAGAACAAATCCAACTTCAGTGTTTGAAAGGAGCACTGATGAGGTTTGGAGACACACACACACACACACACACACACAGTGAGTCTAGAAAAGAAGGAGAGAAAACAAGCTGTTTACCAGATGAGTGGGCGAGTACAAGTGAAGGTATGTCACTTAACTAGTTGTTCAAGATGAGCTTTCGATGCAAACTGAAGGTTTATCTCAGTGTCTGGACAGAGCACACATACAAAGGGACCCCAGAAAATGTAAAGTCAACACAAGGTGCAGAGCATTGTGTGTCTCACACTGTCACAAAGCAACCTTATCTGGTGTAAACCACAAGTTTGAATTTCTGTTTAACCCTTCTCCCCTCCCGCCTTTCCGCTTACAGATCACGTTTGTTCATCTGTTTGGCCAAGACAAACTTCACATTATATTCTATTGTCCTCCAGCAATATGCGGAACACACATTTACACAGTTTGGATGTTGATCCGTGTGACAGGCAAAATAATTCATTGATTAAAAATAAATCAGAATTTCATTTTGTGGTAGTTTTGCTCATGTTCAGTATCTTCTAATTTTGCTGCTTTTAGATCAAGCTTGAGTTGATCAGTATTAAGAGGCTATGGTTTCCAGATGGCACGGACCCTAAAAGCTGAAGCTAAAAACAATTAACTCCAGCTAGCATGACTAATAACATTACAAGTGTGGTTTGTTTTGTTTTGTTTTGTTCTGGGTTTTTTTTGGTACTGCTGGCATGGTGTATTAAAAAACAGCAGTAAAAAAAAAAAAAAGATCATTGATTTGTGTGGAAAAAAGAAATATGAACCATGTTTGTCGTCATTCACACCCATCAGCTCTGCAGTTTCCATTTTTTGGTGCGTGACTTCTTTCAGATGTTGCTTCAGTAGCTGATGTGAGAGAATCTGTTCAGATACGTCAGTGAGTATGATGTGATTCACGCATTTACCAGCAAACCTGATGACTCTTCTCTTCAGACAGGTGTGTGTGTGTGTGTGTGTGTGTGTGTGTGTTTTTTCCATGAATGTGTGTGTGTGTGTTTTTCCATGAATGTGTGTGCGTGTGTGTGTGTGTGTCACGCTGATGTTTAAACTCACTTTGGAATCTGCCTGCACTGCATTACTGGAATGCTCAGCCTACCCTGCTTTTATGGGATTGAAAGGTTTTCTTATGCTCCATCCTAGCCTAGCATTATGTGTTTGCGTTAACCCTTTTCTTCTTCTTTTTTCCTTTAAACAGTCCATTAATTACCTGCAAATTCCACACCTCAAATTCCACAACAATGTCAGGTACTTTTTAAAGCATCCACCCAAAGTCTCATAAAAGGCATGCAAAACAAAATCAGGAAAAGACAGATAATAATGCAAAGAGATAGAAGTCATGACTAATGCTAAAAGGTGCATAGCAGAAGCAAAGACATAAAAGCCCTAAGCCCTATTTTGATTTAAAGGGAAGAGATGGAGCTCCGCCTAAACCTGAATGGGTTCTTCATTTCAGGAAATTTGACTTGGTAGTATTTGTGTACCTTTCGTGTACCTGTGCCTGGGCTCTCACCACTGTGGAGGAATAAGAAGTGTATGTAGGTACATGAAGGCAGAGTGAGATGTTGACAGATAATAGCTGCCAGCAGCAAGGAAGCCCCCACCCACCCACCCCACCAAAAAAAGGAAGCATAGTGTGTGCAGAAAGTCTGTGGATGCTGTGCTTTTTAAGATGTAATTCAGTTTTGTTTCTTAATAAATCTTATGTCCAGTTCTCAAAGAGTTGCTGGGATGGAGTTCCTTTTGAGTGCAGCTTTGACACTGACGGCTGAGTGAATGAACGTTTCCCTGAAGGTAATTTTTTTTTGCAGTTCTTATGCTGACAAACCGGAAATAAGAAAAGCCACAGCCATAAAGTCCCTCTACAATTTTTATTTGATTCAAATATTGTATATTAGGCGCTGATTTGCTGTTTCTTTTCTGAAGGATTTCATTGAGGAAGTGTTCATTTAGGCAAACACTGCAATAGTTTAAAGTAATGGCGCTAGCTTGCAGGAGGGTTTTTAGACAGATGCTGATAGTGACCTTATAATGCTTCTACTGTATCTTCACCTCATCTCAGATGAATCTGACTGATTAAATGTGACCCAGTTACAGACCTTTTTCACTTGTGCCTTAAAGGAAAGTTTAAAATCAGTCAGAGCTCAGGTGTACCTGTACACCATGGATTTTACAAGAGCATGTCATCCTGCCATGATTACAGACTCCTTTGCATACATTTGAGTACCAGTGGATGCTTGCAGAACACCTGTAGACCTCATGGGAGTTTTTGCACTTTGGCAAGTACATTCAGAACTACTCCCCATTAACAAGTCGATAACCAGTTAACCAGATAACCAGTTAATGCATTTAATGCAGCGTGTTATATAAAGACTTGCTGATATGCACAGAGCCACATTATTTATCATGTATAGACCGCTCACATATTTATACTTGAGCAGCACACACACAAACATGCACACTAGGAGGTTCCGCATGAATCAGAAGGGAGAGTATTGATCAACAGCAACCAGTTTTTCCTGAACCAGAAGGCAGGAGTGTTAACACTTAACAGCCCTGCTGTGACGCTTTGACCATGTCTTTAGAGATTGCAAAACACAGCTTGTGAATGTGCTTTTGATACTGTAAGAGTCTACAGGAAACCAAAGTGTGTGTCATGTCATTTTTAAGAAAAAAAAAAAAACTATTTTATGTTGTGACATCCAAACCGCACACATACAGACTGCTGCTTTAGCACTGTGTAATAAAGTGAAGCAGCTTATGGGTAAAGCATGAAACAGTAACAGCCCAATAAGGTGGTGAGTGCTGGAGTCACATGATAAAATAAAGAGATACAGCCTTAAAAGAATACAAGACGTGTTTAAATATCACTTTCATTAGACTTTATATAAACTCTTATCTTACCAAATATATGGAGGAGGACAAAGAGGCACAGAGAGAGTCTGGTCAGCAGAGATGTCATTCTCTCTGGGGGTTGCTGCTAACTGTGCACGGGTTTTGACAATTTCAGCAGTGGAAGAAAGCTCATAAGTCCAGGTAATGTGATCCTAACTGACAGGCAGGCTTGAAGCACTGAGGCACAGTCATGCCTCGTGCTGCCGGATCATCCTTGGGGTTGTTTTTTTTTTTTTTTTTTGAGAACCAGCTCCTTACCAAAGTCCGTTCCAATGCAAAAAAGTGTGTATAAGTAAACGGTATATAACCCAGTCCTGGTGAAAAGTGTAAATCCGCTGAGTTTGGATTCGTGTATGGTTGTTAAGCCCACGCCATCATGTGTGCCCTTTAGAGAAAAAAACAAGGTGTAGCTTTACCTGTTTGGGATACACCTGTTTGTGCTACGCCTCTCTCTCTCTCTCTCTCTCTCTCTCTCTTTTGCTCAGGCGTGCGCACACACACACACACACACACACACACACACCTAAGAACCCCACAAGCCACAAACACACGCACAAACTCACACGCACACAGTTACACAGAAAGTCACCTTTCCGGTTTGGTTAAGGCAACATGACAGTTATTTTCTCATCTTTACTTGCTCTGCTCAGAGGAGAGGCAGGTGAGAAACAGGCACAAAGAACCTGCTTAAAAGACTGAATGTTTTGCTTTAATACCTACACTGATACTAAACTGGTGCCTCCTCCCTCACGAAGAAAACACATTAATCCTTTAATTTAAAGGGATAATCACAAACATCAGCACTATGTAAAAAATCCCTGTAAGACTTCCCTGATTTAAAAAAAACACACAAGAACACCAAACTGCACATATTTGGATGTGTAATCTCAAAAATCCTGAATTCCTACACATGTAATTGGCTTATTTGTGGCTCGTTACAAAGGAAATCTGATTGTCTGCAACCACCTAAATCAACAAGATGGCACACTGGTGTTGTTGGGATCAGTTCGTTAAACCATCAGCAGGGAGTAATCTTTTTTTTTTTTTTAATTTTGGAGTTGCATATCTCAAGGTTGGAAGTTTCTAGGAGACACATTTGGTCCAGTTAAATACAGCACTTCAAGGAAAAACACATTATTTAATGTGAACATAAAATGTTTAATAGGTTTAATATATGTATGTACATGTAACAGTTCTACGGCATCTACAGGCATAAGTTTAGATACAAAATAACCTTTATGATTTTAGGTAAAGACACCATCACTGCCATCCTGTGGTCTACAGGAAATACTGCAGATTAACGCGATTCAATTCATTTTAATTTTATTCTTATTGCGCCAAATCACAACAACAGTCACCTTAAGTGCTTTATATAGTAAAGTAAAGACCCTACAATAATAGAGGTGAAAAAGGATAGGCACATTGAATTTTTTTACACTCCTTGACCATCTTCACCATCTTAAACTCAGGTAGTTTTCAAAAAATTATTGCTTTTGCTTTTAATAGCAGAACTTGTGGTTCCAAGAAATAAAACGAAAGCATACGCAGTCTCATGTTCACACAAATGGGCAAAAACAAAATTAAAAAAAAAAGAGGAAGTGAGTTGGGCATTATAGCTTTTCTATATTAAAAATATATATAAAATATCAAGCAAAGATCAACTTTTTAAAAATATTTCTGAGCGTTATAATATCAAATGTCTCTGAAGCTTTAACGTGATAAAGATAAGTTTGTGTTACTGTTAAATATATGTAGCCGAATAATGAAAGTAAGGACAGAGCATTTCTCGCAGACGCCTGTGTCAGCCTCAACTTCCCCGTTTCTGACTCCTTCCAAACTTCCTCTAGAATCTATAAAAGCAAAAATGGCAGTAACACACGGTGTACACAAATCTCATACATTCTTGGAAATATAAGCTGAGTATGACGTGCAACATTTAAATACAAAAAAAAAAAAAAAAAAACCATCACTTCTTCATGCCAATTGTTTCATACGTGTCCGTCACATGAGGAGTCAGACCCTGAGGGGCAGACAAGGAGAATTTCATTATAATTTATAATAATAATAAGAATAATAATTCACTAACCGCTGATTTTCATCACTTTTACATATTGATTGTGCACTAAACTCACCGTATATATGCCCTCTTCAACATTCTGACAGGGAGAGGAAAGAAACATGTTAGAGTCAGTACAAATACAGACTTTCTTTCGTTCTCAGTAAACTGCTAGCTCTCTAAAAAAAGAAGCCAGAAAGCAGCACACCAGAAGAGCCTTACAGTGGCTTAGGTGGTGCAGAGTTTGTGGCTAGTAATAGGAAATTAATAGACTTTATAAAAAAAAAAAAAAAAAAAAAAAAAAAAAAGCTAAAGCAGAACACCAGCCAGTTTGGGTGAGAAAAGCACATCATCTATCTCTGTGTGCTGTGAAAGTCTGATTTCAGGTACATTGTGAGAGAAAAACTGTCCCTGAAGCTGCTGCTTCTTTCTGCTGGTTTTATGTATATGTTAACTGTCCTCAAGCCTAAACTCGGGCTCCTTGGCTTTAAGTGACACACCGTTCATTTTCTAAAACTTCCCAGAGCGACAGAACCCAGCGTTTAAGCTCAAAAGCCAGCTGACCAGTAGGTCAATGTAGAAATGCAAAATTGATTTACCTCTTCAATACAGGATAGGATTAAATATGTCAAAAACTAAGTAGATGTAGGTGTATGCGGATATGGTATGCGGCCATTTCATCCTTCAGTTGTTACTCCGCTTATAAACCTCAGGGTTTGTCCACTGAGGTTTGACCTGACCAACCAGCTCATCTTTGGCCCTGGTGAGGTTCTGCATTCTGCTTCTTTACCGAAACTCCATTTCGTGCTGTGGTGTGTAGGTATGTGTCGCTGCTCTCTGTAGTTCAGACAATGTGCGTGTAAAATGTGTCTGCATTCACTCTCACCTGCTTTGGCTTTCCTTTCCCTGCAGCAGCCTCTTTAGCATTGGAGATCTATAGAAGACAAAGTTAAGTTAGGGACAGCTCATAACGTGTATTACAGTGTTATATCATTTTAATGAAGACTAAAGGACATCAGCCTTCGTGAAATTTTAGTTTAACCCCAAACTTTGAGTGACCTATACTTGGATTTCCTGGTGGCAATGTGGCATTAGCTACATTGCCCTCGCTTTAGATACATGTTCTTTTGTTTTTCATAAATAAAAGAAGTGCAGCAAGTAGTTGACCAAAGTACTTGCACTACAAAAATAGTCTAAATCTAAATCATCGCTGTCAGTATGTAGCAGTTCTGGAGTTAAGAGAATATTTTGGCGTTTATGTGCTTTATTTTGCTGATGACAATCTATTCTACACAAGTTTAGATTTGCATGCAACTTTTATGAAAATGGTGTATTAGTGTGGATGAAAAGAAAGCTAAATATTGTATGCAAACCTTGACTTTGCAGTAGAGAGCTGTCAGGATGATGCCGTACAAAAACAGGATGCCATCCAGGATATAACAGATCTGAGGCTCAGCAAGAGCCGCTGAGAAAACACAAGGGAATCCTTGATTAGCAGCAAAATCATAAGAACGGCACATCCGCTGATTCTAACTTCGCTAAAGCTATCTAATCATTTCAAAATATTACATAAAACAGATGCTTGATACACCCATTTCATTTGTTACTTGTGACAAATACTTTGTTGACACACAGACAGTTCTGTTAAGTAATGGCACTGTCAACACTTTACATTGCAACACAGCGACAGCAGCCATTGCACGAGAAATCAGAGAATTAAAGGCGAGTACTGTGCAACTGCAAAATGTTTGCACGTCTGTATGTCGCAAGAAAAGAAAAAGAAAATCCACACTAAATGGAAACGGGAGTGATCACAGAGAAATCAGTCGTCAGCAGGTTCCCGTTTCTTATCACAACAGTAAACCTGAAACATGTGGCTTTTTTTTTTTTTTTTTTTAAATATATTCATAAACACAACCACATATAGCACAGGATATAAAAGCATGGCAGGGATGATTATGTTGCCTCTATTAATGCTGTCTGATTTGTGCTAGTTGAAGAAGCGCGATTATCAAAGAGCATGGAAGAAAAATCAAAAACACGTCCAGGCCTGTAGTTTGAAATTAAAAAGAAATTACGCTGCAGTGATCAGCAGTCACTTCCTGCTTCCTGCTGTGCGTTATATCATATAATGGATGCACAGAACTGTCATTCTTACTCAGCATGTGTTTTTATTTCAGTCTGTAGTCATTTGAAAATGTTTTTTTTTATCTGTCTCCAAGTGGACAGCGGCACAGGCCCATCTGTTCACATCATGAACATGTGACTGAGTTCTTCATAAAGGCTTTTCTAGACATTGATCACAAGTTAGATTACTTTGAAAATAATGTGTAATTTACATACTGTGTGATTATGTCATATTTAGCCATTTATATTCTAAGATCTGATTAATCTAAAACTATTATTCTATAAGAGAGTCATGAAATTGGTGTATCAAATATTTTGTTTTGTTGTGGTTTTTATTAAAAGGCAAATTGTTTTTAGAAAGGTAGAAAATGATCACCCAGATTGACTCTGTTGAAGTACTTCTGTAGCACTACTCTCTTCTTGCAATATTCTTGCCAATTTCTTTGTTTTTAAAGGAACTGAAAATTATATGATCACAAAGAGCCTGCGAAACTTAGAATAAATTAAAAAGGAAATAAATGAAATTCCCAACACACAGTTCAGACTGACCAGATGAAAAGAGAAGCTTCGTCTTATGACTCCGAAAACAACTCCTGGCCAGTCAGAGCTCAGTGGGTTGGATTTACTTAAATTAGCTCAATTTAGGTGTAAAAAGATGAGCTCATGGAAAGTTTGAAGCCTGAAATGATTTATTTTTAACTTGTAGAGCTGTATCAGTTTGACTTGTTTAAGGTGCGATAAAACAGAATAATCATGCGAACCACTTTTTAACAGGTTTCCACACTTTACCATTTATTAAAGCATAATAATGTGTCTTTTCTTTTTAATGCCTCAATTAAGTCATTAAACACCTCATGACGTGTACAGAGTGTAACTTATGTAATCACTGTTAATTACAATATACAATTCTAACATATCTGCCATGACATTTGGATACAAGAATGACGACAACTTCTTTTATCATTTTTCCGCTCTGCCGTTTCTTTCCCACTTTGTTTTTCTCTTACAATAAGTTCAAGGAAATGCACTACTTCTCTAAAATCTGATCACATGATGACTGTCCACACAGAGGCTCACTTCCCAAAAGCGTCCCGCTCAGAGTGACGACAGAATTAGATCACCACTTACTTTCTGTCACACTTATAACAGACAGACGACCGGACAAATAACCTGTGAAGGCAGCAGACTGGAAGAGTTTCCACTGGCTCTCAACTGTACCTCTTGCATGTGTGTTTTATCTGCACTGTTATCTTTTGGTTTTTGAAAGTCACAAGCGGTGTAGGTTCATAGGAAATAGTGCACTGTGAAAGCCACTCAAAATAACTGATAGTGGCTGTAGATCAGGTGGTAGAGCAGATCGTCTGCTAAGCGGAAGACCGGTGGTTTGATTCCTGGCATGCCAAAGTATCCTTGGGCAAGACACAGAACCCTAACTTGCTCTCCAGTGTGCTCACTGGAGTGTGAATGCTGGCTAGAAAGCACTTGGGCATAGAAAAAAAGTGCTTGTGTGAATGAGGGATGTTGTATAAAGTGCTTCGAGTGTTCATGTAGGGTTAAAAAGCACTAAGAACCAGTCCATTTACTATATTAATGCATTTACTCTTTTTCCTTTCCTGACTTCAGGGGCACATAAAAATAAAAATGACTTTTCTTTTCTCTTTACTTTAGAACCATACAGAAAACACTGAGGAACACTCAGACTTTTATATGAGTTGTTTGTGACTCACTGCAGGCCGCAGTCAGACACAGCAGGGCGGTCAGTCGTGCTTTAGAATTAAAACATGTTTCAGGTGTGAACATCTCTTACACGATTAACCACTTCCATTTTCTGAAATACAAATTGCAAATGCTTTGGGATATGAAGTCTGAAACAAGAGGAAAACCTCTCTGAAAACATCCTCTTTTCAAATCACACAATCCACAGAGCAAAGTAACATCTACATCTGACAAACGCTTCAATCGTGGCTCAAAAAAAACCCACCTGATTCATCTCTGTAACTTCATGCATTTGTCTCCAAAATTAATTGCCCATTTAGGGCCAGATAAAGTGTACATGGTTCAACTTTTAGTATGGAAATTAGTTTATTTGTGCTTGTTAACAGCTTGTTATAGTCAAATTAAATCCACTGAAAAGCTATGATTTTTCTTGTTTTTTGTGGCCACTCAAAATATAGCTTGCAAAATATTTGATGGTAAATGTTCTTTTTACCATGTACAAAGTTTTGACTTTGTTAAACATGCAGAAGTGGCTAAACAAATGCAGAAGCTGAAACTGGCCATACAGACCAGCACCCACACCCCTTGCCACACAAGTAACAAGAGCCAGCAGGGTCAGTTTCTTTTCTCACAGGAACTATAATGTGGTGAATACATGCGTGCTGCCTACACTGAGCGGAATAAGGCCAAATGTCAGAAAACCTCACTGTTGTCGACTTTTAGGTAAACAGGATAGTGTAGTTTTTTTTTTAAAAAACACCATTTTGGCTATTTGAGCTCAACAGCAGGTGTGTTTTAATCTAGTTAACGCATAAAATCACCCCTCGTGTTCATCCTGGTTAAATATACACCACGACTTCTCATCAGTCATCCTGTATGTGAAATCAGCTGGTTGTGCCCAAACAGTTTTCTCGGAAAATGAAACCAAATGTGAGATCTTTGGACAACAAATCGGGTGATTTTTAAAAGAAAATTAATTTTAAAAAGAACAGTATTTTTAGTATCCAGTATTTTTCAAAACTCACCAGCTCTCCCGAAACTCATCCACAGAGGAATGGCCACCAGCAGTGGGTTCCTGCACCATCCAGCCATGATAACACAGGCTCAACACAGATAACCGGACTCCTTCTACAGCCAGCAAACACGACTACTGTTTCTTTTTTTCCCCTCTGCGTTCCGCTAAAGACTCAACTACTGCATACCCCACAGCTCAGAGGGGAAGTTGTGGTCTGAGCTCTAAGTCCATTTGTCTCAGATCTCATCAGACCACTCCCCTCTGTAACACCAAAACCAGAGGAAAGACATATCATCGAGGCTTCAGTCTCCGCTGTCATCTTTAATACTTTATTTGCCAACTTTTCAAGCAGCTCAAGAACATGGAGGTCTACAACAAAAAATGTTGTAGACTTTATAAAGCCCTAAAAATTCACCCTATCACAATGTGACAAAGAAAACAAGAGGTTCTTGCTGGTCAGACATAAAATATTTATTAGGTTTATTTGGGCATTGTACACGGATGATGATAAACGAAGCCGTCTGTCAAAAAAGCTCGCTACAGTGAAAAGAGAACAGGAAGAGAACCCGTCTGACAGACAGATGTGTGACAGAGAGAATCCTCATCGGGGAAGCAGCACATTAGCAGCATGGCTTTAGCGGTCCACCTCTCCAAACACTATGTCCTGTGTACCTGTAACAAGAAGTAAATACTGCATGTGAAGCAGCTCCATTTGCACGCTCACTTCTGAATGTCTGGTAGACAAAATCATCGTGACATTCTCACCGATGATGGCCACCACATCTGCTAACATGTGTCCCTTGGCCATTTTATCCAGACCAGCCTAGAAAGAAGCAAACATTCAGTAACATTTAGACGAAGCTGAGCTTGCACAATGGACGAGAACACAAAAGCTGTCGTAATCCGTGAGATTACAGCCTGAAGTTATCACACTAACTACTCTATTAGTTTGTTTATGCAACTTTAAACACATTTTTAGCCTTGTAAACCAAAATTCTAATGAGGGTGTTGAAACGCATTAGCTCATTTACCCATGAGCTAAGATGAACAGGAAGGAGGCTGAGGAGAGCGTTTGAAGAAGAAAAAAAAAAAACTTAAGAAAATATAGTTAATGAACTCAAACTAGCCTAGAGGACAAGCTGTTAAACAAGCTGAATAATTGATAGTCGGTGTGTTTAATATTTCACAGTGTCGTGTGAAGTTTTTAAGTGCGCACCAAGTGAGCGAATCCAGGGGCTTTGATCTTGCAGCGATAGGGTCTGCTGGAGCCGTCTGAAACCAAATATACACCAAACTCTCCCTGCAAGCCACACACACACACACACACAAATACATTCCAGTAAGCACATTACAACACAAGAAAGTCCAATCTAATTAAGACTCAAAAAATCTTATTGAAACTAAGCATTAGTTGCACATTTAAGACTTCACAAGTTGTGCTTATGCTCTACATTTTGAGTGCTCACCTTGGGTGCCTCTATAGCTGTGTATGTGGCTCCTGGGGGGACCTGGTAGCCCTCTGTGTACAGTTTAAAGTGGTGAATCAGAGACTCCATGGACATCTATCAAAATAACACAAGTAAAGCTTGTTGAAAAAACTGCATGCAAAGAAAAAAAGTGTGTGTATACAGAGGAAACGTTAACATGACACCGCGGGGACGCAGAGGTGATTTCCAGCCTTCAGAGCAGCCAAATTAAACTGAATTTTACATTAGAATTGGTTGGATTCTGAAAAGGGGTGTGTGAACACAAATTAACAAGAAATTTAATTCACACATATACGCGATAAAACGCAGGCAAGAAAAAAGAAAACAAAAAAGAAGAAGAAGAAGATTAAATAGCCTGCAGGCTGTACAGTGAATGCAAAAGAGGAAGGCTCTCTACTCAACCCACCTTCATCTCAGACCTCTTAGGTGGGGCCACTTTGGCATCATCCACTTTTATCTCTCCCTCTGGCATCTTGTTCAGTGCCTGGAGCATGATCCTTAGGGACTGCCTCATCTCTTCCACTCTGCACAAGTACCTGAACCATGCATGCACGCACACACACACACGCACGCACACACACATACCCATAAACCACAGGTGCCGATATAACACATCTTACACTACATCAGTACATGATATACACCTCTTACACTTACTCTGCATAGAAGGTGGAGGCAGCAGATTAGCAGTTCAATCTGAATATACACAGGCTGAGATGCAGAGCACCCATGTTTTAGAGGTACTCAGAGTGCGTTACACAATTGTAGTACAGTAACTTGCACAAAGCACAAGAACATGTTTTGTATGTAGTCACAGCTTCAGTCATTCCAAGAGGTTCATCAGAAAACAGGCCAAACTGTGTGGATACCCTTTAACAAATGAGGTCACCAGCTTCTGGTTTCTGTGCTTTAAACTGACTGATGGCTCAGTGTGATCATTTCTCACACGGATTACATATGCTGCCTGCTGCAGGACCCTCAAGCTCACACTGTGTCTGCACCTGAACCAGGATTTCTTTTAAACAGTTGGCCGGGAATGTCGCTGTGTTATGCTTTGTTGGGCTAAATGTTTCAGGCTTAAATTGGGTGGCACGTTTACTTTTGAATTTTAATCTTGCTGCTGTGGTCAGAAACAGAGACATGTCATGACAGGTGCTAAGTGATAAGACTTGCTTCTAGATGCAGCTTTTTATAGAAATGCAACAGACAAATTCGATTAAATTACAACTGACATAAATGCTAAATAATAAGAGGCAGCTGATGCAAATGTGCTTTAGAGAATTTGCAAAAAAGAGGCCAAATACTGCAATTTTATTACCTCTCTTAACCGGGCTTATATCAGCTAAGTAAACAAAACACTTAGAATCACCAATTCAGACATAATCTTGTTGCTGAAAACTCTTGTCCAAGAGTAGGGACCAGTGCTTGTGATAGGTCAACAGTGGCAACATAGGTTTCATCCAGTGTCTCTGGGTAATACTGTCTTCTTACATACTCATATCTGGGCTGCTACAGAGAAGTCTAGCATTTGTCTGGAAGCCTCTTACCTATCATAGCAGTCTCCATTGCTTCCAATGGGAACATCGAACTCCACTTCATCATACTTGTCATACGGCTGAGACTTCCTCAGGTCCCACTTGATTCCAGACCCTCGCAGCATCACTCCACTGGTGGTGGGAAAAACAAAACGATGCATTTCAGGGTTTTCAGAAATAATTTTAGCATGTCAGAGGGCAGACAATCTTGGGAGCAGGTTAGCATAAATCCTCTTCTGGCATTAAAAACCTACTGGTGGGAGGCACAGTGTCAGTTTTGCCACTGAAAACTGAGGACACGGGTTATTTTTGCTACTGGCCTTACTGCTATTTCTAGGACCTTCCTTTATTATGCAAACTAACAAGTTACATTTCCTTCAAATTGCACCATTATTCACACTTTGCTCCGCTTAGTAAATCAGGCCATTAGTGTTAAAAGTGTAACTTAATTTTTAATATGTGAATAATGCCATGGCTCTCCGAACTTCCAGTGATAAGTTACCTGAAACCATAGTTGAGGGCATCCTCAGCAGAAATCACTCCGACGTCCACGGTACGATTTTTCCAGATACGATTGTTGGTGAGCATCTAGATAAAGGAAATCCAACATGAACATTACTTTTATTTTATTTTACTGATGCTCCTCCACATACTAGCAGAGTTTAGAACAGTATGGAGTCATTCACCTCTTCTACTTCATCAATCCGAATGGAGAAATTCTTACACCACTCATAGATGTCATCCATCAGGCCAAGGGGCAAATCCTGAAACGTATTCAGAAACAACAATTTTCCGGTGATCTTTGGATTTGGTCTGATCAGCACTCGTATATTTCTAACCGACAATATAATTGCAGAGCTGCGTATTTGATCATCTTGGTTTTTTTGGGTTAGTTATATACAGTTTTATACTTTGTTTTCAATAAACAAAGATATATATATATATGCTGAACTTTGTTAAAAAATGAAATGAACTCTTCTCCTACCTGATGTACGCCGCCAGGCCTGACATATGCAGCGTGCATCCTTGCTCCAGACACTCGCTCATAAAACTCAAACATCTGCGAAGAGACAAGAATTAAAGTCTTTAACAGATAAAAAAAAAAAAAAAAAAAAATCTACTGGACAATCAACAAGCTGTTCTGACCTGACCTAAGAAACTGTGTCAGGGGGAAAAATAGGGCCACAGAACAGATTCTTCAGACCACAAAAAGACTGTTCACATGTACGGCTGTGTAATGGTTTCAGGATGAGTGGCAGAACTCAAACAGCTGTTTTGCAACAAATACATACAGTGAATATTATGGACTCCAATCATTAAAGAAGGACTACATCTGCATGAAAATACATAGACATACTAGTGCATCTCAAAAATTTTGAATATTGTGAAAAACTTCGATATTTTCCATCCGTTATGTCAGGTCAAGTCACTTTATTTGTACCCGAGAGGTAAATTTGTTGTGCAGTATAGTGAGTCGGCTCATAACAATACAGACATGATTAAAAAGACTAAGACAAAACATGTTGAAAGCAAACACCACATATAAGAACAAATGGAATAAAAACAAAACATGATCAGACATAAAACATAGCAAAAAAAAACACAGCAAGGGGTTAAAACTGGCTAAAACTTATGGTCATAGGAACAAAACTGCTTTTAAAACACTTGGTTTTACATTTGGGCATTTTATATCTGCATCCTGACGAGAGAAGCTGGAACTCACAGCACAAAGGGTGGAAAGTGTCCTTTAAGATTGATCTAGAAATCCTCTGTACCTGCCCAGAGTACAGACACTCTAGATTTAACTGCAGCTCTCCCATCAGCTCACCGCACCACTTTACTAGATGGTTCGGGTAATTCTTATTTTTAAGAGACAGATTACTGAACCATGCCACAGCAGCAAAAGGATAAAACTGATTCAATAAAAGCAGATAAAACAGGGTCAGCAGTGTTTTGTCAATATTAAAAGACGACAGTTTCCTGAGGCAATAAAGATGCTGATTCCCTTTTTTATATACAGCTTCAGTTTGCCTCAAAAGTCAGTTTACTGTCAAAAACTGTGCCGAGATATTTATATGTTTTGACACATTCTACTGCCTGACCCTTTATAACAGTGAGTTCCTGTGCCTGAGTGAGTTTCCTAAAAATCAATGAGCATATCCTTAGTTTTTTGGATATTCATCTGCAGAAAAGATTCATCACACCACTGAACAAAGTCCTGAACGAGTGGACCGTGGTGCCCATCAGCAGACTAAAAATAACTGAATCATCTGGATACTTTAAAATGAATCTTCCCTCCCTGCTGCAACGACACATTTGTATAACAGGAGAGGTGACAGAGCACGTCCTTGTGGGGAGCCGGTGGAGGAACAGACCTGATCAGACAGAGAGCCTTCACTCTCTCTCAGTTCTGTTTGTTAGGAAATCCAAAATCCAATCCACAACTAACTTAGATTTAAATGTTCAAAAAGTAACAAAGTGGAAATGTAATATATTCCACACAATACACAGAAGTGTCAATTCTTCTGTTTATTTTGTCTTGGATAATTATTGCTCAAAATTTTTTTTTAAAAAGGGGAAATTATTACAATATTTCACTTTGAGTGTGCATAATTTACCACTATAAAATTATAAAAGCATATAAAATGATGTGTGTTTCTCAGTTTTGTTCAATACACACAAACACAGTGATGGGGAATGCTGCTGTAGAAGTTCATCATGAAGTTTCCAATCTCTGTGATGATTTGGGCCACCATGTCATTTAATGGTGTAGGTGGTTGTTCTACAGTGTTTTAACAGTCTATTAGTACTTTATGTTTTTCCCAGATCAAGCGCGCACGACCGTAGCGAGATCACGCGTGCACATTGTGCTCTGTGGTAGATGAAATGATACAGGCGCAAGCGGAGATAATAGCGATCCTGTTTGCTAAATGCAGTGACAGCAGAGCTCTGAAAATGAAGCGGTGAAATCCTCAGCCCCGCGCAAGAGCGTCTCAGCAAGGCGCAACGCCCGGCGATCAACCGCGAGCTAGAACACTGTTCACCTTGGTCAATATTTACTCATTTCATTTTATACTGAGACAATGATGTTTTTGAGTTGATACCATCAATGTTATTTTTATATCATGTATTTAAGTATATGAGTCACACACACTGAATTAATGAACACTGAAGATGTTACAGTTACTGGGGTAAAGGTAAGGCCTGTTATAGTCAACACTCATATATGCTTGAGACCTTGGTGGTGGGATGCAGGAACATCTTTGGTTCACATAACTTTGTAACCTCGTGTTGTATTTTACAAAGTTTTATGACAGGCAGGCTCCAAAAGTGGAGATCTGCAGACCCACCTGTGTTTTTATAACAGATAATCATTCCCTTAGATTTCAATACATGTGGCCAATCTCCAAGAGGAGTGAGACAAAAAAAACAAAAAGAAACTTTGTTTTTTTTTTCGTTTATTCAATTTAAAACAACAATTTTCCCCAAGCCTCCATAATACTGCGGAGTGCCAGCAGTATTATGGAGGAGCCCAACAATCCAAGGATCCCCTATGAGCAAGCACTTGGCGACAGTGGGAAGGAAAAACTCCCTTTTGTAAGGAAGAAACCTTCAACAGAACCAGGCTCAGGGAGGGGCAGTCATCTGTCGCGACTGGCTAGGCTAATGTACTTGAGGCAATTGCTGTTTTTCCCTCTATAGAAACTATAATTTAGAATTTAAGCCAATTGAAATCGATCTTCTACTATCAAAAACAAACACAAATTTTAGCAGCTATTCTGAGGTCTTCTGGAGCCAATAATCTCAGTATGAGAGCTGCACTTCCATCCATCTCGGTTAGACTTCAGATGGAAATATCCCCTCAAAACTGATGGGAATACGCATGTGGTCCAGATTGTCTTGCTCTGGTCTTCTCTGGTGCTTCTCTCTTTTTTCTTTTTTCCTCTTCAGACGTCTCTCTCTCAGAGAGGCCAGGTCTGATTTGGTGACCTCGTGGCCAGTATTTTCCTGCTCTCTACTTTTGATCTTCTCTCTTTTTTCTTCTTTCCTCTTCAGACGTCTCTCTCTCAGAGAGGCCAGGTCTGATTTGGTGACCTCGTGGCCAGTATTTTCTTCCTCCCTACTTTCAATCTTCTCTCTTTTTTCTTCTTTCCTCTTCTGTTGTCTCTCTGTCAGGGAGCCCAGGTCTGATCTGGTGACCTCGTGACCAGTATTTTCCTGCTCTCTACTTTTGATCTTCTGTCTCTTTCTTCTTTTTCGTTTTTCTTGTTTCCTCTCCTGAAATCCATCAGAAAGAGGGAAGACAGAGAGCTCCTGTGTCTCACAGGCACTGGTCTCAGGCGCAGAGGTGGGCTTTTCAGCTGTGGTCTCCTGAATTTCAATCGGGGACT
The DNA here is from genome assembly GCF_007364275.1 of Archocentrus centrarchus. NCBI lineage: Eukaryota > Metazoa > Chordata > Actinopteri > Cichliformes > Cichlidae > Archocentrus > Archocentrus centrarchus. The sequence goes on from NW_022060145.1 coordinate 2,358,550, forward strand.
CCAAATCTGCTGGTGACTGAGATTTTCTCAGGGTTGAGCTGATAAGCTGTCCAGCTTTTCTAAAAGCCCAGGGAAGCAAGTGATAGGTCAGAAGTAAGAGCGGCATCTTTGTGGATCCAGCGAGTGCAGATGATATTATGCTAACTCTGTAACTGAATCCTTCGGTTGTGCCTTAGAAGACCGCTCTGTAAAACACGAGAGAGTTTGTGGATGTATTTTCAAGATTCCATCCTATTTACAGGGTTCTGATGTTTAATCTTAAATGATGTCACAGTTATTTTTGAATTGTGGTGACATTCCAGAAGACTGTGACATCACCAGGTATACTTAAACTTAAACTTATGTTGACATTGTTGTTACCATGGCAAATGTTTGTTTTTTTCTTTTAAATAAAAGCTGCTTCAATTGGAAAACAAACTGTGGCTTTAAGATCCACTGACTGTATGTTACAGCACAGACCTGTGATTCCCCCCACCCCACATTTTAGCCTGTTTGGAGTGTGTAGTTAGAAAATCCCTCAAAGTTTGGATGTTTCTTTGACTTTTAAGCTTTCTGGGTGTTAGTGCCATCTGCTTTGGTCTGCACACTGTCCAACAAAGCTGGAAGCTGGCATAGCGCTAGGTTTCATTTTCAAGTCATTCAGAAATAAATATTTAAATAAACAAGACTAAATTTGTTGTTGTTAAATTTTGACTGTTCTCCCCTTTAGCACATTTTTTGTAAATGCACCAGCTGCCAGCATCAATTGTAATGGGTGTTTCAATCAAGCATGTACAATATAGACTTAATATTGGCAATGGCTGGCGATGGGTTCACCTGGAGGTGGGGGCTCCAAATCACATTCTGCTTGGGGCCTAATATGGGCCGTCTCTGTGTGTGTATTTGTGCATTCCCTATGTCCTCCTAGATGAGTGGACCAAGCTTTATGGAAATTTGCATAGACACTGCCTAGAGCAGTGGTCACCAACCTTTTTTTAAGCTGCGGACCGGTTTAGTGTTAGAAAATATTTCCACGGACCGGTCTTTAAGGTGTGCCAGATAAATATGTCAAAATAAATGTTACGACCATAATCAAAAGGGTGATATTTTCTAAGTATAATAATAAATGTGAATCCACTGTGTATTCGCATGCAACTCTATCAGCAGCGTCTTCCTAACATCCCGCCACAACACGAATAACATGCTCTCTGCCCACAGCGCCCCCTAGTCAGCTGTTAGAGCCATGGTAACGTTAAAACTTCCCTTCAAAATAAGATACACCGCAAAAACAAATACTGTAGTAATCGCCTCAGTCGGATTCAAATGGCCCCCTTTGGGGTCTAATATCGATTTTTGCTGCAATTGCTTCTGCTTCATCTCTGGATTTGTTTCTGCAAATTTTATAATCTGATATTTTGCTCGTAAATGCGAGTTTGTAGCTTAGCTTGCCATGATTGTCTCCGGTGAAATGAACTGATAAAAACACTAAAGCGATCTCCGGGAGTTGTTAGTGTGTGAAGTTGTGCATGAATGAGCCGATGCATGGAAGTAGGCGGCCGGGAGCTGAGGAGGGTTTTAGCACTAAACTCATCCAGCTTATGCATCACATTTAATTGGAAATGTATTACAATGGGACCAGATTTTTCCTCTGAGGTAGGTGAATATCCCACTGGTTTAGGTGATGATTTTATTGGAATTAATGTTAGGAAAAATCAGGCCCTGCAGATGCCATCTGACCAGAGTGAAAACCCGATTTGTGCGACTTCGACTTAGGCGATTTTTACTGTATAAAGCGCATGAAGAATACAACTCACTATAACGCTGTATCAGTGTGAGCCCTGAGCTTGTTTCTCTGTTACTCATTTTTGGTGGCTTGTGGTTTGGCTGGGTTCGGCCGATTTCACGTGGAGAGTGACTGCAGAGCCGCGGTGTCGAGTGCTGGAGAGAGTCGGCATGATGGATGGGTCCGCCTCACTACTATCCCCGGTGTTGATAAATAAAAATGGTAAATGGACTAGTTCTTACATAGCGTGTTTCTACTCTTGTTGAGCACTCAAAAATTTAAACAAGCATAACGTAGGTCAACCAACCGATTTCGTTAGACGGGCACAAAGCTTCTGGGCTTAAGTTTAGCGGTGACCTATCACGTGAGCAGAAACGTCTTGACACGTCAAGAGAGTCATAGAGGGAAGTAACGGAGAGAATCCGCCCATCAAAATAAAACATCGTTCAGACTCAGATAATAAGTAAAACAGAAATAATGTAAGTTATTTATTCTTTAAATGCGGCCCAGTACCAAATGTCCCACGGCCCGGGGGTTGGGGACTTCTGGCCTAGAGCACTGTGCGGGCCAGCATCTATATGGCGTACACAAATATTTTTACAAATCCCACAATTGTATATATTTGTCCTGTTGGGAATTTTTAATTACTTTTAAATTTGCATTTACTGTTATTTTTATATCATGCATTAAAGTATATTAGTCACACACAATGAATTAATGAACACTGAATGCGTTAAGGTTACTGGGGTAAAGGTAGGGCTGGGCGATATTCTGAGTTTAAGAAATATCAATATATTTACATACGTGACATAAGATGAGACAATACTTTTTATATCGCTATAGTCGTGCTACAATCATACTAGTACATCCACCAGTTCACCTTTCTCTTCTCCCAGGTTGTCTCTGCACAACTTTACACTGCCCCGCCTCTCTCCACTTCACCCGTTAATCATGCAGGAAGCAACAGCATGGCAGTGTTCCCAACTTAGTGACTTTGTTGATAGATTTAGCGGATTTTCAGACCCTGCTGGTGACTTTTTTTTCCCCAAAAAGCGACAAATTTAACGACTTTTTCCCGGTGATGTTGGCAACTTTTGGAGAGTTTTGGAAACCTGAAATCCTCCGCTGTCGCCGTGTTTTGTGTACATACAGCCTTCGTACGCTTTGGCATCGCCTGGACCCCCAAGAGTACCTGGCTGTTGATTTGTACCATGAGTCAAGTGAACTTAATAGCCGAAGTGGGTCTTTTTTGTGTGTTCGTGATGCAGCCCATAGACGCCAAGTTGAGCGGGTGACCCTGTTGCTATGATCCGTCAGCACATATATTCAGTCTGTTTACATGTCTTGTTATTTGCACAGAGTACTAGATGTACACGAGTACAAACGGGAGGAAGCACATTTTGAAGTCTACTTCACTGGAGACTGGCTTATTAAAGAATAAGTCAGCCTTTTGCTGTTTTTGCTCCGTCTCTTTTCTGTTTACATTTTAATAGCACAGCTGTGAGTCTTTTGTTATGGAGGAGAAAAAAAAGTATTCATTTATTTGAATAAAACTTGCCAATAGTTGATTTTTGAGCAATTTCTCATGTATAGCTACAGCTAAATGTTAATAAAAGTGCCTGTGTGACATTTGGGACATGTACCTTTCACTCTAGCTTTTCACATATATCGTATGTCGCCATTCAACTAAAAAATATAGAGATATTTTTGGTCCATATCGCCCAGCCCTAGCTGACATGAAGGATTTCTGAACAGCATATTTTTCAATAAGTATGGACGGAGCAGTGACTGATTGCAGTTTTAATGAATGATGAAGACCACTTCTGCAAAACTGGTTGTCTGCATAAGTAGCAGTGACTTACCTGAGCATTCTAGGTCACTACAATTCATGAATCTTCTGAGGTTATCAAATTTTATGGCCAGCACAAGAATCAGACTCAAACAGCTGACTCATTTTACAATCCTGTCACTTCTGGAATACTTTCAGTGACTCATTGAAAATGTGAAGTCAGATATGACCCACACACAGACTCACACTGAGGATATTGTTAAAGCAAACACCTGAAGAGCTGGAGGTCACGGTGCCACTAGCTGACAAGAACATATCTACTGCTTATGAATCAAACCCACTGCTATTTTAGGAGCAGGCTGGACAGAAATAAAAAGCACAAAATTCCTCAAGAGCTTTGAAAATAAAATGGCACGCTGCATCTGGGCTACGCTGTAACACTGAGGGTTGCGATGCAGTGTTCATTACCTTCTCTCGCTCCTCAAACATCCAAAAGAAGGGAGTCATGGCGCCGATGTCAAGGGCATGTGAGGTGACGGCCATGATGTGATTCAGGATGCGAGTCAACTCTCCATACAGCACTACAAAGAACACAGAACACAAACGATTATTAAATAGTTACCAAAAATAAAACACGGCTGTTCGAGCAAAAGTGGAAACATTTCACAGGTTCCAGCTGATCAGTTTTTCCTCTTCCTCACACACACCCACACACACACACACACACACACACACACACACACACACACACACACACACACACACACACACACACACACACACCCTCCAATAGATGTGAATTGGGGTTCATATCTTGCACAAGGATACTTTGACATTCAGGCTGGAGAAACTGGAGAGTGAACCGCTGACCTTCCGATTGGTAGATGACCCGCTCTACCTCCTGAGTCACAGGGACTCAAGAGGGAGAACCACAGGTCAACTAGGTCTGTGACCTGTGGTTCTCACTGTTTCCTGTTGAGGGTTTCAGCTGGTGTACTGAATCCTGGCAGCCTGCTACACAAACAGTTACTCTACACAGGGGAATGTTGCATTTTAAGATTTTTTTTTCTCTTTTTTTAAATAAGCTAAAATTTCAACTTAGTTCATGTATGCTATGCATTTGTGGCTGCCTGATATTTACCAGAAACATCATTTGCTGAATACAAAGTTAAAGGTAAGAGGCACGCATCTACGGCAAAGAAACACGTCAAAAATGACATCTATATAAAGCCTATGCTGTGAACTTGCTAACAGACCAACAGAAGCCATCAGGAATTCTGTTTATTTAGCGCCCCCTTGTGTGTCAGACCATGTAACTGCATATTAAAATACAACTGCATGAAAACAAAGGGTCAAAAACAGAAGCATACCAGACCAAAAAAAAAAATTTTTCCAAATCAACATGGTAATTATTTAAAAATTTTATTAGAAAGTTTAATAAAAGTGGTCATGAAATCAAGCTTTCAAGCTTTTTTTTTGGCAAATTAAAGGTAATAAGTGTATAGTAGAGCAATGCTGACCAAGTAACATGAAACTGCTCAAAATTAAATAAGATTTCATATTTTATCTTATTGAACATTTTTTCTTATAGTCTTAAAAACTCCACCTGCAAATTTAAAAATGGAGAAATTAAGACCATATTTTTTCTTGAAATACAGCCAAATATAAAAGTATAGCTAAAAAGTATGTTAAGGACAACCCCAAGAAAGAAGGAATCATGAGGATATGTGAACATTTTGAAAGAAACCCTCAAGCAGTCAGCAGCAAAAGTGGGACTGAGTTTCTCTCTGATGAGGGCAATACCCCAAAACATAAATCACTCCTGGTGAAAAAATACCTCCAGAAGATCAAAATGAACGTTACTGACTGGCCTGCACAAAACCCTGACTTGAATCCCACTGTAAAACTGTGGGGTGAATGGCAAGAAGTCCATGCAAGAAGACATCCTCCATCTGGAGGAGCTTGCAAGATTCACCAAAGAAGAACAGGCTGGGATTGCTCAGGAGACACATGCAAGACTTACAAAAAACTGCAAAAACAACTGCAGGCTGTTATCCAGCAAAAAAGACCCACAACTGTCTATCAGCATCAGGGGGGCTAATTTTGACCCTGGCATTTGGACTTTGTGAAATAATATATTTCTGTGTGCAAATTTAAATAATGTAAGAATTCAAAATAAAACTAGGATGGTTGGAAAAGTTGTGTTAAAAATTCCTTGCATTGTTTAACCACACTTGAGAAATGCTTTTAAAAAAAAAATTATATTTTAATGAAGGGGCTAATAATTCTGTCCTCATCTGTACGTGGATCAGATGTGCAACTTGTGCGACCACCGATCTGCTTAGGGAACAAACACAGCTGTTCAGCTGTCTCTCTACACTCCATGTGTAGCTGGGAAAGTGCTGCCTGAGAGTCTTCTCATTCACACTCCTAGCAGCCCAAACATGAGCACTTGTGCTTCTGCCTCATAAGCTGTATGCGTCAGCCTAACGTGACATGGCTTTAAATCTATCCCAACCACATGATTGGTTCAGCACAATGCTATTCTCATCGTCATTGGCCCTTTGTGTTGTCTGTCAAAGCGTGCACAATAATTATTTTTAGTGTTTTATTTCCCAGCTGTACCTTAGATGTTTGCATATCTGACTATTTATGTTCAGTACCTCTGATCCACTGTGCACGGAGTGGGGCCTGGATGTTGAGTAGCTTCTCCACAGCCAGAGAGTAGGCCTGCTCATTGCACATCATAGAAACATAGTCCAGACGGTCAAAGTAGGGCAAAGCCTGCAACAGAAAGTGTTAAGACATGTGACAAAGGTCTTCTTAATGTATCCTACATAAATTCAGCTGATATCAAAAGTTTCATTCAGTTTTTTCTGAAGTCAGAGTATCCCTTTGCTCTAGTGAGGTTTGTGCAGGTCATATGACCTCATTTAGTTTTAATAATACAGGAGGGCATTTTACTGTGTAAAATACAGAAGTCACAGGGACTCCCATCTTGGACAAAAATGACAGACAATGCCCCTACACTTACATACGTGCAAAATAATTGAACAGTTATATAGTGGATGTAGGTTAGAGAGCGCAGAGACCATTTAAAAAAAATTATTCAATAGTTCAGTACCTGCAGGTACGTCTTGTACTCAATTAGCTTTTCAGTGCCACGATGAAGCAGGCCAATGTGTGGGTCACACTTCTTGACAGACTCTCCACTGAGCTCCATCACCAGACGCAACACACCGTGAGCTGCAGGATGCTGAGGGCCAAAGTTAAGCGTCAGGTTGGACACGTCCTTCTCTGCAGGAGGATCTTTATCTGATAAAGAAAGCAAAAAGTGAAAGATGAAACTAAAGTTTCAACAGACCGACAGCTTGATATTTCTTTTCTTCAAACCAATAACCATAATGCAGAATAAGCTGCCCAAAGTACTGGCACATCTTAAATCAACTGCACTGTGGAAATATAAACACTTAAGTCATGCACTAAATGCCTGCCTCCCATCTTAATGAAGGTTGGCAGTCAGAAAACACCAGGGACAATAATGGAAACACATCAAAAGTGTTATCATTCTATCTCTGCCAAAGTCTGATATGACACATTTTAACTTGGAATGTTTTCAACTCTCCCACAGTGCTGGCAGCTCACGTTATAGTTCCCTTTTAATTACAATTAAAAAAAAAAAACATACTTGAGATGAGTAGTCATCAAAGAACAGCAGTGTTTTCTACTAGTAGTCTTCAAAGTAAAGTATGAGTGTATGTGAATGGTACCATTCCATGGGGGTGGTGTCCACTTCTCATTAACAGTAGCGGGGTACATCACCGCCCCAGCAGACTTCTCCATCCACTCCACATCTGGATGACACTGTTTCTGCCTGTGAAACACAGTGACTATTTTTAAATGAAGTAAGTATGAGGCTGGGTGGTAGCATTACATTTCACTGCCAAGACATCAGAACTTTAACCTCCAGCACAAGAAGCTGATACCTCAGGCTACTTGCGTGCTTTTATCTCATGAGGCCTCATTTAGAACTACACCCAGTCTGCCCACCTGAGGACTGATTATCAAAAGGTGGCTGATTAAGGAAGCATGCAGAGCAGAGATATACAGTTAAGTGAAAAGAAAGCTTTTAAATACACCCATGATTCGATAGCTTGGAAAGCCACATTTAGCAGCAATAACTTCAAGTAATTGTTTTCTGTATGACTTTATCAGTCTCACACATTATAGAGGAATTCTGACCTACCGGTACTTAAGTTAACTGAGGTTTGCAGACATTTGCACAGGTCTCTTAAAGTACCCCCACAGCATTTTAATTAGGTTTAAGTCTTGGAACCACTAGCCCTCATTTACTAGTATGTGCATGGAAACATTGTTATCCTGCATAAAAAACAAGTGTGTACACAAAATGACTGCACTGTTTATGAAAGGTGCGCACCAGCCTATTTTGTTCTTATAACCATGTGTATGTTAGTAAATCAGAATCAATCTGAACCAACAGGCTTGTAAGAGGCCAGAAAATGCACACTTTTCCATGTTTCCACCACGAGTTTGAAAAATAAAAACATTTTAAAAAACTCATATCATTCCCTCTGAGACATGCACTGTGGCTCAAGTAAAATGAAATAATAAAAAAATCTAAATTCTCCAGCATCGTGGGATAGTACCAAGCAATAACAATTAATACTATTATTATTAATCAGTGTTCTAGCTAGCGGTTGATCGCCGGGCGGCCTTGCGCAGGGCAGAAAATTTCACCGCTTCATTTTCGGAGCTCTGCTGTCACTGCAGTTAGCAAACAGGAGCGCACCCCGCCCCGGCTAGGTAGCTGCTATTATCGCCGCTTGCGCCTGCATTATTTCACCGCATTATTTATACCACAGAGCACCGGCAGTTTCATTCACAATGTGCACGGTGATCACGCTACGGCCGTGCTTGCCGTCAAAATGTTTTTTATACTTTAATCCCTGATTAGCCACTAAAAATAGACCTGCATTAGAAACGAGGTTGCTTGTGAATAAAAAGCATTACAGCGTTAAGCTCATGCAGCTCCCAGTTTTTCAACAAAAACACAACAACAGCTGTTTTACGTGCAGTCTGTCTGCAGCGCAAAGAGGCGGAGCTGTTACTGAGACGGTGAGGTCAGGTGGAGCAACCCGGAAACAGCTGGAGGTCCTTCATCAACCACCTGATCAGCAACATGAAGAGAAGAGAACTTTGTTTGCTCCATCCACCTTGTTTCACACAGAGAAACATCTGCAGTACTTAAGTTAAAATATGCAGATGATTTTTTTAATACGAAAAATGATTTCTTATCTGATTACCTGATTAATTGATGGAATAATGGATAGAATACTCAATTGCTAAATTAATCGATAGTTGCAGCCCTACTTGTATTCAGAAAGCCATAGTCAAACATTAGTTTTCAGCACCAGTGGAGCTGTGAAAGGCCTTCAAGAAAAAAATTACAGGTGGTTGATATTCGAATGATAAAACATCTGGATTATGTTTTTGTGTGTATGGTTTTTGCGTGATTTCTGCAAACCCATTAGTGGAAGGAAAAGGCACTCTGGGACACATTAAATGCATGATATAAGTGTAACTCTTCTGGATTATATGCAAAAATTATCATGCTATCAATCTAATTAGGCCTGATTTAGAGTTCTGCATCGGTCCTACATACATAACCGACATGCACCTCGAGAAATGTAACTACACGTCCACAAAGACTTATTACTGCCTAGGCTTCAGAGGTGCTTTCCGGTTACATGCGTAGGCCCCGTCACTCAATTAACAAGCAGGAGCAGCATTTAGCGGTTAGCATTAGCTTGCTAATTAGCATAGAACCCTGCTTCCACTTATCGAATTCAGGCAGAGTGAACCCTGGACAGGTTACCAGGGCTAACAGAGAGAGACAGACAACCACTTGCACTCACATTCACACCTATGGGCAATTTAGAATCACCAATTAAACTAAACCCATAAAAATATTGATAAAGCTCTGATTTGTGGTGAAACATTTGTACGCATGATTTATGCACAGACTTAGGTGTTTGCATTGTTTGTGAATCAGGGTCATTGTCCAAGAAGTCTTGTGGGGTTTTTTCTTTTTCAGATGCAAATTTGCAAACCTAAGCCGTGCTGTCATGTCCTATTTAGATGCAAAAGCCTTTCTTCTGGCAAACCTTTCAAAAAAGCCATACTTGTTCAGTCTTTTTCTAATTGTAATGTCATGAATTTAATCATTTAACTTTAACAAGAGTACACAGAGTCCTGTGAAAACTATTTTTCATGTATTGATGCTAAATGTTACAACACTGCAAATATACAGAGGCATAAATATGTAACTAACACTACACAATAGATTTATGTCACACTGAATTGGGTATATATCAGTACATTAAGGAACGAGGGTCATTTCAGACCCTCTTGAGCCTCCTAAATCAACTTAATCTCACTCTTTCGTCAAAAACTGCATATTTATATATTAAAACATTCTGACCTTACACTGAAAAGGTAAAATACCTGTAGTAAACAATGACAGCTCTGCAGGTAACGACCCGACAGGGACAGATCTATACGATCCCGTACGCGTCGCAAACTGCTGAGGACACTGTTTTCGCTAAGCACGCAACTAACAAAGATGTTTTCCATGTAGATTCATAGTACAAACTGTATCCATGGAGTCTTTCATTTTTTTTTAATTTTTTTTTAGAAACAAAGCCGGATTATGTAGCATTTTGCTAGCATGAGAGTTTCGGCGTGCATACTTGTGAGGAGCTGAAGCTAAGACCGCCAGAGGAACAAAGATAACACATGGCGTCACGTTTTGTCTTTTTGTTATCATACCTGTTCTGCAGCAGCGTACAGCCAGGGCTCAGCAAATTATGGCCTAATAGTAATTTTGTTGAAGGACGTCCGAGTTTGCTAAGCGACCTCAACATTGTGGCCGCCATATTGGCTGTTGGACAACCTCCGGCCAATGACGTAAGGAGTTTCTTCTTCTGTAGTTTTAGTAGTGTAGTGGCTGCCGCCTGTCGGTCAAATGTAGCCCATTTATTTACGGATAGATAGACAGATAGACAGATAGATAGATAGATAGATAGATAGATAGATAGATAGATAGATAGATAGATAGATAGATAGATAGATAGATAGATAGATAGATAGGTGACCTGTCCAGAGTGTGGGCTATTGTATTAAATAATATATTCAATATTTTTTTTTACAAAACAAGCAAAATCTTTCTCATTAAATAATAAAGTATTAAAATATTACTGCTTTGTATAAACATATATCATTTTAGCTGAAAGATGACAAACACCAGTCTTTATAAAAAACAGTGCTTTTATTTATGTAATACTGTGGAAAAATAATTACATACCATTTTTAAAAAATATTGAAGATAATGAAATTAAAAAATGAGAGTTTGATAACGTTTGTTGTACATCTTTTGAACAGTTTTCTCTGCTACGAAGAACAGTACAATAAGATAAACATTGGATTTTTCTAAATTCAAAGACACAATAATACAGGATACAGTCCTACCAGAGGTATAAAAGTACTGTAACAGGATTGTGAGAGAAATGATATGGACATATACTTTAAACACACACCCACACACTTCGACACAGACATGCACACACACATGCATACAATAGTCACGCAAGCTCTCCAGTCGGGCGCTGCGTGTTTAAAGTATGTTTCCCATACACACACAGTCATTCACACATCTATACAAACACACTGTACAAATTGATGTGTGCGCCTACGCCCACGCACTCCCCCTTGATCCCTCTCTCTCTCACACACACACACACACACACACACACACACACACACTCGCACACCCACATGCTCACAGTCATACACTACTACATGTCAATATTGTGGACAAGCCTTCATTAAACCTCTCCTTACATGTTCTCCTCTGGCCATTTTTGGCAGACAGATGATGAGGAATGATTCAAAATGGAAATGTGTGACATGTTCCCCTATAAGGCCACTCTAAACCCAACATCTGTGTTCTCTCTCTGTCTCCACCAGGCTTGTAGTTAAGAGCTCAGAGAAAAATGCTCCAGCCTACAAAAATTGCCTGGGAATGACTCAAGGCCCCCAAGCCTGGTTTGTAAAGCAACAGCCGCCAATAGTAGGAGCTTCTACTGCATATACATGGTCTAAGGTGAAGAACAACATGAACACTTGGCACTAGGTTTCTTTTATACACTGATACACCCTTCTGATGTGAAATACGACCTGAATTCAGGCTCTTCTGTTGGCACTCTGTCTCAGTGGATTTCCTTCAGGCACACACGCCTGAGCTATGTGCGCTCTTGTTCAAAGTTTTGGTCCATACATACACATTACATGTTTTTACATTGACAAAAATAATTCTGTAATGTTAAAAAATAGAATACAAAGCTCTAGTCTTGTGTGCAAATAAAAAGAAGACATAACACAGATATAGATGTCTAAGACGTCTAAGCATGAATACTGTAGATGCAGTGCAAAATGACAACAACCCTCCCGAGCCCACCCCCAGCCCAACCCTCCCCTGCCCTGCCTAACAGGCATGATGGCAAGTACCACTGTACACAAGGGCATTCTGGGCTACTATGTGTATGTGCTCTATGATCACTGAATAAGTCAACCAGCAAAAAAAAAAAAAAAAAAAAGTAAAAATGTCGGCCAGAAATGACTTCCACCGGTTGAGGTTTCTTCCGATCAGTTTGTACCATATTTTTCAGTTTGCTTTAAGACGTTCTCTCATCATTTTACGTCAGTTCACAGCAAAGGCTATGGGCGCCAAAAATCAGCGATCTCTTGTCCTCTCTCGGGTTCTTGCTCTCATTACCCATCTTGATTGTGACTTGCGCTGTCCGCTCTTTCAGAGCTCAGATTTACAAACACATCGGGAGTGAAGGAATTCGAAGCTGTGGAATTTCCCTTCCCTGTCTCATTAAGCTCCTTCCTATCCACCCTCTCTTTTTGCTCTCTCAGTTTCCCCTACCCCCTGTCTCATGGGCATGGTTGTCTGGTTTTGTGCCTGTGTGTGTGATGTTTTTCTTTTTTTGTGTTCTGTAGTTGTGTTTGTGTTTAGTAGGGTTCATGTTAGCGTGTGATAATGTGCGCATGTAAATTTGTGACCGAGTGTTTTTAGGTGTGACTCTATTTATAAGATGCTTCCTCATGCGCAGCTAAGACTGTGAGGTGGTTATGCATCTCTGTCTCACACGTGAGTCTGCATCCGTTGTGTGTGCCGGCTGTGGGAGTAGTCAGAGTGTTGTGAGGTGTAGGAGAAGCGAGTGGAGCTGCCGTACTTCCCTAGTCCAGTCTCTGATCCCGAGGGAGGTGGACCTCCTGGGCCAACCCCAACCCCAGGACTGCCCACCCCAGATCCCACCCCATACATCTCATAGGATGGGCCAGCCTCAAGAGGAGCCAGGCTGGATGGTGCAAAACCCATTCGGTAGGTCTGGTAGTGTGAGGGGTATCCATAGTTGTCATAGGCCAGTTGGGAAGTGGAGTCCAGGAGGCTACAGTCCCCAGGGAAGTCACTGGCTGCAGGGGTAGGGTTAGCTGGGGGCTGCTGGCTTTGGCCCCCACGGGTGAAGGTGTTGAACTGGGCATAGCTGATGTGGGACAGTCTGGAAGGCGGTCGGGGGTCGTAGCAGGCTTGCGGGCGTCCAGGTGAAGTGAGGGGGCCAGGGGGACCCGGGGCTCCTCCGCTGGCTGTGGCACCTGAGCCACCAGTGCTGCTGCTAATAGATGCAGCTCCCCCTGGTGTTCCTGTGGGGGAGCGGTAGTCTGAGTAGTGCATGGTGGAATGGGAGGCAGGACGCACTTCGTCATGGGTGGAGGCTCGCACATTGTAATAACCATTTGTGGGGTCCTGAAGAGAGAAAGAGAGGCAGAGAAAGGCAGCAAGAAACAAAAGACAGAATGAGTAAAAAGAGAAGAGTTAATAAACAAAGGAATTTTGTACACGAGTGTAAAGGTCAAAGGTCTGTGCAGGAAATAATATTCCTTCCTGAGCCCACAGAGATTTGTTTGTTGTTGCAGAAGAGCTGATCAGTGTCAAGGTGCAGATTCATTAAAATTGTGTTGTGCGGGCAGTTTGCTTCTTATTTGTGACTCAGCTGCTTGAGTCCTTCACACAAACGTATGCAAATTGATTTCCTGGGAGTCTTCAAAAAATTACAATGCACATCGCAGGTTTTGTCTGCAGGACTGACCTATCAAACCCCACAGCCTAGAGTACCCTGAAATGATGTCACTTCTAATCAACTTTAAAAAGCCATTTTTTTGTATATGTAATAACTTTAATGCAAGGGTGGGAAATGTTACCTACTTCTTGTTAGAACAAACATGTACATAAAGCCAGTGGTTACACAGCAGTTAAAAATAGCAACAGGATAGCATGGAAGAGTACACTGAGTAGATGTAAGATACTATAACCCTGATAAAACTGTACTAAAGTATTTATACAAAAGTATTTTTTAATTTATGTATGCCAAAAAACATGTAAAATAAAGTTTTAACTGGTGCTACAGGACTTCAAATCTATTTCATAATATCAAATTTGAACTTTGGTGCCGTTTTTTTAAACTTTCCGTATATCTGAAATCTTACCTTCTTGATACCATAGTTATAAAACTTGAATAAACAAATCAACATAAGAAGAAGAAGAAGAATCGCGTAAATGTTCATTTATTACATAGGTCGTTTTGTCCTCTCTCTCCCCTCACTCCCAGCCGGTCGTGGCAGATGGACCCCCCCCCCCCCCCCCCCCTCCCTCCCTCCCTGAGCCTGGTACTGCTGGAGGTCTCTTCCTGTTAAAAGGGAGTTTTTCCTTCCCACTGTTGCCAGGTGTTTGCTCATAGGGGGGTTGTTTTGTCTGTTGGGTTTTCTCTGTAATTATTGTAGGGTCTTTACTTTACAGTAGAAAGCACCTTGAGATGACTGTTTGCAGGGGTTTGGTGCTATATAAATGAAACTGAATTGAACTGAATTATACATTTTTTGAACATTTATTATTACAGACTCTCTTTCTCACCTCCATGTGCCTGTATTTTGAGTTTCATTTGCTTGGTAGTTTTACTGCTATTACATACTTTTTTCAGTTTTTGTGCTGTTTAAGGAGTCACTTCTCCACCATCTGAATATGTTGTTTGTTTTTTTTTACTGCTGTTAGAAGTTTACAGAAAAATCGAGTAATTTGGGGATTTATATACAGAATTTGGAATTTTACTTGGCAAGTAAAGTGTATTCTTGTGTATGTTGTATCCCGTGAGAGCACATTAGTAAAGCTAACAAGAAGAACCAGAAATTCAGATTCTTGCTGAATTTAAGCATTCACGAGCAGCAGGACAACATGCAGAGTTGACCCCAGGACGCCTGCGTTAAAAAATAAAAGGATGCTCTCCTTGCTCACTGCACCCCGCTTTGCTCTTCAGCTCTTTCTGACATGATTCTGCCATCTCATTGTCTTTCAGACTTCTCTCCCACCCAGCTTTGTTTCACTGCTTTGCTGCTTCAGGCAGCGGAAAGAACAAAAATTAAAAAAAGAAAAAAAAAAAAAAAAAGCAGTCTGGCTGAGGCAGTTGTCGGGGTGATCTAACCACCTCCTGGGGTGGATTCATGTCTCTGTTTCTTCAAAGTGATCCAAGGCAGCACTCCAGCTAGAGGGGTGGTTTGTTTGCCCTCACAAAATATTCATGGGTGGGTGGAGGGTGGGGGTGTGGGGTGTGGGGTTCAGAAGAACATTTTGGCAGCTGTATGCGTGAAAATTCATTCATCACCTTAGCCCAACCACATGGTGTCAAAATGTATAAATGATTCATGCCAGCTAAATAGGCAGAGTGTGCTTGAACTTGGTTTGTTCTTTTTAACATTTCTTTCCAATTTATGGAGGTTTTTTTTTCTTTTTTCTGTTTTGTCTTGTAATGACTCTGCAGTCAGCTCGCTATGTAATCAAAAAAGAAAGCTGCATCACAGTTGGACTGAGAGGGAAAGGCAAAGAAGACCAAAAGAGCTCCAGCAATTAAGGGCAGCTGCATTGAAAATTTTTAATCTTAAATATCCTGCTCTAATATTCTCACAGATACTGAGTGCAGCACTTACACTATTCCCAACATACCACCAGCAAATGAGGCAGAACATATCTCTGCTGAAGAGACGATTAGCTCAAAGGAAAACAGACTTAAAATCACAATTTTTTTTTCTCCATTTTGAAGACCATTCATTCCTGAACTGATGTACGTAAATATCTCTGACATCTGTGTGATCTCACCTTAAGGTCATACTCCTGGCGGGTGTCCAGGGTGTCACTGCGGAGGTCAGACTTGAGCTCTATGTCATCTTTAAAGGGCTGATTTGAAGGAGAGAAGGACACAGAGGGGAGAAACTAAACCGTCAAACAACAAAACAAAAAAAAAAAAAGGAGGAGACAGAAAAAGGGAAGGAGGCAACAGAGTATGACAGAAGAAGAGAAAATGGGATTAAAAGTTTTAAAAGGAATGATTAAAAGGGAAAAATCATGGTGTTTGTTTTTAGTCAAAAGGCGCAGAGTGGTGTAGGGAGAGGTTACCGAGTTAATCTGAGGTTTTTTTTCTACAACTACAGGCTGTGTAAACAGTGTCCAACCCAAACACACACACACACCCTGCTGCTTCTCACCGAGTACATGGCCTTGACCATGCGCGAAGCTGTGGACACGCTGCCAGAGTCCTCCTCTAAGCTGTGGGTCTCCTTGTTTATCGTTTCTACCTTGATGTCAGGCTTACCCAGCGTGACCCCGCGCCGACCTGGAAGCAAAACATGGCGAGGCTGAATGCAGCTGGACACACACTTGTCAGTCAGTGTGTTTTCAAGAGCTGAGGGGTGCAAGTTCAGAGGGGAGCTACATCAATATGGTGGAGAGGAAGTCGTAGGTGTTTAATTTTCTCTGGTTTTCTGCCCGTTGTTTGGCATAAAATGAAGCATTTAATCTGTGACGCTCCATAAAAGGCATGGAAAAAAATGGATTTACAGATTTTCTTTATACTGTATGTGAAAGCATATGGAGAGTATGACTCACTGCCTTTGCGTTGCCGGTAGAAAATAAGAACTAAGACCAGCAGGAATATGAACAAGAGGATGGTAGAGCCCACGGTCCCGCCAGCTATTATCCCCACTGGAACCTCCTCTGTAATGAGAGGGTGAGAGAGAAAAACAGTGAGTTGGAGACGGCTGCCCATAGCAGCGCAGTCCAGATTTTAACGAAAGAAATATTTTATGAACCTACATCACATGAGAGATTTCAAATTTATTATAAAAGGAGTGGGCATCATTAGCAAATCCAGATATTAGACTATCATAGAAAGATTTCTACATAGATTCAGTGCAGCGCAGTGCAGAAAACACATCAAGTCACGTGATTCGATCTTTTGTTCTCATTGGTTCTAGGGATGTAGAGGCTGTTGCGGGCAATGGGAAGCATTTAGAGGCTTTTGATAACACACGGATAATTCAGGCTAAGCAGAGACAGTATTTAGCGGGTTATGACGTGACATGATTTGTTTGGCGTGTGTGGAAAGGATCACATAAATATAATTATTTCACTTTTGAAGGAGGTGGCGTTTAGCTGCTTTTGCATCTGAACTCTTCATTTAGTTTTTTTACTTACAATAACTGTGATGTAATTGTTATTCAGTCAGGTCTTCACAGACCAGCCACATGCATATTTAGCCACAAACTCTAATCATTTTCTCTTTTACTATTTTTCTAATGAAACTACAGAGTAACCTTCTGTGCCAAATTCATAGAAAAATGTTGTATGAACATTTTTGTAACACACCTTTCTCCTCCAGTGTGATGATCATGGTGCCCGGGCCAAAAGAGTTCCAGGCCGTGCAGTTGTAAGTGGACAGGAAGTCGGACTCCATCACATTGTTGATGGTGAGGGTGGAGAGGACGCCACCGCCCTCGGCTGACGGTTTGCTCTGCTCCACCGTGTACCTCTCCAGCAGCGTCCCCTTCTCCTTCTCCCACACGTTCTCCTTCCATGCCCACACCTGCAGCACACACACAAACCCCATTAGGCCAAATCAGATTCAATCAAGAGCTTTCTGGAGTAGATTTATTATAGTGAGGAAGGTTGCGTAAGATACATTTAACAGATTAAGTATATATTAGGCGTGGGACAATATAGAAATAAAATATCGCACTGTGTCTCATGCACCAACATCATGATTGTTATGCAAGCATACAGGGCTTTTTAACAGAGTCACTACTTCATTACTCCTTAACAAAGTGCTGATTATGAAATAACTGAGGATAAAGTAGAAACAAGTGAAGAAGAACTTGAAAAAGCTCATTAGAAACTGCATTAATTAAACAGAAACATTATTACAATTGAAAAATAATGATAATACAGTCACACACTTACACCACAATGCATGCAATACATACATAATTCCTGCTTTTTAGATGTACTTTTGTTCTGTAGGTACTTAAATACTTTGACGTACCCTAATCTTGCAATGTATCCATTATAGCAGGATTGTCGTACTGTGATACCATCGACTTACTCTATGATTACCATCCCAACTATCAAATCAGTCAAGTCAAATGCTTCCAGTTACGTGCTTGTGCACAAACACACATTAATGTGCCGTATCCAAACACATTAAAGAGCACCTGAAACAGAATTTACTTACATGAAATGATAATGTTCACTGCAAAACCAAAGCTGTATGGCTAATACATGCAGAAATAGCAGCGAATTGGAAGGAAGATCTTTACTTAAAAAAATAATAATAAATTTGTGAAGTAATTGTAAGTTTAATGATCACTGCTATTCCCACATTTTATTTTAAATATAAATACAAAAAAATATATAAATTATTGAAATGAAGAACTCTAAGGCAGAATGTTATTTATTATTGACAATTCAGAAGCATGATTACCGGTCTTACTTTTCTCAACCCAACAGTGTGACCGTGGCCGTTAAGATATTTAATTAAAAAAACCTGACTGGCCATAATGTGTCACACACCATTGTAGAAAGGCATGACAGTAATAGATGAATGAGCTGGTTAGACTCTTGCACGCTCTCCAACCTTAAAGCACTAAAAGCAGCTGTGCTAAGGTGAGTTAATTATGCATAAGCCCACATGTTCCCATAATATGCCCACTTATTGTAGAGAAGGAGATTCTCTTGGCTGTGGCGTTTACTGGGACAACTGTTCTTCTCCAGTCCTTTATATTTTATAAATCTTTTTTCGCCCAAACCATCGCCACTTGCATTAGAGGCGTGCAATGCAAGTCAGGATGGATCAGTCACAGAGGCAGGGGAGCCGAGGAGCTACTACTGCTGCATTTCTCTGATACAACCGAGCAGGGAAAGCATCCAGGGTGATTTCTGACGCAGAGCTAAAAGCGGGCCGGCTTAGTGTTGGTTTGTTTATGTGATGGGATGGAGGAACATTCTGGGAGAGTTTAAGGGTGAGTCACCACTCAAACAGAAAAGGGGACAGTGTCAGTGCCTAAAAGCATTTGCCATGCAGGAGAAGAGCTATTTACAAAAAGGAAGGTACAGTAACCATAAAATGAAAACTGCTGTCAAACTAAAAGGTACAACCTTGTTGTCTTTGTGACCAACGCTTTTCCTGGTTTGGCATTTTTCTTGGTCTGGACTAAAATGTGGAAAAATTCCCTTAAAGGCTTTGTGCCACAATTGTATCATATTTTCTTATCCTTTCACTTACTATCTTATCTGGAGGAGGTGTACTCGCTATGTAGCATTTCACTTCTCCTCTCTCCCCTCTCACGGCATACTGGACTGGCTCACTGGAGATGATGGGTGGACCTGCAGGGAGAGAACATGTGAATGCATTTAACAAAGATGTAAAAGAAACTACAAACTACTAAAAACTGTAAAAATCAAATAGAGGCTGATGGCTTTTCTCTCTTTTTCTTTTTTTGAGCTGTTGACCTTACAGACCTGTTCAAGAGGAAGTGTAGGATTTTCAAAAACAAGTGCCCAGCACTTTAGAAATACAGTATTTTTTTCAATTACAGAGAAGCTGACCTTTTTCAAAGTACAACATTTTCGTTTACAAGCAGTGACACATTAAACTGTGTTGATGCTTGCTGACCGTTAACTGTGAGCGTGACCTCAGTCTCTCCTACTCCAATCCGTGGGACGATGGCCTTACATACATACTGGCCAGCATCCGCCTGGCTCACTGACTTCAGATACAGCTGGTTGCTGTTACTCAGAACCTGTGGGGGAGTGAAAAAAGAAATATAAACAAGGCAAATCTGCAAAACAGCAGGAGAGGATAAACAGAATAAAGGTCCACATGTAGAGTATATAAGGAGAAAAAAAGCCTGATGTACTACAGGAGTTCCACGTGTATAACATTAACTTAAAAGATCCCATTGCAGATAATATTTAAGTATACGTGTTCTTCCACTCTGACTCTAAATTGCTAACAATGCAAACCTGCACATCCAGTTTTAACCTATCACAGAGGTTTTGTAGATGCTTAGCAACCACAACCATGAGAAAATTAGCTGATTAGCTGTGTGAAAATTATGGCTAAATATGTAAGCATCCAGCAAGAGTTTGATTATACAAATATGGGTTCTGGCCAAGGCAGTCCATAGTTTCCAAACAACGCCATGCAATAAAGAGCATTTCTTTTACGCTGTTATATTTAGTTCTGGTCCCCCCACCCCCACCCCCAACTATAAACTGTAGTTTAATGAATTAATGACATCAGTGCAGCTAACCTAAACAGACGATTGCAGCTAACCAAATGGCCAGTGGTGACATTTATGGTAAATCGACTTTTTTCTTATATAGCACTTTTCTATTTATCATTAGCACTCAAAGTGCTTTATACAGCATGTCTCATTCACCCAGTCAGACAAGGGGTGGCTGTAGCTCAGGAGGTAGAGCAGGTCACCTACTAATCAGGAGGTTGGTGGTTCGATCCCTGCTTTCTACCCAGCATTCACACTCTGATGATTGAGCAGCTTGGGGTTCAGTATCTTGCCCAAGGATACTTCAACATGCAGATTGGAGCAGCCAGAGATCAAACCACTGATCTCCCAATTAGTAGATGATCTGCTCTACCTCCTGAACCACAGCCACCCTTGTTTTGCTAACAACACAAAGCTGTAACCTCTGAGCCTGAAAAATTAAGTCAACCACAAACTGAAGTTCCCCAAATAACAATTTGAGGCTGGCTCTGAAAGCAATTCAATCCTCATAGAGCCCCGCTTTAAACCTTTAAGACAGGGGTGGGCAACTCCAGGCCTCGAGGGCCGGTGTCCTGCAGGTTTTAGATGTGTCCCTGATCCAACACACCTGAGTCAAATATAGAAGTCATTAGCAGGACTCTGGAGAACTTGACTGCATACTGAGGAGGTAATTCAGCCATTTGATTCAGGTGTGTTGGATCAGGGACACATCTAAAACCTGCAGGACACCGGCCCTCGAGGCCTGGAGTTGCCCACCCCTGCTCTAAGCTGTCTTCGGTGATGGCCATAACTCCAACCCTAATTCTTTCCATAGGAAAACAGAATATAAATAATAATAATATTTGCTTCTTAGACATTTACACCAATCTCTATAAATTTGTAAATACAGTGAGCAGGCTATGTCATCTCTACGTAATCCTGCTGCAACATTTAAATTACTAAATGGGAAAAAATATAACCATAAACAATAAATCAAATTTAGCTCAAACTTAGTGATAAATAAAAGAGAAAAGAAAAAATTGAAATGAAAGAAAAAGATCATGACAGCAATAACAAGAAAATAGGTGAAAAGATAAGCTAATGCTCTTCAATGACAGGCTGCTTATGTTCACAGGGGAAGAAAGTGTGACCCGTAAAAATAGCGCGAGTACAAGAACAGAGGAAAATGTGCAAAGCGTGGGAGCTTAGATTCTTACCATGTTTGAACCCTTTTTGAACCAGGTGAGAGTGAGCGGAGGGTTTCCAGCCCATTTGCAGTTGAGGGTCACATCAGAGTCGACATCTACTGTTTTTGGCTGTGGCTCCACCAACAGGATTGGACCAACTGGAGACAGAGATTGAGAAAGAGAGAGAGAAATGTTCTTTGTTGCATTTGAGTAATAATGCAGTAGGACTAAAAGGGGAAAAGCTACTCTGAGAAAAAGAAACACAACAATGGTGTGTTTTATCCCTCTGACTCTGTACTATAGTGAGTCAAGTGGGCCGCAACTGATTGAACACAGAGCGATGAGTACAGTGTGACTCACAGTGAACGTCCACCAAGATGCTGACGTTGGTTTTTCCCACAGCATTGAAAACAAGACATGAGACAGGCTCAGTGAAGAAGGAGTGGTCGGCCTTAGTGGTGAACACGCTCTCCCTGGCACCCTGCAGCACCACGCCGCCCTTAGCCCACCTAGGATTTAAAACAGTGCTTTATATGTACTAAAGTGGAATAACATATGTGACATGAATGGGATGAATGGAAACCCAAAAATCAAAACTTTTTCACCTGAGTACATAATATAGATTTAAGAGAAAATACCTGCTTAAATTTTAAATGTAACTATTTGAAACTAAAACAAAATCTGTCCTTCACTTTGGCTTGTAACAGCTAATTTAAGAAGCATGGTGAAAATGCGAATGAAGCGAACCTGTAGCCCATAATAGGAGGGTTGGCGTGAGCCTGGCAGGTGAAGGTGACTCTGTCCCCTTCTAGGACAGAGCGAGGCTCAATGGACAAGGTCACTATTGGTGGATCTAGAGGAGAGAGAGCGAGAGAGACTCATGTAAGAGCAGCCTTAGCACATCTAATGCACGCGGCGATCTGGAGGACACGCTGATGCAAAATGGCTGCCATGCATTACTTAATAGCAGCTGTAAAAGCTTTTATCTGGTGGCAGATGGTGTACATTCAAAATTATGATGCTTGCTCCTTTTAGTCATAAAGAATAATAATAAAAGTATCAGGGGAAGTGGTCATTATATTTGTGTTTGGCTCTGTAATAAATATTTGCTTTGACTATATACTTACATTTCATTCAGGAAACCTGATTCAGGTGTAGAATGATATCAAAAAGAAACAATATTTCTAAATGTGTTTTTGTTTTTGGGGTTTTTTTTTTTTTTATTTGCTGCCTAGAGGTCTAGATTAAGAAAATCACTGCTTACGGTGCACGTTGAGAGTGACAGTTGTGCTTTTGCCTGTAGGAACAGCCAGATTGGTGGCCACACAGCTGTAGTTCCTTCCAGTATCTGTGTCAATCGGCTGAATAGGCAGGTAGCTACGTGTGGTCACTCTCTTCCTGTCTGGAAGAACTTCCTGATGATTGGAGGACAGAGAGATTGTACACACAAAAATTTTATAACTGTAGAAACGTTTCTGGGTTCACGTGTGGGTTTGTCTTTTTAGGCTTACAGTGGTGCTGACAGCCCCCTCCACAGGTAGGCCGTCTTTGAGCCACTCGATCATAGAGGGCGGCTTTGCCCCGCGAGACACGCAGCTCAGGTTGTAGGACTCCCCCGCATTCAGCAATACCTCCGGACCCCCATCAATCACTGGGTCGTCTGGGGGGACTGCAGCGTATAAAAAGAGCGTGATTAGAATCACACATTTATATCCAACAGTCATGCACAAAAACACGGATGCACAGAAACATACTGAGGACAGTGAGTTTGGCCCTCCTGGACCTCAGGGCAGCATCTGGGGCCTGGCACTCATACAGGGAGTCATCAGACAGATCAGCTGACAGAATTTCCAGGTTGTATTGGCCCAACTCCTGGACTCGCAGCACACGGTACCTGGGCCAGGCTGGGAACACACACATATATAAACCAAGGATATAGTGTCATAACAAACAAAGAGAACATTTTTTTATTACTGTTTGCTTTGTATATCTGTTTAGGGTTGCAGCACATCTGAAAACAATACAAAGAGCAACAGAGACATTTTTAACCTGCCTTTCCTCTCTTATGTTGACATTTTAGTTGCAGCCTCTAATCTATTCCCACATATCAATATTGTCTTGTGTGCTTATGTTGAAGAATTGTATTCATCTTAATCTTTTATATTTGAACCTTCAACATCTAGCACGCCACAGGTCACATGCCTCGGGGTCCCAACATACCCAAGGGGTCTGCAACACCATGCAGCCTGCTGAAATCCATGCTGATTTATATCATCAGGTATGTGTCATATATGAGGTAAAAACTGGACTTGTTCAGCATCAGCTTAAAGGACAGCAGGGAAAAACAAGACCACATGATGTGACTGATTTTACAAAAAAAAAAAAACAAGCATGCATTCACTTAGTTTCACGATGCGCATGCACACATAAAAAAAGACACACGAGACACAGCCTTTCCAATCTTCCCTTCCCCCATCCACCGTACAACACAGCTGTGTCACAACTATACATTCTCACCATTAGGTGGCATCCATGCTCTCTTTACCCAGCAGGGGGAAAAGATGAATGCATTATGACAGTAACGTTTTAGAGGACTCAAATCGACTCTAGTCCATGGTGCAGAATTCATGTTTGCTGCCCAGACGGAGTTCACATGTGAAATTCTCTGCTGCCATTTGCATGTGCAGCCTCTGAACTGAGCTTTGCTGCTCGCCTAACCTTGTGCGCCCTTCTTTCTGTATGCACTTGTGCATGTGTGCGCCTTGTATATACATGCATTTGCATGTGAAATGTCGAGGGCGAGAAAGCGTATGAAAAGCACAGAGAAGCGGGGTTGGTGGTGGTGGTGGTGGGGGCAAAGGGACAGAGCTCCATACACAGAAACAACACACACTCATTGTGTATTTGTGGACGAAGTGGCCAGTGTTCATTCATCTTTAATTTTTTTTCAGCTTTAGGCATTGGATCATTACAGTAATAATATGAATAAACTAAAAGAGGAGGAAGAAAAAAAAGGAAGACAGGACAGACAAGGACAGGCAGGAGGAAAGAAAAAAATTACAGAAAGGTTGACAGAAAGAGGAGGGCATGAAATAAGAACGTGTCAAGCTAAGGAGAGACAAGCTCGACAAGTTAAAAGAAGAATATGAGAGGGCTCAGTGCAACAGTGGCAGCTGAAAGAAGGAGAGCAAAGGAGAAAGAAAGGAACAAGGGATCTTAGTTGGAAGGTCACAAAGGAATAAGATGACAGACAGCAGAGGAGAGGAGAGGAGAGGAGAGGAGAGGAGAGGAGAGGAGAGGAGAGGAGAGGAGAGGAGAGGAGAGGAGAGGAGAGTAAATGGTGAAACAAAAGTAACAGGGAGAGAAATTAGGGAAATTAAACCCAAACAGAAAAAGAGAAACTACACAGCATAAAGAGCCAACATCTGCAGGAAAACAATAACAACAAATACAAGTCAACAACATGTGACCGATGATGCAGTGTGCCTCTGGACCAATCAGTTAAAAATGTGCTCACTTGTTTAGAACAGTAATTGCACACCCCATGCATTAGCCCCTTTGGGCTAATCAGTGCAATTCTGAAAATGTTATAACCAAGTGATGAGATGCATCATTCGCCCCCAAGTTTTGCCCAAGTCAGACAAAAATCAGAGCTTCACAACAGAATGAGGGCTACATATATCTCAATGAAGCGGCCTTTCAACAAAAATCAGACAGCAGCTTATCAGTGGCACCCACTGCTAATATTACAGAGGTGGTGATGTGATGTTCCTCAGTCAAAATGAAGGGTGTCTGCAAAATGTGCCCAAGGGAGTTTAGAAATTCCCATCAAAAACTTGAAAATAAGTGGAGGAGATGGCTAAAAATATTATAAACTGAAATATGTACACAGTGTGCCACAACAATTTGATTTCAGTTCAATTCAGGTTTATTTATATCATGCCAAATCACAACAAAAGTTGCCTCGCAGCCTTTATACTGTATGCTAAACAACTTACAGTATTCTGGAGAAAACCCCAACAACGAAATGACCCCCTATGAGCAAGCGCTTTGCAACCATGGGAAGGAAAACTCCCTTTTAACAGGAAGAAGCCTAGGGCAGAACCAGACTCAGGGAGGGGCAGAGGGGGTGAGGGGGAAGAGAAAAGAAAAAAGAGAGCATAGGGAGACAGGAGAAAACAGACTAATGGAGAGAAAAGACAAAAAAATAATGGCATGCGGCAGTGATACACAGACATATGGGGAGTGAAAAAAGGTGAACGGAGAAGTGCATCAAGAGTATCACAGTGCATCACGCGAAGTCCTGCAGCAGCCCGAGCCTATAGCAGCATAACTAAGGGATGGCTGAGGGTCACCTGATCCAGCCCTCACTACAAACTTTCTCAAAAAGTAACGTTTTTACTCTAATAAACAGAAAATGGTGAGATATCTGCTCTGGTAGTTCATGTGTCTTTTTCTAACATGACAGTAGCCTGTGTTATCTTTCAGCAGCAAAAACATTTAGTCAGCATACAGTAGATACCACAGTCACAATTACACAATGCGGTAGTAACAGTGAGCAAGAGTGTATCATTCACAATTTGGCAATATGTGTTCTGCTTTATAAGCAAAACTCTGAAAGTCCACAAGACAAACAGAAGAAACAATGTTTTTCTCATACCACAGGATAAATGAGGTAAACATTCAACTGCTTTTCTTTAACATACACAACATCAAACTGAATGAATGACTGCTGGTCAAATAACACCCCACATTTAAATATGTGACATATGGTTATGGAAATAATTACTGGCCATTTTTTTTTTAGACAAAGCAATTCATTACCCTATCAAGAAAATACTCCACATATTAATTAATCACAAAAACAATTATCAATTGCTGCCTTCAGTGTTAACCAGTCAAATTAAAACCTCTATCATCAAGGCTATGGAGTCTTGCTGTGTCAACTCTGTCTTGCTATTTTATTTTGTGAGGCTGTCACAGATTGTCACAGATTTTTGTGGTTATTATTGACAATAACTTTATTGCTGATGATCATATTTAGCCCAAAGCACAGCTGAGCTCTCATATGGCTTTATAGAACCTGTAACATGGCTTCCAACCTTTAAGTGTGATTTGCTACACTATTCCATAGTCTTCCAACATGCTATCAAGGTATTCCATACTTTTCCTAAAGCTCGTACTATCTGACATGACTTGCATGGTTTGTGCATTTCTAATTTCAGCTGGCAAAAAACCAACAAAAAACTACACATATCTGGCACCTTGACGGATTCTAGAGTTCCACTTTTAACTTGGCATATAGTACAGCTTTGACTTTGTGCACTGTAAATATAATCCATGTTCCCGCAACGCTCTGAATAAATGGACAAATACCTCGTGTAAGGAGGACAAGAAAAAAGAGAAGACACTCACAAAATTTCTACTTCTCTAGTTTTCAAGACGCAGCATGAAATGTTGCCCGGGAGCTGCTTCAATCCAAAGATATCAGAATCAGCTTTAATAATAAAACAATCCTAGTCACATGCTCAACTGAGTGAAAGAACGGCCTCAGGAGGCCGTATGATGTCTCACCTCGGAGGTCCTCTCCAATGCCCAGAGCCAAGCCATCTTTGGTCCACTGAACAATGCCAGAGTAGTTGAATACAACACAGGACAGGATCACCCTCTGGCCCCGCACCACCGACTGGTCTGCCGGCTCCTGAGAGAATCTCGCTGTCCACACTGGTGGTTGAAAAAGGGGGGGGAGGAGAGGGATAAGTTATGGAATTATAAGATATTTTTATGTGTTCACTGTGAAGAGAGGCTACTGTAAAATCACTTACAAAAACAGATAGAGCATGTTAGTGTATCGGTCTATACTTTTTATGGTTAATTGATTAAAACTTTATTCTCCCTGCAGCAATGGAAAGCCATAATTACCACATTTGATCACACAGTGGCTTGTGGCCATTAACTGAGGGTGCAGAGGAGCAAAGAACAGCATGGTAAGACAGGGGCGTCAGAAAAGAGCAAATCAGAGCAGAATTAGAGAAGAAGAAAGAGAAAGAATGAAGTGGAAGAGGCAGTCGACGCTCACTCAGGAGAGGCGATCAAACAGACAACTTCAGCCATAGGGTGTCTCACGCCCCCTTTTCTTCTCACTCCTGACTTTTATTTCTTCAAAACTCTCCGGTCCTCCCTCTCATTTCCCTCTGTTTCTCCCTTCTTCATTCCTGCCTATGAGTCATCTCCCAGGCTTCCACTCCCCAACCAAAACTACAGTGGCTGTCATTGTCTACTACACTCTCTCACTCCAGTCTGTAGCCCACTACCACAGTGCTGCAATGGCCCACCGACCCCAAAATATGAGGGAAACACATGAAAATAAAACCCTTCTGCCACTGCTTCATGCAGTATGATGGCAAGTTGTAATTAGGCTTCCCTTGAAGACATGGTGCACATACGATACACAAGAGGCAATCGCTGCAAGATTTACTTCAAATCTTCAGTCTTTCCATTCTGTCTATCGCTTCCATTTTTTCCTCTCTCCCACTTTGTTATTTCGAAGAATCTCATACTGTAGATCATTAACCCACTGCTGCATTGTACACACCCCCAACCCCCACATTCCCCCCTCCTTTTCCTCTGCCATTGCCTCGCTTCTTCTGTTCTCTGTCTTCTTGTAATGTTGTATGTCCTTTACCCAAATTGCTTTGTTTCACTCCCTGTTTTTGGTCTATATGTATGCATCCCCACTCGCCTCCTTCACTTTGTACATCTATAATTCTGTCTATAACTGTCCTTTTGCCTGTGCTGATTTTCCTCCACTGCTCCTTTCCTACAATATGTACATACCTCTCTCTTTCTATATGCATACATGACGCCGTATATATCCTTTTACCCACAATGCTTTCTATTTCTGTGTTCCTCCTCCTTTGCTGGTTGGAAGGGGGTTTGAGGCGGACTGTCACAACTCATTTATCACATTAAATATCAGCCCTCTAGCACTTTCTCTCTCCCTCTTTCTCATCCCCACATTCACCCTTCTCTCTCTTCGCTTACTTTTCCCCTCACTCCTTTTTCTTCACCTCCTACCATTTCCATCTCTCCTTCTCACTTGTCCACTCCACTTTTTTCTCACTTGTTTTACCCTTCTGTTTTCCTTACACTCTCTTTCTCTCTCATTCCCTCACACTTCTCTCTTTGAGCCCTCCAGCGCTTTTCCAAAGGTTCCCATCTCTCTCACTTTTTTTAACAACTGCCATATGCCTCCGCACCCCACCTCCTGCCTCCCCATCATGACCCTCAGTGCCCATCTCTCGCATTCCCCATCCCTCTCATAAACACAGACATGCACTCTCTCCCTATCATGTCATATTTGGTGTGATCTGCAGAAGTACAATATGCCTGATAATACAAAAGAACCCAGTCATGCAAAAAGATTTCCGTACCAATCACAACAATGGCTCCTGACAGTGCAGCGCATTAATATTCTGAAGATAAAGGAGGTGTGCGAGGATACACGGTGAAAAGGGAATCGGATGCAGATGGAGCTTTGCAGCATGCATACCGAAAATAATTCAGTGTGTTACCCCCAAAAACCATATATTCTAGTCCTTAATTTGCTCTCTGAGGAATACCCGAAAGAACTAGATCAATAAATTAAGATAAAGAAGATGACATAGCAAAAATGAGTGGCCACGAGAAGCTGGCATTAAAATGTTCTTGGTTAAAAGCTTTTAACTAAGAACACTGAAAACTCATCGCTCACTAGTGAGCAAGCACATCAGTTCAAAGCCACATGATTCTTCTAAAGGGTGCTCAACACAGGCTTGACTGAGGGTGTTGAAGTAAATAAGGAAGTTCCAATTCAAAGCCTAGTTGGAAGAAAACTTATGTTAGATACTCCCATGCACCCAATCCCAGATTAACGTTCCTTTGAGCTCTGTTTGTTTCCTGCTAATTCTGAAATTTAGTATTGTATTTGTACATTTATTAGCACTAACAAGCAGGTATCTATGTCTTTACATTGCAGCCATCAAGGCTTCAGACGAAGATTGCAAAAATCAGACGGTGATGTCACAGTGGCTAGGTCCATCTCTTATATACAGTATGTTGCTGAAACACACAAAAATGCCACATTAAGTAATAACTCTCTGTGGGATTATCATTATGAACAACCCCTTTCATTTCCATTGCAAATAAAGAAATACTGATTGTAGCGCGATTGTCGGTGTGGGATGGCTCCCTTTGCATGAGATAAATCAAAGGAGTGGCTGGAATCAGTTTCTCACAAGCCATTTCTAATGACATGTTACAGTATGTAAAGATCCATTGTGCTGTTAATGTAAGTAAGGCATTAATGCAGAGGTGATTAAGGGAGAAAGGGAATAATTATCATTGGATATTATCTGCCATTACAAAAAAGATAACTGTAGGTGGTAGATTTTCAATGGTAGATTTGCTCTTTAATTTCCTGCATGCACCCCATTTTAAATGAAAGTTGCCGTTTTCTAAAGCTAATTACTGGGATGTGAAGCGTGGATTTATAGCATCTTAAAAAAGCTTGACAAGCCTTTCTCAGTTATACATGGTGTAAAGAGAGTTTATCTGGGTTTAAACTACCCCGCAACCTCGACAGTAGCCTGAGGGCAAGTAAATCCTTTCTTCCACCATCTCTGCTGTGCTAGCTGAAGGTATTCCCTCAGTAAACCAAAAACATAATCCAAAGTGAATACTCCTGAGTGGAGGCTACACAATCTGCAGAGAAAACACCCATGCAAAGGCTGAGGACTGAAAACACTGACTCATTTAAACATGTGCTCGTCGCCTTCTGATTTCCATATTACACAGTTACCACTTGTCAACATGAGTGTATGTGCTTGTGTCTGTGTGTTTAAAGAAGGAAATCTACAAGCGGAGAGTACTCAGAGTGAAGGAAAGATAGGAGAGTGTATGCAAGGGAGCTTGTATTCTCTCATTATGTGGGTTATGCTGCAGTGACAAATTTAGAGTGTGTCCTGATTTCCTTGAGTCACCGATCCCCAAGACGCCACCGGGAGACTCCGAGCACCCTGTCCACACACAGACTACGGTCACAAAGGGATGCGACCACATGCTCATGTCACACACACACACGCACAAACAGGCTGCAAAGATGACCTAACCTTCACCGCATGGCTAACCATTTCCTGTCAACACACACATAAACACAACCACTCTAAACCCCAAACATATAATTGACACACAGAGTCGGTTTC
Source organism: Archocentrus centrarchus (assembly GCF_007364275.1). Classification (NCBI taxonomy): domain Eukaryota; kingdom Metazoa; phylum Chordata; class Actinopteri; order Cichliformes; family Cichlidae; genus Archocentrus; species Archocentrus centrarchus. The sequence continues at coordinate 2,389,261 of NW_022060145.1, forward strand.
CTGAACATGGATCACACCACAGCTTGGCGTAAACCGTCAAGTCAGCGGCGCATCTTCATCTCCACTGGGAATGGGTTTCAGCTTGGTCTAGGATTAAACACAGCCCTAGTCAAAGTTTGGTAAGGGATTAGGATTAATCTGGGGCTGGGGACAACAGCTCCTTGCAGACACTGAGACACCAACCTCTGCTTGTCAAAGCACAGACAAAGCCAAAGGCGAGCGCACGCTGCCTTGCCGGGTGACTCACCAAAAGCATGGCCACAAGCCGCCATAGTGTGAATTACCACAGCAGTTTAGCCTGAGAGCACCTCTCGCACCATGCAGTGGTGTTTTAATAGCAAGGTAATGAACCGCCAATTTGAAAATCACTAAAAGGTTTTATGCGTGCAAAGATGTTTAGGACTATTTTTAGCAAGTGTGCTGCTTATACGTACTCCCTCTTAAATTGCCACACACTCTGCTGTTAGGCGGCGACTGTCAAAACTTGTTTTCACGTTTTAAATACATGTTTGCCTCACCTCAGTGGGACATGAGACAAAGCTGGAAGTGATGCCACGCAATACATAGCTCTGGCAAAAGCTTCACTGGTGGCATTCAGTCTCACTGAATTAGATGCTATTAAATAAAATGCCATTTGTATGGATTGTTATGCATCGATCTAATTATCTTTGTGTCTAGCCCCCTCCCCGTACCCCTCCAACAAAGTCCCCCTGCCTTCCTCTCCCTCGCTCCTTTCCAGCCAATCCAAGCTTCGGCTGGATCACCGACTTGCATCACCATAGCAACAGCTGACGTGTAAAGTAACTGCCCAAAAAAAAAGTTTTCTGTACAACTGCGTCTGTGAGCGTACCCGCGTATGTGCATCTGTGTGTCTGATGAAACCCTCCCTTGTGCTCGGTACACCCATTTTCTTAAAAAAAAAAACCTTTTTTCAATGACCTCATCCTCCCTCCACCTATTCAATTAATAGTCAGACGGCTACACTGGCCTCTCATTATTTCTCTCTTTCGGCTCTCACTCCCTCTCTCTTCACTGTTAATCAATCCCCTCCAAATTGATTCTGTTATCTCTCTAATTCCATATCGCCGCTGTGTGTGGCCGATGTGTTGGTGTTATGGAGGGGCTGCTGAAAATGAGATGCAGGAACAGGAGAACAAAGAGACGGCGAGGTCCACAGACGCTGAGCTGTGAAGTGTGATGGAGGATGACATCATTGTTTCAGTACAAAGTTGCAGCCATAGGAGTCGCACTGACTCGCCCTCTCACTATTTGCTGTAAATGACATACATGTAGCTGTTGGTCTGTCAGTCTATACATGCTCTGTGTGTTCATATTTAAGTCCCAAACCTACTAAACACAGAAGCTGTTGGTTCTTTGTTCCTGAAAAGCTGGATTGGGGATACGACGATTTAATGCCATACAGCACTATGCATTAGAGATGTATACATACACAAACTATGTAGCCTATATACAGTTTTGTATATACTTCATACCTGATAAATAGCAACAATTATTAATTAAATTAAACAAATATACTTATTATATTTTCTTTTAATTTTCTCTACGTTAAGTCAAATAGATGTCTGAAAATTGTGACATCAGAATCCCATCCCCAAGCCTATGGTGGCATCTTTGAAATTACTTGTTTTTGTTTTTGTATTTCAATCAACAACAGGGAAGCACCTGTTGTGTATTTTTGGACCAGCACCAATGTTTGCAATACCAGTGTTTTTATTTATTTTGTTTTGTTATTACCTATCCCACCCATCCCCACCTAATCTTGTGCCTCTGAAATATAATAACTGTTTTTAAGTCCTCCCTGTGACAGACTGGCAACCTGTACAGGGTGTACCCTGCCTCTCTCCCTATGACAGCTGGAATAGGCTCCAGCCTCCCTGTGACCCTGGAATTGGATAAGTGGAAGAAGATGGATGGATGGATGGATGGATGGATGGATGGATGGATGGATGGATGGATGGATGGGTTTTTTTTAAGTCTTTTTTTTGGGGTTCTTCATCAACCCTTTTTTCAAAGGTTTTGCTAACACAAAATGTATGTGATCCAGCAGATAAACATCTCGTAGTCTAAAGCACTTTGAGTCATCAGTAAGCCAACAATATTGCTATATAAATGCTGGTCTATTCCATTTCTACATTTCCAGTGAAGGGGTATATACACCAAAGCATTTTTTTTGCGAGCTTCAGCTCTTCTGAAAATGCCCAACTAGCGAGAGCTTTGGAGGCACATTCATGGAAGTAATGTATCCCAAGTACCTGACTCGGGCTGACTGCTGCTTACCTAGAAGACCCATGGCAATCCAAACATTGTTTCTCATATGAATCTTTGATGCTTGCATGGATACTCAGAGAGCAGTTGTATTAACATTTCCTCCAGTGTTATTCAGCTCTGTTACAAATAGGATGCAACGTTTGGTTGGTATAAAATTTGTCCCGCCCTCCTCCACTGTGATTGGACACCTGGGAAACAAGTGAGTCACAAGCCAAGTGTTCTATCCAAAAGTGAATATTTTTTCCTCGACCCGACAAAAGATATTCAGCTCACAGTGCTGAGCGCAAAAGAGGCTCAGATTTTTTTCTACTAATGGAAACGGTATACTAGCGGTCTGCTTTCATGAAAACTCAACTTCAAGTGGAATGCCGGAAATTGCTGATTAGCACCATAAACTGAGGCCTCGGTTCTTTTTTGTTGAGCTGAGCTAGATACTCTGACATCACCAATATGACTAGCGTATGCAGTGTTGTGGAGACCTGGCACTGTATGGCGGATGTTAAGTACCATGGAACAGAACACCAGTTGCACAGGCACCAGTGTGGCATTTCACACACACACCTATCTGCAGTCACCTGTTGTGGGATTAATATTGTCAGATTGGCAAATTTGGCAAAAACATATCACCCAAACCTAGTACAAAAATCTGATTCAGTCTACCATCAATCCAAACCCTGATGGTTAGGCAGATGAATGCCGTCATTTTTGCATTTTTGCCTGACAAAAGTCAAGTCAAGTCAAAGTTTATTACTATAGCCCATTTTTAACAACCTCTGTTGACCAAAGTGCTGTACAGGCATTTTGGGGTTGTTTAAAAACAATTAAAACAACCCTTCCCTTCCACTATCAATTCATGTAAATTAATTGAAAAAAAATTAATTTGATGACAAATCAGCCAAACCTTTTTTAGCACTAACTCAAGTGTCTGGCTGTGGGAACTCTACCACCTGTGCCTGCCTTCTTTCAACAACATGGCCGCCTGGCAGGATGGCCATAATAACTGATCACCATGGTGACGGCGCTATAGGAACAAGCAAGTCACATAGATGGAGAGAGAGGCAGCGAGTGAAAGGAGGCGACCCGCGGCGCCTGCTGACACCATGTCAGTCAAACACAAAGGTGGGGACGGAGCACAGGGAAGATTAGGGCAGAGGGGAGAAAAAACAGAAAGACTCAGGGACTCCTTCCTTTGTTTGCCGCATTGTCTGCCTGCTCACTCCTTTCCTCTGTCATCTTACCTAGCCGTCCTCCCCCTTACGTGCAGTTAGCGACCCCTCTCTTTCTTCCTCTCTTTTGTGGTCATGCCCCGTGCTCATTCCCTATTCACTTTCTTTTGTCTGGCAGGCATCTTACTTAGAAATTATTACTCCTTCTCCCCTCCACCTTCCACCTTGTTCCCGTCTTGGTCTGAGTTTCTATCCTCACACACATCTCTTTCTTCTTCTGGAAGCAGGTTTATTTGGAAATAGCAGTGAGGGAAAATTATTCCTCAGGCTTTGTTTGCCCATTTTGCTACAACTGTGTGCACGTGCTCCTGCGAAGGTGTGCACAGTGATTTTCTTTGAATGTTTGCGCAGGCAAAGTGTGTGCCACCCTTCCATTCTCCGGGGCTCCTCTCATACATTTCACATCTGAAGAGCTTTATTTGTACCAAACCTCTGTTACAGACATTGTTACCATGGCTACAGCCCAGTGAGGACCACTGACACAATGATAGACACAGTGGCCATGGCAACCCCATGATCACTGGTGGGTAATATGATAATTCACGGATGAGGCTTCTGACACATTACGGCCACATGAATATGCTCAATCGCTGGAAAGCCGGCCTGTCGCTGGTAATCCACGAGCCTTTGTGCGGCCAGCGTGCCGAGCGACTGACAAAAGATACTCTGCTGTAACCAAGGGTGAGCAGAACTAACAATAGCTGTCCTCTGGATAAGCTGGAACAAGAGGATACATACATATCAAGCTGCTATTCTGCAGAAATGCACTGTGCAGCTTGCAGCACATGGGTCGCCACTGGCACAATCAATATCATAATGAACTTATGATTCCCAGCAGTATATCCCCATTGACTATGGTTAGCAACCCCATTCCTAAAGCCACACTGCCTCCAAAAACCTTCATGATTGAGCAGGCAAGCTTTCAGCAGGTCCCTCAATCCACTGCATGTTACACTATGGTGCAGAGACAGAATCCAGCAACACTATTTTACAAGCAGCATCCCATCGATAACTCACCCCTTCCAAGGTCTGCTTTAATTCAATCCAGAGCAATCTAATTTTATTGGTATGTACTGTAGCCTCTTGCAATGTCATCTGTCAGTAAAACCATCTCATAAAAGCTGGGGGCCTTGACCTGCTAGAGTGTAGTAATATTCATACCCCCCCCCCCCCCCCCACACACACACACACACACACGCACCAATATCACCTCCAGTGCTTTTTGTCTCTTTGAGAAGAAAGCATCTTTGTTAACAGCTGATACCAAAAAAGGCTAGAAAGCATGGAATGAGGACAATAAGAAATACAGACAAAAATACTTTCACAATAGCAAAAATCAGATTTTTTTAAGTGATTGGTCGATATTGTAGCTTACTACATGGGCCAAAAGTAAGCCCATATTTGTGTTAGGCAACATGTTGCAACACAGACAGAACTCAAAAACTTGTGAAATAAACTTAAATTAAAAAAAAAAAAACTCTTGCCCCACCAAAAAAAAAAAAAATTGGTGGCCAGCTCAGCCGATAGCAATATGTTCATCCAAATTCTTGTCTAAATATGTGTGCAGCTGCAGTTTACATGTTGATTACTCACCTAGTCAGATTTTCAAAGTGACAAGCACTGAATCAGTAAAATAAAATGTCAAATATAATGCAAAAGCATCCAAAAGCCATTGCTGGTTTGTCTATTTTTTTTTTTGTCAACAGGTATATTCCCCTTGCTGTAATCCACTTGTATTTTTGGTCAGAGAATCAGAGAAAATGATTTAATGACACAGTGACATTTTATACAGTAGTGTGTTTCACCTTTTTTCCAAGAGTTTGGGAAAGACCCTTTCCAATTTTATCATGTTATCAGTTGTGAAAGAACTTGACTGGTCTGCACAGAACCCTTCACTCAGCTGTAGCCGCTACCTTTGGGATAAACTGGAAGATCGCCTAACGTCAGTTGATCCCAACCTTGGGATCAAATCGCGAAAAGTCTTGTGGAAAGATTTCCCTAAAGGACGGGAGTTATACTATGTTATTGTTCAAGGTCCACATACTTTTGGCTGTACTGTGTATCTTCCCATCAACTTGTGATGACTTGCCAAAATGTAAATTGGGTTAATCTGCTTCTAAGAACGTGGGTACACTGGGTTATGGTAAATTTAGCCTTGAGGGTATAGCATTAAGTTGGCAGTTGCAGTCTGACAAAATAATGCATGTGCAGAACATTGTTTTAAGGACTGGACTCCAAAGCCATTGATGATTATTATAACTAATAGAAGGCTCGCTCATTATTTGCAGTCCGCAACAATTTAGCCTGCAGGCTGTTATATTCCATGACAAGAGGACAGTGAGCGTCGCGGTGCTGTGGTAACCGATTTAGTTAGACGGCTGACCCTAATGCTGTTATCATAAAGGAAAGATGGATGGAACGAGTCAAATCTCTCTGTCTCGCTCTCTCTCTCTCAGCCCCTGTCCCTGCTGAGGAGCAGAAACTGGGAGAGCAGAGAAATGAAGTGACATCATCAGCGTCAGCCACATTCCTGCAGAGGGAGGGGGCGAGGAGGAGGAGGAGGAGGGGGAAAGAGGGAAGAAGAGGAGGAGGAGGAGGCGAATGTCCCAAAACTTTTGAGGTTACAGGACCCACCTCCACCACCCCCCCCCTCCCCGACACCCAACAATACAGACATACTAACACACTCTCTCTTGCTCTATATGTGTGCCTGTGTATGCACATGTTTTCTAGCATACATTGCTATGTGTGATAAAGTACATGGGCTCCTCTTCCTCATCATGTGCTCCCTGTTTTAATTCATGTGCTTCTCCTCCTGTCCCCTCCCCCACTGCCTCCCCCGACTCATATACTCTTCCCCGCCGCTGCCCCCCCCCCGTCTCTTTCTCTCTCCACCGACCAGAGGAATGCAAGAACCACATCTGGAACTTATTAGAGAGCAAGAGAGAGAAAGGGGTAGATGGAAAGAGAAGAAGTAATGGTGGTGGTGGTGGAGGTGGGGAGGGGAGGGGAGGGGAGGGGAGTCAAACAGAAAAAAACAAAGTCCAGGAGGGGACAGATTAAGAGAAAGAATGAACTTTGGTAAGCAGAAAAGGGATCACGCTGGGATAGAAAGTCAAAGAAGAGCAAAAAGAAAGTTAACAGCGACACCAACTAATGGCAATTAACCTCAGCAGGGACAGAGCAGGGGAAGCGCTCGGCTGGCACCTCAGATGTGGGTTCAATCACTCGTGATTCCAGCGCAAATGTAGCCTTTGAACCAGATTCGACCATATTCTGTGTGAATGAGCAGCTTCACTGTCCCCACTGAGGGAGCAGTCAAGCCTGAGTAATAGTCCCATTCTCTATGCCGCTGGCCTCCCAACCACTCCTCCTCCTTCGTCCTCGTCCCTCTCTCCTCACTCCTGGCTTGCTTTTCTTTTCATCCGCCACAACCTCGTCCCACACTACAATACTGCCCCCACCACCCACCCACCTCTAAAACAAACAAAAAAAAAAGTGTAATCACTCTTGATCCTGCTTCACCCACCTGCCCACGGGGACGACCCCCTCTTTGTCCCCCTTCTTGTCTTCCACAAGCTTTTTTGGGTTTTTTTTTTTTTTTTTTTGGTGTAACCCCTCCATCACTCCAAATTGTTTCTCGCTACAGAATGTGGCTGTGCAGTTTTGGAAAATAACAAGGCCAATAGACTCAGTCAGATGTGATAAAGTGTTCCTCTCTTGCTTGGGGGACTCTGCATAAAGAAACATTTTTAAGGGGAAGTTTTTTTTTTTCTTTTTTCTTTTTATAACTTGTATGCCGCCGGCCTGTCAAACACAATCAGATTATGAGGCCTTTAAATCCTGGGGCTTCACTTGAAGAACATGTACGTGTATAGTTGCTGAGGATGCTCACAGGAAACGTGCCCACTTTTGACTGACTTCATCTCGAACCACAAGTTTGACAGCGAATTATCCAACTAAATACTTCTGTGAGGTTTTTACTGGATCATCCGAAAGCAGGCGAGCGTGTTTCTTCTCCCAAGCACCACTTGAAAAAACATAATAGGACACTCGTGTCCAGAGGAATGCCCTTAAACAAACATATCAACTGAGAGAAGCAATCAACATGTCACACATTGACAAACACCCGCAGGGACAAAGATGCCAAGAATTTCTTGATTGAATGGAACCCAATGGGGAACAACAGGCATACGTGTACATTATATTACAGCTGGTTCAGTGATTGCTTTCAGTGGCTAATGTCAATTAGAGATGCTTTTTTGGTAAATAGGCTTCATTGGAATCGCATAAAAACCATGACCTCAATTCGCATATTAACGGTAGGATGCAGCAGAGCTATAGCGCTGCTCACTGGGATCAAAATTAAAAACAGACTTCTGCCTCGCTACATACAGTCTGTCACTCCGGATCTACACTCTGAGCCAGAAAGGGTTCAGTATAGGACTGCAAAAACGGTTTGTTAGCCTGGCAGTGAGTTCTCAAAAGCATCATACCGCTATAAATAGTTGTGTAAGTGGTAATCCACTTGGAGGACAAGTTTCTGTAGGTGGCACTTCTATTCTTCATCAGTTGCTAGTACTGCTTATTTTTTTTTAATCTCTCATAGCCATTATCTGAATAGAAACAAATTCATGCCTGAATCAGAGATGGAAAAATCTATGAATTTATTCAAAAGGAAATGCCTATTACTGGCAAGAATGTATGTAATACTGTAAATCAGCAGTTTTAACAGAGTGTTTTAGTACCACACTGGATTCTTTATGAGCCTTTCCTAATTCTTCATTTTTATTTGAGCTATTACAGCCCACTTTGAGTCATTAACATATAGTAGTTGAACCGCGGCTTCTCTGATCAAACAACCCCTGAGGAACCCTTCTTTCTCTTGGTGTAAAACCCCCTCTGAATGTGTCTGACTCTTCCAACATGTGAATATTTTCTTAGCTGAGGACAACACAGGAATCCGTCTGAGGTCTATGATTCACAGCCCGGCTGTGTGATTCAGGGCTGAAGAGTACAGTACGGGTAGCAGATGCAGCAGCAGCAGCAGCTCATGGCCTGGATGTGCACAAAAGGACAGAGGCTGACAAATGGTACACCTGCACTGGAGCCTTTGTCCGAGTCAGCATTTCAGGCCCAGGGTCTGGCTGTAGGTGCAGTGCCGCAAGTCCAGCCTCAGGGCTTGAACGCTCATTAGTAAGTTAAAGGAGTGAGTTTGCAATGATTGATTATGCAGTAACATTTAACAGCAGCATTAATGGCAGTGCTTGCTTAGGACTTATTACTAGACTGGTATGTGGATACAAAGCTGGGATAATGAATCAATCACTCCTGCTGCTAGTACAGACAAACTGATGTGGGCCTTGCTTGCATTGACTTTAAATACCTCAGAACATTCTGATATATTCCAAAGCTTTAATTAGCTGCTCCACTAACAACCATCCAATCATTAACACTAGTAGGCAATTATATGTGTGCAAATTGCAGGCTATGAAATACTGTTTTACTCATCTAATGAAAAGATAAGAGTCTAGGATCAAAAGCAAAAAAAAAAAAATCCTCCCAAACCAAACCAAAAGCAACTGTTATCTCTTTTGAGGTGATATCAGTTCCAGCTCTTTCTGGATTATGTCAGCTCTTCTTCTGTTTTTGTAGCCCAATGCCAAAAAATCTCAGGGCAAAATTTGAGACCTTAGAAAGACAGCCTCATGTACGCTCCTACTAATCACGTCTCAGGGAAAGCCTTTAGAGAGCAGATATGTCTGTGTTTGAGAGAGCAACATGGAGTAATAATGGATTATACAGTTGTAACAGACAATGGGATGCAGGGCTTCACACATGTAAAACAGGCAAGTGTGTCTCATGCACATTCAGTCATGTGGACTGAATGGTTCATGAGGGGATAAATGGGAACGACATGTGACAGTAGCAAGGGGTCAGGATGGAGGGGAGGGGGATCGGTTGTGGTGTTGCAATGGTTAGCAAAATATGTCGATGAAGCGGAACCTGCTCCTTACTACATGAAGATTCTTGCGTGCTTATGTGAACCCTCATCAACACTCACTGGGTGGATGCTGAGCAGAAGCAAAAAAAAAACCAAAAAAAAAACAAGTGTGATACAAAGCCTGGCAGACATGGTGACATCATCCTTTTCTATACCTTCCCTTCCTCCAAACACGCCCCCTACCTATGATGAAGTGGTCGCCTGGCCGGCCAGCAGCCAGCTATGCATACTCCCCGTTATCCAAGATAGACAATGATGGGGGGGTATGGAAGGTTTGCTGAGGCTGTGTGATCACAAAGACACACAGATATGCCTCAATCAAACAGGTAGCTCAGAGAAATTATCCTCTCCTCATCCTCCTTCAGCCTCCTGTTTCCTAGCAACTCGGCTACAGCTGTGATTATCATAAGCCAATAGCCTACCTGGCACCCCACAGGTACTGGGAGGTGGGGGAGTGGGGAGGTGGGGGGCGTCGGTGGCAGATGCAGAGCTGCTGCTGCTTAAATGCACAAAGGATGCCAAAGTAGAGGGTGAAAATGGATCAGGCGCACAGGTAGAGCAGGAGAGAGGTGTGTAAGAGAGAGATGGGGAGAGAAGGCTGCCTTTCACTACAGAGGATCACTACGGGAGATGGTAGCAGAGCTCTCATTGACGGTCAAGCCATTCAGAGGCGATAGCAGCGTGGAAGTGCTGCTGGCATGTAGAGCAGCGCTGGTCAATCACTGTCATTCCCGTCACGTCCTCAGCGCCTCACCACAACCCGTCTGAATAACGGCGCTGGGAGTTTGTCATACGCAAAAGGTCATTTAGGCCGGTGAACGCGCGGCACCAGTCACGTTCAAGTTAGATGCACGCACGCACACAGTCGACCCTGTGTTTGCACGCCAGAGGCGCGCGACAATAATCCTTAAAAAAAAAAAAAGAAAAAGTGGCGATCCCTTGCTGCGGTGCGGGCACGCAGTCACACTCGCGCGTGCTCCGCGTGCTCATACGCAGCTACACGTGCACGCACACAAGGTGATCTATTGCTGCGGTTCATCTAGGAATTAAATCATTTCATACCCCTCTTTATTTTCTCCACACACACACGCAATGAAAACTAACGAGAGGCTCAGTGTGTTTTAAGCCTCCGTTGATGTACACAATATATTAGTTATTCAACCTTCAAAAGAGAGTAAATGCAGTCTTACCAGTTTGAAAACTCAGCACCAAACTCAGGAGCAGCAGCCTCTGCATGGTTCAGCCGACCAATAAGTCCGTTATTGGCTCAAACCTCCGTGCGGACAGCATCAAAAAGCGGGAGTTTACAGACTTTAACGATAATTATACAAGGAACAATAATCCTCCGGCGTTGTCCCTCCTCGTCTGCCCCCTTACTAGGCTTGAACTAGCTTGGGTTTTACAACATTTCACTGCTTTTTTTCTTTACCGCTCTCCTCCGCTGTTCAGCGACAGTCCGTTTTCTACTACACTCCGGGGGCGTTAAGCGAGCGGCGATGGCATGCTACACTTCCGGTAGGAGCCTTCAAAAATAAAACAAAACTCGACGAAGCCGGTTTTAAGTAGGGAACTTGCTTCCTAAACATTTGACTCAGAAGCACTATAGGAATGATCAGAAAAGCCAGCTGTCCTCATTGAAACATTTGCATGCTTGTTAGGGTTTCTGTAAGTTTACTTTTTAAAATTTGTATTACTTTTAGTTTTTAGGAAATTCTGACTAAATTTGAAAGCTCATTTCAAATAATAGACCTGTAAAAACATTTTTAAAAAACTCAAATGTGCTCATCTTAACGATTTCTGAAAAATAAAACAAGCTAAAATAAAATACAATAAAAATAAAAGTTTACCCAGCGTGACCACGCGCTATTTCCGGTGTTGTCGTAACCGTAATCTGTCCGACTTGACGTCATATTCTCATTAGCGGCACATTCCTCTCTCTATCACGTCAGCAGCGCAACGTACTGCCCCCTTTCCTCTCCCTCTGGATCTTTAACAGGCCAACACCGTTAAAAAAATAAATAAATAAACCAGCTTAGAGAGGCATAATCATTTTGACACATTTGCTGTAGCCGGAACTGCTTGTTTTCTGCTGCTTACTGTGTGGCATTAGGTAATGACATAAGGTGTAACTCTAAAATTATGAATATCTACACATAAAGGTCAAGCTGAGGTCAGCTGTTTGAACAGACAGTTATCACACTAGTCTGAATACAGACGGCTTGGATTAATAAACTGATGTTATAGCCAAATTCCATAACACTGAAATCTGTAGGCTGTAGCCTGGATCGTGCATTATGCGTTTTGCTATGAGCAAAAGAAAAGCACTCTGCAGTTAAAATATATGAGGAGATACTAGAAGTGCGGGGTTATAGCAAGAGGATATTACATATTATAGCAATAGAAATCTGCACAGACATCATTACTCGCTGGAATAATACACTCTGTGCAATGATGTCACTGTGATGACCAAACAGACCGTGTCCTTATTCCTGTCACATCATGTAGGCGACAGATTTTGGTGACGGATTCCCGTGACAGGCCTACTGTAGCTGTCACAGCTCAGTAGGTCTCCACAGTGAGCTGGTTCCTCCCGACTCACTAGAGGCGGCGTGGCTTTACGCTGATGCTGGAGCGCCCCCTTGCGTTCTCGACCCAGAGCGACCCTGCGTGGTCTCTGAGCTCAACCAGAACAAGTGTCCCAAAAATATCTGCGCGTGCAGGCACACGCTGAAACATTTCACCTGGACCGTTAGCGGCGGGGTGCAATAATGGTAAAATATGTGAATCATTAGAATCCGAGATACTCGGCTTTTTATTATAATAATAATAAAATGCACCTACATTCTGGCTGTCAAAAAAACTTTGAGGTGCTATAAATACACTGCACAGGCTACAATCGAAAGTCTAAATGTTTTACTTATTTATTTATGATCGTGGTTGCTTCTTTTCTGAAGCTTCATCGCAGTACTAGATCTCCGATTGTTATTTTGGAGATGGGTGACTGAAATTGATCAAACTGTCACTGAAGTTTTTGAACACAAAATGTACTAAAAATTGATGCTCAAAATCCAAGGATGTATAGCCTATATAATCGTTTGCATTGGTTTATATCTTCCTAAAAAGGAGAAATAAAGATGAAAGCAGTATAAAAGGCACCGGAATTTGAAAGCGGGATAAGTAAAGTAACGTGCAGCCTTAAGATAAGGGAGAACATAAACAAATCCTATTAGGATATCAGTATAGAATACACATTTGAACATTCCTGCATTAAATTTGTACATGAGGTTATATTTGTGTTGTGTTCTGATGTGCTCTTTCACATCAGCCTTCTGAGCTCGCAGTTACGGTTTGCTCTAATAGGACGATAATCTGCAATCAAAACATCATCTGCACCTCCTACTGATAAAAAAATAACCGCAGGTCTGCCGTGTGGCACACAGAGTGACTCATCTCTGCCGGGACTCGAACCCGGAGCCTCTGGATTAGAAGTCCAGCGCGCTATTCCATTGCGCCACAGAGACTGCGCCAGGATTACACCCGCCTGGCAAGGTTTACATACTTCACATCCTCTCACACTGCCATTCTGTATCCTTGCAGCATCAGGACCACTCTGAGCCGACATGTTGGCTGTGCCATCACTGGCCACGAGGGGGCGCTGTTGCTGCGTCAGGCAGGCTGGTTTTCAAGCGGAAATGTGGCGCGGGCGTGTGAAAAATAAAAGCTACCGCGACTCCAGTTAATGATTTAATGCGTATCCGTAACTAGGGCTTTAAGTTTGAAATTGCACCACCAGGACGCTGATTTTATTCAGGGTACCTTGGCGCTGGCTAAAAAAAAAAAAGCCGATACAGAGCCAAAATGGTTCCTGTGGGAGTAAAATAAGCAAATGTTATATTTATTAAGGTGAGTGTCGATAAGTTAACAGAGTTAATAACGAAAACGATTAAATGCTTTTCTTAAGCGCCACATAAATAAAACGTATGTTTCTGCGGACGGTGTTTAATAGTCAAAATAAAATAGCTTTCTAATATTAAGCAGTTTGTGTGGTGTTTCATATTTATGTATGCCCCACCGTCACGAACTGGCGTTTTTATTTCGTATCTTTCTGTGATGATGGTGCAGACTCAGTAAAGGGACTAGCATTACACCAAGATTGCATCAGAAACAAGCCGTACAAGTCGCTAGTAACCACCACATTGTGACATCTCAATTCATCTCATGTCATCTACACTGTAGTTGTGAAATGTCAGTGACATGGATGCAGAAAAGACCCCGTTTTTTTGTTTGTTTGTTTTTTTGCCCCGTATGGGTAGCTGGGGAGCCATTTGTCCTGCAAACAATACAAATGAAATCCACCCCAAACTAATGCAACTGATGCAGATCCACAGGACAGAAGACCGAGAGTCCACAAGCACAGACATGTCCCTCAGCTTGAAAATAAGTACTGATATTTAGATTTCAGTTCATTGCCCTTAGTTGGCTTTTTGGAGCGCCTTCACACTGAATCACGTGGGTACGTGCTTAGGGGAGTTTGAAAGATTGCCCGAAAATTACCAGAAGCTGGCAATTTCACAGAAAACATAAGGAAGGCCATTTATAGAAAAGCAACTTGGGTTTCTCCACGAAAAGTCACATATTTATCTATTTAAAGCAGATTTCACAACTTCCTTGTTTTACTGAAGAAATACTCGTTCTTCTGGAGTTTCACTGTGCTTTTACTACTAAGGGGACCTGAAACTTCTGACAAAGCAGTGGACTTACTTCCAGCAGCATACACAGAGCTGCCTTTGTGCCTCGGTTTTGATTTCTGTTCAATCAGTCAAGATGATTAGCGGAATTTGATCTGCGTTTACTCGGTTTGCTTAAGAATCTCTGGTGTTGCTTAAATTTTGACGCCATCACAATACCCGCAACTACAAGATTTGCAGAAGTGGATTTGAGAAACCGTTTGGTATGAAATTCAGTATTGTGAAATTCTGACTACTGATCATACTGCTGATAATACTCATACAAAAAAAATAATAATATAAGACGTACTATGAGAATTGATCAAGACAAAGTGAAACATGTTTTTCCTACAAGCTACAAATGTAGAATTTTGACTTATTCGGACTTTTTTGCTTCTCCATACACCCTGATTGCATCACAACACCATACTATGCACCTGTATCAGTCTTGCACTGTAGTTCAGTCAGACAACTCACATTTGGAAATGCTTAGAGGCAGAATGCAGTCAGAGTTGGCATCCAATCTGGGATTTCATTCCTTCCTGCAAATGTGAGGTCAGGTGTATAGAAATTGGAAAGTGATGAATAAACATGCTCCCAAAGCCTACAGGTGAACGCTGGGGTAGTGAAGGGGTTCAAACAGCAGGAAGTGATGCACACCAACAGCTGTATGTTTAGAGGGAAATTTTACAGGTTAAATACAGTTTCTATGTGAATTAAGGACAGTGAGTACAGAATATTGGTGAGTGTGACTGCCTGAAGCATTTTGCAGGCTTGCATTTTGTATTATTTCAGGGGAGGGTTTATGATTTTTAAAGGCAAAACAGGAACTAAACATATAATCTCTGAATGGACCATCTCTGATCAGCCGTTCTGGAACTGAAAATTCAGAGAAGCTGATCTAAGAGTTAATCCATTCAGATTTATTTTAGCTATTTTCAAACTCAGAGTTTGTTGAACATGCTTGCCACATTTGTAAGGAAAAGGCATTTGTGGGTTGCACCCATTGCAAATCTTCTCTGCCAATGCCAAACAGCTTATTCTGCAATCGACTCTCGTTTTGAGCTTCTGGTACCCCGGGTGCTGACAGTCAGGCTTGTCATCATTGGAGGTAATCTCAAGTGCCTCACAGATTCTGCAACCAGTGACAATCTCACATCTTCACAGTCTGGGACCAAACTCTATCCTCCAAGATGACAACGCACTTTCCTTACAAATGCGGCACTATTAAAGGGGAAATAAACAGGCTTTCCAACAGTATAAGATTTAATACCAAGAAACACTGTTACAACACAAAGAAATAACACAAATGTCCTTTTTTTTTTGCTAGGATTGTATAAATGTACAGTTTTTAAAAACACTTAAAAGAAAATATGATAATAAACACATGGAGAAAATACATCTGTTCACTTTCTTGCTGAGACTTAGAGCTATCTACATGCTACACAATTAAAGTTGCACATTTCAGGCTTTTGCACTGACTAAAGAAATGACATAAGCATGTTAATGAGTACATTTAAAAGCCAGTGTGAGGATTTTGGGAGCTTTAAATAGGTGATTGTAAGCGGTTTCTTTATTTTAAATCTTTGCACTAAGCTAAGCAGCTGCTGGCTCCAGGTGCTACATGAAATCACAAGCAAACAAACGCGTTTTCTGGAATTTCAACATGAGTGAAACTGACAGTTTTTTAAAACATGAAATCTCACATGTAAAACTATTTTTAATCAAAGGAAGTAGAATAAAGTAGGTTAAAAAACTAAAGATGAGTAGCATTCGGCATTAATCACCATAAGAATTTCATCCAAACATTCAAACCGTATCACCACATCACGAGTCACAGAGAGAGTGGACCCTTTGGCCTCCTGTCCACATTTTATACAGAACAATCCTCCAGGCTCTACAGACATCTCAAAGCTCCAAAAATGAGAGAAATCAGTGGAGAAGTTGAACCATAACTTGGACCTTGAGCGTCACTGAGGTGGGGTGGGAAAATCGGACAAAGTGTTCAACATTTCCTGACTGGCACGACAACTCAGGGGCGAATATAAGCAGCGTTAATGTTCTCTGATGAAAGCAGCAAAACAAAAACAACAAAAAGAAGCTTTCCGAGGCAGTTTTATCTCTGAGGTTACTCACTGGAAATCACAGAGGCCTTAAAAGAAAATACACCTTGATATTGTTTTGATTAAGGCTGATACTTTCTGCTTTGGTCCTGCTGAAATAATCTGGTGCTGCTGAAAGCTAAATCATCAGACTCTTCTGATAAAAACCTCAGAATTTCCGTCCTCCAAGAGTGAGGCATTTCCCTGACCATTGTCCCTGAACATACCAAACAATGAGACTGATGATTCATAAGGATGTGTAGCTCTAACCTTTGGCTCTCTCAAAGCCATATTTTTTTTTTCTTTCTGCTTCTTTTGTTTTGTTTTCTTACTGTAATAGGCAACTGTGTCATACATTCACTACAACCTCTAATTTCAGTCTTAAGACATAAAGGTAATAAAAGGATATGTCTTTGTTTCTTATGTGCGGCACACAAGCCAGCTATAAAATAACGCCAGTTAATGCAGTTATTGTGTTGTTTAACTTTACATGACAGAAACAGTGCCCACTACACAACTAATCAGTAAGTGTGCCATATTAATACCTCACCGCAAAACTCATATATTTACAAATATAAAGAAAAAACATTAAGACATCATTGGGACTACAGGTGGGAGACGTACAGTGCTGTGAAAAAGTGTGAAATATTGGTCACAGTTTCATGTTTCAGGGAGAAAACTTGGAACAGTGGTGAACCTTCGCAGGAGAGGCCGCAGCGCACTGACAACTCATCCAGGAGTTCACAGAAGAACCCAGAACAACAACTAAAGAACCGCAGGCCTCACTCGCCTCAGTTAAGCTCAGAGTTCATGAGTCAACAATAAGAAAGAGACTGGGCAAAAAGGCCACCCATGGGAGAGCTCCGAGGAGAAAGGCGCTGCTGGCCAAAAAAAGCACAAAGGCTCGTCTAAGATTTGCCAAGAAACATAACATATGGTGATTCCCGAGATTTTTGGGAAAAATATTCTGTGGACTGATGAGACAAAAGCTAAGCTTTTTGGAAGGTCTGAGCTCCGTTACATCTGACATAAAGCGAACGCAGCATTTCATAAAAAGAACATCACACCTCGAGTTAAACATGGTGGTGACAGCGCGATGGTCTGAGGCTGCTTTTTTGCTCTTTACGAGAAAAACCTGAAGGAGAATGTCTGACCATCAGTTTGTGCCCTGAAGCTCAAGGGCACTTCAGATATGCAGCAGGACATTGGACCAAAACACAGCGGCAATTCTACCTCTTAGTAGGTCAAGAGAACCGAAATGGAGTAGCCGGGTTAAAGTCCAGACATAAATCCAACTGAGATGCTTTGGCATGACCTTAAATGGGCCCTTCATGCCCGAAAACCCCCCATTGTGGCTGAATTAAAACTATTCTGCAAAGAAGAGTGGGCCAAAATTCTTCCGCAGTGATATGAATGACTCACTGCAAATGTTTACAAACACTCGATGCGACTCCATGCCCAGCTCATGGCCGTCCATTACCACTGTCTGTTGATAAGGTTGCAGTCGTCCTTATTGCATCTCTGGCAGCAGCAGCGGGGTCCAGAGGAGTCTCACCAGTGCAATACAGGCCTTATTCAACGCAGTCTATCAAACTGTCATCTTGTACTAAAATGGATGTCATTGGATGCTTGATTGTGTAACTGACAGCATTTCCAAAAAAGGGAACCACTTCAGTGTGTAAACAAAACATGATAAGGAATCAAAATGATACTGGAGTATTGATGTGAATATGAAATTAACTTAAAAAGCTAGTATATTTGGTATGTCACTCGATAAGGATGTCATACAATGTAACATTTCACAGCACATAAGCCTCATGAAGTTAGATTTTAGCTGTACTGCACACTGAGTGATAAAGCAGCAGCAGCTTCCACCGTTTTTTTTTTGTTTT